>NC_079189.1:334543413-335155913 GCF_029499605.1 Hyla sarda | reverse complement strand
ATACTACTCCCAACATGGAGCACACTCTGCCTCATGCTGGGAGCTGTAGTACCTGCATTAATAGACAGATCGAAGCGGGTGTCAGAAGTTGCACTCGCTGCGATCTGTCTATTAATACAGGTACTAAAGCTCCCAGCATGGAGCAGAGTGTGCTCCATGTTGGGAGTAGTAGTGCCTGCTTAAGGACACATCACAGTGGATGTCACTACTGACACCCGCTGTGATCGTCCTGTCTATAGCAGAGATGGAGCGGCTGTATACATCTCTCGCATCCCTGCTCTGCACTATACTCCAAGCCGGCCACTCATTAATTCATCTTTTCCTCAGAGCTGTGATTGGCTGAAACCATCCGGCCAATCACAGCTCCAGGTGGGAAATATGAATTTCTGTTGACATCAGTGGCCGGAGTATAGTGCAGAGAGGCGAGCGATGTATAGACCCGCTCACTTCTCTGCTATATTATGGATGATATATGTCTATAGTACAGGTACTATCACTCCTAGCATGGAACAGTCTGTTCCATGCTGGGAGTAGTAGTACTACATAAAAAATTTATTTAAAAAAAAAGTGAAACACACACTTTATTAAAAAATAATAAAAATTGGGTTATAAAATATATACATTGTGTTTAATAAAAAAAATTTCCATCACTGCTGCATCCTTTTTTTTTTGGTACCCAAGAAATTTTGGGAACCAAAACCAAATTGATATTATAGAAGAACTGCAGACAAAGACAAAATCTGATAAGCAATAGGGTGTGTGCAGCTCACAGAAAAAATATGCGAGGTTAACTGAGAAACTCTCACGCCCAAATGAGAATTAAGAAAGAAAAAAAGAATATAAAAAATAGGAGACTCAGTCCTCAACTATATCACTCAAATAAGTGTATGATGGCTGGATGGTTCAGATGAAAAACATTAACTTTACAGACCAATTAAATTTATAATATTTAATGTAAGAAATAGCAAGACAATCCTAAAATCACAGCCGTAGGGCCCTACGGCTGTTTGAGATTAAAATTATTTATAATAGTATCAACATTAATTTCTATCACAAATGGTAGATATGTGACGTCACGCCTCCACCCCGTGTGACGTCACGCTCCGCCCCTCAATGCAAGCCTATGGGAGGGGGCGTGACAGCTGTCACGCCCCCTCCCATAAGCTTGCATTGAGGGGCGGAGCATGACGTCCCACGGGGGCGGAGGCGTAACGTCACACAGGGGCGGAGGCGTGACGTCACACGCCGCCTTCCCCGTGGTCGCCAGTAATCAGACCCGGAGCGAACATGCTCTGGGGACTGATTTTAACTGGGGTGCTGCGTGCAAGATCACGGGGGTCCCCAGCGGCGGGACCCCCACGATCAGGCATCTTATCCCCTATACTTTACCTCACAAAACTAGTCAATATCCCGGAAGAGACTAGCAGATCCCAAGACTTCAGGATAAGTACCTCACAGTCTCCGGAGAAGAACTACGGCCATGATCACACAGCCCGAAATGGGCATAATGAAAACACAGGTAGACTTTCTGCTTATTTGCATGATCCAGCAGGCACTAGGACCGAATGCGCCGTAATAGACAGTTATGCATTTTTGAGTGGAATCCGCAGAAAGAAAAGACAAGTCTGTTCTTTCTGTGGTTGCCAGAATCTGGATTTCCATGCCATTCTATGCTGAAATCCTACCTTGTCCACAGTGCAGCAGAATCCCATTATAATCAATGGGACTCAGCTACAGCAAATTGTCCATGCAAAATATTCTGGCGGAATTCAACAATGACATAACATTCTGTGAACAAACCCTAACTCTTAGCTATAGTTGTGTATCCAAGGTGTGCCATTGTTCCTGGCTGAATCTGCTACACTGGTACAGTTAATGTTGTATGGGGACTATTGGTGATCATAATATATGGCCACTTCACTGGAATTTGTTTATATACAGGCTATCTAAAATTTTGGTTTTTACATTACTGTCACAGTTATATGAGTACTTTGCTGGAAAATGTAAAACTTCAGCCTAATTTGTAAAAATGAGTGCAGCAAAAAAAAAAAAAAAACAAAGAAGGATAAAAGAATAAGAAGAAATAATGTCATTTTTGTTCATGATGTGAACAATAAATTAAACTTTCTTTATAATTACATGTCAATAGGTTTGCTTTAAAAACCCTGATGATGAGTTATTTATTCATTTCCTTTCAACTATGTGTTACTTTGTTCACAGACATTGTATAATAATAGATGTTGAACAATTTATTGCTTAAGGCTAGGTTTCCACTTTTTTTGACAAAAACGCCAATAAAAACGCCCATTCTGCCACATGGCGTTTTTTTGTGAAAAAACGATGTGGCCAGATGTTAGCTGCAAGTCAATAGTAAACTGCAAAAAAAAGACAAATCCACTTGGCATTTTTCAGTTTAGCGTTTTTTTTAATCCTTTTGGCGTTTTTGGGCTCCTTGGCAGTTTTTAAAAAACGACCTCTTGTTGAGACTTTGGGTTTTTTTTTATTGGGAAAATCTTGCCGTTTTTCTCCCATAGAAGTCTATGGGAGTGAAAAAACGCCAAGAAAAACACCATGTGGGTTTTTCCAGGCGGCTTTTATTCTCTTTTGGACTTTAGCGATCCAAAAAAGTGTTGGAGATACCTTTTTTTATTAAAATTTAGTAGGGTACCATTAAAAAATAATAATAAAAAAGATACAGTAGTGATGGAAAAAATTGTATTTAACAAAATGTATCTTTTTTATAACAAAATTTTTAGAAATTTTTAAACAGGGATCAATTTATGTGCGCGGGTAGGGCACAAAAATGTAGCCGACAATAATAAAAATGTAGTGTGTGTGTGTGTTTCACTTTTTTAAATTTTTTTTAGGTAGTACTACTACTCCCAGAATGGAACACACTGTTCCATGATAGGAGTAGTAGTTACCTGTACTAATTGAAAGATCGTCAGGGTCTGTTGCGATCCTCCTGTATAATGTATAGATGCAGCAATCGCTCTTCTATGGTCCCCTGCACTGCCGTATATATACACATATTCATATTTCCCGCAGAGAGCTGTGATGGGCTAGATGGTTCCAGCCAATCACAACTCTGTGGGAAATAGGAATATGTGTATATATACGGCAGTGCAGGGGACCATAGGAGAGCGGCCGGCCGCATCTATACATTATACAGGAGGATCGCAACGGGTGTCAGGAGGAGTGACACCCGCTGCGATCTGTCTATTAATGCAGGTACTAGAGCTCGCAGCATGGAGCAGAGTGTACTCCATGTTAGGAGTATTAGTACCTGCAGTAAGGGAAAGATCCCAGCGGATGTCACTTCTCCTGACACCCGCTGCGATCAAAGTGACTGTCGGGATCAGCTGTTCTCAAGGCTACAGAGCCGGGAGATCAGCTGATCCTGAGCAGTAGATATACATCGTGTACATACTGCCCAGCAAGAACTTACAGTGAGCCTGCAATGTGTATACAGTATACACATTGCTGGCTCACTTAACCCCTTGCTGAGCTGTGCGCTATGCACCAGCCCAGCAAGGAAAGAGTTAACTTACACTGCTGGACAGTGTAGGTTAACCCTTTGGGCGGTATACACTATATACAGCTATAGGGGCGGAGCTACAGACGCAATCCAGGCTGGCAAGGGTATAAGGCTCTATTAATATTGTCTGTATTGGATAATGTGAACAGACCCTTCTGCCAGTGTCTACCCAGACAGGGAGACTCCAGCTGTTGCTAAACTACAACTCCCAGCATGCCCAGACAGCCAAAGGCTCTCTGGGCATGCTGGGAGTTGTAGTTTTGCACCAACTGGAGGCTCACTGTTTAGATAGACATTGCATTATGGGCGCTCTCACCTGCGCTCTCACCTTTCTAAGTCAGGGCTTAGCGCTAGCCCCAAAAACAGCTAACGCTAACCCCCAATTATTACCCTGGTACCCACCACCACAGGGGTGCCGGGAAGAGCCGGTACCAACAGGCCCGGAGCGTCAAAAATGGCGCTCCTGGGCCTAGGCGGTAACAGGCTGGCGTTATTTAGGCTGGGGAGGGCCAGTAACTATGGTCCTTGCCAACCCTGGTAACGTCAGACTGTTGCTGCTTGGTTGGTATCTGGCTGATACTGAAAATAGGGGGAACCCTATGTGTTTTTTTTTTATTTTTTTTATTTTTTTTATTTATGAAAAAAAAAAACGCATAGGGTTCCCTGTATATTCAGTATCAGCACGATACCTACAAAGCAGCAACAGCCTGACATTACCAGGGTGGGCGAGGACCATTGTTACTGGCCCTCCCCAGCCTAAATAATGCCAGCCTGTTACCGCCTAGGCCCAGGAGCGCCATTTTTGACGCTCTGGGCCTGTTGGTACCGGCTCTTCCCGGCACCCCTGTGGCGGTGGGTACCAGGGTAATAATTGGGGGTTAGCGCCAGCTGTTTTGGGGGCTAACACTAAGCCCCGGCTTAGTCATGGATTCCGTCTATTAGGCAGCCTCCATAACTAAGCCTGAATATTCAATTAAAAAAAGACACAACACATTGGAAAAAATATTTTATTTTAAAAAACACTCCCCCACAGCCCTCGTTAACCATTTTATTAAATTTAAAAAAAATAAAGTTAATCCGTCGTCATCCATCGAATCCGTCGTAATCCTCTGCATACACTGATCTGAAACGAGAAGAAAACAAAACAAAAAAAATAGGTTAGGACATTTTTTGCACTCTCTGCAGGGGAGAGCACCCATAATGCAATGTCTACCTAAACAGTGAGCCTCCAATTGGTGCAAAACTACAACTCCCAGCATGCCCAGACAGCCTTTGGCTGTCTGGGCATGCTGGGAGTTGTAATTTAGCAACAGCTGGAGTCTTCCTGTCAGGGTAGACACTGGCAGAAGGGTCTGTTCCCATTATCCAAAATGGACAATGTGAACAGAGCTTCAGACTAGCCTGAATATGTCTGTAGCTCCGCCCCTAATGACGTCATCACTAGGGGCGGAGCTACACGGACCGGCAGTGACAGAAACGAGGGAGGTAAGTGAACCTCCTGTTCTGTATACACTATATACAGCTATCTATAGATAGCTGTATATAGTGTATACCGCCCAAAGGGGCTATAGGAGCAGGGAGTCCTGTCAGTCTGGTGACAGGATTCTCGGCTCCTGTATAATATATGTCCGAGGGAGGTGAATAGTGATGCTGTACATCACTCCTCACCTCCTTACACTCTGTGGACCGGGCGCTCAGCATCCGACCCACAGAGTGGTACCTGAAGACAGTGAGAAAACTGCAACAGGGGACAAATTTCGCTGTTTCCACACACCAGGGAAAACGCCAGAAAAAACGCCAGAAAAACTGCCAAAACTCAGGAAAAACCTGTGGCAGTTTTTCTGGCGTTTAGGTGTACAAAAAAAAAACAAGTGGAAACCTAGCCTTACCCCTAAGGCTAAGTTTCCACTTGTTTTTTTTTTCTGGCAGTTTTTGAGCCAAAGCCAGAAGTGTATTCAAAAGGAGTAGGACATATAAAGGAAGGACTCACACTTCTCCCTTATGTCTCTACTTCTGACTTTGGCTCAAAAACTGCCAGAAAAAAGCCCAAGTGGAAACTTAGCCTTAGGCTAGTATTCCCCATTTTCACAGAAAAAAACGCCAGAAAAAACGCCAGTGCAATTTCCTGCGTCTAACGTTTTTTCTGGCGTTTTTGCATTTGAGTTGAAACTGCATTTTTGGCTCCTTTGGCGTCTTTTTCAAAATGTGTTGGGTACAAAAAAAAAAAAAAAAGGATGCAGTAGGGATGGGAAAAAAATTATTTAAGGAAATTTAAATTTTTTATAATGAACTTTTAATCAATTTTAATAAAGTGTGTGTGTGTTTCACTTTTTTTCTCTCTCTTTTTTTTTTTTTTTTAATGTAGTACTACTACTCCCAGCATGGAACAGACTGTTCCATGATGGGAGTAGTAGTACCTGTACTAATAGACATATCGCCACGGGTGTCAATCCTGACACCCGATGCGATCGTCTATAACAGTGGTCCCCAAACTGTGGCCCTCCAGATGTTGCAAAACTACAATTCCCAGCATGCCTGGACAGCCGTTGGCTGTTCAGGCATGCTGGGAGTTGTAGTTTTGCAACATCTGGAGGGACACAATTTGGGGTCCACTGGTCTATAACATAGCAGAGATGCGGAGGGGCTCTATACAGCGATCGCATCTCTGCTCTGTAATCCGGCCAGTGATGTGAATAGAACACGTGTCATCAGAGAGAAAAGAAAAGAACAGCCCAACTTCAGCAGCTCATAAGTACCGAAAGGATTAAGATTTTTTAATTGAAGTAATTTACAAATCTGTTTAATTTTCTCGAGCCAGTTGATATATATAAAACATTTTTTCCTGGATAACCCTTTAACCCCTTAAGGACTCAGCATTTTCCCGTTTTTGCATTTTCATTTTTTCCTCATCACCTTCTAAAAATCATAAAGCTTTAAATTTTGCACCTAAAATTCCATTTGATGGCTTATTTTTTGCGACACTAGTTCTACTTTGTGGTGACATTAGTAATTTTACCAAAAAATCCACGGTAAAACAGAAAGAAAAATCATTGTGCGACAAAATTGAAGAAAAAATTTCATTTTGTAAATTTTGGGGGCTTCCGTTTCTACACAATACATTTTTTGGTAAAAATAACACCTTATCTTTATTCTCTAGATCCATACGGTTAAAGTGATACCCTACTTATATAGGTTGAATATTGTCGTATTTCTGAAAAAAATCATAACTACACGAAAATTTATATGTTAAAAATTCTCATCTTCTGACCCCTATAACTTTTAAATTTTTCTGCGTACAGGCCGGTATGAGGACTCATTTTTTGCGACGTGTTCTGAAGTTTTTATCGGTACCATTTTTGTATTGATCAGACTTTTTCATCGCTTTTTATTCATTCTTTCATGATATAAAAAGTGACCAAAAATACGCTATTTTGGACTTTGGAATTTTTTTGCGTGTACCCCATTGACCGTGCGGTTTAATTAACCATATATTTTTATAGTTCAGACATTTCCACACGCGGCGATACCACATATGTTTATTTTTATTTACATTTTTTTTTTATGGAAAAAGGAGGGTGATTCAAACTTTTAATAGGGAAGGAGTTAGGGACCTTTATTAACTTTTTTTTCACTTTTTTTTTGCAGTGTTATAGCTCCCATAGGATCTTTTACACTGATCCATGCAAAGCCATAGCTTTGCATGGATCAGTGTTATAGGGGGTTGATTGCTCAAGCCTGTAGCTCAGGCTTGGAGCAATCAAACGCTGATCGGACTCGACGGAGCAAGGTAAGGGGACCTCCGCTGGCGTACTAGCTGATCGGGACATCTCTATAGTCCCAATCAGCCGACTGAGCTGCCGGGAAGCTTTTACTTTGTTTTAGACACGTGATAAACTTTTATCGCCGTGTCTAAAGGGTTAATAACGCGCGGCTCAACGATGGGTGCCGCACGCTATTAGCCCAGTATGACTGACCCGGTTTAACGAAGTGACCCCGATTTAAATACCGGGACCAGGCGCAGGGCGTACAGGTACGCCCTGCGTCCTTAAGAGGTTAAGGACCCAGTCCATTTTCACCTTAACCCCTTAAGGACGCAGCCCTTTTTCACCTTAAGGACTGAGCCTTTTTTCGCTAATTCTGACCACCGTCGCTTTACGAATTAATAACTCAAAAACGCTTTTAACGAATATTCTGATTCTGAGACAGTTTTTTCGTGACATATTCTACTTTATTTTGGTGGTAAATTTTCGGCGTTACTTGCATCCTTTTTTGGTGAAAAATCCCAACATTTCATGAAAATTTTGAAAATTTTGCATTTTTCTAATTTTGAAGCTCTCTACTTTTAAGGGAAATGGATATTCCCAATAAATTTTATTTTTATTCACAAATACAATACGTCCACTTTATGTTGGCGTCATAAAATGGACATATTTTTGCTTTTTAAAAAAATTTGAGGGCTTCAAAATAGAGCGGCATTTTTCAAAAATGTCATGAAAATTGCAAAATCTGAAGGGACAGATGTTACAGAACTACAACTCCCAGCATGCCTGGGCAGTCTAGGCATGCTGAGAGTTGTAGTTTGGCAACATCTCGAGTTTGGCAGCCTTTGGCTGTCTGGGCATGCTGGGAGTTGCAGTTTGACCTTCCTAGTGGTTGCCACAGTAAAGATCACTTTACTTTCACTTTTAATCCCCCCCACCGTAGTTTCCCTACCTGAGCCAGGATCCAGCAGTCTCCAGCGACGATCGGGGGTCCCCAGGCATCTTCTCCTCCAGGTACCAACTGTCCTGCCCTGCCATTGGTCAGAATCAGTTCTGACCAATGGCAAGGGATAGGAGGAGATCGCAGCACTGCAACCTCGCTCCTATCCCTCAGGATGATCAGGGCTGTCACTGACAGCTCCGATCATCCCTATTTTCCGGTGATCGGGTCACCAGAGACCTGATCAGCCTGGAATAGCAGAAAATTGCATGTCTGAATTGACATGCGATTTTCTGCGATCGCCGACATGGGGGCGATGTGCCGGGATTCCTGCTGGTATCCCGGTCTGGTCCCCAACCTGCTAGCAGCGGGGACCGGAATGCTCACGGGCGTATGCATATGCCCCACGTCCTTTAGAACTCAGGATGCAGGGAGTATGCATACGCCCGGTGTCCTTAAAAGGTTAAAGGGGTACTCCAGTGGAAAACTTTTTTTTTTAAATCAACTGGTGACAGAAAGTTAAACAGAAATTATTTTATTTTTGGAACACAGAGCTCTCTGCTGACATCATGGCCACAGTGCTCTCTGCTGACACCTCTGTCCATTTTAAGAACTGTCCAGAGTAGAAGAAAATCCCCATTGCAAACCTATGCTGCTCCTGATAGTTCCTAAAATGGACAGAGATGCCAGCAGAGAGCATTGTGGTCATTATGTCAGCAGAGAGCTCTGTGTTCCAAAAAGAAAAGAATTTCCTCTGTATTATTATGCAGCTAATAAGTACTAAAAGTAATTTACAAATCTGTTTAACTTTCTGGCACCAGTTGATTTATTTAAAAAAAAAAAAGTTTTCCACCGGAGTACCCCTTTAACCCCTTAAGGACGCAGCCCATTTTGGCCTTAAGGACGCAGACAATTTTATTTTTACGCTTTTCTTTTTTCCTCCTCGCCTTCAAAAAATCATAACTCTTTTATATTTTCATCCACAGACTAGTATGAGGGCTTGTTTTTTGCGCGACCAGTTGTCCGTTGTAATGCCATCACTCACTTTACCATAACATGTATGGTGCAACCAAAAAAATACTACTTGTGTGGGGAAATGAAAAAGAAAACTGCAATTTTGCTAATTTTGGAAGGTTTCGTTTTCACGCCGTACAATTTATGGTAAAAATGACATGTGTTATTTATTCTTTGGGTCAATACGATTAAAATGATACCCATGATAACATACTTTTCTATTACTGTTGTGCTTAAAAAAAATCACAAACTTTTTAACCAAATTAGTGCGTTTAAAATCCCCCTATTTGGAAGACCTATACGTTTTTCATTTTTCCGTATAAGCTTTGGTATGGGGGCTAATTTTTTGCGACGTGATCTGTACTTTTTATTGATACCATATTTGCTTATATAAAACTTTTAATACATTTTTTATTAATTTTTTGGGGAATAAAATGTTTTAAAAAAGCAGCTATTTTGGACTTTTTTTTTTAACGTTCACGCAGTTCACCATACGGTATCATTAACATTTTATTTTAATAGTTCAGATATTTACGCACGCGGCGATACCAAATATGTATATAAAATATTTTTTAACACTTTTTGGGGGTGAAATAGAGAAAATGGGACAATTTACATTTTTATTGGGGGAGGGGGTTTTTCACATTTGTTTTACTTTATTTTTTACTTTTTTTACTTTTATTTTTACAGTTTTTATGTCCCCATAGGGGACTATTTACAGCAATCATTCGATTGCTAATCCTGTTCAGTGCTATGTATAGCACACAGCACTGATCAGCATTATCGGTCATCTTCTGCTCTGGTCTGCGGGAAGGCAGATCAGAGCAGAAGACTCCCGGAAGACAGCGGAGGCAGGTGAGGGGACCTCCGGCTGCCGTGCTGGATGATCGGATCGCCACGGCAGCACTGCGGGCGATCCGATCATCCATTTAAGTGACCGCGATGCTTCAGATGCCGTGATCTGTATTGATCACGGCATCTCAGGGGTTAATGGCGGACATCCGCGGGATCGCGGGTGTCCGCCATTAACGGCGGGTCCCTGGCTGCGATCAACAGCTGGGACCTGCCGCGCATGACCCGGGCATCGCTCCGATGCCCGCGGTTATGCTTAGGACGTAAATGTACATCCTGGTGCGTTAAGTACCACGTCACCAGGACGGACATTTACGTCCTTCGTCGTTAAGGGGTTAAGGACGGTAAATTTTCTGCAATTCTGACCACTGTCACTTTAAGCATTAATAACTCTAGGATGCCTTTACTTTTTATTCTGATTCCGAGATTGTTTTTTCATGACATATTCTACTTTATGTTAGTAGTAAATTTTGTCGATACTTGCATAATTTTTTGGTGAAAAATTCCAAAATTTGATGAAAAATTCGAAAATCTTGCATTTTTTTTTACTTTAAAACTCTCTGCTTATAAGGAAAATGGACATACCAAATAAATTATATATTGATTTACATATACAATATGTCTACTTTATGCTTGCATCATAAAGTTGACATATTTTTACTTTTGTAAGACGTCAGAGGGCTTCAAATTTCAGCAGCAATTTTCCAGTTTTTCACAAAATTTCAAAAATCTGAATTTTTCAGGGACCAGTTCAGTTTTGAAGTGGATTTGAAGTTCTTTCATATTAGAAATACCCCATAAATGACCCCATTATAAAAACTGCACCCCTCAAAGTATACAAAATCACATTCAAAAAGTTTGTTAAACCCTTTAGGTATTTCATAGGAATAGCAGAAAAGTGAAAAAGTGAAGGAAAAAATTCAAAATCTCAATTTTTTACAATAACATGTTCTTGTAGACCCAGTTTTTGAATTTTTACAAGGGGTAAAAGGAGAAAAAGCCCCCCAAAATGTGTAACCCAATTTCTCTCGAGTAAGGAAATACCTAATATGTGAACGTAAAGTGCTGTGTGAGTGCACTAGAGGGCTCACAAACGAAGGACCGACAATGGGATTTTGGAGAGTGAATTTTGCTGAAATGGTTTTTGGGGGGCATGTCGCATTTAGGAAGCCCCTATGGTGCCAGAACAGCAAAGAAACCCCCAAATGGTATACTATTTTGGAAACTACAGCCCTCATGGCACGTAACAAGGAGTACAGTGAGCATTAACACCCCACAGGTGTTTTGACAACTTTTCGGTATGTCGGATGTGTAAATGACATTTTTTTTTTCACTAAAATGCAGTTTTTTCCACAAATTTACCAGGTAATGGGAGAAAATGTCCCCCAAAAGTTGTAACCTCATTTATTCTGCTTATGGAAATACCCCATGTGTGGACGTAAAGTGCTCTGCACATTCCTTGAGGGGTGTAGTTTCCAAAATGGGGTCACATGTGTGTGTGTGTGTGGGGGGGGGGGTGTCGACTGTTCTGGCACCATGGGGGCTTTGTGAACGCACATGGCCTTCAATTCCAGGCAAATTATGTCTCCAGAGCACTTTATGTACACACATGGGGGGGGGGGGAATTTATCATTAGGTGTCTATTGTAGACACAGTTCTACCCCTTTACACTCTTGTCTATTGTACACTCTTGCTCAGAATTTACTAAGGCTGTTCACTCCTTTGATAAATCTTGTGCAAATATAGAAACGCCCCCCCTCGCTCTACCGTACACTCCTTCTCTACCTCACAGGAAAAGTGGACGTAGGGATTTTGTTCTATTGCTTTGAGGTTGGATTCCATTGAGGTTTTTTGTCCATCAGCAAAAAACGCCAGAAAAACTGTCACAGCTTATTCCTGTGTTTTGTCAGTTTTTTTTGCGTTTTTTACTTGCGTTTTCTTTTCTTCGAAAATTTTGATACGTGAATGCGAAGGGCTATGTCAGATTTGGTGGATTGCGACGATGAACAGAGTTTTTTTTAAAATGTCAATAAAAGGGTTAACTGTGGGGGATTTTTTTTTAAATAACCATTTTTTTCAATGTGCTGTGTTTTTTATAAGTGAATTTTCAGGCTTAATAGTGGAAGGCGTCTTGTAGACAGAATCCATTACTAAGCCGGGGCTTAGCGTTAGCCCCCAAAACAGCTAGCGCTAACCTCCAAATATTACCCCGGTACCCACCGCCACAGGGGTGCCGAGAAGAGCCGGTACCAACAGGTCCAGAGCATCAAAAATGGTGCTCCTTGGCCTAGGTGGTAACAGGCTGGCATTATTTAGGCTGGGGAGGGCCAGTAACAATGGTCCTCGCCCACCCTGGTAACATCAGGTTGTTGCTGCTTGGTTGGTATCTGGCTGATGCTGAAAAAATGAGGGAACCACACACTTTTTTAAATTTATTTAAAAAAAAAAAAACGCATAGGGTTCCCCCTATGTTCAGTATCAGCCAGATACCAACCAGGCAGCAACAGCTTGACGTTACCTGGGTGGGCAAGGACCATTGTTACTGGCCCTACCCAGCCTAAATAAAGCCAGCCTGTTACCGCCTAGGCGCAGGAGCGCCATTTTTGGCGCTCCGGGCCAATTGGTACCGGCTCTTCCCGGCACCCCTGTGGCGGTGGGTTCTGGGGTAATAATTGAGGGTTAGCGCTAGCTGATTTTGGGGATAACACTAAGCCCTGGCTTAGTAATGGATTCCGTCTATAAGATGGCTTCCACAACTAAGCCTGAAAATTTAATTATAAAAAACACGACACATTAATAAAAAATGTTTATTTAAAAAAAATCACTCCCCCACAGCCTTTGTTAACCATTTTATTGAAATAAAAAAAAAACGCTGGTCATCGTCGCAGTCCACTGAATCTGACGTAGTCCTCCGCATTCACGTATCTGAAATGAGAAGAAAAGAAAAACAAGAAATATGGGTTAGTACATTTTTTGTGCTCTCCCTTGGAAAGAGCGCACATAATGCAGCTTGCTCCTAAACAGGGAGCCTCCAGTTGTTGCTAAACTACAACTCCCATCATGGCGGGCAGTAGTTAAGCAACAGCTGGAGTTTCCCTGTTTGGGAACACACTGCTCTGTTCCCACTATGCAAAACGTGTAATGTGAACAGAGATCTGTCCCTCTACCCTTGGACTACTACTCCTATCATGGGACAGAGTCTGTCCCATGATGGGAGTAGTTGTAGTACCGCAACGCTGCTGAGGGATGGCACATGCACATCCCCCGGCTGCGGGACTTTTAGGACTACTACTCCCATCATAGACAGGCTCTGTCCATGATGGGAGTTGTAGTCCAGGGGCTGAGGTGCAGATCGCACCGAATCATTCTGCAGAGACCCGCTGCGATCTGCATTTAAGTTAGGAAGCCGGGCGGTACATGCGTCTACACTGTGCTGACCGCGGCTTCTATTTACACTGTAGTAATTCATAATCCCCGCCGGGAGACGGGAGCTCTGATTGGTCAATAGCTATTCTCCAATCAGAGCTCCCGTGTTCCGGTGGCGGGGATTATGTCATTGTATATAGAAGCAGCGGGCAGCGCGATGTAGACACATGTACCGCCCGCTTGAATTGCCGCCGCCGGAACACGGGAGCTCTGATTGGAGAACAGCTATTGACCAATTAGAGTTCCCCTCTCCCGGCGGCGATTATGAATTATGACAGTGTATATAGAAGCCGCAATGTAGACGCATGTACCGCCGCTTTGTATAGTTAATAAATGCGGATCGCAGCGGATCTTCAGAGAATGATCTGCTGTTATCCGCATTTATTAAGCGGTACATGCGTCTACATTGTGGCTTCTATTTACACTGTCATAATTCACAATCCCCGCCGCTGGAACATGGGAGCTCTGATTGGAGAATACCTAATACCAATCAGAGCTCCCGTCTCCCGGTGGGGATTATGAATTATTACAGTGTATATAGAAGCCGCGGGCAGCGCGATGTAGACGCATGAACCGCCTGGCTTCCTAACTTACATGCGGATCGCAGTGGGTCTCGCAGAATGACCCGGTATGATCTGTACCTCAGCCCCTGGACTACAACTCCCATCATGGGCAGAGTATGTCCATGGTGGGAGTAGTAGTCCTATAAAGTCCTGCAGCCGGGGGATGTGCAAGTTCCATCCCTCAGTGCTGCGGTACTACAACTACTCCCATCATGGGACAGACTCAGGATAGGAGTAGTAGTAGGGCAGAGGGGCAGATCGCAGCAGGTCATTCTCCAGAGACCAGTTGCGATCCGCATTTATTAACTATACAAGCCAGCGGTACATGCGGCTACACTGCACTGCCCGTCAGCTCCTATATACAGTCCTTATAATTCATAATCCCCACCGGGAGAGGGGAGCTCTGATTGGTGGATAGCTATTGACCAATCAGAGCTCCTGTATCCCGGCGGCGGGGATTATGAATTATGACAGTGTATACAGGAGCCGCGGGCAGCGCAGTGGAGCCACATGTGACACCGGCTTTTTAAATTAATAAATGCGGATCGCAGCAGGTCTCTGCAGAATGACCTGCTGCGATCTGTACCTCAGCCCCTGGACTACAACACATTCTCCTGCACACATAAAGAACAGCGGGAAGTTTGAATTTTACACAGTGTGAAGTCTGAACTGTGTCGGGAAGTATTTCACCCGCACTATAACCCCGTGTATTATTGGTTGTATGGGGTTAGACTGCGGGTGAAAGGGTGATCACAAGTGTCCATAATCATTACATTGTTATTAAAAGGTACATGGAAAGATTTTAAGTATCACAGAGATAATCTGACTGGCGGCAAAAGCAGAGTAATCTCCGCAATCCGCTCTGAAAAATGGAATGAATGATTTAGAGCATCTCGCTAAGTGCAGTCCAAGATGGCTTATATTTGCGTTAAAAAAAAGGTACTTGTGGCAAATTTTGGTGTGTAGAGGAAAAGTACGCAGTTAATAAATCCGTGCCTACTATAGATGTCACTCCAAGGTACCCCGTATCGCGACATCAGGAGGAAATGCTCTATCAGAATGTAGGCATAAAAAAAGATGCAAAAAATAGCTTGCATATTTTGCCTGAATGACACAGCCTGGAGTTGGCTTAAGCATCAGGAGACCATATAGTGTCTGAATGGCACAACCTGGAGTTGGCAGGAGCATGAGTAGACACTAGAGCTTCACATTCCCTAAGATAAAAAGAGAAATTTGAAATTTAAATTGAAGATTTAGGGTAGCTAGTGCTACCATGAATTTTTTAATCCCAGACCCATGCCCAGCAGCATCAGTAAACCGCATATTGGCTGAATGACACAGCCTGGAGTTGGTTGAAGCATCAGGAGACCATATAGTGTCTGAATGGCACAGCCTGGAGTTGGCGGAAGCATGAGGAGACCATTGAAATTTAAGATTTTTTAATTTAAATTTAGGATTTTGAAATTGAAGTTTTACTACTCTGCCTGACATACTTATTGCGTATATGAGGGGAGTACAATACGCTTCACTACGCTTAAAACAGTATTTGTCTGGAATAGCAGCAGGTGTGTACTATTGGCTGTCCTTTCACAGTATATAGACCCTTGACAGATTAACAGGTACAAAATAGTTCACTACTTAGATGTAGGTATGTGGTATGCACTTATGAAGGCAGAAAAATGTGCTACAGTACGCTTAAAAATACTTATTTATTAGTTCTCTGAAGGAAAGGATCCTTCATTAGATGACAATATGAGTATTGTGTGTGCAGAGTGACATTAGCTCATCGGAGGAACAGGAAAACATGATACAACTTAATTCTGCAACTGAAGAACCACAACAAAGAATGAAAGACTTAAAGCCTACTGGAACTGAGGAACTTCAAAATAGTAAATCTACCACCTGGGATAGTCAGTCAATTCCAACAGCCAGTGGTAAGTATCCACAGTTCCCTGTTTCTACTAGTCCTTGGCAATATTACTTTTATTACTGGTATCAACATGGCAATAATGCTGGGAGAGTAACTTAAGGATACCCACATGTTTCCTACAATACACAGCCTGGAGGTGGCTGAAGCATGAGGAGACCATATAGTGTCTGAATAGCACAGCCTGGAGTTGGCAGAAGCATGAGGAGATCATTGAAATTTAAGATTTTAAATAGAATTGTGTGATTTTTAAATTAAAATTGAGGATTTTGAAATTGAAATTTTAACTCCCAAGTTTTAGTGTCCTGGGCCCCGGCGTGTGGGTACAAAGGACCAAATCTAACAAGGAGTCACATGTCAGCACAATGAAAGAGCCTGAAAGTGGCATCAGTATGAGGAGACCATATAGTGGCTGAATGGCACAGCCTGTATATGTATTTTGAAATTTCCGTTGAAGATGTATGGTACTAGTGCTACCATAAACATATATAGGTAATGTCCTAGGCCCAGCAGCATCACTAAACCATGTAGTTGCTGAATGGCACAGACTGGAGCCAGCTGAAGCATCAGTAAACCATATATTGGATGAATGGCACAGCCTGGAGGTGTCTGAACCATGAGGAGACCATATAATGGCTGAATGACACAGCTTGGAGTTGGCTGAAGCATGAGAAGAGACCATATAGTGGCTGAATGAGACAGCATGGAGGTGGCAGCAGCATCAGGAGTCTTGAAAGTGACCCGGTGACAGAGAGGTGCGGTGGGTGCCAATACCAGTACCCGGTGACAAGGGTGGGTGAAAAAATGTCTGATGAGGAGGAATGTTTGTAACTGGTGAGTAGCGCCTTAACCCCTTAACGACGCAGGACGTATATTTACGACCTGCGCTGGCTCCCGCGATATGAAGCAGGGTCGCGCTGTGACCCCGCATCACATCACATCGGTCCCGGCGCTCATCATGGTGACCGCGGCAATGTGTGGTATTAACCCTTTAGAAGCGGCGGTCAAAGCTGACCGCCGCTTCTAAAAATGAAAGTGAAACTATCCCGGCTAGTCAGTCGAGCTGTTCGGGACCGCCGCCGTGAAATCACCGCGTCCCGAACAGCTTACAGGACACCGGGAGGGCCCTTACCTGCCTCTTCGGTGTCGGATCGACGAATGACTGCTCCGTGCCTGAGATCCAGGCAGAAGCAGTCAAGCGCCGATAACACTGATCACAGGCGTGTTAATACACGCCAGTGATCAGCATGAGAGATCAGTGTGTGCAGTGTTATAGGCCCCTATGGGACCTATAACACTGCAAAAAAAAGTTAAAAAAAAGTGTTAATTAAGGTCATTTAACCCCTTCCCTAATAAAAGTTCGAATCATTCCCCTTTTCCCATAAAAATAAATAAAACAGTGTAAATAAAAAAAAATAAACCTATGTGTTATCGCCGCGTGCATAAATGTCCGAACTATAAAAATATATCATTAATTAAACCGCACGGTCAATGGCGTACGCGCAAAAAAATTCCAAAGTCAAAAAAAGCGTATTTTTGGTCACTTTTTATACCATTAAAAAATTAATAAAAAGTGACCAAAAAGTCAGATCAAAACAAAAATCATACCGATAAAAACTTCAGATCACGGTGCAAAAAGTCCTCATACCTCCCTTTATGTGGAAAAATAAAAAAGTTATAGGGGTCAGAAGATGACATTTTTAACCCCTTAAGGACCGGAGGTTTTTCCGTTTTTGCATTTTCGTTTTTTGCTCCTTGCCTTTAAAAAATCATAACTCTTTCAAATTTACACCTAAAAATCCATATGATGGCTTATTTTTTGCGCCACCAATTCTACTTTGTAATGACGTCAGTCATTTTGCCCAAAAATCTATGGTGAAGCGGGAAAAAAAATCATTGTGCGACAAAATTTAAAAAAAAACGCTGTTTTGTAACTTTTGGGGGCTTCCGTTTCTACGTAGTACATTTTTCGGTAAAAATGACACCTGATATGTATTCTGTAGGTCCATACGATTAAAATGATACCCTACTTATATAGGTTTGATTTTGTCGGACTTCTGGAAAAAATCATAACTACATGCAGGAAAATTAATACGTTTAAAATTGTCATCTTCTGACCCCTATAACTTTTTTATTTTTCCGTGTATGGGGCGGTATGAGGGCTCATTTTTTGCGCCGTGATCTGAAGTTTTTAACGGTACCATTTTTGCATTGATAGGACTTATTGATCGCTTTTTATTCATTTTTTCATGATATAAAAAGTGACCAAAAATGCACTATTTTGGACTTTGGAATTTTTTTGCGCGCACGCCATTGACCGTGCGGTTTAATTAACGATATATTTTTATAATTCGGACATTTCCGCACGCGGCGATACCATTTATGTTTATTTTTATTTTTATTTACACTGTGTTTTTTCTTTTATGGGAAAAGGGGGGTGATTCAAACTTTTAATAGGGAAGGGGTTAAATGATGTTTATTCACTTTTTTTTTGCACTTTTTTTTTGCAGTGTTATAGGTCCCATAGGGACCTATAACACTGCACACACTGATCTTTTACATTGATCACTGGTTTCTCATAAGAAACCAGTGATCGATGATTCTGCCGCATGACTGCTCATGCCTGGATCTCAGGCACTGAGCAGTCATTCGGCGATCGGACAGCGAGGAGGCAGGTAGGGGCCCTCCCGCTGTCCTGTCAGCTGTTCGGGATGCCGCGATTTCACCGCGGCTATCCCGAACAGCCCACTGAGCTAGCCGGCATGCTTTCGGTTTCACTTTAGACGCGGCGTTCAACTTTGAACGCCGCGTCTAAAGGGTTAATAGCGCGCGGCACAGCGATCAATGCCGCGCGCTATTAGCCACGGGTCCCGGCCGTTGTTAGAGGCCGGGCCCGAACCGCTATGACGCGGGGCCACGCCGTGGCCCCGCGTTATAGATCGGGAGTGGACACATGACGTTCCAGTACGTCATGTGTCCTTAAGGGGTTAAACGTATACATTTTCCTGCATGTAGTTATGATTTTGTCCAGAAGTACGAAAAAAAACAAACCTATATAAGTAGGGTATCATTTTAACTGTATGGACCTACAGAATAATGATAAGGCGTCATTTTTACTGAAATATGCACCGCGTAGAAACGGAAGCCCCCAAAAGTTACAAAATGACGTTTTTGCTTCGATTTTGTCGCACAATGATTTTTTTTCCTGTTTCGCCGTGAATTTTTGGGTAAAATGACGAATGTCACTGCAAAGTAGAATTGGTGTCGCAAAAAATAAGCCATAATATGGATTTTTAGGTGGGAAATTGAAAGGGTTATGATTTTTAAAAGGTAAGGAGGAAAAAACGAAAGTGCAAAAACTGAAAAACCCTGAGTCCTTAAGGGGTTAAATCTGTTTGGCACTATCCATATTTGTGAAGTGTTGTGGCGGCACCATGGTCAATCTACTCTCATACATCAGGCATTGGTAGTTGGAAATCCTGGCTGATCCATGCCTGATTCATCTTCCCAAAGGTCAGTCTCTCCACATTTTTCATGGACAGACAAGTTCTCCTTGGGGTGACCATGGCCCCCACCGCACTAAATATCCGCTCTGATGGCACACTACTGGCCGGGCAGGACAGCTTTTCCAGGGCAAACTCTGCTAGTTGCGGACACAATTCAAGTTTGGCTGCCCAGAAGTCCAGCGGATCTTCAAGGTGTGTTGGCATGGGAATGTCAAGGTATGTCACCACCTGCTGGTTCAGGTCCTACTCCAGGTGTACCTGCTGCTGATGAGTTGCTTCACTATGCGGGTAAAGAAAGAAACTCATCAGCGACTGTAGACTCGGGCTGCTGCTGATGGAGCTGGTACTGCTCCTGCCACCCCTCCCCAGCAGCCATGGCACTGGAAGGTGAGCGCAGGGAGCCCTGTGATTGAGATCTGCGAGAGGATGGACGATGGCGCCGATAGGCATCGGCCAACTGACTACATAGTATGCCTCTGTAGTAGGTCACTTTGTCCTCCCTCTCAGTGGGTGTAAAAAAAGGCCCCTATTTTGTGGCGGCAGCAAGGGTCCTATAAGGTGGAGATCCAGAAGTCATCCCGCTGCCGAATGGTGACAATTTGGCTTTCACTACGCAAGCAAATGAGCATGCATCCTGCCATTTGTGCAAGTGACTTGGAGGGACTCCCTGCCTCCATCTCCACTGCATACTGCCACGGTGTGTCTGGTTCCTCTGTCTCGCCTTCCTCACAATCCTCCAGCTCCTCTGGCTGCTCCTGCTCCTCCTCTCCTGTCAGATTACAAGAAAAAACGCCCATTTGGTGAAACCTAAACTGTACTCTACTGTGCCCTTCCCCTCCTCCTCCTCCAGTTCAGCCCCAACAGGGCTCATGTGGCCGTGAGATGTAGGCACCACGTCTCCAGTATCCTGACCATCCATCATTTCCAACATGTGTTGTAGGAAATGAAGCAGTGGAATGATGTAGGTCATCCCGTAATCCTGGTGACTTACTAATAATCTGGCTTCCTCAAAGGGCCTGAGCAAACGGCAGGTGTCACGTATGAGCTGCCACTGGTTGAAGTTACACAGGGGAGTAACCCTATCTGCTTGGATCATCAAGAAATCAGTGATGGCTTTTCTCTATTCGTACAGTCGGTCCAACATATGGAGGTTGGAATTTCAACGTGTGGCAACGTCACGAATCAGACTATGTTGGGGGAAACTGTTCTGACTCTGCATCTCAAGGAGTGTGTTCTTTGCGGTGTACGAGTGGCTGAAGTGCATGCAAAGTTTTCTTCCCATTGTTAGGATGTCTTGCAAATGGGGGGAACACTTCAGGAACTGCTTCACAACCAGATTGAGCACGTGTGCCATGCAGGGCGCATGGCTCAGCCTTCCCAGTCGCAGCGCATGCTAGATGTTCTTCCCATTGTCAGTCACCATGGTTCCCATTTCCAGTTTTCGTGGAGTAAGCCATGCTCTGATTTCTTTATGAATTACTTTTAGCAGTTCCTCTCCTGTGTGACTCTTTTTGCCAAGACAAACCATGTGAAGAACAGCGTGACAACGTCGTGCCCTGCACACATGGTATGCTGAAGGGCCACTGAGACTTGTTTGGGCAGTGGAGGCTTAGGACATGGTGGAGGATGAGGAGGCGGGGTCGCACACTGTCACAGGATCAACAGCCTGAGAGCGTTGTGGAGGAAGCAGCGTCACCTGTCCAAGTTGGTGTTGTGGCTGTGCAGGAACCACATTCAACCAGTGAGCCGTAAAGGACATATACTGTCCCTGACTATAATCACAGCTCCAGACGTTGGCGCTGCCGTGCAATTTGGTACACGCCAACAGGCTCAAGGACTGGACTACCTTCTCTTCCAAAAAATTGTTCAGGGCTGGTACTGCCTACTTTGCAAAGAAATGAGGGCTTTACACTCTCCACCTCGGCTTGGCACAAGCCATCAGTTCTCTGAAAGGTGCAGAGTCCACCACTTGAAAAGGGAGCTACTGCAGCACCAGCAACTTGGACAGGAGCACATTCAGTTTCTGTGCCATTGGATGAGTGGGCACATACTGTTGTCTCTTGGACATGGCTTCGCCGATGGATTGTTGGCAGAATGGCTGACTAAAAGTAGGAGGAGCAGGAGCATCTGTAGCGACAGAAGGAGGGTATGACACACAGCTTCCTTCGGCTGAGGTGGTGGATCCTTGGCTGTCTGAAAGAGGGAGTGGCGTGCCACTGGGTGATGCAGCAGGCTGGACCACTACATCGGAGCCACGGTTCTCCCAAGCCACTTTATGGTGGTGAAGCATATGTTGACGCAGGGCAGTGATGCCAACTTTGGGACCCTGGCCACGCTTCACCTTCTGCCGACACATCTTGCATGTGGCTATGTGAACCTCCTCTGGAAGATTGATGAAAAACTGCCACAATGCTGAGTAGCTGATTTTCCCACCAACGGTCCATACTACTTGACTGCTACTACCGCAGTCTCCAGGAGCCCCTGTTCCACTACCTCCCTGGAAGGTAAGCTGCCACAAAGCAGGTGGTCTCCCCTGGGCACGTTTGGCTCCAGAGTTTCCACTTCTGCCACCATGCTGACTGCCAAACATGCTACCACCTTTCTGGCTCAGCTGCTGCCTCACAGGCAACCTGCAACTCTCTTCTCCTGATGATGAAGCCCCTTCTGCACCCTGCTCCCAATTGCGATCGTTTTCATCATCATCAACAAGTGTCTGTATGTCACTGATGTCCTCCTCATGTTCCTCAACAGTTTCTGCTTCTGGACCCTGAACCCTGGCAACAACTCCTTCCATGTCACTCTCCTCATCACTACTTGCCCGCCTAGCAGGGGAAGCGGCGGATGTCTCCTCCACTTGTTGGCAGGGCAGTAGCTGCTGACTGTCCTCTATTAGATTGTCCTCAGTGAATAGTGGAGCTGAACCCACAGCATAAGATACTTCTGTAGGGGAGGGAACAGCATAGGACAGAGGAAATGGGAGGACAGAGACTTCTCCCAGGCCATGCCAATTGAGGGTTGTGTCTGAGGAACCGACTGTTGACTGCGGGTATCAGATGTCACTTGTGATGAAGTGGATGACCGTGTTAACCAATCGACGGCATATGGGTTGCTGGTCGAGACACGACCATTAGCTGATACTGGTAGCTCAGGCCTCTCGCTGTGACTCCTGCTGACACTCGCCCCTAGTCTGCTGTGACTTCTTACTGATGAATTTAGGCCTCTGGCACTCCTCTGTGCACATCCTGGCACTTCTTTGTGTGACATACTTAGTGTGTTTATGAGGTCAGTACAATACGCTTCACTATGCTTAAAACAGTATTTATCTACAACAGCAGCAGGTGTGTACTTTTGCCTGGACTTTTACAGTATCTAGGCCCTTGACAGATTAACAGGTACAAAATAGTACACTACTTAGATGAACTTATGTGGTATGCACTTATGAGGGCAGAAATATGCGCTACAGTATGCTTAATCAACGTACTGCAGTAAAACACCAGCCGGTGATTACTTTTGGCTGTCCTTTCACAGTATGTAGGCCCTTGACAGATTAACGGGTACAAAATAGTACACTACTTAGATGTATGTATGTGGTAAGCACTTATGAGGGCAGAAAAATGTGCTACAGTACACTTAAAAAAGTATCTGAGTAAAAACACAAGCCGGTGAGTAGTTTTGCATGAACTTTCGCAGTATCTAGGCCCTTGACAGATTAGCAGGTTTAAAATAGTACACTACTTACAGGAAGGTATGTGGTGAGCACTTATGAGGGCAGAAAAATGCGCTACAGTACGCTTAAAGGGGTACTCCGCCCCTAGACATCTTATCCCCTATCCAAAGGATAGGGGATAAGATGTCAGATCGCTGCGGTCCCGCTGCTGGGGAGCCCCGCTGCTTTCATTACTACACAGAGTGAGTTCGCTCTGTGCGTAATGACGGGCGATACAGGGGACGGAGTAGCATGATGTCATTGCTCCGCCCCTCGTTACATCACGGCCCGTCCCCTTAATGCAAGTCTATGGCAGGGGGCATGACGACCGCCAAGCCCCCTCCCATAGACTTGTATTGAGGAGGGCGGGCCGTAACATCACGAGGGGCGGAGCCATGACATAACGATGCTCCGGCCCCTGTATTGCCTGTCATTACGTGCAGAGCGAACTCGCTCTGTGCAGTAATGATAGCGCTGTGCCGCAGCCGAGATCCCAGGGCTTCCCAGCAGCAGGACCACGGCGATCTGACATCTTGTCCCCTATCCTTTGGATAGGGGATAAGATGTCTAGGGGCGGAGTACCCCTTTAATACACATATTGGAGTAAAACACCAGCCGGAAAAATAATCTACAGTACGCTTAAAAAAACGTATTATAGTAAAACACCAGCTGATGATTACTTTTGCCTGGACTTTCACAGTATGTAGGCCCTTGACAGATTAACAGGTACAAAATAGTACACTACTTAGATTTAGGTATGTGGTATGCATTTATGAGGGCAGAAAGATGGGCTACTGTACACTTGAAAAATTATTTGAGTAAAACACCAGATTACGTTTGGCTGTCCTTTCACAGTATGTAAGCCCTTGACAGATTATCAGGCACAAAATAGTACACCACTTTGATGTAGGCATTTGGTATGCACTTATGAGGGCAGAAAAATGTGGTACAGTACACTTAAAAAATCGTATTTTAGTAAAACACCAGCTGGTGATTACTTTTACCTGGACTTTCACAGTATGTAGGCCAGTGTTTCCAAACCTTTTTCGGGTCGGGCGCACCTCAGAAATTTTTTTTCTTCCTCGGAGCACCCCTACCGAGGTTGATGAGCAAAAAACAAAAAAGGAAAAAACGGTAAAAAACGCAATGCACTATATCTATTTATCAGTGGGTATGTAGTTTAAAGTGCTGCTTTATACAGCAACCCACAAATTACGTCTTCTCTAATTTGCATTGTTGCCTTTTCTTCTCCATTTGGTCCGGGCCATCATCATGATTTCTTCCACACACAATTCTTCACTGTTAAACCTGCAAAACAAACCTATTAAGCGCTGCACTTTTTTTTTTACATGGGTAACAGAGGGGTGTAGAAGAGCGTACATGGGTGACAGAAGGGTGTAGAAGAGTGTACATTGGTGACCAAGGGGTGTAGAGGAGTGTACATGGATGAAAGAGGGTGTAGAGGAGTGTACATGGGTGACAAAGGGGTGTAGAGGAGTGTACAGAGGGGTGTAGAGGAGTGGACATGGGTGACAGGGGTGTAGAGGAGTGTACATGGGTGACAGAGGGGTGTTGAGAAGTGTTCATGGGTGACAGAGGGGTGTAGAAAAGTGTACATGGGTGACAGATGGGTGTACATGGGTGACAGATGGGTGTAAAGGAGTGTACATGGGTGACAAATGGATGTACATGAGTGACAGAGGGGTATAAAGGAGTGTACATGGGCGACAGATGGGTGTACATGGGTGACAGGGGTATAGAGGAGTGTACATGGGTAACAGAGGGATGTAGAAAAGTGTACATGGGTGACAGATGGGTGTACATAGGTGACAGATGGGTGTAGAGGAGTGTGCATGGGTTACAGGTGGATGTACATGGGTAACAGAGGGGTATAGAGGAGTGTACATGGGCGACAGATAGGTGTACATGGGTGACAGAGGGGTATAGACGAGTGTACATGGGTTACAGAGGGATGTAGAAAAGTGTACATGGGTTACAGATGGGTGTACATGGGTGACAGATGGGTGAAGAGGAGTGTACATGGGTGACAGATGGATGTTCATGGGTGACAGAGGGGTATAGAGGAGGGTACATGGGCGACAGATAGGTGTACATGGGTGACAGAGGGGTATAGAGGAGTGTACATGGGTGACAGAGGGGTGTAGAGAAGTGTACATGGGTGACAGAAGGGTGTAGAAAAGTGTACATGGGTGACAGATGGGTGTACATAGGGGACAGATGGGTGTAGAGGAGTGTGCATGGGTTACAGGTGGATGTACATGGGTAACAGAGGGGTATAGAGGAGTGTACATGGGCGACAGATAGGTGTACATGGGTGACAGAGGGGTATAGATGAGTGTACATGGGTTACAGAGGGATGTAGAAAAGTGTACATGGGTTACAGATGGGTGTACATGGGTGACAGATGGGTGAAGAGGAGTGTACATGGGTGACAGATGGATGTTCATGGGTGACAGAGGGGTATAGAGGAGGGTACATGGGCGACAGATAGGTGTACATGGGTGACAGAGGGGTATAGAGGAGTGTACATGGGTGACAGAGGGGTGTAGAGAAGTGTACATGGGTGACAGAAGGCTGTAGAAAAGTGTACATGGGTGACAGATGGGTGTAGAGGAGTGTACATGGGTGACAGATGGATGTATATGGGTGACAGAGGGGTATAGAGGAGTGTACATGGGTAAAAGATGGGTGTACATGGGTGACAGAGGGCTATAGAGGAGTGTACATAGGTGACAGAGGTTTGTAGAGGAGTGTACATGGGTAACAGAGGGGTGTAGAGGAGTGTACATGGGTGACAGAGGCGTGTAGAGGAGTGTACATGGGTGATAGATGGGTATACATGGGTGACAGAGGGGTGTAGAGGAGTGTACAGAGGGGTGTAGGGAGGTGTACAAGGGTGACAGATGGGTGTAGAAGAGTGAACATGGGTGACAGGGGCATAGGGGGTGACAGAGGGGTGGACAGGGGTGACAGAGGGGTGAATAGGGGGTGGACATGGGTGACAAGGATGTGGTCAGAGGGGTGGACAATGGAGGGTGAACATGGGTGACAGGGATGGACAGGGGTGACAGAGGGTTGATGGGGGGGGTGGACATGGATGACAGGAGGGTGGACATGGGAGACAGGGGGTCAGAGGTGTGGACAAGGGTGACAAGGGGGTAAAAGAGGGATAGGAGTGATAGAGAGGGGTGGACTGGGGTGACAAAGGGACAGATGGGTGAACAGGAGGGGGGACATGGGTGACAGGGTAGACTTCGGGGTAGACGGGGGGGGTAAACATGAGTGACAGGGATGGACAGGGGAGTGGACAAGGCGGACATGAATGACAGGAGAATGGACATGGGTGAGAGGCGGGGTGGACATGGGTGACGGGGATGATAGGAGGGTGGACATGTGTGAGAGGGGGGGTGGACATGAGTGACGGGGGGGTGGACATGAGTGATGGGGGGGTGGACATGGGTGACAGGGATGGACAGGGAGGTGGACAAGGCAGACATGGATGACAGGAGGATGGACATGGGTGAGAGGCGGGGTGGACATGGGTGACGGGGATGATAGGAGGGTGGACATGTGTGAGAGGGGGGTGGACATGAGTGACGGGGGGTGGACATGAGTGACGGGGGGGGTGGACATGGGTGACAGGGATGGACAGGGAGGTGGACAAGGCAGACATGGATGAAAGGGGGGTGGACATGAGTGACGGGGGGGGTAGAGGGTGGATCATGGGTGACGGTGGTGGGGGGTTTGGACAGGGTTGAGAAGGGGTAACCGTGGGGTGGAAAGGGTACCTTAAGCAAGCCAGCTCGCGCAGCTTGCAGTTCCACGGCAGACACGGGAGTCCAGCGCAGATGAAGCTCGTTCCGCCCCAGGGCACCATTTTTGCCTAACTGCGCCACAAGATAGAGGGGGACGCATGGGGATGCTGTGTGCGCAGTGGGGACGTTGGCTTCATTCCCCCCCCCCTGCGCCATCAGTCATATGCGCGCAGGCCGGGGCGGGACATTTAAAAAAAAATCCTGGCAAACTCCCGCGGCACCATGGGCAGTGCCGAATGGCACACATGTCCCGCGGCACCGCGGTTGGGAATCACTGATGTAGGCCCTTGACAGATTAACAGGTACAAAATAGTACAGTACTTAGATGTACATATGTGGTATGCACTTATAAGGGCAGAAAAATAAGGTACAGTATGTTTAAAAAATTTGTTTGCACAACAGAACACAACAGCAATGCAGCACAAAAAAGCTGTGTACTAAGCACAAAATTTCACTCTGTGAAAGACTATTAAGAATGGACTGCTTGGTATTATACCATCTACAGACTAGTATAACCAGCAGATGATTTGTTGTGGAACAAAGACACAGAATTGTGCTGAAAAATTATTCCTGCCTCCTCTACTAAGGTTTATGAAGTTGAGGCAGCTTGTTGAAATGCACGAGGCAACACACAGCTATCTGCCCCTCTCTGTAATACAATTCTGAAGAAAGTAACTGGGAGGTTTATGGCTGCAGTAAAAATCCTTTTCAGTGAAAAAAACACTGCTGTCTGTCCACCAGAACGCTGATGTGACTAGGATGTGAAACGCTGCTGGAATTAGCTTTTCTGTGTAACACACACAGCGATGTCCGTCCTATCTCTATGAAGTGTAATGAATGATATGATGAGCCGCAAAATGGCTGCCGAATATATAGGGCTGTGTCATCACAGGGGTGATTGGCTGCTGATAAGCTGCATCCTGCATGTGATTCAGGGTCATCCCTCCTACTTCCCTTCCCGCCTTCCCAGGGTTCCTTGCCCCATGTACTGACATGTGGATTCACCATTTTAGATGCCCTGGAGCCTGGACTGCAGTAAATGTAGTTTCATGTAGCGATTCGCGCTATGGAATCGCGGCGATACTCAATATGTGTATACGTTTTTTTTTTACACTTTAGCGGGGTAAAATGGGAAAAAATGAAATTTTACATTTTTATTTTTTTACTTTGATTTTTACACTTTAATAGTTCCCATAGGGGACTATCTATAGCAATGCTTTGATTACTAATACTGTTCAGTGCTATGCATAGGGCATAGCACTGATCAGTGTTATCGGGCATCTTCTGCTCTGGTCTGCTTGATCTCAGACCAGAGCAGAAGACCTCGGGAGACAGAGCCAGGTGAGGGGACCTCCGGCCGCCATGCTGGATAATCTGTATTGATCACTGCATCTGAGGGGTTAATGGTGGATATCCGCGCGATCGCGGATGTCCGCCATTACCAGCGGGTCCCTGGCTGCTGATAGCAGCCGGGACCTGCCGCGCATGATGCAAGCACCGGTCCGGTGCTCGCAGTCATGACGGAGCGTAATTGTACGCCATTGTGCATTAAGTACCAAGACACCATGACATACATTTACATCCATTGTTGTTAAGGGGTTAAAGGGGTACTCCAGTGGAGAACACATTTTCAGATATCCGCCATTAACCCCTCAGATGCCGTAATCAATACAGATCACGGCATCTGCGGCATTGCGGTACTTTGAATGGATGATCGGATCCCCCGCAGCGCTGCCGCGGCGATCCGATCATCCAGCATGGTGGCCGGAGGTCCCCTCACCTGGCTCCAGCCGTCTCCCGGGGTCTTCTGCTTTGGTCTGAGATCGAGCAGACCAGAGCAGAAGATCACCGATAATACTGATCAGTGCTGTGTCCTATACATAGCACTGCACAGTATTAGGAATCAAAGGATTGCTATAGATAGTCTCCTATGGGGACATAAAAAGTGTAAAAAAAAAATCCCCTCCCCCTATAAAAATGAAAATTGTCAGTTTTTCCCATTTTACCCCCAAAAAGCGTAAATTCTTTTTTTAATAAACATATTTGGTATCGCCGTGTGCGTAAATGTCCAAACTATCAAAATATAATGTTAATGATCCCGTACGGTGAATGGCGTAAACTTTAAAAATTTTAAAAATCCCAAAATGCTGCTTTTTTGTCACATTTTATAAAAAAAATAATAATTTATAAAAAATGATGTAAAAGTTTTATATATGCAAATATGGGATCTAAAAAAAAGTACAGATGACGGCACAAAAAATTAGCCCTCACACCGCCCAGTATACGGAAAAATGAAAAAGTTATAGGTGGTCATTTAGGGCGATTTTAGATTACTGATTTTGTACAAAAAGTTTTAGATTTTTTTTAAGCGGTACAAAAATATAAAAGTATCTAGCCATGGGTATCATTTTAATTGTACTGACGCACAGAATAAAGAACACATCATTTTTACCGTAAATTGTACAGTGTGAAAACGAACCCCTCCAAAATGTGCAAAATTTAGGTTTTCATTAAAATTTTCTCCCTAAAATTTTTTTGGGGGGGGTTCGCCGTACATTTTATGGTAAAATGAGAGCTGTCATTACAAAGTAGAATTGGTCACGCAAAAAACAAGCCCTTATATGGGTCTGTAGATGGAAATATAAAAGAGTTATGGATTTTAGAAGGCGAGGAGGAAAAAACGAAAATGCAAAAAAAAATTGGCCTGGTCCTTAAGGTGAAAATGGGCTTGGTCCTTAAGGGGTTAATCTATGGGTCAGTGCGATCCAAAGATACCAATCTTGGATAATTTTTGTTTAGTTTTAAGGTTAAAAAAAAAAGCTTGACAAGAAGAAAAAAAGTTTCTTCAATGCAATGTTCTGACCACTATTTTTTATTTTTTCACCTACGAAGCTATGTTAGGGTTTATTTTTTGCACCAGGAGCTGGTTTTTAACAATACCACTTTTGCGTATCAATGACTTTTTGATCACTGTTTTTTAAAGGTTTTTTTTGGGAAATTATTTTTTAGCGTTTATGCTATTCATCATGCATGGTCAGGAACACCATAATTTAATAGTTCGGACAATTACGCACACGGCGATACTAAATATGTGTTGTTTTTTTATACAGTGTTTTATTTGAATAATGGGAAAAGGAGAGTGATTTAAACTTTTATTAAGGGGGATTTTTTAAATATATATTTTTTAAACATTAACTTATTTTTTTTACTTATTTTAAACACATTACAGTAGATGGCTTGCCTAGATCAATGTAATGCTTTTGCATTTCATTGATCTATGTTTACAGTGCTTGATTGCAAAGGGCTGCCTAAGGCAGCCTTAAGCAATCACCGATTCACAGAGCATCGGGAAGGACGGGTAAGTTCCTGTTCTACCCCAGCAACCGATCTGCAGCTCGCAATTACATTGCGGACCTACAGATGAGTCCCATAGACCCCAGGGATTTCTTGCATTTAATGTTTAAATACCGTGATCGCTATCGACAAGCTCTGATGTCCATCATTACCGGAATATGTCAGCTGCTGATAGTAGCAGGGATCTGTCGATTATGACACGGACCAGACCAGCGGGCTGCTCCATATTCCCCTGACCCGACCCATGACGTACTGGTACATCATGGGTTGGGAAGGGGTTAAAAATCTTCTTGGGGCGACCACTGTGAAGGTGCTGACTGGGTCCAATGGACCCAGTGGGACCCATTGTAGGGCCGGCCCTGATTAAAAGTAATTTCTGTTGTTTAGCTAGGTGTTTATCAGGACAAGTTTCTTTCTTTGAAAGAAGCATTAAGAACATTTCCCTTAACCCCTTAAGGACGCAGCTCATTTTCACCTTAAGGACGCAGCCCTTTTATGCATATCTGACCACTGTCACTTTAAGCATTAATAACTCTGGGATGCTTTTACTTTTCATACTGATTCCGAGAATGTTTTTTCGTGACATATTCTACTTTATGATAGTGGTGAATTTTCGTTGATACTTGCATCAGTTATTGGTGAAAAATTCCCAAATTTTATGAAAAATTTGAAAATTTAGCATTTTTTTAACTTTGAAACTCTCTGCTTATAAGGAAAATGGACATGCCAAATAAATTATATATTGATTCACATATACAATATGTCTACTTTATGTTGGCATCATAAAGTTGACATGGTTTTACTTTTGGAAGACATCAGAGGGCTTCAAAGTTCAGCAGCAATTTTCCAATTTTTCAGGGACCAGTTCAGTTTTGAAGTGGATTTGAGGGGCCTTCATATTAGAAATACCCCATAAATGACCCTATTGTGAAAACTGCACCCCTCAAAGTATTCAAAATGACATTCAGTAAGTGTGTTAACCCTTTAGGTGTTTCACAGGAATAGCAGCAAAATGAAAGAGAAAATTTGAAATCTTCATTTTTTACACTTGCATGTTCTTGTAGACCCAGTTTTGGAAATTTTACAAGCGGTAAAAGGAGAGAAATCACCCTAAAATGTGTAACCCAATTTCTCTCAAGTAAGTAAATATCTCATATGTGTATATCAAGTGCTCTGTGGGTGCACTAGAGGGCTCAGAAGGGAAGGAGTGACAATGGGATTTTGGAGAGTGAGTTTTTCTGAAATAGTTTTTGGGGGGCATGTTACATTTAGGAAGCCCCTACGGTGCCAGAACAGCAGAAAAAAACCTACATGGCACAACTATTTTGGAAACTACACCCCTCAAGGAACGTAACAAGGGGTCCAGTGAGCATTAACACCCCACAGGTGTTTGATGACTGTTCGTTAAAGTTGGATGTGTAAATGAATTTTTTTTTCTCACTAAAATGCAGTTTTTTCCCCAAAATTTTACATTTTTACAAGGGGTAATAGGAGAAAATGTCCCCCAAAATTTGAAACCCCATCTCTTCTTAGTATGGATATGCCCCATGTGTGGATGTCAAGTGCACTGCGGGTGCACTAGAATGCTCAGTAGAGAAGGAGTCACATTTGGCTTTTGGAAAGCAAATTTAGCTGAAATAGTTTTTGAGGGGAATGTCACATTTAGGAAGCCCCTAATAAAGCATTGAGCATGCGCATTTACACGCTACTGGCGTCTGTCAGATCTTTGGAACAGTGGGCTGTGCAAATGAAAAATTAAATTTTTCATTTTCACGGACCACTGTTCCAAAAATCTGTCAGACACCTGTGGGGCTTAAATGATCACTGTACCCCTTATTACATTACGTGGTAGCATCGGAGTCTTTATTGCCCCTGTGCCTAGCCCAGGATTCAGTGGTATACCTTCGGGTGGTTTTAGGCTAAACCACGCCCTGGTGTCACAAATACAAGGGGTTAATGCCATCTGCCCCTAGGGTAACAACATCTGCCCTCATCACAACCCGCTACCACACAGGCAATCTCCAATAATCATTGTGTGTGTGTATACAGCATAAATCCAGAGAGGAAAGGGATACAGAGCAGGTGTGCCAGGCTCCCCAGATAAGTGAATCAGCAGAATGAGGGAGGGGCAGGAGTCAACACTGTGCAGGCAAGAGAAGGACACGTTCCCTCCCTTTGACAAGATGGAAAAGAAATTGAGCAGCTGTAATATGTTATTTTGTAGTAAATTATGGGTGATTGAGACATGTAAATTACATGTACATGATCAGGATGAGGTACTGAGTAACATAACAGTTTTGTTGGAATCTGACAGTTATGCTTTAAATGAGTTTTGCAGCCTAAGACAACTTATCCCCTATTCGCAGGATCTCCGTATAGGGACCTGGCACTGCTGCGGCTCTGTGCGGCTGCTGCTTGTGTTGTCGACCTCACTAAGAGGTCGACAGACACGCCCCCACCATTCTGCTCTATGGGAGATACAGGAAAGCATGAAGGCTGCATCTCCGCCTCTCCAATAGAGATACATGGAGGGGGGCGTGTCGGCTGTGGCGTCATGCTGCGGCCGACATGCCTCCTGCATGGGAAGAGCCATGGCATAGCCGAGGTCCGGTACAGGAGATCACGGGGGGGACCCAGCGTTTGGACCCCACGCGATCAGACACTTATCCCCTGCTGATAGGGGATAAGTTGTATAAAGGCTGCAGAACTCCTTTAATGCACCAGTCTGTACATGAAGGGAATGCAAGAGCTGCACTGTCTATTTATTCACAGCACGTCTCAGTCCACAGTGATTGCTATAAAAAGTCATCTGTGGGTACATAGAAAAATGTTAAATAAATAGTAAAATAAAGTTTAAGAAAAATAGGAATAAGCCCCTCCCCCAATACAAATTTGAATCACCTCTTTGTCCCATTTTACAAAAAAAATTAAAATAAAATTGGTCCAAACACAAAATCGCTCACATCACATCCCAAAAAATGTAATAAAAAGTAATTAAAAAGTTCACTACTACAGATCACGGCACAAAAAAATGAGCCCTCAAACAGCCACGTATATGGAAAAATAAGAATAAGAATAAGTCATAGGGGTCAGAACAGGCTATTTTGTACATCCTTTTTTTTTGTTTAAAAGTTTGTCATTTTTTTAAAAGCAATACAATAATATGAAAACATGTAAACATGGATATCATTTTAATCCTATTAACCCACATGTCTGTTAAAATGAGTGATGTAACTACAAAGTACAATTGGTCGCACAAAAAAACAAGCCCTCATATGGGTCTATGGATGGAGAAATAAAGTTATGGCTTTTAAAAGGTGAGGAAGAAAAAAGTACAATGTAAAAATGAAATTGACTATGGCCAAAATGGGCTGTGTCCTTGAGGGGTTAAAGAGACTAGCCTAATAAAAATACAGTGTTTTTTTTTTTATGTGTAGTGTACCGATAACAAGTGGAAAATCAAGTAGTGAAGCATATAGTTAGTTCCTGCGTCTCAAGCAAATCTCATAGGAGCTTTGAATAAACGTCAAGGTGATGCAACTGTTGCCATGGCATAATAAAATAATGTCTTGATTTCTCTCTGCCTTGCTTTTTCCCTGCCCACTGAAAATGATTTGGAATTTTCTCTGATGGATCATGTCCCAATGCCTAAACAAAGTGGAGATCATGTTAGTTATTGAAAAGATGGGAGTTTTATTGGACTCATGAGTTACAGTCCTTACGACCTCAAGGTCTAAATGTAGACTTCATTGTTTCCCCAGGAATATGCAAACTAAGATAGGCCTCTTTCACACTGCCATTGTGCCCTGTCGGCAAACATCCGTCAGGGACTTTTTTTTTGAAGGGGCACAACGAGTCCTGACACATCCCATTTTCTATTGCGGGGCCCGCTGGGTGCCGTTGTTTTTTTTTTGACGGGAGAAGCGGGAGGAAAAAATGCTGCATGATGTATGTTTCCTCCCGCTATTCTCCCTGGTTTCCCTGACGGAAGTCACACTGCCGTGTCACAACGGCAGTGTGAAATGAGCCTTGGTGAATATTCTCCCCTATGTGATGGATCATACCCGCTAACCAGTAGTTTATATGTATAAAGTGATCTGATAAGTGTCAATTGTACTTATATTTTTGTTTTTATCTTTCTCTAGAATCATGAAAAGGGATTGGATGCCAACACTCACCGGATGAATTTTAAATAGATTTTGATTAATTGGTGTATTTTTGTATATATTTTTATGTTTCTGCAACTTATATACTGTGATTGTTATTTTATACATCCACAGTATGCAGTTAACAAGAGGCATCCCACATTTGGTGAATTCTTAATTGTAATTCTTATGCAGACAGAGTGATCTTACATTGATCCTGAGTCTGTATCTTTTCCCCAATGTATCATGGCCACAGTGAGTACATGAACAGGTACTGTTTATGCGCAGACGGCGTAATGTAATCTTGAATTTCCTGTATGTATCATGGCCGCTGTGAGTCCCTGAGCAGAGATTGAAAATAGAGGTTGCCCTCCTGTGATTGGCTAGACAACACAAGTCCTATACATGATGTAGATATGTGGTTACACACATGGTTTTGCAATGGCGGATGAGTATACTCCGGTGAGTGTGACAGCCATTCCTTTGATATATTCATAATCGTTTATAATCATGCACTTCAGTACACCTGGATATCAATCCTAATATGTATGGATATTGCGCATTTGCACATTATGCACAAGAAATTTTTGTATCCCTGTATATTAGTATGATATGTATTTTATTCACTTCATAAATTAGATGTGTTTATTTGAATATTTGCACTCCATATTATATTAATTGTCTTTATGACATCTTATTGATTGTGATAACTATGCACCATAGTCTCGGTACCCCACTACACTGTACCTTCCCGCTCAGCCCAACTTCTAACCTCAGCTGCTAGAGAAGTGTTTTCCAACAAGAGTGTATTCAGCTGTTGCAAGACTAAAACTGTTTTTTATCAGCTTTCTGATACAAGGAAATACTAATATGCCCTAGTAGTAGCAATAATGTAACAGAGTTACTGAAACTTGGGCCTGCAAAACTATGTCACTGGAAATTACCACCAGAGTGATACTTGCATTATTCAACATATCTTTTGAAGACTTTTTCTCCTTTCACATTCAGTATTACTTTATACTTTCTGTATTCTGTTTTTTTTTTTTTTTTCTGTGTTCTTAATAAACTATTAGTCAATTACAGGCAGCAACAATAGAAAAAAGGCATAAGCACAATAGGTCAATCAGCATCAGTCATGGAAATGGAACATGTCTCAGATGAAAAAGCAGGACAATGCAAACCTAACGAAAAGATATCATAAGGGAATAACATAAGACCAATGCAGCCAATTAGGAATCATCTCAGTGTCATATCTTGGCCAAACCTTTGCCAATGGAAATCAGAACGACAAATAATCAAGCATACGTGATCAAAGGAAAGGAGCAGACAGCCTCTAAGAGCAGCTTAGACAAAAGCAGAAGATTAAGGAGATTATTGGTCGTACAATGATCCCAAGGTTCCCATATAGAGGTAAATATAGTCATAGAATTATTAAAAAAAAAAAAAAGCAGTGATGGATTTCAGGGACTGAATTTCTCTAATACAGGTCAACAGGTAATGCCAGGAAAAAGGTGTTGTACTCCTTAAAAAAAAAAAAGTAAAAGAAAAACCCCAAAGACAAACAAAATCACCAGTGGTGTAGGGGGGGGGGGTGGATCTCAAGAACATTCTCCAGACCAGGCCCTTCTTATCTTCCTTAGAGGGGCACAACTCAACCCTTTATAATTTTGCAGTTTTCTAACCAGCACCAGTCAGTCCTTTTAGGTCTACTCCATTCCCCATATCCCCTCTATATTGCTTCCACTTGTAACCTAGCACCTACCCTGCCAACAGAGAAAAGAAAGAAAAAAGGAAAAAAAGAGAAGAAAACCTTTTTACATCAATTATCTCCCCCCTCTCCAACCCCTCCCACCACCCCCCACGTGACAGCTTTATGACAACAGTTGTCGAGGCTCATATGTTTCTGTAAAAGCCTCCCCCTGCTCCATATCAGTTTGTGGGCATCTAGCCGCCCATGTGCCACCGCCATACACTCCTTAGCTATCCTAATACCTGATAGCTCCACAAACCAATCTAGAAGCGAGGGGGTTGCTTCTTTTCTCTAGGATCTGGGAATCACTAATCTAGCGGCCGCCACTTTTTTCCAGCATAAGCTAGAAATGTCTGACATATTTTTTCCCCAAAAATCTTAATCTTCTGGCACCTCCACAATATATGTTATAAAGTTCCCTCTTCTACATTGCATCTCTAGCATCTATCAGATTTATCTGGGGACAATTTGTGCAATACTTTGGGGCTCCTATACCACCTTGACATGATCTTATAGTTTTTCTCTTTAACACTGGCTAATATGGACATCTCAGCAGACAGTGAACAGATTCTGTTCACCTCCGCCTCACTAAATACTACCCCCAGTTCTTCTTTCCATTTAGAAAAAAGCTTGCCCTACCTGCATTTTTTGCCTTTAGCAACAGCTGATATACCTTTGAAATTGCCCTTGTACACTCATCAGGGTTTAGAAACATTCTATCTATATCCAAAAGCTTCCAATTTTCAATAGGTTTTCATTTTTATACCATAAATGAATTAATTTGTGAATACTCAAACCAGGATATTCTAGAGTTTGGGAAAAATTCTGCCCACCTCCCTAATGGTATTACTTGTTTTTTTTTTTTACTAATAAATCCTTTACTTTTCTCGATACCCAGACGTTGGAGATATTTCATATCTCCAAGGCCTTGTGGGAAGGCGAGTTGTCAAAGAGCGGGGTCATGCCTCCCGGTCTTTTTGATAATTCATAGTTGTCAACCCATTTATGTCAAACACATAATGCATTGGTCAGTAGCAACGGCCATCCCGATATAGATTTTCTATCCTCCATCGTACGCCAGGGCATTGCTCCTAATCTAATTGGAGACAGCAGGGCCACTCATTTTTGTGATTCTGTGTGATGATTTTAGTCCTTTAATAGTTTTTTCAGTTTGGCCTCCCTTTCTTTCTTCAAGCAGGCCGCATTCGAGTAATCAAATCAGCTAAAAGCTAAAATGTCTCAATAGCTGTAGTCACAGCTCAATAGCAAATCTCATCTTTTAATGATGTCTTGTTAAGTCGCCAATTCCACTCTCTTTCCGTTCACCCCCCAGGATTTTTATTGATAAGAACACAGGTGAGTGATCAGACCATACTGCTTTACCTATCAAGGCCTTTGGGTTTTGTAACAGCACATGTTGAGATGTCATAAACATATCTAGACAGCTATATGTCCCATGTGCTGGCGAATAATATGAATGATTTCTCTATCTTTGGGATGAAGTATTCTCCAGACGTCTATCAACTGATGAGCCTCTAAAGTCGACCGTACCAAAGTTGTAACTGACTGCAGGACAGCAGATCTTCCTGTGGAGTTATCTATATTTGATTGCAAAGTTGAATTAAAATCGCTACACAAAACAAAGTACCCCTCCACAAAAGAGTCCACTTTAGCTAAAATATCTCTTAATACTATCCATTGCTGTGCATTTAGAAAATAGATACTGCCTAATGTGTAGATTATATTTTCTAGCTTGAATGTAATAAACGCATATCTACCTTCCGAGCAAACTAACGTATCAAGTACTACAAACCTCAATGTTTTATGGAGAGCAATCAATACTCCTCTTGCCTTAGATTCTGGGTTTGTGCTATGCAACCAGTGTGAATAATTCTTAGTGTGGGGCACATGGTTTGAATTAAAAAACATGAGACCGCTTAGCAGGTTCATTAAACCCGCGAACATTAAGTGATGCTAATTTCCACACTAGACCGGACATTTCAGCAGGAATCTGTATAAAAAGAGCAACCCACTCAACCTAATATTAAAGAGAGAGAGGAGAAAGAGGAGAAGGAAATAAAAAATAAAGCCCCCCCCCACCAAAGAAAAAGTTTCCCACCAACCACCACCAAAAATCCCACCCAAAACCAAGACTATAGAACCCTGTCGACAGAGTTCCACACTACAGGGATCTAACCACTGCAGTGCACAAAAATCCTATATCGACAATCCCTGTATCAAGGTAAGGAGGATCCCAACTAGAGCTCATATATTGATGAGAAGGAGCACCATTGTCTACCAGAGTGTACAAAATAGAGTAGATGTCAGAGAAAAGGCCCTTAGTCATGGAGCCCTGGCAAGATAGTTACTCAAATTTTGTAGGTAAAGACACCATGGTCAAGCCCAGTTTAGAGACCATGTGGTGTCATAGCCGAATATACAGTAATATAGTCATTCAGAGGTGGGAAGCCCATATTTGTTAACAAGCTGATCAAAACTTGGAGGGATCTAAAAAAAAAAATATCAACCATGTCAGCATGAAAAAAAATCCACCTGGATCCCCAAGGCCCCACCATACTTGAGATCATGCTAGCTGGAAGATCAAGGTGGTAGAGAAAGGACTGAAGCAGGGAGAAAGGGGAGAAAAGCCTATATTTCCAATTACGGTACCCACAGACATACTAAGAAAAGGCCATAGGACCTAAAAGAGGACTTACAGTGGTGGTAAGAGAGGAGGAATTCCAGAGGATAGAATTTGGGTGGATCAAGGCCAACCACAGCTTCTTTATTTCCATACACCTACCAAAGGCATGGTATGTTACCAGAAGGATAGTTATGGGAGATGAGCAGCTATATAGTATTTAGTCACATTCGATACTGCCAATCCCCCCCATCAACCTGCTATCCTTCATCACGGACATGGGTAGCCACTGTCTTTTGATGTCTCAAATAGATCGGAAGATCGACGATTAAAGGGAGTGGATGGCAGAAAGAGGCACCCACACTTTGAGGGTCTCAAAGTAATAAAGAATAAAGTTTAGGAAGAATTGTCATTTTAACTGCTGCAATATAACCTGAAAAAAATGTATTGTGTGTGCCATCGCTCCATGAGGCATAGATATATTGACTTCTGTCATGGAAAGGTAAAAGTTAGCCCTAAAGCTGTCCCTACGACCACTCTCCCTGCCTGCTTGCCCATTCCCCCTAAACTACGGACAACTTGGAGCTGGGCCCTTCCTTGCACCAAAGTGCATGGGCATCAAAGTCAACAAAACAAATGAAACTGTACAGAGTCTGGGAACAAATCAGGAACATAACGGGAAATCAAGATCAATGTTCACATTGGACTCAGAACAAGGCACACACTAGACACCCCACTCCAATCATGGAGGGACATTAATACCAAAGCCAAATAGGCTCCTAGCTAGCGGGCACTCTCCATTGAGGGATCAGGATGCTAGCCTAGGAGGAAACAAAAATCTTAAATACAAGCAAACACGAATACAGACACAAGACTAACTCATTCCTAGATAGATGGATTAGCTGAAGGCTCAGAACAGATTCTATCCTAGATGATCCAGGATCAAACAAGGTCAAAACAGGACTGAGAAACGCACAGTGTGAATACAGACAAGGAAACACAAAGCAGAGCAAACAATACAAAAATACTAAAACCCGACAGAGTACTAAAAAAAAGGCAAGCCAAAATCCAGATATCAAACAGGACAGTAAACCATGGATACATGTGCTAAAACAGGCTTTTTCACACTGCGATAGAAATCCAACACAACTCTCTCTACAGATCTGTCAGTGGAGAGTCAGGAGGCCGCCAAACACCTTAGATAGTTGGTCAACCCTTGTGTTGAGTTTGGTTGACTTTATTATAAGATGTATGGGCACCTTCAGGTTGACCCCCTTCAAATATGGTATCAGACTGTACAGTGGTGTCAGTGGGGGGTTTATTATTACCCACGACCTGGTTACTTACTTGTCTCCCACACATAAGCAAACTTTTTAGGCTCTTTCACGTAGGATGATTATTGGGCAAAGGAGCATTCGTAGGAGACAAGTAAAAGGGCCAGCGGTCAGCTGATAAACAAGAAAAGGCTTGTTGGTTCAAAAGAGAAAAAACTCCTGCATTTCCTAATTTTTTTCTCTCCTCAACTCCTGTGAAATAAAGGAAACCCGATGGACCCAATTCAAAGTCAGTGGGACTCATTGGGACCTGGCTGTTTCTGCTGTGCACTGACCTGTTCAGGATCTGTTTAGTGCAAAAAAGAGCTGAATGGGCCAGAGCACAATGGCAGTGGGACCACAGCACTCAGTATTCTGCGGGTGGGGGTCACTGTGTATGTACATTGCTTATCCTGAACTGATCTTCAGTTACATCCTGTATTAGGGTACATTCACACGGGTGAATTACCTTCAAATTTTTCTGCTGTGGTTTTGAGCTGAAGCAGGTTTTTCCCTGCGGGAAATCCACAGCAGACCCCTTTGAAGTCAATGTAATCTGCTGAGGAAATTCTGCTGCATAAAATCTGTAGCTCCAAACAGCAGCAGAAAACAGGTAATCCACTCCTGTGAGCGTACCCTTATACCGATCTGCACACACTATTCTGCTGGTAGATTCACTGGGGGACATGTATCAATGTTTGTGTAAGTTAGTAAAGATTTTACCCGTTTGCTTGGTGTATTGTTTGCACAGTTGCTCAAAATTTATCAAAAAGGCAAACGGGACTTGATGAATTTTGCTCAATTATAGAAACCAGTGTGCTGCAGAGATAGGTTTAAGCTTTGTGCTCTGACATCTGACACTTTTGTATGTGTCATATTAGGGGGTGTAGGTTTGTGCAAAAAAAAGTAGGCTTTGCACAAAAAACACCTTAAAATTTAATTTGCACAAATAATAAATACAGCTCCACTGCAAAAAGTGGTGTACGGTGCACCAAACAGTAGACAACTTTAAAAGGTGTTCAACCAGAAATTGTGCAAAAAAAAATAAAATTGCGCAACCAATGTAATTGTGAAAAATTTGCAGGGACCTTTAGAACATTGAAGTGGTGTAAAGCCAATGATAAATGTCACCCACTGTGTACATAGGTGGTGAGAAGATCAAGGGGTCTGAAGGAGAGGATATGGCATAAAGAAAAAGCATATAAAGTTGAAATAACAACAACTATAAATACATGTCGCTAATACAAATTTTGGAAATGGGCTGTTAAGGGGGTACTTGGAAAAAAAAAGTTGTGAACCACTGATCTAGAAGTAAGAAGATTTCTACATCAACATTCAACATTCTTTACTTTTAGAGCAGTAAGACTAATGAACTCTTAGGCAGAGGAATTTGTCATCGTGAACTCAATAAAAGAGTTTGAATAATGTATTTCTGTAGTGTAATGTCTTTACAAGTCATAGTTAGAAAATTCTGAGTAGGTGTTCTTATTTGCCAGATTGGTCAGAAGGAATTTTTACCCTATGGCCATGACCATGACCTGGTTACTTACTTGTCTCCCACACATAAGAACACTTTAGGCTCTTTCACTCAGGATGATTATTGGGAAAAGAAGCATTGGTAGGAGACAAGTAAAAGCGATCAGCCGATAAACAAGAAAAGACTTGTTGGTTGGATGATTGTATTTTTGAAAACATGTGAAAGCGCATTAAACAGAAGGAATGGTTGTCCATTTAAGGGCCTTTAGATGTTGTTTATTTTTCTTGGCTGCCTGCCTCCTTACTACTTTCGCCCAGGAAATTTTTGCAGTGGAACATGTAGATCCAGGTGAATTTGTTCTATACCTTAACAGCTGGTTACTTCAACATGACTTGTTATGGTCCTTCTTATCAATTATAAACTGTGATTGTTAGTGTACTTCACCGAACTATACACAGCACTTTGTACTCAGCTTGGTATGGATACAAGTTTGTAAAGGTAGGGCAAGGCCACTCCAATAATTCTTTGTCCTTGAAGAAATGCATTCCAATGTTTTTAGGAAGTATTGCATAAAGATTGGTATCTTGGATCTCAGGGCAAAGTTTAGGACTAAACAGCAAAAGGTCTGCCATTGCTGTACAGGTTAGCCAATGGGCTCTTTTATATTAAACACGTATAAAACATAACTGAATGACTGACTAAGAATTAGTACTGCTTGCTAGCCATTCTAAGGGTACAGTCATGCAGACGGGTTACCCAAGAATTTACCGCTGTGGGATTTCTGCTGTGGAAACTCTGCTATAAATAATAACCTACCGCTGCACAAACCTGCAGTGGGAAACTCGTGGGTAACCCACCTGTGTGAACGTACCCAAAGGAAGGCTAGCTCTGATGACATACTTAAGACAGTACTTCTGCTCACTGCATGACAGTAGTGGACCAACTGTATCAGCAAAATCAAACTGAGCATGGGAATATTATGGCAATTTGTTCATAGGTAAATTTCCATCTATCAATTGCAGCCAATCAGAGCTGTATTTATAGCGTGTGCTTTATCAGGAGATGATGAAATCAATCACAAATCCACAACACATTTTGGGGGGGGGGATTTTTCAATATGTGTTTGTGTGCAGCCACATTTTTTTTGCTGTGTTTTTTAGGCCTATGTGCGCCAAATAAAAAAGATCCAGTTAATCAATCTTGTCCCCTGTATAGTCAAGAATGAAGCACTGCATTTTACAGTCACTTTTGCCAAAGTTGTCTATTTATGGAATTGCACAATTTTGTTGCGCAAAAACTGCCGTATTTTCTGGCGTATAAGACAACTTTTTAATCCAGGAAAATCTTCTCAAAAGTCGGGGTTCGTCTTATACGCCAGGTGTCGTCTTATAGGGCGAGTGCTGCAGTCTAATTTTTAAATGTATTCTGCTAATTCCCAGCCATATATATACCTACTACAGCGTACATTATATATATTTATACCTGTTTGCATGCCCATGATCCGAGCACTTCTCACAATGACTCCGTCCTGCCCCGCCTCCTGCAGCATGATTGGACACATCACACCACGTGACCAGGACACCTGGCAATGCGTTGTTGGTTATCAGAGCTCCGCAGTGGGCTTGAGTTTATACATCTACAGCGCTGCCCAGCGCTGGTCTGCATGTCCAGCTGATTCCTGTAGCTGGGGCCCAGCATTAATAGCCGACATGTGGCGATCGCCTCGGCTGGCTATTAACCCTTTAGATTGCCGCTGTCAAAGCTGACAGCGACGTCTAAAGGTGCCTTTATCCCGCCCCTGGTGGTCCAGTGGGGTGGATAGCCCCCCACAGCGCAATTGCGGGGGGTGATCCACTGCTGAGGTAGCCTGAGAGCTTACCTCTCCTTTCATGATCGTTCCTGCACTGAGAATGATAAAGCCTGGAAGGACAAGGCTTTATCAATCTAGCGCAGAGCACACAGTTCAATGTGGTTTTATGGAACCACATTGATCGGTATGAGGAATCAAATGATTCCTCCTAAAAGTCCCCTATGGGGACTAAAAGTGTAAAAAAAATAATAATAAAAGTTTAAAAAAAACACACACATTAACCCCTTTCTTATTAAAAGTTGAAATCACGCCCCTTTTCCCAAATTCCATATAAAAATATATAAACATAATAAAAATAAACATATGTGGTATTGCCGAGTGCGTAAATGTCTAAACTATAAAAATGTATAGTTAATTAAACTGCATAGTCAATGGCGTATGCGCAAAAAAATTCAAAAGTCCAAAATAGCGTATTTTTTGTCACTTTTTATACCATAAAAAAATGAATAAAAAGTGATCAAAAAGTCAGATCAAAACAAAATGGTACAGATAAAAACTTCAGATCATGGCACAAAATATGAGCCCTCATACTGCCCAGTAAGCGAAAAAATAAGAGGACAATTAAAAAAAAAAATTTTTTGTGCATGTAGTTATGATTTTATCCATAAGTAAGACAAAATCAAACCTATATAAGTAGGGTATCAATTTAATCATATGGACCTAAAGAATAAAGATAAAGTGTCATATAGTCTTATACGGCAAGTATATCCCAAACTCTATATTTTAACTGTAAAAGTTGGGGGTCGTCTTATACGCCCAGTCGTCTTATACGCCGGAATATACGGTAACTGCGCAAACATTTTGCACCACATTTCAGCCGATAAAATGTCAAGAAGGCAATGATAAATCTCCCCCATTGAGTGGCTGCAGCTGCAAATATACTGCAATATAGCTGCAAGTAAATTCTGTAGTAGCTCTGGCCCATGTGAATTCAACCAAAGGGGGAAAATATATTTTTTTCTCTTCAGGCCACAGCATGACGGCAGCAGCTAAATCAAAAATAGTAATAGTTTCATACATACTGTTGAAGTGCACACAATTTTTTTTTTGTGGGAGAACCTCTTATATCAAAACCTGGATATGTGTTTTAATCCTTATGTTTTACACACTGCATTTCAGTGTTCACAAAATGTTTCCAAATTGGCTCTCCTCCAGAAGAAAGTCTCTTTAGTAGGACCAATAGGTAACTACCCTGTGAGTCAATGTCTGACCCATAAACGATTCTTAAAACATTTCTGTAGTTACCAGACATGCCAAAGAAAGTTTCCAACACAACTTGCTATAATTAGAACTGATATGATAAAATAAGAACACTTTTCTCAGTCGATCTTCTCATGTGTGCTCATTAACACTGAATACCTCAGCTGGGCTAGCTGGTTTCCGAATGCATTGATAGAAATGAGTGATAAAAACAAACATTTGCTGCAAACCATGTAGACATGCTGCTTAGTACAGTTTTCAATTTTGTTTTGAAATAGCCAGGTAAAACTGCTCTTTACCAGAAAAACCATCCTCAGAAAAACTGCCACTGCTTTTTGCAGCATTTTTTTTTTCTTTTGCAGTTTCTTCTGACATTTGTTTCTTTTAGTGGAAACTCCAATGTTTTTTTACTGCCTTCAGGGTACCAATTCATGATTTGGATGCAGGGCACCTGGACCACAGAGTGTAAGGTGGTAAGTAGTAGGGCATAGAAGACCGCTGTATACTGAATCGGAGCCTGGACTCCCCTCACTATACTGATAGGAGTCTGCACTCCAAGCAGGGTTGAGCTGTGTCCACAGCTATACAATCGCAGTTACAGCTCGGGCTGGGCAGGAGGAATACCTCCTGCCCAGCAAGCACATACAGTAAGCCAGTGAGTGCTATCCGTGGGCCCAGAATCAAAAGAATTATCTAGCGCTGCTAACTTCTTGGGGGTATACAATTTATAGCGATCTATATAGATGGCTATATACTGTATACTGTGATCAGACATCTACTTTTCCACCTCTGTGGAAAAACAAGGAAAAATGCTAAGTAATTCTTCAGAACCAAAGCAATCAAAAATAGTAAAAATAAAATAAAAATTATATATATATATATATATATATATATATATACACCGTATTTATCAGCGTATAACACGCATTTTTTAGGCTCAAATTTTTAGCCTTAAGTCTATCTGTGTGTTATACACCGATTAGCCGCTGCAGTTCAGTGATTTAAAGCAGGCGCTTTAAAGGAAAACTGTCACATGTTTTGTCCCGCACTATCCACAGGTACCTGTGGATAGTGCAGGGGACACTGAACAATTTGAGTCCTACCTTGCCCGGATCCGCTGCGCCGTTTGCCCGTTACAGGTCTTTTTCTGTGTATTAAAATTAGCACTTAACTGGCAAAGGCGGGGTTACTACCTTCAACTGCCACTGTGTTGTAACCGCCGCCCTGCCCGCAGCACCCCCCGGCTAATGAATATTCATAAATTGCCTTACTATGTTGTCTCATATCGGCCGAGTCCCGGACGCTACTGCGCATGTGCGGGATTTCTCACTACACCCGGAAGCGGTCTTCAGCACTGCTTCATTCGTCCGGAGCAGCGCTGAAGTAAGGGTGTAGGCAGTTTGCGACTCGGCCGATATGAGACAACATAGTAAGGCAATATATGAATATTCATTAGCCGGGCGGTGCTGCGGGCAGGGCGGCAATTACAACACAGTGGAAGTTGAAGGCAGTAACCCCGCCTTTGCCAGTTAAGTGCTAATTTTAATACACAGAAAAAGACCTGTAACGGGCAAACAGCGCAGCAGATCCGGGCAAGGTAGGGCTCAAATTGTTCAGCTTCTCCCGCACTATCCACAGGTACCTGTGGATAGTGCGGGACAAAACATGTGACAGTTTTCCTTTAAATCAATGAACTGCAGCGGCTTTTGCAGGTCCAGAGACCTGCCGTCGCTGCCGGCTTCTCTGCCCCTGCCTGTCCTGGGGTCCAGAGACTGCCGGCGCCACTGCCCCGTTGCCTCCCCCATCCCCGATTGTATAATTACCTGTTGCCGGGGTCGGGTCCGCATGCTTCTGGCCTCCGGTGTGGCATGCCCTGCTTCGTTGTTATGCGCTGCGCAATGACGAGTGACGTCACGTTGAAGACGTCACTCGTCATTGCGTCTCGCAGCGCATAGCAACGACACAGGGGACACCACACCAGAGGCCAGAAGCAGCGCGGACCCGACCCCGGCTACAGGTAATTATACAACCGGGGAGGGGGGAAGCAACAGGGCAGCGGTGCCGGCAATGGGTGTCGCTGCCCCTTCTCTCCCCCTGGCTATCGGCGCCGACAGCCAGGGGGAGAGAAGGGGCAGCGGTGCCGATAGCCAGGGGGAGAGAAGCGGCGGCAGCAGTGCTCTAGACCCCAGGAAAGGCAGGGGGAAAGAAGCGGGCAGCGATGGCCTCTCTCCCCCTGCCTTTCCTGGGGGCTTCTGCGAGGTCAGAAACAGTGTATCGGGGTATACACATGCACACACATGGACCCTAATTTTACCAAGGATATTTGGGTAAAAAACTTTTTTTACCCAAATATCCTTGGTAAAATGAGGGTGCGTGTTATAGGCCGGTGCGTGGTATATCCCGATAAATACGGTATATATATATATATATATATATATATATATATATATATATAATTGAAAAAATTAATAAATGAAAAAAATCAAAAAATCAGTAAAAATAGGACAAATCATTGCGAGAATTCAAGCCTTGCTGGTAACGTGAATCCAACCTTAGTATCCAAAATGCCTCCCTTTTGAAAACTGCATGAGGCCAATTTCCTCCCCTCACGCTCTATTCCTGTGAGTTGAATGTATTGCGGGTCCCCTGCATGTACTTCCAATATATGCCTACTTAGACCAGAAAGTGCACGAGAACCACTATTTTCCCCTTGTACATGAAAATGCTCATAAAACTGCTTTTATTTTATTTTCTTGAGGTGCAACCTATATATTGTACATTGCATTTGGTACATACTGCTGAATAAACCATGTGTGTGCTTTCACAGTTTATAAAAGATTTTATATTATAAATTTTTCCATTTGCAGATGAATAAAACTGTTTGGTATGTGTCATGTATTTACATAGGTTGCACCTCATACGTGAACATCTATAGTTTCCCACTGTTCTTAGCCAGCATTCATTCTGACTGTTTTTTAAATCACTGTTCGACAACCTCCCTTGTAGGGATTTACCCTTTTTGGCCACAATTCTGACCCTGTTGCCTAGGATTCTACAGATGTCCTCATTATCGTACAATATAGGTAGGTGTTTCTGTATAATATTCCTGATCTGGTTAAAATGAGTACTATAGGGGGGTAGAGAAGGTCACAAGATGGTTAACCCCTTGTTTGCCATAATTCATTTTGGCCCTTTTGCGTGTATGATCAGTCTCTAAAACAAGATAATGATTGCGAATTTTATCATCCACTATATTTTTTTATGAGTTTTTCTGAAATGGTTTTTTTTTTTTTTGGGGGGGGGGGGGGGGGGGCATGTCGCATTTAGGAAGCCCCTATGGTGCCAGAACAGCAAAAAAAAAAAAAACACATGGCATACTATTTTGGAAACTACACCCATCAGGGAGCGTAACACGGGGTCCAGTGAGCCTTAACACCCCACAGGTGTTTGATGACTTTTCGGTAAAGTTGGATGTATAAATGAAATTTGTAACCCCATCTCTTGAGTATGGAAATATCCTATATGTGGATGTCAAGTGCACTGGGGGCGCACTACAATGCTCAGAAGAGAAGGAGTCACATTTGGCTTTTGGAAAGGAAATTTAGCTGAAATGGTTTTTGGGGGGCATGTCGCATGTAGGAAGCCCCTATGGTGCCAGAACAGCAAAAAAAAAACAAAATAAAAAAACATGACATGCTATTTTGGAAACTAAACCCCTCAAGGAACGTAACAAGGGGTACAGTGGGCCTTAACACCCCACAGGTGTTTGACGACTTTTCGTTAAAGTTGGATGTGTAAATGGGAAAAAAAATAGTTTTCACAAAAATGCTGGTTTTTACCCAAATTTTACATTTTTACAAGGGGTAATAGGAGAAAATGCCCCACAAAATTTGTAACTCCATTTCTTATGAGTATGGAAATACCCCATGTGTGGACATCAAGTGCTCTGCTGGTGCACTACAATGCTCAGAAAGGAAGGAGCATCATTGATCTTTTGGAGAGAGAATTTGGTTGGAATAGAAATCGGGGGCCTTGTGCGTTTACAAAGCCCCCATGGTGCCAAAACAGTGGACCCCCCCCACATGTGACCCCATTTTGGAAACTACACCCCTCACAGAATTTAATAAGGGGTGCAGTGAGCATTTACACCCCACTGGTGTTTGACATGTCTTTGGAACAGTGGGCTGAGCAAATGAAAAATTTAATTTTTCATTTTCACAGACCACTGTTCTAAAAATCTATCAGACACCTGTGGGGCGTAAATTCTCACTGTACCCCTTATAACATTCCGAGAGGGGTATAGTTTCCAAAATGGGGTCACATGTGGGGGGGGGTCCATTGTTCTGGCACTATGGAGGCTTTGTAACCATACGTGGCCTTCAAATCTGGACAAATTTTCTCGCCAAAAGCCCAATGGCGCTCCCTCTCTTCTGAGCATTGTAGTTCGCCCGCAGAGCACTTTACATCCACATAGGGGCTATGTTCTTACTCAGAAGAAATGGTGTTACAGATTTTTGAGGGGCTTTTTTTTTCCTATTTTCCCTTGTGAAAATGAAATATTTTGTGTAACATCAGCATTTTAGTAAAAATATTTTTTTTTTCCTTTTTCCCATCCAACTTTAACGAAAATGTGTCAAACACCTGTGAGGTGTTAAAGCAAACTATACCCCTTGTCATGTTCCGTGAGGGGTGTAGTTTCCAAAATGGGGTCACATGTGAGTATTTATTTTTTTGCGTTTATGTCAGAACCGCTGTAAAATCATCCACCCCTGTGCAAATCCCCAATCTACTGTAGGCCTCAAATGTGCATAGTGCGCTCTCACTACTGAGCCTTGTTTTGTGCCCGCAGAGCATTTTACGCCCACATATGGGGTATTTCCGAACTCAGGAGAAATTGTGTTACAAATTTTTTGGGTCTTTTTTCTTTTTACCTCTTGTGAAAATAAAAAGTATGGGGCAACACCAGCATGTTAGTGTAAACATAAAAATTTTTTTACACTAACAGGCTGGTGTAGACCCCAACCATTCCTTTTCATAAAGGATAAAAGGAGCAAAGCCCCCCAAAATGTGTAACGCAATTTCTCCCAAGTACGTAAATACCCCACATGTGGCCCTATACTGTTTCCTTGAAATACGACAGGGCTCCAAAGTGAGAGAGTACCATGACTAAATTAGGAATTGCATACGGGTGGACACAGGGGTATTCTATGCCAGTGATTCCCAAACAGGGTGCCTCCAGCTGTTGCTAATCTCCCAGCATGCCTGGACAGTCAGTGGCTGTCCGGAAATGCTGGGAGTTGTTGTTTTGCAACAGCTGGAGGCTCCGTTTTGGAAACACTGCCGTACGATACGTTTTCATTTTTATTGGGGGGGGGACAGTGTAAGGGGGTGTATATGTAGTGTTTTGCCCTTTTTTTTTGTGTTAGTGTAGTGTAGTTTTTTTAGGGTACATTCACACGGGCGGGCGTTTACAGTGAGTTTCCCGTTAGGAGTTTGCGCTGCGGCGGACAATTTGCCGCAGCTCAAACTTGAAGCAGGAAACTCAATGCAAACCTGCCCGTGCGAATGTACCCTGTACATTCACATGGGGGGGGCAAACCTCCATCTGTTGCAAAACTACAACTCCCAACATGCACTGGCAGACCGTGCATGTTGGGAGTTGTACTTTTGCAACAGCTGGAGGTACACTGGTTGGGAAAACTTCAGTTAAGTTCTGTTATGTAACTCAGTATTTTCCAACTAGTGTGCCTCCAGCTGTTGCAAAACTACAACTCCCAGAATGTACTGATCGCCGAAGGACATGCTGGGAGATGTAGTTATGCAACAGCTGGAGGTCCGCAACTACAACTCCCAGCATGGTGAGAAAGCCGTTTGCTGTTCGTGCATGCTGGGAGTTGTAGTTTTGCAAGATTTAGAGGGCCACGGTTTAGAAACCCCTGCACAGTGATCTCCAAACTGTGGCCCTCCAGATTTTGCAAAACTACAAATCCCAGCATGAACAGACAGCAAACTGCTGTGTGGGCATGCTGGGAGTTGTAGTTTTGCAAGATCTAGAGGGCCACAGTTTAGAGATCACTGCACAGTGATATCCAAACTGTAGTCCTCCAGCTGTTGCAAAACTACAAATCCCAGCATGCCTAAACAGCAAAAAGCTGTCTGGTCATGCTGAGAGTTATAGTTTTGCAACATCTGGAGGGTTACAATTTAGAGACCACTGTATAGTGGTCTCCAAACTGTAACCCTTCAGATGTTGCTAGGCAACACACCGGCTTCCGTAGTCTGCAGCGCGTCGCATCAGGGAGCCAGCCGCACGTCATGGCTGCCCACCAATCACCGCCGCCGATCGTTGCCTCTGCTGCCCCCGCGCCAGTCACCAACGGTTCCCCCGTTCTGCCCGCACTACTGTGGGTGGGCAGAATGGGGGAACCGAACTTTAACCCCCTGCCCCCGATCTGCTATTGGTCAATCGCTTCTGATGACCAATAGCAGGGATAGGAGGGGTGGCACCCCTTCCACCTCACTCCTATCCTTTCAGGGGGATCGTGGGTGTCTTGGACAACCCCGATCCTCCTTATTTTCCGGGTCACTATAGACCCGTATAACCCGGAATCGGCGCAAATCGCCCCCCTGGGCATTTGCACGGGATGCCTGCTGATAGATATCAGCAGTCATCCTGGTTCGGTCCCCACCCGGCGCACGCCGCGGGGACCGAAATTCCCACGGGCGTACAGGTACGTCCTGGGTCCTTAAGTACCAGGGAGCGAAGGCGTACCTGTACGCCCTGGGTCCCTAAGTTGTTAATGTTAGCATTCTTATATGCATTGTTGACAACCCCTTTTTACACCATGGGGGAGATTTATAAAAAAAAAATCTGTGCAGAAAAGGGTTTGACCACTGCATCTGCCAAAATGAAATTGGCTTTTACAAAACATATTCCTGAAACAGGCAGTGCCAAAAGGCCCCCTTAAATATGCATTTCTCAAAAATGTGCAAAATTTTACCACCAAAAACAGTGTTATGGTAATGATATGTTCATCCTAATGCCCACCAAGTTGTGTTGTACTTATTTATGAACATTTATCAACGGGTTTAGTCATGTTTTCTTTACTATAATTGTCACAAAATTGTTGTGTCTCGGGAACTGCCCAGTTTAGAAGCAAATCCCCATAGCAAACCTCTTCTAAACTGGGCGGTTCTCGAGACAGGTGTCATAAGAGATCACTTAGACAGAAAAGAACAACCTTAACTTCAGAAGCTCATAAGTACTGAAAGGATTAAGATTTTTTAATAGAATGAATTTACAAATCTGTTTAACTTTCTGGAGCCAGTTGATATGTATAAAAAAAAGTTTTTTTCCTGGATAACCCATTTAATAGGAACTGCAAAATGTCAAATCCACTTGTAGTTTTTCAGTTTGGTAGTTTTTTTTAATCCTTTTGGCATTTTTTTCCTGCTATTTTGGGCTCAGTGGGTGATTTTCAAAAACGACCTCATGTTGAGACTTTGCCGTTTTTTCGGGAAAATCTAGGCATTTTTCTCCCATAGAAGTCTATGGGAGTTAAAAAAAAATGCTAATAAAAAGCCATATAAGTTTTAACTTTGGTGTTTTTGATGATTTCTATTCTTTTTTTTACTTTAGCGATCTAAAAAAGGGATGGAGTTAGCTTTTTTTTATTACATTTTCTAGGTTATCATTAAAAAAAAATACAGTAGGGAAGAAAAGAATTGTAGGGAATGAAATTTATATTTTTTTATAACAAAATGTTTTTTTTTATTTTTCAATCAGGGAAATATTTAAGCAGGCAGGGACATAAAATGTAGCCAGCAATGTTAAAATTAGATAAAGGGGCCATTTAGTTGTAAAAATAATATTTTTAATTAATTGTGTAAAACTTCTTATTAATAATGTATTTCAATAATATGATTATAAATTGTGATTTATATTAATTACTGTAATACTTTATTAACTATATGTCCGATATTATTTGGGTACTACTTGTACTGTAGTACCTGCACTTAGGGACATATCGCATCAAGAGGGAGACCTGTTGCCATCCAGACTTATAATCCAGAGATTTGGGCAGCACACTAGAGAGCTCCGAAATCCCTGCTATGAACTCCAGCTGGCCATTCACATCACTGATTCATATTTGCCGGTCATTGGCCAGATGGTGTGGGCCAATCATCCCTCTGAGCGGAAAATATTAACCAGTGATGTGAAGTTCTATTCACATTACTGGCCGGCCTAAAGAGCAGGGATGCGAAGCACTGCAACATGCCACCCGCATCTCAGAAACATAACTGCCGATCACAACAGGTCTCAAGAGTGAGACCCAGGGCAATCTATCCTTAACCCCTTAAGGACCAGGCCATTTGACACCCTAGGACCAGAGCATTTTTTGCACATCTGACCACTGTCACTTCAAACATTAATAACTCTGGAATGCTTTTAGTTATCATTCTGATTCTGAGATTGTTTTTTCGTGACATATTCTACTTTATTTTGGTGGTAAATTTTCGGCGTTACTTGCATCCTTTTTTGGTGAAAAATCCCCAAATTTCATGAAAATTTTTTAAATTTTGCATTTTTCTAGCTTTGAAGCTCTCTGCTTGTAAGGAAAATGGATATTTCCAATAAATTTTATTTTTATTCACAAATATAATATATCCACTTTATGTTGGCATCATAAAATGGACATATTTTTGCTTAATGAAAAAATTCGAGGGCTTCAAAGTAAAGCAGCAATTTTCAAAAATGTCATGAAAATTGCTAAATCTGAATGGACAGATGTTACAGAACTACAACTCCCAGCATGCCTGGGCAGTCTAGACATGCTGAGAGTTGTAGTTTGGCAACATCTGGAGGGCTACCGTTTGGGCACCACTGTAACAGTGTTCTCCAAACCCAAAGGCTGTCTGGGCCTGCTGGGAGTTGCAATTTGGCCTTCCTAGTGGTTGCCACAGTAAAGATCACTTTACTTTCACTTTCAATTCCTCCCTTCCCCCACAGTAGTTTCCCTACCTGACCCAGGATCCAGCAGTCTCCAGCAATGATCGGGGTCTCCAGGCATCTTCTCCTGCAGGTACCGACCTCCATCTTCTTCCCACGATCCCCTCGACATCCAGGGGTGGCCAGATCGGGGGTTGCCATGGCAACCCACTGTCCTGCTCTGCCATTGGTCAGAATCAATTCTGACCAATGGCAGGGGATAGGAGGAAATCACAGCATTGCGACTTCACTCCTACCCTTCAGGATGATCTGGGCTGTCACTGACAGGTCAGATCATCACAATTTTCCGGGTGATCGGGTCACCAGAGACTTGATCAGCCCGGAATAGGAGAAAATCGCATGTCTGAATTAACATGCGATTTTCTGCAATCGCCGACATGGGAGGGGGGGTCAGCATTTGCACGGCATGCCTGCTGAAGGATTTCAGCAGGAATGCCGTTCGGATCTCTGCCCAGCGTGCGGCAGAGACTGGAGAAACACCAGCAAGTTCTGGAACGTTCTTGGTCCTTAAAGCCCAGGGTGCTGGGACGTTCCAGAACGTCCTTGGTCCTTAACTGGTTAAAGGGGTACTACCGTGGTAAACTTTTTTTCTTTTTTTAATCAACTGGTGCCAGAAAGTTAAACAGATTTGTAAATTACTTCTATTAACCCCTTAACGACGCAGGACGTATATTTACGTCCTGCGCCGGCTCCCGCGATATGAAGCAGGATCGCACCGCGATCCCGCATCATATCGCGTCGGTCCCGGCGCTAATCAATGGCCGGGACCAACGGCTAATACCACACATTGCCGATCGCGGCGATGTGCGGTATTAACCCTTTAGAAGCGGCGGTCAAAGCCGCCGCTTCTAAAGTGAAACTGAAAGTATCCCGGCTGCTCAGTCGGGCTGTTCGGGACCGCCGCGGTTAAATCGCGGCGTCCCGAACAGCTGATCGGACACCGGGAGGGCTCTTACCTGCCTCCTCGGTGTCCGATCGACGAATGACTGCTCCGTGCCTGAGATCCAGGCAGGAGGAGTCAAGCGCCGATAATGCTGATCACAGGCGTGTTAATACACGCCTGTGATCAGGATGAGCGATCAGTGTGTGCAGTGTTATAGGTCCCTATGGGACCTATAACACTGCAAAAAGAAAGTTAAAAAAAAGTGTTAATAAAGGTCATTTAACCCCTTCCCTAATAAAAGTTTGAATCACCCCCCTTTTCCCATAAAAAAAATAAAACAGTGTAAAAAAATAAATAAATAAACATATGTGGTATCGCCGCGTGCGTAAATGTCCGAACTATAAAAAATATATCATTAATTAAGCCGTACGGTCAATGGCGTACGCGCAAAAAAATTCCAAAATCAAAAAAAGCGTATTTTGGTCACTTTTTATAACATTAAAAAATGAATAAAAAGTGATCAAAAAGTCCAATGAAAACAAAAATCATACCGATAAAAACTTCAGATCACGGCGCAAAAAATGAGTCCTCATACCGCCCCGTACGTGGAAAAATAAAAAAGTTATAGGGGTCAGAAGATGACATTTTTAAACGTATAAATTTTCCTGCATGTAGTTATGATTTTTTCCAGAAGTGCGACAAAATCAAACCTATATAAGTAGGGTATCATTTTAACCGTATGGACCTACAGAATAATGATAAGGTGTAATTTTTATCGAAATATGCACTGCGTAGAAACGGAAGCCCCCAAAAGTTACAAAATGGCGTTTTTTTTTCGATTTTGTCGCACAATGATTTTTTTTTCCGTTTCGCCGTGCATTTTTGGGTAAAATGACTAATGTCACTGCAAAGTAGAATTGGCGACGCAAAAAATAAGCCATAATATGGATTTTTAGGTGGAAAATTGAAAGGGTTATGATTTTTAAAAGGTAAGGAGGAAAAAACGAAAGTGCAAAAACGGAAAAACCCTGAGTCCTTAAGTGGTTAAAAAATATTAATCCTTCCAGTACTTTTTATGGGCTGTATACTACAGAGGAAATGTTTATCTTTTTGGATTTCTCTTATGTCATGACCACGGTGCTCTCTGCTGACCTCTGCTGTCCATTTTAGGAACTTTCCAGAGCAGGAGAAAATCCCCATAGCAAACATATGCTGCTCTGGACACTTCCTAAAATGGACAGCAGAGGTCAGCAGAGTGCACTGTGGTCGTGACATAAGAGAAATCCAAAAAGATAAAACATTTCCTCTGTAGTATACAGCCCCTAAAAAGTACTGGAAGGATTAATATAGATTTTTAATAGAAGTTATTTACAAATCTGTTTAACTTTCTGGCACCAGTTGATAAAAAAAAAAAGTTTTCCACGGTAGTACCCCTTTAAGGGGTTAATCCAGTAATCTGCAAACCATACCACGATAACAAAAGTCACAGCTATGGGTGGTAGAATGCAGAATTTTAACTAGAAGATCTTTGTATTACGTTGTCAGAATGCTGGCAGAGGTTATTTACCTCATACAGGCTCGATGCCAATGGTTTTTTTTTTTTCTTTTCTTTTTGATCACTCCAAGGTGTCCAGGTGGTTAAGCACCATAAAAGGTAATAATAAATATTGCTTTGTGATTTGCCTTCCATTTTTCCACTAATATCATTGATATCCACTAAATTTGTTGATATTTGTCACATAGAATTTTAACCCCCTGGCATACCTTGAGGAGAATGCAGGAGTGGTAAGATCTCTATTATTATTATGTTACATTCATTCTACTCAGGGCATGCTATATTTATACTTCATAACAGAAACTTGTACCTAAGAAAATGACACATTTCACCATTTTACTTAGAGTACAGGAGATAGTTCTCTCTGATTTCCCCTTGCTTGTCCCTCTGTATTACATTGAAAGTGGGAGTTGTGAAAATTGAAAACTACAAAGAAAATATTTCACAGACTGTTAGACATCAACAATTGATTCAAAACCCTTTAATCTTTTTGACATGCTATGAAAAGGGAGCCTTTTGATTTTTTACATTGAAAATCCTATGATTCAGCAAGTTTAAGGCTTTTTCATTCATCCAAAAAGTGAAAACTGTACATACTACTTTATTTTCACACTGTCCAGGTTCATGGTACACAAAATGCACTTCCTTATAAGTAGGGAAGAGTAAAAAAAAGTCCAGAAAATAATTTCTGTTTGATTGTCCAGCTTGTAGCACTTGTTTTGATGTACGCAGCTGCAGTTGTCTAATATGTGTAATGAAAATTAACTGCATGCATATTGATTAGCTATTGAGACTAGACTAAAAAAGGACAGCATTTTATTTTAAAAAAAATTACTTTTACTGATAGGAAAGTACATTTAGGTAGCTGTTTGTACTATGCAGCTGAATAAATAACATTCAGTTTTTCCATGAAATGCCATAAATTTGCAATGTGGCCTTCAGCTACACAATTTGGACACGTGAAGCTCACTGAAACTATGTGCTTTCGCTATGCAGGCCACATGTATGTCTGCTGTCACATCAGGGGTAGAGAGCACTTCACCGCTGACTCAAGCCCCAAACCACTATCCCTACCTACTTGGATGATCTTCCCTAAACAAAGGCTTCCAACTGGGTGATGTTCCCTATGCTAGAAAAAGTGCAGGGGCAGGAATATAAAGCCCATCTGAGGAGAGCGTGGACACAGAGGCCAGGATGTAATCAGCTGTTCTTGCATAAAAATCATCCTTTTTTTGAAAAACAAAAAAAGCATTAATGACAGATAAAAGTATTTTGGCCATTTTTTTTTTCAGCAAATCGCCTGAAAATAAAGAACATATTTATTAAATGGCAGTTAAAATTCCAGCCATTTTTTACCTTTTTTGTTTACTATTGTCTGATTTTCCATCAGCAACAATGGAACAAAATATTGTATGAAAATTGTCTGAGTTTTAACCATTAAAATGCAGTTTTACAACAAAAAAGGACAAATGTACTATGTGTGAACATAGCCTTAAAGAGCACTACTCTTGTCATCAGCTGTTTGAAGAGACTGTGGTGCTCTTGTGAGCGCTGCAACCTTTTCATTTTTTACTGTTACATAGTTACATAGTATGGTTGAAAAAAGACATACGTCCATCAAGTTCAACCGGGGAATTGAAGGGTAGGGGTGTGGCACGATATTGGGGAAGGGATGGGATTTTATATTTCTTCATAAGCATCAAGAAGTTATTTTGTACCAGGAATGTATCTAACCCTGTTTTAAAGCTGATAAATTTTCCTGCTGGGACCAGTTCCTGAGGTAGACTGTTACATAAGTTCACAGTTCTTATGGTAAAGAAGGCGTGTTTCCCCTTGAGACTAAACTTTTTCTTCTCCAGACGGAGGGAGTGCCCCCTCGTCCTTTGGGGTGGTTTAACCTGGAACAGTTTTTCTGTATGGGCCATTAATATACTTATATACATTTATCATATCCCCCCTTAACATCTCTTCTCAAGACTAAACAATTGTAACTCCTTTAATCTCTCCTCATAGCTAAGATGTTCCATGCCCCATATTAGTTTAGTCGCGCGTCTCTGCACCTTTTCCAGCTCCACAGTGCCCCTTTTATGGACTGGTGCCCAAAACTGAACAGCATATTCCAGGTGAGGCCGTACCAATGCTCTATAAAGGGGGAGAATTATGTCCCTGTCCCTCGAGTCCATGCCTCTTTTTATACATGACAATATCCTGCCGGCCTTGAAAGCAGCAGCCTGACATTGCATGCTATTCTGTAGTCTGTGATCTACAAGTACACCCAGATCCTTCTCTACCAGTGACTCTGCCAGTTTAATCCCCCCTAAGACATACGACGCATGCATGTTATTAGTACCCAGATGCATAACTTTACATTTATCCACATTGAACCTCATTTGCCAAGTGGATGCCCAGACACTTAGTCTATCCAAGTCATCTTGTAACCTATACACATCCTCAATACACTGTACCGTGCTACAAAGCTTGGTGTCATCTGCAAAGATAGAAACAGAGCTGTTAATGCCATCCTCTATATCATTGATAAATAAATTAAACAACAGCGGGCCCAGTACTGAACCTTGGGGTACACCACTAATAACCGGGGACCAATCAGAGTACGAATCATTGACCACCACTCTCTGGGTACGATCCATGAGCCAGTGTTCAATCCAGTTACAAACTAAAGTTTCCAAACCCAAAGACCTTAACCTACCTGTCGGACGTCTATGAGGGACAGTATCAAACGCTTTAGCAAAATCCAGAAACACTATATCCACAGCCATAAAAGCACTTCTCACTTCTTCATAAAAGCAAATTAGATTGGTTTGACAACTTCTATCCTTAGTAAACCCATGCTGGCTATCACTTATAATACAATTATCCCCTATGTATTCCTGTATGTAATCCCTTATAAGTCCGTCAAACAATTTGCCCACAATGCAAGTTAGACTTACCGGTTTATAGTTTCCTGGGGAAGACCTAGAGCCCTTTTTGAAGATTGGCACCACATTTGCCTTGCACCAGTCCCTTGGCACAATACCAGACACCAGTGAATCTCTAAATATCATGAACAGGGGTACAGATATTTCTGAACTTAGTTCTCTAAGAACTCTTGGGTGCAATCCATCTGGCCCTGGAGATTTGCTTACATTTATATTACTTAACTTACCTTGTACCATTTCTACATTAAGCCAGTTCAGTACATTACATGATGTGTTACCAGCACTGACCTGTCCAATGTCAGCTCCTTTTTCCATAGTGTATACAGAACTAAAGAACCCATTCAGTAGCTCAGCCTTCTCTTTATCGCCTGTGACAACCTCCCCATTCTCATTATTAAGGGGTCCTACATGCTCTGTCCTTGGTTTTTTTGCATTTATATATCTAAAAAAATATTTAGGGTTAGTTTTGCTTTCTTTGGCCACCTGTCGCTCATTTAGAATTTTTGCAGTTTTTATTACATTTTTACAGATTTTACTAAGCTCCTTGTACTGTTTAAATGTTATAGCTGACCCATCAATTTGTATTTTTTGAAAGCTATTTTTTTGTTGCTTATTGCTCTTTTAACATCATTTGTCAGCCATGTAGGATTTAGTTTTAATTGTTTATATTTGTTCCCCTTTGGTATATATTTAGCTGTATAGTTATTTAGAGTTGATTTAAAGATGTCCCGTCTACCTTCTGTATCAGTGTTTGACAACACCTCCCCCCAGTCTATGTCCTGTAGTGCAGCTCTCAGCCCAGGGAAGTTTGCCTTTTTAAAGTTAAATGTTTTTGCCTTCCCCGCCTGTCTTTGTTTTCTACATTTTGAGTCAAAAGTAACTATATTGTGGTCGCTATTACCAAGGTTTTCCTGCACAGTTACATTACCAACCAGCTCTGCGTTGTTGGAAATGATCAGATCCAACAAGGCATCACTTCTTGTTGAGTCCTCCACAAACTGGCCCATAAAATTATCCTGCAATAAATTTAGGAATTGTCGTCCCTTTGTAGTTTTAGCCAAGCCCGGACCCCAATCTATATCTGGATAGATCTCCCATTATTACCACTGTATCTGCCCGGGCGGCCCCTTCTATTTGTTTATGCAGCCGACCTTCTATCTCTTCAGTGATATTAGGGGGTCTGTAGATTACACCAAGTATTATTTTTTCAGTATTTCCCTCCTTTTGTAATTCTACCCACAGTGATTCCACATCCTCAGAATTATCACACACTATGGCTTCGTTCACACTGGCTTTTATACCACTTCTTACATACAGACAGACTCCACCACCTTTTCTGTTCATTCTATCTTTGCGAAACAATGTAAACCCCTGCAGATTGACAGCCCAGTCATGCGAAGAGTCCAGCCATGTCTCAGTGACCCCAACTATATCAATATGTTCCTCCAGTATCAAGGCCTCAAGCTCCCCAATTTTATTTGCTAGGCTTCTGGCATTTGTGAACATACACTTTACATTTCCATCCTTTATGTTATTGGGGTTAATGGGATTCAAGGGTGTAAGTTTTATTTTCCTATGAAGCCTATTCCTATTAACTATTCTAACCCCTCCCTCCGCTCCACCCCCAGGTACATTTATAATTCCCACCTCTCTATCTACACTATCTTCCCCCTCTTTGCTGTAGGTTCCCTCCCCCCAAGTCCCTAGTTTAAACACTCCTCCACCTGTTGCTTATCTTTGAACTTACTGTGTTATTAGTAGTTAATGTAAATTCAAGTGCATTGGACAACAACGCAGTTCCTTGCACCACTTACATAACAACCAATCATAGCTCAGCTTTCATATCTGAAGGAGCTGTGGTAAAGTGTAAGCTGAGCTGTGATTGGTTGCTGATGAAAAAATCTCTTTAGTTTTTCCTCTTACACATTTTGATAAATCCGGGCCACTATCACCATGGCCTCACCCGAAATCTGATTGGAGGGAGTGCTTTCAGCCATACTCCTCCATCCTTAAATTGATGGCCTATCCTGAAGATAAGCTATCAGTTTTAAAAGAACAAATGAGGGTAGGTTGACAATATGTTCATGCCTCTGTTAGTCTAATCCGTCAGTATCCTGCAGATAATAGGATGCCAATGTATACTGTTAACTGGAGCTGTGGCTGAACTAAGTAACCTAGCGACTCTGTTCAGGAATTACATGCTATTTTAAACAGACTCAAAAGCACATACATCCTGGACAGAGTCCCCTGGTGACTTCATTCGGCCATAGAAATCAATGGGGTCTGCTGCTGTCATTAATGCTGTATATCGGCATCCTGTTAGTTTGCGTACCCTTAACCCCTTAAGGACCACGGGCCTACGGCTATGCTCTGACATCCTGGTACTTAAGGACCAAAGGCCTACCTGTACGCCCGTGGGAATTCTGGTCCCCGCCGCTCGCCGGGCGCAGACCGAAATGCCTGCTGAAATCATTCAGCAAGCACCCCGTGCAAACCCTGGGGGGAGTCCTGAGACAACTCATATCTCCCCCTCCCCCCCCCCCTTGTCGGCGATTTTGGGTCAATTGGGGACCCGTGATCTGGATAAAAAAGGTGATAGGTGCCATCCGAAATCGCTCCTATGACCCTATAGCAGCAGGAGTGAGGTGGCACGAATCAGGACCCCTGCTGTTTGGGGTGTCCGTAATGGCACCCACTCCGCCCCTATTCTGGAGGGTGAGAGCGGGTGGCGGAAGTGAGTACTTGGAGTGGGGGCCCCCAAACCCTGGCATCGGCAGCGGTATCGGGGCCCCCGGAGCGGAGAAAGCAGCGGCAGCAGGAGGATCTGGTGAGTGCAGTAGCAGGAGTTAAGGCTGGCCTACTGATGTTGCTTAGCAACAACTCCCAGCATGCACAAAAGGGCATGCTTGGAGTTGTTATTATGCAACAGCAGAAGGCACCACTACAACTCCCAGCATGCCCTTTGGTAGTATGTGCATTCTGGGGGTTGTAGTTATGCAACAGCTGGAGGCACATTTTTGCTATGAAAGTGTGCCTCCAGCAATTGCATAACTGCAACCCCCAGCATGCACAAACTACTAAAGGGCATGCTGGGAGTTGCAGTAGTGTGCCTTGAGCTGTTGCATAACTACAAGTCCCAGCATGCTCTTCGGCTGTAAGTGCATGCTGAGAGTTGTAGTTTTGCAACAGCTGAAGGCACACTGGTTGCACCAGTGTGCCTCCAGCTGTAGCAAACTACAACTCCCAGCATGCACTGATAGACCGTACATGCTGGGAGTTGTAGTTTTGCAACAGCAGGAGGCACACTGGTTGCAAAACACTGAGTTAAGTAACAAACTCTCAGTGTTTTGCAACCAATGTGCTTGCATCTGTTGCATAACTACAACTCCCAGCATTTATGGTCTGTCAGTGCATGCTGGGAGTTGTAGTCTTGCAACAGCTGAAGGTTTGCCCCCCCCATGTGAATATACAGGGTACATTCACACGGGCGGGGGTTTACAGCGAGTTTTCTGCTGCAAATTTGAGATGCAGCAAATACTCCACCGCAGCTCAAGCTCCCAGCTCAAACTCGCTGTAAACCCACGCCCGTGTGAATGTACCCTAAAAACACTACACTACACCTACACAAAATAAAAAGTAAAACACTACATATACACATACCCCTTACACAGTCCCCCCCAATAAAAATAAAAAACATCTTGTACGGCACTGTTTCCAAAATGGAGCCTCCAGCTGTTGAAAAACAACAACTCCCAGTATTGACGGACAGCCATTGACTGTCAAGGCATTCTGGGAGTTTTGCAACAGCTGGAGACACCCTGTTTAGGAAACACTGCCGTAGGGTATTTTGGTGGCGGAAAGCAAATCCCGCATGGTGCTCTCTCGCTTTGGAGCTCTGTCGTATTTCAAGGCAACATTTTAGTGCCACATTTCCATACTCGGGAGAATTTGTGTTACAAATTTTGGGGGGCTTTTTCTCCTTTTACCCCTTATGAAAAGGTAAAGTTGGGGTCAACACATGTTAGTGTACATTTTTTACACTAAAATGCTGGTGTTGCCCCTTACTTTTAATTTTCACAAGCAGTAAAAGAAAAAAAAAGATCCCCAAAATTTGTAACACAATTTCTCCTGAGTACTGAAATACCCCATATGTGGGCACAAAGTGCTCTAGGGTTCACAACATGGCTCAGAAGAGAGAGCGCACCATGTACATTTGAGGTCTAAATTGGGGAGTTGCACAGGGGTGGCTGATTTTACAGCGGTTCTGACATAAACGCAAAACAATAAATAGTAATATATGATGCAGACCTCAAGATATATATATAGTACAATGTGAAATATGTAGATTAGCAGACTACTTGTATAATCACTTTATAGTTATTTGATATTAGTAGTAATGGTATATATGATCCAAGCAGGGCCCTTGCTGTGGATCAGTACATTTTATACAATAAGATATATGATAAAAAATTATATGAAAAAAAAATTGGTTAAAATACATAGAGTAGAATTAAATGTTCGTATCACAGCCACCTATTAGCGCGAAGGTGCACTTGAATGGTTAGGAACCTCCTCTATTACTGTGTCGATTTGTTGCATTAGAAGTTGATAGTGAAAATTTATGTATTGTTCGCATAAGATATACATGTTTGGTGCTCTGCACCACTCACCGCACCGCTGGTCTGTGCGGTCCCGGGATGGTAGCCCTGTTGCAGCTAGGGTTCCGTGCTGTGGACGATGGCACAGCTGGACAGCTGGCACGATATTCGCGTCCGTACAATTAAATGATTGCCGGTGCCTTCCGATGTGGCACGGAGTGCGTCCGGCCGTGTGATGATACAGATGATGGTGGTGATGCGGTCTTGAGGCGGTAAGTGGATGCAGGCAAACTGTTGTGGTACCCGGGCATCCTTGTGGCTGGGTGCGCGCGTCCGGACAGTGGTCCCAATTTCAGAGGATTCCAGCTGTTGCACATGTGGCAAATGTGAGTTGAGGGGTTAAAAGTCTTTAGTATAGGTGGTCTGTGGATAGGGTATTTTAGCTAGACGCGTTTCGGGGAGACCCCTTTTTCAATAGCTGTATATAGAGTACCCCATATTGTTTTTGAGTTCATATAGTCTCTGTACTTTAATTGGTAGCCATTTTGGATTTGTTGTAAACCACGGATCGGATTGCAGATAGAACAAAAATACAATAGTGATAATTGTATAATTGTATACAACTAATCTGTTAATGTTATGTTGAAATTATATATGTTTGTAAATATGGATATGGATTTTTTAAGAATTATAGAAGATGTGCAAAATTATATAAAGTGTGATACATTTGATAAGAACGATGATGAGAACAATAAAACTGTTATAATAGGGATATAAAAATGGATATATATATATATATATATATACGCATAAATAAATACATATAAATATATATATATAAGTAAACATATATGACTATGGATACAGCAAATAGAATAAATGACAATAAAATAGCAGTAAAATTAGATACAGTACAACAACAACAAAATTACATACAATAAAGTGCAGTGCGGCTATCTGGAGAGGATGGTATGTGCCATATGAGCTGAGTCCCTGGATCCATCCAAACGCTGATAGACAGCCTGGTACTGGATGGGGCAAGGGGCCCAGCTCTCCATGGGGACATCACAGAAATCCAAATACTTCTAATTCTGAGTTTAATCCCTTAGGTTCCATGGACTCAAATTAATATATCTTCCCTGCCTCTGCTCTAGATATTTTTGCAATATAGTTTCAATCTATTTTGATCCTTTGTATACCTATATGCATCATGTCAGATGGGTCTTGTTGGTGGTATTGCTGAAAATTTAGGGATAGAGGGTGTTTTGCGTTGCCTTTTTTGATATTTAATGCTCGTGTGGTTCTGCTTTTGATGCTCCCTGATCCACATTTTTTTTCTATAAATGCAAAACAATAAATACCCAGATGTGACCCCATTTTGGAAACTACACCCCTCACGGAACGTAACAAGGTATATAGTAAGCCTTAACACACCACAGGTGTTTGACAAATTTTTGTTAAAGTTGGATGTGAAAAAATGTGTTACCCTACATTTTTCATTTTCACAAGGGAAAATAGGAAAAAAGCCCCCAAAATTTGTAGCTCCATTTCTTCTGAGTATGGAATTACCCCATATGTGGATGTAAAGTGCTCTGTGGGCGAACAGGTGGTCAGAAGAGAAGGAGCGCCATTGGGCTTTTGGAGAGAGAATGTGTACGAAATTGAAGGCCATCTGTGTTTTCAAAGCCCCCATAGTGCCAGAACAGTGGACCCCCCCCCACATGTGACCCCATTTTGGAAACTACACCTCTCACGTAATATAATAAGGGGTGCAGTGAGCATTTACACCCCACAGGTGTCTGACAGATTTTTAGAACAATGGTCCATGAAAATAAAAAAAAATTTTTTTATTTGCACAGCCCACTGTTCCAAAGATCTGTCAAACGCCTGCGGGATGTAAATGCTCACTGAACCCCTTATTAAATTCTGTGAGGGGTGTAGTTTCCAAAATGGGGTCACATGTTATGGCACCTAGGTGGCTTTGTAACGCACATGGCCCTCGACTTCAATTTCAACCAAATTCTCTCTCCAAAAGCTCAATGGCACTCCTCTTCTGAGAATTGCAGTTCACCCACAGAGCACTTTACATCCACATATGGGGTATTTTCTTACTCAGAAGAAATGGGGTTACAAATTTTGGAAGGCTTTTTCTCCAATTACCCCTTGTCAAAATGAAAAAATTTTGGGTAACACTTTCACATTTTAGTGAAAAAAAATCAAATTTTTCATTTTCACGTCCAACTTTAGTGGAAATTTGTCAAACACCTGTGGGGTGTTAAGGCTCACTGTACCCCTTGTTACGTTCCTTGAGGGGTGTAGTTTCCAAAATAGTATGCCATGTGTTTTATTTTATTTTTTGCTGTTCTGGCACCATAGGAGCTTCCTAAATGTGACATGCCCCCCAAAAACCATTTCCCCAAAATTTGCTTTTCAAAGCCAAATGTGACTCCTTCTCTTCTGAGCATTGTAGTGCACCCGCAGTGCACTCGATGTCCACACATGGGGCATATCCATACTCAGAAGAGATGGGGTTACAAATTTTGTGGGGAGTTTTCTCCTGGTACCCCTTGTAAAAATGTAAAATTTGGGGGAAAACCAGCATTTTAGTGAAAAAAAAATTACACATCCGACTTTAACGAAAAGTCGTCAAACACTTGTGGGGTGTTAAGGCTCACTGTATCCCTTGTTACATTCCTTGAGGGGTGTAGTTTCCAACATAGTATGCCATGTTGTTTTTTTTTTTTTTGCTGTTCTGGCACCATGGGGGCTTAAATGTGACATGCCACCCAAAAACCTTTTCAGAATAACGCACTCTCCAAAATTCCATTGTCGCTCCTTTACGTTCACATATGAAGTATTTCCTTACTCGAGAGTAAGTGGGTTACACATGTTGGGGGGCTTTTTCTCCTTTTACCCCGTAAAAATTCAAAACTGTGTCTACAAGAACAATTTAGTGTAAAAAAATGGAGAATGGAATTTTCTCCTTCACTTTGCTGCTATTCCTGTGAAACACCTAAAGTGTTAACAAACTTTCTGAATGTCAGTTTGTATACTTTGAGGGGTGCAGTTTTTATTATGGAGTCATTTATGGTTTATTTATAATATAAAGGCACCTCAAATCCACTTTAAAACTTAACTGGTCCCTGAAAAATTCCAATTTAGAAAATTTTGTGAAAAATTGGAAAATTGCTGCTGAACTTTGAAGCCCTCTGATGTCTTCCAAAAGTAGAAACATGTCAACTTTATGATGCCAACATAAAGTAGACATATTGTATATGTGAATCAATATATAATGTATTTGGTATGTCTATTTTCCTTACAAGCAGAGAGCTTCAAAGTTAGAAAAATGCAAACTTTTCAAATTTTTCATGCAATTTTGGCATTTTTCACCAAGAAATGATGCAAGTATTGATAAAAATTTACCACTATGTTAAAGCAGAATATGTCACGAAAAAACTTCTCAGAATCAAGTAAAAGCATTCCACAGTTATTAAGGCTTAAAGTGAATGTGGTCAGATGTGGAAAAAATTGATAAAAAGTTGCATGTACGATTTAATAAAAAGCAAAAAACTAAGAAAAAGAGTGAATGAACAGACAAGACACAATCATTACTTCAAATGGGATTCATATTCAACTGTAGATTATAATAGAATGGCATAACAAAATATGGTAGCAAATATAAAAATGAAATTACCCCTGTTAAAAAGTCTGCATACCTGTCACGATGCCGGCTGGCAGGTAGTGGATCCTCTGTGCCAGAGAGGGATTGGCGTGGACCGTGCTAGTGGATCGGTTCTAAGTCACTACTGGTTTTCACCAGAGCCCGCCGCAAAGCGGGATGGTCTTGCTGCGGCGGTAGTGACCAGGTCGTATCCACTAGCAACGGCTCAACCTCTCTGGCTGCTGAAGATAGGCGCGGTACAAGGGAGTAGACAGAAGCAAGGTCGGACGTAGCAGAAGGTCGGGGCAGGCAGCAAGGATCGTAGTCAGGGGCAACGGCAGGAGGTCTGGAACACAGGCTAGGAACACACAAGGAAACGCTTTCACTGGCACGATGGCAACAAGATCCGGCAAGGAAGTGCAGGGGAAGTGAGGTGATATAGGGAAGTGCACAGGTGATAACACTAATTGGAACCACTGCGCCAATCAGCGGCGCAGTGGCCCTTTAAATCGCAAAGACCCGGCGCGCGCGCGCCCTAGGGAGCGGGGCCGCGCGCGCCGGGACAGGACTGACGGAGAGCGAGTCAGGTACGGGAGCCGGGGTGCGCATCGCGAGCGGGCGCTACCCGCATCGCGAATCGCATCCCGGCTGAAGGCGGTATCGCAGCGCCCCGGGTCAGTGGATCTGACCGGAGCGCTGCAGTGAGGAGAGTGTAGCGAGCGCTCCGGGGAGGAGCGGGGACCCGGAGCGCTCGGCGTAACAGTACCCCCCCCCTTGGGTCTCCCCCTCTTCTTAGAGCCTGAGAACCTGAGGAGCAGACTTTTGTCTAGGATATTGTCCTCAGGTTCCCAGGATCTCTCTTCTGGACCACAACCCTCCCAATCCACTAAAAAAAAAGTTTTCCCTCTGACCTTTTTGGATGCTAAAATCTCTTTGACGGAGAAGATGTCCGAGGAGCCGGAAACAGGAGTGGGAGGAACAGATTTGGGAGAGAAACGGTTAATGATAAGTGGTTTAAGGAGAGAAACGTGAAAGGCATTAGGAATACGAAGAGAAGGAGGAAGAAGAAGTTTGTAAGAGACAGGATTAATCTGGCACAAAATTTTGAAAGGACCAAGATAGCGTGGTCCCAACTTATAGCTAGGGACACGGAAGCGGACATATTTAGCGGAGAGCCATACCTTGTCTCCAGGGGAAAAAATGGGAGGAGCTCTTCTTTTCTTATCCGCGAATTTCTTCATGCGTGAAGAAGCCTGTAAGAGAGAATTTTGGGTCTCTCTCCATATGATGGAAAGATCACGAGAAATTTCATCCACAGCGGGCAGACCAGAGGGCAAGGGGGTAGGGAGGGGGGGAAGAGGGTGACGGCCGTACACCACGAAAAATGGGGATTTGGAGGAGGATTCAGAGACTCTGAAGTTATACGAGAATTCGGCCCATGGTAGAAGATCAGCCCAGTCATCCTGGCGGGAGGAAACAAAATGTCGTAAATAATCACCCAAGACTTGGTTAATTCTTTCTACTTGTCCATTGGATTGAGGATGATATGCAGAAGAAAAATTTAATTTAATCTTGAGTTGTTTACAGAGAGCCCTCCAGAATTTAGACACAAATTGGACGCCTCTATCCGAGACGATCTGCATAGGCAACCCGTGAAGACGAAAAATGTGTACAAAAAATTGTTTAGCCAACTGAGGCGCTGAAGGAAGACCAGGAAGAGGGATGAAATGTGCCATTTTGGAGAATCGATCAACGACCACCCAAATAACAGTGTTGCCACGGGATAGGGGTAAGTCAGTAATAAAATCCATACCAATCAGAGACCAAGGCTGCTCGGGGACAGGCAGAGGATGAAGAAAACCAGCGGGCTTCTGGCGAGGAGTCTTATCCCGGGCACAGATAGTGCAGGCTCGCACAAAGTCCACCACATCTGTCTCTAGAGTCGGCCACCAATAGAAGCGAGAGATGAGTTGCACAGATTTCTTGATGCCCGCATGACCTGCGAGATGGGAGGAGTGACCCCATTTGAGGATTCCAAGGCGTTGGCGTGGAGAAACAAAGGTCTTTCCTGGAGGAGTTTGCCTGATGGAGGCTGGAGAAGTGGAAATCAGGCAGTCAGGAGGAATGATGTGTTGAGGAGAGAGTTCAACTTCAGAAGCATCTGAGGAACGAGAGAGAGCATCGGCCCTAATGTTCTTATCGGCAGGCCGAAAGTGAATTTCAAAATTAAATCGGGCAAAAAACAGAGACCACCTGGCCTGGCGAGGATTCAGCCGTTGGGCAGACTGGAGGTAGGAGAGGTTTTTGTGATCGGTGTAAATAATAACTGGAAATCTTGATCCCTCCAGCAGATGCCTCCATTCCTCAAGTGCTAATTTAATGGCTAGAAGCTCTCGATCCCCGATGGAGTAGTTCCTCTCCGCCGGAGAGAAGGTCCTAGAAAAAAAACCACAAGTAACAGCATGCCCGGAAGAATTTTTTTGTAGAAGGACAGCTCCAGCTCCCACTGAGGAGGCATCAACCTCCAATAGGAAGGGTTTAGATGGGTCAGGTCTGGAGAGCACGGGAGCCGAAGAAAAGGCAGACTTGAGCCGTTTAAAGGCGTCTTCCGCTTGAGGAGGCCAAGACTTGGGATCGGCATTTTTTTTGGTTAAAGCCACGATAGGAGCCACAAGGGTAGAAAAATGTGGAATAAATTGCCTGTAATAATTGGCGAACCCCAAAAAACGTTGGATGGCACGGAGTCCGGAGGGGCGTGGCCAATCTAAGACGGCAGAGAGTTTGTCTGGATCCATTTGTAGTCCCTGGCCAGAGACCAAGTATCCTAGGAAAGGAAGAGATTGGCATTCAAACAGACATTTCTCTATTTTGGCATAGAGTTGATTGTCACGAAGTCTCTGAAGAACCATACGGACATGCTGGCGGTGTTCTTCTAGATTGGCAGAAAAAATCAGGATATCGTCCAGATATACAACAACACAGGAGTATAGGAGATCACGAAAAATTTCATTAACAAAGTCTTGGAAGACGGCAGGGGCGTTGCACAGGCCAAAGGGCATGACCAGATACTCAAAGTGTCCATCTCTGGTGTTAAATGCCGTTTTCCATTCATCCCCCTCTCTGATGCGGATGAGATTATAAGCACCCCTTAAATCCAGTTTGGTAAAAATGTGGGCACCTTGGAGGCGATCAAAGAGTTCAGAGATGAGGGGTAGGGGGTAGCGGTTCTTTACCGTGATTTTATTAAGACCGCGGTAGTCAATGCAAGGACGTAGAGAGCCATCTTTTTTGGACACAAAGAAAAATCCGGCTCCGGCAGGAGAGGAGGATTTACGGATAAAGCCCTTTTTTAAATTTTCCTGGACGTATTCAGACATGGCAAGAGTCTCTGGGACGGACAGAGGATAGATTCTGCCCCGGGGTGGAGTAGTGCCCGGGAGGAGGTCGATAGGACAATCATAAGGCCTGTGAGGAGGTAGAGTCTCAGCTTGTTTTTTGCAAAAAACATCCGCAAAGTCCATATAGGCCTTAGGGAGACCGGTTACAGGAGGAACCACAGAGTCACGGCAAGGGTTATTGGGAAGCGGTTTTAGGCAGTCCTTGGAACAAGAGGGCCCCCAACTCTTGATCTCCCCAGAGGACCAATCCAGGGTTGGGGAATGAAGTTGAAGCCAGGGAAGTCCAAGGAGAATTTCAGAAGTGCAATTGGGGAGGACCAAAAGTTCAATCCTCTCGTGATGAGATCCGATGCACATTAGAAGGGGTTCCGTGCGGAAACGTATGGTACAGTCCAATCTTTCATTGTTTACACAATTGATGTAGAGGGGTCTGGTGAGACTGGTCACCGGGATGTTGAACCTGTTGACGAGAGAGGCCAAAATAAAATTTCCTGCAGATCCGGAGTCCAAGAAGGCCACAGTAGAGAAGGAGAAGGCAGAGGCAGATATCCGCACAGGCACAGTAAGACGTGGAGAAGCAGAGTAGACATCAAGGACTGTCTCACCTTTGTGCGGAGTCAGCGTACGTCTTTCCAGGCGGGGAGGACGGATAGGAAAATCCTTCAGGAAGTGTTCGGTACTAGCACAGTACAGGCAGAGATTCTCCATGCGGCGTCGTGTCCTCTCTTGAGGTGTCAGGCGAGACCGGTCGACCTGCATAGCCTCCACGGCGGGAGGCACAGGAACAGATTGCAGGGGACCAGAGGAGAGAGGAGCCGGGGAGAAGAAACGCCTCGTGCGAACAGAGTCCATATCCTGGCGGAGCTCCTGACGCCTTTCGGAAAAACGCATGTCAATGCGAGTGGCTAGGTGAATGAGTTCATGTAGATTAGCAGGGATTTCTCGTGCGGCCAGAACATCTTTAATGTTGCTGGATAGGCCTTTTTTAAAGGTCGCGCAGAGTGCCTCATTATTCCAGGATAATTCTGAAGCAAGAGTACGGAATTGTACGGCATACTCGCCAACGGAAAAATTACCCTGGACCAGGTTCAACAGGGCAGTCTCAGCAGAAGAGGCTCGGGCAGGTTCCTCAAAGACACTTCGAATTTCCGAGAAGAAGGAGTGTACAGAGGCAGTGACGGGGTCATTGCGGTCCCAGAGCGGTGTGGCCCAAGACAGGGCTTTTCCAGACAGAAGGCTGACTACGAAAGCCACCTTAGACCTTTCAGTGGGAAACTGGTCCGACATCATCTCCAAGTGCAATGAACATTGGGAAAGAAAGCCACGGCAAAACTTAGAGTCCCCATCAAATTTATCCGGCAAGGATAATCGTGGTCCAGAAGCGGCCACTCGCTGCGGAGGAGGTGCAGGAGCTGGCGGAGGAGATGATTGCTGAAGCTGTGGTAGTAACTGCTGTAGCATAACGGTCAGTTGAGACAGCTGTTGGCCTTGTTGCGCTATCTGTTGTGACTGCTGGGCGACCACCGTGGTGAGGTCAGCGACAACTGGCAGAGGAACTTCAGCGGGATCCATGGCCGGATCTACTGTCACGATGCCGGCTGGCAGGTAGTGGATCCTCTGTGCCAGAGAGGGATTGGCGTGGACCGTGCTAGTGGATCGGTTCTAAGTCACTACTGGTTTTCACCAGAGCCCGCCGCAAAGCGGGATGGTCTTGCTGCGGCGGTAGTGACCAGGTCGTATCCACTAGCAACGGCTCAACCTCTCTGGCTGCTGAAGATAGGCGCGGTACAAGGGAGTAGACAGAAGCAAGGTCGGACGTAGCAGAAGGTCGGGGCAGGCAGCAAGGATCGTAGTCAGGGGCAACGGCAGGAGGTCTGGAACACAGGCTAGGAACACACAAGGAAACGCTTTCACTGGCACGATGGCAACAAGATCCGGCAAGGAAGTGCAGGGGAAGTGAGGTGATATAGGGAAGTGCACAGGTGATAACACTAATTGGAACCACTGCGCCAATCAGCGGCGCAGTGGCCCTTTAAATCGCAAAGACCCGGCGCGTGCGCGCCCTAGGGAGCGGGGCCGCGCGCGCCGGGACAGGACTGACGGAGAGCGAGTCAGGTACGGGAGCCGGGGTGCGCATCGCGAGCGGGCGCTACCCGCATCGCGAATCGCATCCCGGCTGAAGGCGGTATCGCAGCGCCCCGGGTCAGTGGATCTGACCGGAGCGCTGCAGTGAGGAGAGTGTAGCGAGCGCTCCGGGGAGGAGCGGGGACCCGGAGCGCTCGGCGTAACAATACCCCTAATTCTAAATATTATTTATTGCTCCCATAGAATCAATGACAGCAGGTAGTCTTTTGTAATAGTTGTCTATGCTGCCTCAAATTCTTGCAGAGGATATAGCTGCCCATTTGTCTTGGCAAAATGCCTCCAGGTCATGCAAAGTCATTAATCTTGCATGAACTGCACTTTGAAATATCTTGTGTGCCCCATATGCCCCATATGCATCTTGCAGAAGAATGCTAATTATCTGCCAGTATTTTCTTATCACATGCTGCATTCATCTTGCAAATAATTTTTACAAGATTCCCCTTGCCTTTAGAGCTCACATCCGTCCAAAATATGAGTGAGCCACCGCCATGCTTTACAGTGGGCATGGTATTTTTTTTATTTATTTTTTGTTATAGGCCTTGCTTACCCTTCATGTGCAAGGTAGGGATCAGAGCAGACTAGAGTGTACAACCCGACCACTGACACTACCTGCTTGGACAATCCACCCTAAATGTTGGTCCTCCACTGGACGACATTGCCTATGCTGGACTAATTGCATGGGCAGAAGAATAGTTGGAAGAACCAGGTGGGTAACAAAAAAATGAGCCCTCATACAGCCATATATACAGAAAAATTAAAATGTTATAGTGGTCAAAATGTTTTACATTTTTTTTTTTTTTTTTTACACATGATCTGAGCTGTCGGGTTTTCCACAGCTCAAATCCACCACATTTTATGTGGAAAGATTAGTATATTTGTAGGTTTCTTTAGAAAATAATTTTTTTTTGGAGACACGTCCCTTTCCCTGATGGCCATGCCTTTTTGTTAGGTTTTCTCTATAAAGTGGATAGTTAGTAAAGTTTTTTGGATCTTTTGTCGGAAATTCTGTTGTACGGAACATGTGACACAAAAAAAAAAAATCTACTAAGAAAAGCCTTAGTAAATGAGGCCCAGTGTGTCATTTTTTACTAAAAATTCCACTGCGTAGAAACTAAGGGGGAGATTTGTCAAAACCTGTCTAGAGGAAAAATTGCTGAGTTGCCAATAGCAACCAATAAGATTGCTTCTTTCATTTTTCAGAGGCCTTTTTAAAAATGAAAAAAGCTATCTGATTGATCAATACAGATCACAGCATCTGCGGAAGAGCAGTCGGTAAAATTGATGATCGGATCGCCAGAGGCACTGCTGCAGGGATCCAATCATCCATAATGGCGGACAGAGGTCCTCTCACCTGCCTCCGTCCATCTTCAGGGGTCTTCTGCTCTGGTCTTAGATCGAGCAGAGCAGAAGATCGCCGATAATACTGATCAGTGCTATGCCCTATGTATAGCACTGAACAGTATTAGCAATCAAATGATTGCTATAAGTAGTCCCCTATGGGGACTATTAAAGTGTAAAAGAAAAAGTTAAAAAAAATTGAAAAACCCCTTCCCCAATTAAAAAGTAAATCATCCCTTTGTTTACCTCCAGAAAATGTAAAAAAAATTAATAGATATTAACATATTTGGTATCGTCACATGCATAAATGTCTGAACTATCAAAATATAATGTTATTGATCCTGTACAGTGAACGGTTTAAACGTTAAAAAAAAAAGTCCAAAACTGCTGCTTTTTTCGTCACATAATATTCCCAAAAAATGTTTTACAAATTAATTAAAAGTTTCATATATATGCAAATGTGGTATCAATAAAAAGTACAGATCAGAAAAAATGAGCCCTCATTTCGCCGCTTATACGGAAAAATTTATGTTATAGGTCGTCAAAATAGAGGGATTTTAAATGCACTAATTTGGTTAAAAAGTTTGACTTTTTTTTTAAAGCTGCACAATAATAGAAAAGTATGTAATCATGGGTATCATTTTAATAGTATTGACCCACAGAATAAAGAAAACATGTCATTTGTACCAATAATTGTACAGCATGAACACAAAACCTTCCAAAATTAGCAAAATTGCGGTTTTCTTTTCAATTTCCTCACACAAATTGTATTTTTTAAATGTTGCCATACATTTTATGGTAAAATGGGTGATGTCATTACAAAGGACAAGTGGTCACGCAAAAAAACAGCCCCCATAATTATCTGTGGATGGAAATATAAAAGAGTTATGATTTTTTGAAGGTGAGGAGGAAAAAGCGAAAATGCAAAAATAAAATTGGCTGCGTCCTTAAAGGGGTACTCTGGTGGAAAACTTTTTTTTTTTAAATCAACTGGTGCCAGAAAGTTAAACAGATTTGTAAATTACTTCTATTAAAAACCTTAATCCTTCCAGTACTTAAACAACAACAAAGACTTGGTCGCAAATGGCAGGAGGTGCTCAACTCCAAATGCGGTTGTATGGCACATACAATGGGAGGGGGAGGCAGACTATAAGCCCACCTAAGTTGGCTAATATGTTGCCAGCCTCACAGGTGGGCCTTATGCTGCCTTAATAGTGATCAAGGCGCATTAAATATGGAGTTTATACACCTCCGAGTATAAGATTTAAACAACAACAAAGACATGGTCTCAAATGGCAGGAGGTGCTCAACCCCAAATGCGGTTGTGCATATATACTGGGGGAGCAGATCCTGCCCTTGTGGTCTGTTGCTAAGGGTGATCCCCAGCATAAAAATGCATACAATGGGGGATGCCTGCAACAGACTACAAGTGCCACAATGACATCCTACGCCAGATAAACGGTGTGGATGTGTAACAATTAGAATACAATACAGGAATTTAGGTGCACTACTGTGGTAGATGTATACAATGACATTGGCTATCCCTCAACACTGATGTTAAAATTGAGACATTCACCAGTATATCCTTAGATGAAGGACATACCAGAGCCCGCACACCAACACCAAGGTTTCTCAAGTGGAACGGGACCTAACACTAACCTACCTGTGCGTGATAAGCAAAACCAGGGGCCAGTGGGCAATTACAGCAGCATTAGGCCCGACTTACAGCCTGCTCCCAGTAACCTCCAGTGTGGCTGGGCACACATACAATGGGAGGAGGGAGGCAGACTATAAGCCAGTTGGCTAATATATTGCTGGCCTCACAGGTGGACCTTAATGCGGCCTTAATAGTGATCAAGGCGCATTAAATATGGAGTTTATACATCTCCGAGTATAAGATTTAAACAACAACAAAGACATGGTCTCAAATGGCAGGAGGTGCTCAACCCCAAATGCGGTTGTGCATATATACTGGGGTAGCAGATCCTGCCCTTGTGGTCTGTTGCTAAGGGTGATCCCCAGCATAAAAATGCATACAATGGGGGATGCCTGCAACAGACTACAAGTGCCACAATGACATCCTACACCAGATAAACGGTGTGGATGTGCAACAATTAGAATACAATACAGGAATTTAGGTGCACTACTGTGGTAGATGTGATAAGAATGGTCCTAGGGGAGGCTTTCAAATGTGATTGACCATGCTGCTATATATTTTGCTAAGTGTCGACATAAAAAATATACACCACACAGAGGATGTTGGCATACACTCTTTCTTAGCAGGAAACTCAGCTGTTCCCCAAAGAGTTCTGTTTCATTGCAGGAAGTAGATTTGTTTTTTTACATTCGGAAAGAGAGGAGGGTTGGTTATGACATCACATTTAGCATGTTACATTTTGATTGGTTGTTCGATTATTGTGTCCGTATATATTAGCATATCTAGTGTCCATTAATTTCTTGGCAGAAGTTCTCTGTTCGTCAGATATTTAGTTTTTCTACTCCCGCATGGAGTCATCTCAAGGCCTATATTCGGAGTCACAAACAGATTGCATTCTGATATATATGTGTTAAAGAGTAGGGAACAAATATATTTTTCCAGCAGCAATGGCATTTTAGTATTAGTATATTGATCATTCATTAGAAACATAAGGGTCATCCCTATCAATTCCCCCCTAAAAGATATTTGTTACCTTACAAGACATCTCTCCCTATGGTGCATCCTGCCTAATAGTCCCAGGTTCAGACAGAAAAAATAAATAAAAAACGGGTATGGGATGCTTCACTGATTTGAGATGAGCGGCCCCTGGTGAACTGCCCCCCTTTGTACTCAATATTAGAAGTAGAGCAGGAAAAAACCCTCAGGTATGGCGCTGCAGACTCTTGTAGACAGATGCCAAAGGTAATAGGAAAGTCCTCAGCAGGACATTTTATTAAAAAAAAAAACAAAATGGACAAGATTACACGTTTCGGGAGGATCCCTCCCTTCCTCCTGATCTGAGGAAGGGAGGGATCCTCCCGAAACGCGTAATCTTGTCCATTTTATTGTTTTTTTAATAAAATGTCCTGCTGAGGACTTTCCTATTACCTTTGGCATCCGCCTCATCTGTCTAGAAGAGTCTGCAGCGCCATACCTGAGGGTTTTTTCCTGCTCTACTTCTAATATTGACTCCCAGGACGACTTGTTTCCTCCTGCAACCCATCGGCATAGCAGCGACTCGCACTACAGTACCCAGATTATATCGTGGGTGATATGCTTTTTTGCATAGATCTCAAGGTGAGCGGCCACCTATAAGCCCCGTGGGGTTGCCCACCACCCGATCTATTGAGGGTAAATACACGAGGCGCCGTCCGTCGGTCCTTTCTTTTCTTTTCTCTACAGACCCTTTGTACTCAGACTTGTCCTTTACCCGGGACTTCTATGTTCACCCTACTCTACTGGGTTTGCACTTGCACCATTGGCATACAAGATGGTTGTTCTCCTGGGGGAATTCTCTCAGTCATGCTTGGGTCTGATGTATCAATTAGGTGTAGTTGCTTGAAGCAAGGAAAGATAGTAGATCCAGTGAAGTGGTGGCACACTCATCTTGCGATGTGGCACAGAGTAAAAAGTCATCCACGTATTGAAGTAAAGTCCCATTATTATGAGCTCCTACCAATGAATCCAGACAGGTGGATAAGGCTTGAGGAAAGTGATTGGGAACTATGGGAGTATCTAGAATTGGCAGCATTAAATGCACGAAGATCTTGTACCATGCGGAGCGTCTTAGGTTGTCCTTTTGGGGTCTTCTTCTTCACTGGAAACAAGGGGGTGTTTTCTGGTGAAACACATTTAAATAGGGCTCCATTCTTGAGAAGAGTTGTAATTTGTTCCGATAGAGAAGCCTCTTGATTGACTCTTAGATAATATTGGGGTACTTTTGGAATCTCGGCACAGAGTTTCAAAAAGATCTTAACAGGTTGAACAGGCAAGAGTCCAATATCATCTGGGCCTTGGGACCAGATATGGTCAGGAATTTGTTGCAGGTAGACATTGGGTATAGTCTTTGTTGGGATGTTAATGACCATCGGTGGAGAGGCTTGTAGGACACAAAATTTCTTCAGGTGTAAGTGCTTGGGCTAATTCAAGGTGCATCCCGTCATCCTCATATTTATTGGTGGCTTTGAGATTCCGGAGTAAATCTCCGTTCCGGATTTTTGACAATTTCTATATGAGACATGATTAGCTGGATTCTCTGGAGTTATTCATTTGTCGGGTATTCATTGTTGATTCATCCTGGAGTGGTTTGGGTGTCCAGAATGAGGTCCAGATTGTTGTCGGTCCATATTATGACGATTTTGTGACATCATTGGCCTTACAGTGGCTGAATTCATTCAGTAGTCGAAAGGAAGAGATTTGGATCTGCAGTGTCGCTGGACATGTCTGATTTTACAACAATGTAATCTGTAGCAGATGATCAATCTGACGGGTGATCTTCGAGGGAGATAATTCGGAACACGGTACCGAGCCGGAGCAGTTTGGAACTGAGGGACATAATTCTGAACTGGGTATTGTGCTGTAGCATTAAGCATCATCGGTGCATCTTGACAGATTGACACATCCGTGCTCTTCTTAGTAGGTACCACTTCAGTTTGTTTTTCAATAGCTCTGACAATGAGTAAGAGCTGTTTTGGTTCAAGTGTCACATATTCAGGCCTAGTGTCCGTAAGCCTTTTCTTGGTAGCATCATGGAGACCAGTAACAAAGGTGCTAATGAAGAGTGTCTTATGGAAGTGGCTTCCTACGTCATGACCTTGATCCTGGAACAGATTAAGTAGTCTGGAGAAAAACTTTTCAGCTGATTCCGTAGGTTCCTGAGAGGCATCAGAGAAATTGGTGGAGCTTGAAGCTAGTCTGTCTCCGACCCAGGCTTGTCGGCAGAATTCTATTCCAGAAGAGTATGTCTCCTCGTCCACAATAGCAGAACTATCAAGGCTGGCGGAAATGACAGGCCAGAAGGTTTCACCAGTTTTGATATAGACTAGATTATATAAATCCTTCCATACTGATGAATAGGTTTGTTGGATTTGCATGATTCTTCACATTGGCTGTTCCTCTGGGTCAGGTAGTTGGGCAACAAGATTATTTACTTGCACCGAGGTAAACGGAACATATTTATAAAAAGTTTCTGAAAGTGGTTTCTAAGACCCTTTAATACCACCATAGGTAAGTGGTATTGGCATAGTTTGCAGCGGACTGGGTTAACCAAAACTATGTAGGAGATCTCTGGAATCATCAGGCTGTAAGGGAAAGAGTTTAGATAGCGTGGATCTGGGTAATCCATGTTGCAGGTTGTCTGAATCATTATGTGGCATTGGGTGTCTACCCAAGAGGTTAGGTTTCTTGAACAAGTTAACAACATCCACCAGAGCTTGGACTGTTTCGTATGTTTTTGAGATAAGCCTGATTTCTTGCAATGTTTGTATTGGCTTGTGATTCTCAATACTGGACACTATTGCATTGGCACAGATATTAGGAGAAAATCCAAAGAATTTAGAACTGATGGGTGGAATGGCCAGAGAGGAAATTTCCTTCTCTCCAGCTAAATCAAGAATGTGGTGTTTTGTGGACTGAAGCTGCCTTTTGCAGGCATCATGTTGGGCAGAGGAATATCTGGGACCAACAACACGTATTATCATGTTGCAAGGCAGTGTCCCAGAGCCTGTAATGGCCAGTTGGGAGGTTGAAATAGGCCCTTGTTGTAGTACCAACAGATCAGAGTCATGCTGTATACTAGTCCCTCCTGCCTGCACTAAGGCAGCAGCAAGGCCGTCATTATGCTGAAGATATGAATTTGCAGGGTTAACTATAGCTTGCACTCGCTGGGTTTCCATGGAACCCATGCCAATCTGGATTAGGGTGTTACTCCAGATCTTTGTTCCAAGGGTTGGTTGAAAAGATTCAGACACCATACTTGATCTAATGGTTTGGTACATGTTACTGTTGGAGGTATTGGGAGGCACATGAAATTGCACCACAGTAGGTGTGATTGTATTAACAGGTGAAAGAGATATCTTTCCTGGGGACTGATGGTGATGATGATCAGTGATAGGAGACTGATTATGATGATTATCATTGGTAGGAGACTGAAACTGTGCATGGGGTTCATCTTGGGCTGGAGGACTGTCTTCACTGGGTACAGAGGTCTGACTTCTTGGTGAGGCACAGCAATTATTAGCAGAATAAAATACAGAGCTTTCCGGTGAGGGCTGATCCGGGAGTGTGTGGGTTTGATTTGGGTATAGGACAGTGATCTGGTCATTACGTACAAAGTAACTCCCATCCTGAGTCATACCTGAAAAGAGATCATTTGCTTCAGCACTAGGATGACTGCTAGAGGAAGTTCCATTTGGAAGCCTTCCAGTAACTGGCAAGTTCTGTTTGGGTGTACTGGATGAGGGCTCATTACACGGAGTAAGCGGAGTAAGTAGATTGGGTGAGCCAAGATGGCTGACAGTAGAGGAAGTGGATGAGGCATCACTTCCTGGTCCTTCAAGATGGCTGACAGCACAGGAAGTGGGGTGAGCCACACTTCCTGGCACTCCAAGATGGCTGACAGCGCAGGAAGTGGGGTGAGCAGTACTTCCTGGCATTCCAAGATGGCTCACAGCACAGGAAGTTACTGTAGAAACATGGCCACCACTATATGGAGGTGCTGTGGCAGTACATGGTGGAGCATTTACAGGCTTTGCTGACCACAATGGGGACACAACAAACAGCTAGGATCGTCAACATTGTCACATGCTGCTGTAATTGCCCACTGGCCCCTAGTTTTGCTTATCACGCACAGATAGGTTTAGCGTTAGGTTCTGTGCCATTTGAGAAACCTTGGTGTTGGTGTGCGGGCTCTGGTATGTCCTTCATCTAAGGATATACTGGTGAATGTCTCAATTTTAACATCAGTGTTGAGGGATAGCCAATGTCATTGTCTACACCTACCCCAGTAGTGCACCTAAATTCCTGTATTGTCCTTCCAGTACTTATTAGCTGCTAAATACTACAGAAGAAATTATTTTCTTTTTGTAACAGAGAGCTCTCTGCTGACATCACGAACACAGTGCTCTTCTCATATCTCTGTCCATAGGAGGAGAAAAGCCCAAAGGAAACATATGCTGCTTTGGTCAGTTCCTAAAATGGACAGAGATGTCAGCAGAGAGCACTGTGCTCGTGATTCAGCAGAGAGCTCAGTGTTCCAAAAAGAAAAGAATTTCCTCTGTAGTATTCAGCAGCTAATAAGTACTGGAAGGATTAAGATTTTTTAATAGAAGTAATTTACAAATCTGTTTAACTTTCTGGCACCTGATGATAAAAAATAAAAATAAAAAGTTTTCCATTGGAGTACCCCTTTAAGACCAAAATGGGCTGTGTCCGGGTTAAGAAACATTTATACTGATCCAATATGTAAAATTTAAGCATATTTCAAATGTATAAGCATTTCTGGTAATGTACTGTTGGAGAGATATAATCTTACTAATCTCCTATGTGCCTGCATTGATTTGATAATCTGCTGCCCTTGGTGAAGGTCCACTAAGGTGGTGGTCACATATACTCAGTTTAAATGCAGTCTCCTGAAAGTATTAACAGCTGGTCTCTACTGTATGTAAGCAAGGAGGATTGTGGAAAGTGTATGCTCTGTTGCCTGGCAACAGCATGGCCATAGTTCATAGAGGAAGCCAGAAAGTTATTAGATCACTAAGGAAGAAGAACTGTAGAGGGATGCATGTTACTTTACTTAAAGAGGCACTCCACCGCAAACATCTTATCCTCTATCTAAATTATAGGGGATAAGATCTCAGATCACGGGGCTCCCGCCATTGGATATCCGGAACGGCACCCCATCATTCGGCACACAGAGCAAACTCCCCTCCATGCCCGATAACTTGCGCCCCCTCCATTCACTATGGGAGGAGGCGTAATGGCTACGTCATAGTCGCCATGCCTCCGCCCATTGACATGAATGGAGGGGGCATGGCATGACATCACGAACGTAGAGGCTGCCAGCGGCGGGACCCCTGCTATCTTTGGATAGGGGATAAGATGTTTGTGGCAGTGTACCCTTTTAACCCCTTAATGACCAATTACGTGTATACACTTCATTGTGCCGTTTAACCTCTTAAAGACCAAGGACGTATGGGTACGTCCTAGCTCCCTGGTACTTAAGAACCAAGGACGTACACGTACGTCCGTGGGAATTTCGGTCCCCGCCGTGTGCCGGGCGGGGACCGGACCGGGTTGACTGCTGATATCGATCAGCAGGCACCCCGCACAAATGCCCGGGGGGGGGGGGGGTCATCAGAACCCCCATGTCGGCGATCAGCGCAAATTGCAGGTGAATTCACACTTGCGATTTGCTCCAATTCCGGGTCATACGGGTCTATAGTGACCCGGTGACCCGGAATATAAGGGGGATCGCGGTTGTCCAAGACATCCACGATCCCCCTGAATGGATAGGAGTCCACTTACCCATCGGCGATGGCAGTGGGCATCGATCCGTGGTGGCAGCAGGTGACAGAAGAGGACGGCAATGCGGCTCCCTGGATCCTACGGAAATCGGTGAGTTGCCTAGCAACATCTGGAGGGCTACAGTTTGAGACCATTATCTAAACTGGTCTCTAAACTGTAGCCCTCCAGATGTTGCAAAATTGCAACTCCCAGCATGCCCAGCTGGACATGCTGGGATTTGTAGTTTTCCAACAGCTGGAAGGCTGCAGTTTGGAGATCACTTTGCAGTGATCTCTAAACTATGGCCCTCTAGATCTTGCAAAACTACAACTCCTAGCATGCCCACACAGCTGTTTGCTGTCTGGGCATGCTGGGATTTGTAGTTTTGCAACATCTGGAGGTTCACAGTTTGGAGATCACTGTGCAGTGGTCTCTAAGCTGTAGCCCTCCAGATGTTGCAAAACTGCAAATCCCAGCATGCCCAAACAGCAAACAGCTGTCTCAGCATGCTGGGAGTTGTAGTTGCGTACCTCCAGCTGTTGCATAACTACATCATCCAGCATGCCCTTTGGCGATCAGTACATGCTGGGAGTTGTAGTTTTGCAACAGCTGGAGGCACACTGGTTGGAAAATACTGAGTTAGGTAACAGAACCTAACTGAAGGTTTACCAACCAGTGTGCCTCCAGCTGTTGCAAAAGTACAACTCCCAGCATGCACGGTCTGTCAGTACATGCTGGGAGTTGTAGTTTTGAAACAGCTGGAGGTTTGCCCCCCCCCATGTGAATGTACAGGATACATTCACACGGATGGGTTTACAGTAAGCTTCCTGCTTCAAGTTTGGGCTGCGGTAAATTTTTCGCCGCAGTGTAAACTCCTAGCGGGATACTCTCCGTAACCTGCCAGTGCGAATTTACCATAAAATCACTACACTACACTACACTAACACATAATAAAGGGTAAAACACTACATTTACACCCCCTTACACTGTTCACCCCATAAAAATGAAAAACATATTGTACGGCAGTGTTTCCAAAACGTAGCCTCCAGCTGTTGCAAAACAACAACTCCCAGCATTTCCAGACAGCCACTGACTGTCCAGGCATGCTGGGAGTTTAGCAACAGCTGGTGGCACCCTGTTTGGGAATCACTGGTGTAGAATACCCCTATGTCCACCCCTATGCAATCCCTAATTTAGTCCTAAAATGCGCCTGGGGCTCTCAAACTTTAGAGCCCTGTCGTATTTCAAGGAAACAGTTTAGGTCCACATATGGGGTATTTCCGTACTCGGGAAAAATTGTGTTACAAATTTTGGGGGGCATTTTCTCCTTTTACCCCTTATGAAAAGGAAAAGTTGGGGTCTACACCAGCCTCTTAGTGTAAAAAAAAAAAAATTACACTAACATGCTGGTGTTGCCCCATACTTTTTATTTTCACAAGTAAAAGCAAAAAAAGACCCCCAAAATTTGTAACGCAACTTCTCCTGAGTACAGAAATACCCCATATGTGGGAGTAAAATGCTCTGCGGAGGCACAACAAGGCTCAGGAGTGAGAGCGCACTATGTACATTTGAGGCCTAAATAGGTGATTTGCACAGGACTGGCTGATTTTACAGTGGTTCTGACAAACGCAAAAAAATGAATACCCACATGTGACCCCATTTTGTAAACTACACCCCTCACGGAACGTAACAAGGGGTATAGTGAGCCTTAACACCCCACAGGTGTTTGAAGAATTTTCATTAAAGTTGGATGGAAAAATGAAAAAAAAAAAAAATTTCACTAAAATGCTGGTGTTACCCAAAATTTTTCATTTTCACAAGGGAAAATAGGAAAAAAGTCCCCCAAAACTTGTAACCCCATTTCTTCTGAGTAAGAAAATACCCCATATGTGGATGTCAAGTGCTCTGCGGGTGCACTACAATGCTCAGAAAAGAGGGAGCGCCATTGGGATTTTGGAGAGAGAATCCCCCATAGTGCCAGAACAATGGACCCCCACATGTGACCCCATTTTGGAAACTACACCCCTCACGTAATGTAATAAGGGTTACAGTGAGCATTTACGCCCCACATTTGTTTGGAATGGAAGTCAGGGGCCATGTGCGTTTACAAAGCCCCCCGTGGTGCCAGAACAGTGAACCCCCCCACATGTGACTCCATTTTGGAAACTAAACCCCTCACAGAATTTAATAAGGGGCACAGTGAGTATTTACACCCCACTGGCGTTTGACAGATTTTTAGAACAGTGGTCCATGAAAATAAAAAATTTAATTTTTCATTTGCTCAGCCCACTATTCCAAAGATCTGTCAAACGCCAGTGGGGTGTAAATACTCACTGCACCCCTTATTAAATTCTGTGAGGGGTGTAGTTTCCAAAATGGGGTCATATGTGGGGGGGGGGGGGTCCACTGTTCTGGCACCACGGGGGCTTTGTAAACACACATGGCCCCTCACTTCCATTCCAAACAAATTCACTCTCCGAAAGCTCAATGACGCTCCTCCTCTTCTGAGCATTGTAGTGCGCCAGCAGAGCACTTGATGTCCACCCGTGTGGTATTTTCATACTCAGAAGAAATGGGGTTACACATTTTGGGGGTAATTTTCTCCTATTACCCCTTGTAAAAATGTAAAATTTGGGTGAAAAGCAGCATTTTAGTGAAAAAAAATTCATATACACATCCAACTTTGATGAAAAGTCATCAAACACCTGTGAGGTGTTAAGGCTCACTGGACCCCTTGTTACGTTCCTTAAGGGGTGTAGTTTCCAAACTAATATGCCATGTCTTTTTTTTTTTTTTTTTTTTTGCTGTCCTGGCACCATAGGGGCTTCCTAAATGGGACATGCCCCTCAAAAACCATTTCAGAAAATTTGCTTTCCAAATGCCAAATGTGACTCCTTCTCTTCTGAGCATTGTAGTGCGCCCGCAGTGCACTTGACGTCCACACATGGGGTATTTCCATACTCAGAAGAGATGGGGTTACAAATTTTGGGGGGATTTTTCTACTATTACCCCTTGTAAAAATGTTAAATTTGGGGGGGAAAGCAGCATTTTAGTGAAAAAAAAATTCATTTACACATCCAACTTTAACGAAAAGTCGTCAAACACCTGTGGGGTGTTAAGGCTCACTGGACCACTTGTTACGTTCCTTGAGAGGTGTAGTTTCCAAAATAGTATGCCATGTGTTTTTTTTGCTGTCCTGGCACCATAGGGGCTTCCTAAAAGTGACATGCCCCCCAAAAACCATTTCTGAAAAACTCACTCTCCAAAATCCCAGTGTCGCTCCTTCCCTTCTGAGGCCTATACTGCGTCTGCCGAACACTTTACATACACATATGATGTATTTCCTTACTCGAGAGAAATTGGGTTACAAGTTTTAGGAAGATTTCTCTCCTTTTACCCCTTGTAAAAATAAAAAAACTGGGTTTACAAGAACGTGCGAGTGTAAAAAAAGATTTTGAATTTTCTCCTTCACTTTGCTGCTATTCCTGTGAAACACCTAAAGGGTTAACACTAGAGATGAGCGAATCAAAGTTGACAAACCCGAATTCGTTACGAATTTCATGAAAAATTCGATTTGCAACGAATACGAATATCGCTGCGATTCTATCGCACGAATCGCTTCATTAAACTCCATTTTACAGCGTTGCAGGCTATTGGAGACCTAAGATGGCGGATCCACATGTGAGTACATGGGGCAGGGGATTATGGGAGGGCGGGAAACAGCGGCGGGAATGAAGGTAGGTGGGCTGACCCTGAACCACATGTGAGATGCAGCCAATCAGTGTTCACTGGCCCCTGTGATGTCACAGCCCCTATATAATCGGCGGCCATCTTGCCTCTCTTCATTTCATCTATGCACTCAGATGGAGAGGACGGGATTCTATCGCACGAATCGCTTCATTAAACTCCATTTTACAGCGTTGCAGGCTATTGGAGACCTAAGATGGCGGATCCACATGTGAGTACATGGGGCAGGGGATTATGGGAGGGTGGGAAACAGCGGCGGGAATGAAGGTAGGTGGGCTGACCCTGAACCACATGTGAGATGCAGCCTATCAGTGTTCACTGGCCCCTGTGATGTCACAGCCCCTATATAATCGGCGGCCATCTTGCCTCTCTTCATTTCATCTATGCACTCAGATGGAGAGGACGGGACTGCGTGTGTGTGAATAGCTCATACCACAGCGTTACACTGCAACTGCTAGTCACATCAGCATTAGGGAAAGGCAGGAGTGCAGAGTGCTGTTACTCTGAGAAGGATTATTGATAGATAAACCCCCTATTCAGGTTATTGAGCATTGCAGCAGAGAGGGGCAGATAGCTGTCAGCTGCCTCATACAGATCTCCAAGCTGCCTGAACTTTCTGAAGCCTCATTTTTCAGCCCAATTGATTTTTTTTTTTTTGCTTTGCTCCACAAATCTTCTGCTGCTCAGAATTGTGTGACAGAGTGCAATTTAGGGTTTAATCCCTGGATTTTTTTTTGTGGTGCTGCACTGTTGGGTCCTGCTGCTGTTCAAAAATAAGTCATATTAGTGTGGACTTTAGTGCCTTTTTACCATTTTTCACCTGTTATTCTGTCTCTGGGCTAAATTCAGTGTTATACCACACGTTATACACCTGCCGGTGTATTAAAGAAAATAAATTTTTTCCAGAGTAAAAATACGCTTAACAGTGGCCTTATCATTGCCAAGGGCCTAAATACAAGCAAATAGGGTACCATATACTACCTTTTTTTCTGTCTCTGTGCTAAATTAAGTGTTATACCACACGTTATACACCTGCCGGTGTATTAAAGAAAAAAAAGTTTTTCCTGAGTACAAATACGCTTTTTCAGTGGCCTTATCATTGCAAAGGGCCTACATTCAAGCAAATAGAGTACCATATACCACCTTTTTTTCTGTCTCTGTGCTAAATTCAGTGTTATACCACACGTTATACACCTGCCGGTGTATTAAAGAAATTTTTTTTTTTCCTGAGTGCAAATACGCTTAACAGTGGCCTTATCATTGCAAAGGGCCTACATACAAGCAAATAGCGTACCATATACCACCTTTTTTTCTGTCTCTGTGCTAAATTCAGTGTTATACCACACGTTATACACCTGCCGGTGTATTAAAGAAAAACATTTTTTTCCTGAGTACAAATACGCTTAACAGTGGCCTTATCATTGCAATGGGCCTAAATACAAGTGTTATCGGTCATCTTCTGCTCTGGTCTGCTCGATCTCAGACCAGAGCAGAAGACACCGGGAGCCGGAAGGAGGAAGGTGAGGGGACCTCCGTGCGGCGTTCTGGATGATCGGATCTCCGCAGCAGCGCTGCGGGCGATCTGATCATTAATTCAAATCGCGTACTGCCGCAGATGCCGGGATCTGTATTGATCCCGGCATCTGAGGGGCTAATGGCGGACGCCCGCGAGATTGCAGGCGTCGGTCATTGCCGGCGGGTCCCTGGCTGCGATCAGTAGCCGGGATCAGCCGCGCATGACACGAGCATCGCTCCGATGCCCGCGGTTATGCACAGGACGTAAATGTACGTCCTGGTGCGTTAAGTACCACCGCACAAGGACGTACATTTACGTCCTGCATCCTTAAGGGGTTAAAGAATTTTTTTTTTCCCTGAGTACAAATACGCTTAACAGTGGCCTTATCATTGCAAAGGGCCTAAATACAAGCAAATAGCGTACCATATACTACCTTTTTTTCTGTCTCTGTGCTAAATTAAGTGTTATACCACACGTTATACACCTGCCAGTGTATTAAAGAAAAAAAAAGTTTTTCCTGAGTACAAATACGCTTAACAGTGGCGTTATCATTGTAAAGGGCCTATATACAAGCAAATAGCGTACCATATACTACCTTTTTTCTGTCTCTGTGCTAAATTCAGTGTTATACCACATGTTATACACCTGCCGGTGTATTAAAGAAAAAAAAAAGTTTTTCCTGAGTACAAATACGCTTAACAGTGCGCTCATCATTGCAAAGGGCATACATACAACAAAGGAGTGTACTATTTACTACCTGTTATTCTGTCTCTGTGCTAAATTCAGTGCTATTCCACACATTAGTATACACCTGCTGGTGTAATTTAAAAAAAAAGTGTTTTTTCTGCGTAGAATTACGCATACCAGTGCGCTCATCATTGCAAAGGGCATGCATACAACAAAGGAGTGTACTATTTAGTAACTGTTATTCTGTCTAGGGCCTATATACTTTGAAAGGACAGCCGTAAGTAATCGCCTGCTGCTGTTCTATACCCTCATAAACGCACTAAGTATGTCAGGCAGGGAAATGCCAGGACATGCATAGAGAAGGGGCAGAGGCCTACATACGTCAGGCAGAGTTGGCAGCAGACTTGGGGCGAGTGGCAGCAGGAGTCGCAGCAATAGGCCTGAGCTCCTGTTAACACCCAGCGGTCGTGTGGTCGTCCCATCTCTCCTCGTCAATTGGTTTGCAGACTCATCCCCATCATCACAAGCGACATCTGACAACCCCAGTCAAGAGTCAGTGGGTTCCTCAGACACAACCCTCAGTTGGCATAGCCCGGGAGCAGTCCCCGTAATCCCATTGCCTTTGTCCTATGCTGTTTCCTCTCCCAAAGAAGTATCTCATGCTTTGGGTTCAGCTCCACTATTTAGTGAGGACGATGAAATAGAGGACAGTCAGCATCTAATGGGCAGCCAAGAATGTGAGGAGACATGCGTCCCTTGCTCCGCAAGGCGGGCAAGTATTGATGCGGAGAGTGACGTGGGAGGCGGTGTTTCAATTGTTCAGGGTCCTGAGGCAGACACTGTTGTGGAACACGAGGAGGACATCAGTGACGTGCACACATCTTTTGATGATGATGAAGCCGATCGCAATTGGGAACCAGTGCAGAAGCCGGGGCTTCATCATCATCAGGAGAAGAGATTTGCTCTTTGTCTATGAGGCAGCAAGGCGGTAGCATGGTTGGCAATCAGCGTGGTGGTGGCAGTAGTGGAAATTCAGGAGCCAAACGTGCCAGGGGGAGACCACCTGCTTCGCGCAAGCTACCATTCAGGGGTTCCTGGAGACGGCGCCAATAGCAGTGAAGTAGTGCGAACTGCGGGTGGGAAAATCAGCTACTCTGCCGTGTGGTTATTCTTCATAAAGAACCCGGAGGACCTTAGGGTAGTCACATGCAAAATTTGTCGGCAGAAAGTGAAGCGTGGCCAGGGTCCCAATCTCGGCACCACTGCCCTACGTCAACACATGATTTGCCACCATAAAGCATCCTGGGATAACCGTGGCTCCGAGGTAGTGGTCCAGCCTGCCGCATCACCCAGTGGCCATCCGCTCCCTCCGTCATCCAGCCAAGGCTCCACCACCTCAGCCGAAGGGAGCATTATGTCAAACCCTCCTTCTTGCGCTCCTGCTTCTTCCGCTCATAGTCAGCCATTCCGCCAACAATCGATCGGCGAAGCCATGTCCAAGAGACAACAGTATGTGCCCACTCATCCAACGGTGCAGAAGTTGAATGTGCTTCTGTCCAAGTTGCTGGTGTTGCAGTCCCTCCCTTTCCAACTGGTGGACTCTGCAGCTTTCAGGGAATTGATGGCTTGTGCCGAGCCGAGGTGGAGAGTCCCAAGCTGTCATTTCTTTGCGAAGAAGGCAGTACCAACCCTGCATAAGTTTGTACAAGAGAAGGTGGGCCAGTCCTTGAGCCTGTCGGTGCATTCAAAAGTGCATGGTAGCGCCGACGTGTGGAGCTGTAACTACAGGCAGGGACAATACATGTCTTTTACGGTCCACTGGGTAACTGTTGTTCCTGCACAGCCACAACAGCAACTTGGACAGGTCACACCGCTTCCTCCTCCACGCTCTGGCCCCCAGGCAGTTTGTCCTTTTACAGTGTGCGCCTCCTCCTTCTCCTCCCCGGTGTCCTCGGCCTCCACTGCACGTCCAAATCTCGGTGGCCCTTCATCGTACCACGTGTGTAGGGCACAGCAGTGTCAGGCCGTCCTTCACATGGTTTGCCTTGGCGAATGGAGTCACACAGGGGAGGAACTGCTAAAGTTCATTAGGGAAGAAATCCGAGTATGACTTACTCCACGAAATCTGGAAATGGGAACCATGGTGACCGACAATGGGAAGAACATTGTGGCCGCGCTGTAACAAGGAAGTGTGAACCATTCGCCCTGCATGTCACACGTGTTGAATCTGGTTGTCAAGAAGTTCATCAAGTCTTCACCCCATTTGCAAGACGTCCGGACAATGGCAAGGAAACTGTGCATGCACTTCAGCCACTCGTACACTGCCAAGCACACTTTGCTTGAGCTGCAGCGTCAGAACGGTATCCCACAACATAGTCTCATTTGTGATGTTGCCACACGTTGGAATTCCACCCTCCATATGTTGGACAAACTAAGAACAAAGAAAAGCCATCACGGATTTTTTGATGATACAAGCAGATAGGAGTACTCCCCTGTGTAACTTCAATGTGAACGAGTGGCAGCTCGTACGTGACACCTGCCATTTGCTGAGGCCCTTTGAGGAAGCCACATTTTTTAATGACGTAATTCCACTCCTACATTTACTCCAAAAAATGATTGAAAACATGGCTGGTCATGGCAATGGAGATGTTGCGCCTACATCAGAAGGCTACATGAGTCCTGTGGGGGATGAACTGGAGGAGGATGATGAGAGGCAGAGCGGAGCACAGTTTACGGTGGATGAGATGGCCGGTGTTTCTGGTTATTGGACAGGAGAGGAGGAGCAGGAGCAGCCAGAGGAGCTGGAGGGTTATTATGAGGGAGGTGAGACAGAGAACCCAGACACACCGTGGCAGTATGCAGTGGAGATGGAGGCAGGTAGTCCCAGCGAGTCACTGTCACAAATGGCACGATGCATGCTGAGTTGCTTGCGTAGTGACCCCCGAATTGTCAAAATTCGTCAGCGCGATGACTTCTGGATCCCCACCTTATTAGACCCTCGCTACCGGCCCAGAATGGGGGCCTTTATTACACCCACTGAGAGGGAAGACAAACTGATCTACTTCAGGGAGCTTCTACGTAGTCGGTTGGCCAATGCCTATCGGCCACATGGTCCATCCACTCGCAGGTCTGACTCGGGGGGCCCTCTGCGCTCACCTTCCACTGCCATGGCTGCTGGGGAGGGGAGGGGTGGCAGGAGCAGTACCGGCTCAATCAGCAGCAGCCTGAGTCTACAGTCGCTGATGAGTAGCATCCTTCAGCCGCATAGTGAAGCTACTCATCAGCAGCAGGTGGACATTGAGCAGTACCTGAACCAGCAGGTGGTGGCTTACCTCGACATGACCCTGCCAACAACCGTTGAAGATCCGCTGGACTTCTGGGCAGCCAAACTCGATTTATGGCCACAACTAGCGGAGTTTGCCCTGGAAAAGCTGTCCTGCCTGGCCAGTAGTGTGCCATCAGAGCGGGTGTTTAGTGCGGCCGGGGCCATAGTCACCCCAAGGCGAACTCGTCTGCCCACTAAAAATGTGGAGAGACTGACGTTTGTGAAGATGAATCAGGGATGGATCAGCCAGGATTTTCAGCCACCAATGACAGATGGGTCTGAGTAGATTGACCATGCTCCTACAACATAATTTTCTCTATTGTGGTTGGTTATGAAACCCTCTGAAGCAGACCTGGGCATTATATGGCCCGCTTGCCACATACGGCCCTTTGATTGGCTCCGACCGGCCCGTGCTGATTGGGGGACAACTATGCTGCCTAATCTGGGGGACATCTATGCTGCCTAATCTGGGGGACATCTATGCTGCCTAATCTGGGGGATATCTATGCTGCCTAATCTGGGTGACATCTATGCTGCCTAATCTGGGGGACAACTATGCTCTTTATCTGGGGGAAAACTATGCTCCTAATCTGGGGGACAACTATGTTCCTAATCTGGTGGACATCTATGATGCCTAATCTGGGGAACAAGTATGCTACTAATCTGGGTAGCATCTATGCTGCCTACTCTGGGGGACATGTATGCTCCTAATCTGGGGGACATCTATGCTGCCTAATCTGGGTGACATCTATGCTGCCTAATCTGGGGAACATCTATGCTGCCTAATCTGGGGGACAACTATGCTCCTAATCTGGGTGACATCTATGCTGCCTAATCTGGGTGACATCTATGCTGCCTAATCTGGGGGACAAGTATGATCCTAATCTGGGGGACATCTATGCTGCCTAATCTTGGTGACATCTATGCTGCCTAATCTGGGGGACAACTATGCTCCTTATCTGGGGGAAAACTATGCTCCTAATCTGGGGGACATCTATGATGCCTAATCTGGGGGACAAGTATGCTACTAATCTGGGGAACATCTATGCTGCCTACTCCTGGGGACATGTATGCTCCTAATCTGGGGGACATCTATGCTGCCTAATCTGGGTGACATCTATGCTGCCTAATCTGGGGGACATCTATGCTGCCTAATCTGGGGGACAACTATCCTCCTAATCTGGGGGACATCTATGCTGCCTAAAATGGGTGACATCTATGCTGTCTAATCTGGGGGACAAGTATGCTCCTAATCTGGGGGACATCTATGCTGCCTAATCTGGGTGACATCTATGCTGCCTAACCTGGGGGACAACTATGTTCCTAATCTGGGGGACATCTATGCTGCCTAATCTGGGTGACATCTATGCTGCCTAATCTGGGTGACATTTTTGCTGCCTAATCTGGGGGACAACTATGCTCCTAATCTGGGGGACAACTAAGCTCCTAATCTGGTGGACATCTATTCTGCCTAATCTGGGGGACATCTATGCTGCCTAATCTTGGTGACATCTATGCTGCCTAATCTGGGGGACATCTATGCTGCCTAATCTGGGTGACATCTATGCTGCCTAATCTGGGGGACAAGTATGCTCATAATCTGGGTTACATCTATGCTGCCTAATCTGGGGGACAACTATGCTCCTAATCTGGGTGACATCTATGCTGCCTACTCTGGGGGACAAGTATGCTCCTAATCTGGGGGACATCTATGCTTCCTAATCTGGGTGACATCTATGCTGCCTACTCTGGGGGACAAGTATGCTCCTAATCTGGGGGACATCTATGCTGCCTAATCTGGGGGACATCTATGCTGCCTAATCTGGGGGACATCTATGCTGCCTAATCTGGGGGACAAGTATGCTCCTAATCTGGGGGACATCTATGCTGCCTAATCTGGGAGACAACTATGCTCCTAATATGGGGAAAACTGATGCTTCTGGCCTTGGGCCTATAATTTTTTTTAAGTTTAACAGTAGCTAAATACATGCTTAATGCAAATGTCAACATTGATCTTTAAATGTAAGGGGTTATGAAACCCTCTTGGGTACTGTGAATGACTGCTCCAGACTCATTCTGTGTCTTTCAAAAACTACTTGCCTCCCTGGTGCCTCAGGCCTTGGGCCTATAATTTTTTGAAGATTAGCAGTAGCTAAATACATGCTTAATGCAAATGTAAACATTGATCTTTAAATGTAAGGGGTTATGAAAACCTCTTTGGTACTGCAAATGCATGCTCCAGACTCATTCTGTGTCTTTCAGGAACTACTTGCCTCCCTGGTGCCTCTGGCCTTGGGCCTTACATTTCTGGATGTTTAGCAGTAGCTAAATACATGCTTAATGCAAATTTCAACAATGATCTTTAAATTCTCGGCGCTCTGCCAGGGCCTTCTCCTACCCCCCCTGGGCTGATCCGAGGACCTCACTAACCAACTCACTAACTAATCCAATTGCTTATAGCGATGGGCGGTGTGTACAAAGGGCAGGGACTTAATAAACGCCAGCTTATGACCCTCACTTACTGGAAATTCCTTGTTTTAAGGTTAAATAATTGCAATCACAGATCCGTATCACAAACTGGTTTCAGCGTGAGACACGCTAATCCGTTCAGTGGTGCGCTAGTGCGGCCCAGGACATCTGAGGCCATAACACACCTGTTATTGCTCAATCTCGCAATTGATCGGGCAAGGTAAGGGGTTATTAAAGCCTCTTGGGTACTGCTGAGGCCTACTCCTGACTGCTCCTGGTGCAATGTATGGGGTAATTAAACACTCTTGGGTAGTGTTATTGTTAAATTTACTGGTAATTTTATCAGTAATAAAATTGAATTGTGCAGAATGCTAACCGTTACACAACGGAACGCTTGTTGCATGTGATTTTTTAATGAAAAAAAAAAATAGATGGAGAGGGATTAACTCTGCTTAATCATTTTTGGCGTTTAGAATCCTTTTGTCATCTGATTTTTTGGACACAGATGCGCTTACACACATGAAATAATTTTTTTTAACCAAATTACAAACATTGTGTGGTTTATTATTTTTGAGAAGAATGTCTTATGGTGGTCCATCATCCTGCATTATAGAGTCTTCTGAACTACTGTATATGCGCTTGTTATTTTAAAAAAAAAAGGTATTTTGTCAGACAATTTCAATAAAATTTTGTGTTTTTTGGGGGTGGATTGTGAAGCCCGGGTGACGGGTGTGTAGTGTGTACTTGTGCATTAGTCAACTCCAGTCTGTGTCCGTTAGGCAATATATGGGTTACTGATGCAGCAGAGGTGGGGCCTTGGTCCTGGAATTGCAATTATTTAAAAAAAATTGAACATATTGTGTGGTTTATTATATTAGAGAAGAATGTCTTTGGGTGGTCCACCGTCCTGCATTATAGAGTCTTCTGAACTGCTGTATATGCGCTTGTTTTAACCTCTTAAGGACGCAGGGCGTATGGATACGCCCTGCATTCCGAGTCCTTAAGGACGCAGGGCGTGTCCATACGCCCGTGGGAATTTCGGTCCACACCGCTAGCTGGTTGGGGACCGGAGCTGGATACCTGCTGAAATCATTCAGCAGGCATCCCGGCATATCGCCCAGGGGGGTCATTATGCCCCCCCATGTCGGCGATGGCCGCAGATTGCTGGACAATTCAGTCCAGCGATCTGCTGCGATTCCGGGTCAATCGGGTCTCCAGTGACCCGGTGACCCAGAATTACTGGCTGATCGGGGCCGTCTCTGACGGCCCCGAACAGCCAGATCCAGCAGGGGTGAGGTGGCACCGGTGCCACCTCACGATCGCCCTGATTCGTTGGCCAGTTTACCGGCCGACCAATCAGGGCCCCTGCTGCGGGTGTAACTCCCGCACCCGCTCCGCCCCTCTTCCGGAGGACGTGAGCGGGTGCGGGAAGAAGACCTCGGGTGCTGGGGACCCCGATCCCCGGCGTCCCTGTTGGGATCGGGGCCCCAGGAGCGACGGCCGCGGCGAGGGACTGTCCTGCGGCGGAGCAGCAGCAGGAGGTGAGTGACAGCCTCCTGCTGTTGCTTAGCAACAGCTCCCAGCAAGGCATGCTGGGAGCTGTAGTTATGCAACAGCAGGAGGCAGACCACCACAACTCCCAGCATTCCCTTATGGGGATGCTGGGACTTATGGTTTTGCAACAGCTGGAGGCACATTTTTTCTATGGAAAAGTGTACCTTCAGCTGTTGTATAACTGCAACTCCCAGCTTGCACAAACAGCTAAAGTGCATGCTGGGAGTTGTAGTGGTGCATCTGCTGGTTGCATAACCACAACTCCCAGCATGCCCATTGGCTGCCGGTGACTGCTGAGAGTTGTAGTTTTGCAACAGCTGAAGGCACACTGGTTGTGAAACTCAGTTTTTTTTACCTAACTCAGTGTTTCACGACCGGTGTGCCTCCAGCTGTTGCAAACTACAACTTCCAGCAGTCACCTTACACCATGCACCGTACATGCTGGGAGTTGTAGTTTTGCAACAGCTGGAGGCACACTGGTTTTGAAACACTGAGTAAGGTCACAAACTCAGTGATACATAACCAGTGTGCCTACAGCTGTTGCAAAACTAAAACTCTCAGCATGTACAGTCTGTCAGCGCATGCTGGGAGTTTTGCAACAGCTGGATGTTCTCCCCCCCCCCCCCCCCATGTGAATGTACAGGGTACACTCACATGGGCGGAGGTTTACAGTAAGTATCCGGCTGCAAGTTTGAGCTGCGGCAAATTTTCTGCCCCAGCTCAAACTGCCAGCGAGAAACTACTGTGAACCCCCGCCCGTGTGACTGTACCCTAAAAACACTACACTACACTAACACAAAATAAAATAAAAAATAAAAAACACTACATATACACATACCCCTACACAGCCCCCCTTCCCTCCCCAATAAAAATGAAAAACGTCTGGTACGCCAAGGTTTCCAAAACGGAGCCTCCAGCTGTTGCAAAACAACTACTCCCAGTATTACCAGACAACCACTGACTGTCCAGGCATGCTGGGAGTTTTACAACAGCTGGAGGCACCCTGTTTGGGAATCACTGGCGTAGAATTCCCCTATGTCCACCCCTATGCAATCCCTAATTTAGGCCTCAAATGCGCATGGCACTCTCACTTTGGAGCCCTGTCGTATTTCAAGGCAACAGTTTAGGGTCACATATGGGGTATCGCCGTACTCGGGAGAAATTGCCTAACAAATTTTGGGGGGTATTTTCTGTTTTTACCCTTTTTAAAAATGTAAAATTTTTGGGAAAAGAAGCATTTTAGGTAAAAAAAAATTTTTTTTTTTACATATGCAAAAGTCGTGAAACGCCTGTGGGGTATTAAGGTTCACGTAACCCCTTGTTACGTTCCCCGAGGGGTCTAGTTTCCAAAATGGTATGCCATGTGTTTTTTTTTTGCTGTCCTTGCACCATAGGGGCTTCCTAAATGCTGCATGCCCCCAGAGCAAAATTTCCTTCAAAAAAGCCAAATGTGACTCCTTCTCTTCTGAGACCTGTAGTGCGCCAGCAGAGCACTTTTCACCCCCATATGGAGTGTTTTCTGAATCGGGAGAAATTGAGCTTCAAATTTTGGGGGGGTATTTTCTGCTTTGACCCTTTGTAAAAATGTAATTTTTTTGGGAAACCAAGCATTTTAGGTAAATTATTTTTTTTTCTTTACATATGTAAAAGTCCTGAAACACCTGTAGGGTATTAAGATTCACTTTACCCTTGTTGCGTTCCCCGAGGGGTCTAGTTTCCAAAATGGTATGCCATGTGTTTTTTTTTTTTGCTGTCCTTGCACCATAGGGGCTTCCTAAATGCTGCATGCCCCAGAGCAAAATTTCCTTCAAAAAAGCCAAATGTGACTCCTTCTCTTCTGAGACCTGTAGTGCGCCAGCAGAGCACTTTTCACCCCCATATGGGGTGTTTTCTGAATCGGGAGAAATTGTGCTTCAAATTTTGTGGGGTATTTTCTGCTATTACCCTTTTTAAAAATGAAAAATGTTTGGGAAACCAAGCATTTTAGGTAAAAAAATATATATATTTTTTTTACATATGCAAAAGTCATGAATCACCTGTTGGGTATTAAGGATTACTTTACCCCTTGTTATGTTCCCCGAGGGGTTTAGTTTCCAAAATCGTATGCCATGTGGGGTTTTTTGCTGTTCTGGCACCATAGGGGCTTCCTAAATGTGACATGCCCCCCAAAAACCATTTGTCGCTCCTTCCCTTCTGAGCCCTCGACTGCGCCCGCCGAACAATTAACATAGACATATGAGGTATGTGCTTACTCGAGAAAAATTGGGTTTCAAATACAAGTAAAAATGTTCTCCTTTTTACCCCTTGCAAAAATTAAAAAAATTGGGTCTACAAGAACATGTGAGTGTAAAAAATGAAGATTGTGAATTTTCTCTTTCACTTTGCTGCTATTCCTGTGAAACCCCTAAAGGGTTAAAACGCTTACTGATTGTCATTTTGCATACTTTGGGGGGTGCAGTTTTTATAATGGGGTAATTTATGGGGTATTTCTAATATGAAGACCCTTCAAATCCACTTCAAACCTGAACTGGTCCCTGAAAAAAAGCGAGTTTCAAAATTTTGTGAAAAATTGGAAAATTGCTGCTGAACTTTGAAGCCCTCTGGTGTCTTCCAAAAGTAAAAAAAACGTCAATTTTATGATGCAAACATAAAGTAGACATATTGTATATGTGAATAAAAACATTTTTTTGGGGGGGAATATCCATTTTCCTTACAAGCAGAGAGCTTTAAAGTTAGAAAAATGCAAAATTTTCAAATTTTTCATCAAATTTTGGGATTTAACCCCTTAAGGACCGGGTTTTTTTCCGTTTTTGCATTTTCGTTTTGTGCTCCTTGCCTTTAAAAAATCATAACTCTTTCAATTTTGCACCTAAAAATCCATATGATGGCTTATTTTTTGCACCACCAATTCTACTTTGTAATGACGTCAGTCATTTTGCCCAAAAATCTACGGTGAAACAGAAAAAAAAATCATTGTGCGACAAAATAAAAAATAAAAACGCTGTTTTGTAACTTTTGGGGGCTTCCGTTTCTACACAGTACATTTTTCGGTAAAAATGACACCTTATCTTTATTCTTTAGGTCCATACGATTAAAATGATACCCTACTAATATAGGTTTGATTTTGTCGGACATTTTTTCGGAAAAAATCATAACTACATGCAGGAAAATTAATACGTTTAATATTGTCATCTTCTGACTCCTATAACTTTTTTATTTTTCCGTGTATGGGGCGGTATGAGGGCTTATTTTTTGCGCCGTGATCTGAAGTTTTTAACGGTACCATTTTTGCATTGATAGGAATTTTTTTGCGCGCACGCCATTGACCGAGCGGTTTAATTAATGATATATTTTTATAATTCGGACATTTCCGCACGCGGTGATACCATATATGTTTATTTTTATTTTTATTTACACTGTGTTTTTTTTTTATTGGAAAAGGGGGGTGATTCAAACTTTTAATAGGGGAGGAGTTAAATGATTTTTATTCACTTTTTTTTTCACTTTTTTTTGCAGTGTTATAGGTCCCATAGGGATCTATAACACTGCACACACTGATCTTCATCATTGATCACTGGTTTCTCATAAGAAACCAGTGATCAACGATTCTGCCGCATGACTGCTCATGCCTGGATCTCAGGCACTGAGCAGTAATTCGGCGATCGGACAGCGAGGAGGCAGGTAGGGGCCCTCCCGCTGTCCTGTCAGCTTTTCGGGATGCCGCGATTAGCCGCGGCCATCCCGAACAGCCCGACTGAGCTAGCGGGCCACTTTCGGTTTCGCTTTTAGCCGCGCGGCTCAGCTCTGAGCATGCGGCTAAAGGGTCTATAGTGCGCGGCGCCGCGATCGACGCTGGGCGCTATTAGAGGCGGGTCCCGGCTTCACTATGACGCCGGGCCCGCCGTGATATGACGCAGGGTTACTGTGTAAGCCTGCGTTATATCAGGAGAGCAGGACCAAGGACGTACCGGTACGTCCTTGGTCCTTAAGGGGTTAAGCCAAGAAAGGATGCAAGTTACCACAAAATTTTACCACTATGTTAAAGTAGAATATGTCACGAAAAAACATTCTTGGAATCAGAATGATAACTAAAAGCATTCCAGAGTTATTAATGTTTAAAGTGACAGTGGTCAGATTTGCAAAAAATGGCCGAGTCCTTAAGGTGAAAAAGGGCTCAGTCCTTAAGGGGTTAAACAAAAAAGGTATTTTGTCAGACATTTTCAATACAATTTGGCGTTTTTTTGGGGTGGATTGTGAAGCCCGGGTGACGGGTGTGTAGTGTGTACTCGTGCATCAGTCAACTCCAGTCTGTGTCCGTTAGGCAATATATGGGTTACTCTTGCAGCAGAGGTCTTGGAATTTCAATTATTGAATTTTCAATTATTTAAAAAAAATTTACATATTGTGTGGTTTAATATATTAGAGAAGAATGTCTTTGGGTGGTCCACCGTCCTGCATTATAGAGTCTTCTGAACTGCTGTATATGCGCTTGTTTTAACAAAAAGGTATTTTGTCAGACAAATAAAAAAATTGCATTTTTTTGGGGTGGATTGTGAAGCCCGGGTGTGTACTCGTGCGTCAGCCAACTCCAGGCTGTGTCTTTCAGGCATTCTATGGGTTACTGATGCAGCTGAGGTGGGGCCTGGGTCTAGGAATTTCAATTTAAAAAAAAAAAATTCAACAATTGTGTGGTTCATTATTTTTGAGAAGAAAGTCTTTGGGTGGTCCACCGTCCTGCCTTATAGAGTCTTCTAAAATGTTGGAAATGCGCTTGTGCTTACACAAAGTTGTACATTTAAAAAAAAAATGTATACAATTTTGTTGATTTTGGGGCGGATTGTGAAGCCCTATGTGTACTGGTGCATCAGCCAACTCCAGGCTGTGTCCTTCAGGCAATAAATGGGTTCCTGATGCCGCAGAAGTTGGGCCTCGGTCTGGGAATTTAACATTTTTGGATTGCAGGTGCTACAAAAAAAAAAAGATGGACACACCCTAATCCGTTCAGTGGAGCGCGCCTGCAGCCCCGGACATCTGAGGGCATAATACACCTGTTATTGCTCTATCTCAGGAGAAGGGGGGTTCATCATTGGGAGAAGAGAGTTGCAGGTTGCTCTTGAGTCAGCAAGGCAGTAGCACGGTTGGCAGTCAGCGTGGTGTGGCAGTAGTGGAAATTCTGGAGCCAAACATGCCCGGGGGAGACCACCTGCTTCGGGGCAGCTTACCTTTCCGGGAGTTAGCGGGTTACCAGCACCGTTCGGTGAAAGATAGAGACACGCTAATCCGTTCAGTGGAGCGCGCCTGCGGCCCCGGAAATCAGAGGGCATAACACACCTGGTATTGCTCGATCTCGCAATTGATCGTGCAAAGGTAGGGGGTTATTAAAGCCTCTTGGGTACTGCTGAGGCCTACTCTTGACTGCTCCTGGTGCAATGTATGGGGTAATTAAACACTCTTGGGTAGTGGTTTTTTTTTTTATTTACTGCTAATTTTATCAGTAATAAAATTGAATTTTCCAGAATGCTAATCGTTACACAACGGAACGCTTGTTGCGTGTGATTTTTTAATGAAAGAAAAAAAAAAAATATGGACAGGGATTAACTCTGCTTCATCATTTTGGGCGAAAAAAGTCCTTTGGTGATCTGATCTTTTGGAGACAGATGCGCTTACACACATATTTTATTAGTTTTTGTAAAAAAATTTCAAACATTGTGTGGTTTATTGTTTTTGAGAAGAATGTCTTTGGGTGGTCCACCGTCCTGCATTATAGAGTCTTGTGAACTGTCGGATATGCGCTTGTTCTTACATAAAGGTATTTCTTAAAAAAATGTCTAAAATTTTGTTGTTTTTTGGAGGGGATTGTGAAGCCCGTGTGTACTGGTGCATCAGCCAACTCCAGGCTGTGTCTTTCAGGCAATATATGGGTTCCTGATGCTGCAGAGGTGGGGCCTGGGTCTGGAAATTTCTAATTTTTGGATAGCGGGTGCTACCTATGAGAAATCTTTGTCAAAAATTTCATATATTGTGTTGTTTTTTTTGGGGGGTGGATTGTGAAGCCCTGGTGTGTACTCTTGCATCAGCCAACTCCAGGCTGTGTCATGCAGGCAATATATGGGTTACTGATGCCACAGGGGTGGGGCCTGGTTCTGGAAATTTCAAATTTTTGGATAGCGGGTGCTACCAATGAGAAATCTTTGACAAAAATTTCTCATTGTGTTGATTTTGGAGGGGGGATTGTGAAGCCCTGGTGTGTACTGGTGCATCAGCCAACTCCAGGCTGTGTCCTTCAGGCAATATATGGGTTACTGATGCCGCAGAGGTGGGGCCTGGGTCTGTTAATTTCAAATTTTTGGATAGCGGGTGCTACCAATGAGAAATCTTTGTCAAAAATTTCATATATTGTGTTGTTGTTTTTGGAGGGGATTGTGAAGCCCTGGTGTGTAGTGTACTAGTGCATCAGCCAACTCCACGCTGTGCCATTCAGCCACTAAATGGTCTCCTCTTGATGCCAACAAGTCCACGCTATGTCATTCAGTCACTATATGATCTCCTGACACTGATGTCACCACCAGGCTCTGTCATTGTGCTGCTGTGCGGCAGTGATTCTAAGAGCGATGCCGGTAATCTGCATGCTATTCTGAATAACAGTATTATTTCACTACCCCAGCACACTCCATATGCATTTAAGGACACAGCAAAGTGTTCTATACCCCTATAGAGGCTGTATGTAGGCTAGAAATAGCCTTTTTTTGTATCGATTCGCCGCAAACAAAATTCGTATCGAAACAAACTTTTCGGGAAAATTCGGCGAATCGGCCGAATCGAATTTTTGAAAAGTTCGCTCATCTCTAGTGTTTATGTTATTGTATGATTTTATTAACCTTATGTACCTGCCTTTTTGAAGCTAATCATGGGGCAGTTGATTGTTGTTTACGGTCAGCCAGCGCCTTACCCGCCGGCGGTTCCTGGACATTTTTCTTACTAATACTGCCTTGTCTTTTCTTCAGCTTATTGTCTTCCATGCTTCTCTCTCTTTAGTTAGCTATGTATTCCCCACTGTTACTCTATACTTGTGGGATAACTTTTTATATGTCGGTTTAATGTTAAGGGGGGAATAGAAACTGCAGCTTAGGTTTCCTTCTCTTTTGGGGGGGGGGGGGTTTCCTAACACTTACTATTGGGACGGGGAGAGTGGACCACATTGGAGATAGAGATCCCAGATGTTCCGATTGGGTGGTTCAGTGCCCCACCAGATTCCAGCAGTAGTGAAAAAAGTGAAGCCAGTACTGATGAAGCCACTGGAGGGGAGCGCCTTAGGCTCCTACTTTTTGTTTTATGTGTTCTTTGGTTGTTGTTGTTTGTGCGCTCACTTTCTTGCATGTCTTGGTCATAAGGTGTTCTTTAGTGAATATGGAAGGCTTCTGATCTGCCAGGTCGGGTATCGCTTGTCCTCAGGTATTCTTTCAGTTATTGCCCTGACTATGCTTTAGAATGATGATTATTTAATGGAATGTTAAGGGGCTACGCGTTCCCAGGCCAAACGGCGAATGGTGCTTTGCCATCTCCATAAACTTAAAGCAAAAATTGCCTCAGAGACTCATCTGGGGAGGAGGATTTTTTTTCGATTACTCCAAATGTGGGTGAGAGAGGTATATGGATCTTCAGTCTTTAACTGGAAAGCGTGGGTTCTTATTATAATTAATAAAAATTTTGCCTACACCCTCTTATCTAAACATTCTGACTTGGAAGGCAGGTTGTGCCACCTTATTATTGATTCTGCTCGGGGACGCTTGAGTTTATATAACATCTATGCACCCAATGATGCACAGACTCCTTTTTTTTTGCAATTTACAAGACTCTATTCAGGGGGATTTGGAGCATGACATACTGGTGGGGGGGGGATCTCAATACGGTACATTCTAGCGTGGAGGACAGAAGGCGTTCCCCCTGGGAGGGACAGAGTAGGGGGGGGTGAGAGACTTGGCTCTCAGACCTACTTGAAGGTACAGACCTCACTGACACATGGAGATATATGCATTCAGATGGACAGGAGTTTAACTTTTTCTCCCCTGTGTGGAATGCATGGTCGCGTATAGACTACTTCTTGGCCTCTCCCTCTCTGCTCCATAGAGTAGCGGGGGTGGAGATCGCTGACATTGTTATTTCTGACCACGCTCCATGTTACTGAACTTGCCTTTAGTTACCCCCAAGGGACAGGACATTCTGTGGCGCTTCCCCTCGGCTATGGCCGCTGATACGGATTTCCAGGCACAATTGAATAGTTGGTAGATGGATTGCTATACAACCAATGCAGACCCCACTACTAACCCGAGATTGTTTTGGGCCGTTTGTTTTGAAAAATTTGATTCGGCCGATTCCTGCCGAGGTGTTGGCAACATGAGGAGACCATACAGTGGCTAAATTACACAATGTAGAGGTGTTGGCAGCATGAGGAGATGATATAGTGGCTGAATGGCACAGCTTGGATGTGGCTGAAGCATGAGGAGACCATATAGTGGCTGAATGACACAGCGTAGAGGTGTTGGCAGCATGAGGAGACCATATAGTGGCTGAATGACACAGCGTGGAGGTGTTGGCAGCATGAGGAGACCATACAGTGGCTAAATGACACAGCGTGGAGGTGTTGGCAGCATCAGGAGACCATTTAGTGGCTGAATGACACAGCTTGGATGTGGCCAAAGCATGAGGAGACACTAGGGTTTCACAATACCTAAGATTAAAAGACAAATTTGGAAATTTAAATTAAAGATTTAGGGTAGCTAGTGCTACCATAAAAAAAATTGTAGGCCCCGACCCAGGCCCAGCAGCATCAGTAAACCATATATTGGCTGAATGACTCCGCATGGAGTTGGCTGAAGCATGAGGAGACCATATAGTGTCTGAATGGCACAGCCTGGAGTTGGCAGCAGTATGAAGAGACACTATGGCTTCACAATACCTAAGATTAAAAGATGAATTTTGAAATTCAAATTGAAGATTTAGGGTAGCTAGTGCTACCATAAAAAAAAATGTTAGGCCCAGACCCAGGCCTGGTAGCATCAGTAAATAAATCTCCAATCCCATTCAGGAGGGAAAACCCCCCTTTTCTGGGGAACAATGCCCTAACTTATAACCCAATTAAAATTTAACTTTTATTATTATTTGTTAAAATGTCTATAGAAAGCGTGAAAATTAAATGTGGTGATTTTAAAACTTTCAGGAAATACAGGGTGTCTTATAGTAATTGCCCACTAGGTGGTGCTACAACGTTAGTTGTGGAGCTGTCTTGTTTTCCACTATGCCGATTCTCTAGCGCTGCATAGTGACTCCACACTTAGACACAACCTGTATTCCTGTCTAAAAGGTGTATGGATTGCTCTAACGTTTTGTTTGTAACCAAACTTCTTCAGAGAGCTGCCTAATCTGGCGTTCAGCGTGCTGGCACTGTCTTTTATAACCTTACATCTGCGCATCACTTCCGATGCACCGGTGTGATGCGATACATAGGCATCGGCCAACTGACTACATAGGATTCCTCTGTAGTAGGTGACTTTGTCCTCCCTTTCAGTGGGTGTAAAAAATGCCCCTATTTTGTGATGGTAGCGAGGGTCCAATAGGGTGGAGATCCAGAAGTCATCCAGCTGCCGAATGGTGACAATTCGGCGGTCACTACACAAGCAAGTGAGCATGCATTGTGCCATTTGTGCAAGTGATTTGGAGGGACTCTCTGACTCCATCTCCACTGCATACTGCCATGGTGTGTCTGGGTCCTCTGTCTTGCCTTCCTTATAACCCTCTAGCTCCTCTGGCTTCTCCTGCTCCTCCTCTCCTGTCAGATTACTAGAAAAACCACCCATTTGGCGAAACCTAAACTGTGATCCATTGTGCCCCTCCCCCTCCTCCTCCTCCTCCAGGGCTCATGTGGCCGTGAGATTAAAGGGGTTCTCCGGTGCTTAGACATCTTATCCCCTATCCAAAGGATAGGGGATAAGATGCCTGATCGCGGGAGTCCCGCAGCTGGGGACGCCCGTGATCATGCACGCGGCACCCCGTTAGTAATCAGTCCCCGAAGCGTGTTCGCTCCGGGTCTGATTATGCTGTTTGACTCCTTTTCTCAAGGCAAACCATGTGAAGAATAGCTTGACACCGCCGTGCCCTGCACACATGGTATGCTGAATGGCCACTGAGACTTGTCTGGGCAGTGGAGGCTGAGGACACGCTGGAGGATGAGGAGGCGGAGTCGCACTCTGTCACAGGACCAGTGGCCTGAGAGTGTGGAGGAGGAAGCGGCGGGACCTGTCCAAGTTGGTGCAGGAACTACATTCACCCAGTGAGCCGTAAAGGACATGTATTCTCCCTGACCATAGGTACAGCTCCAGACATCGGCGCTGCCGTGCACTTTGGTACACACCGACAGGCTCAAGGACTGGACTACCTTCTCTTCCACAAAATTGTGCAGGGCTGGTACTGCCTCATTTGCAAAGAAATGACAGCTTGGCACTCTGCACCTCGTCTCGGCACAAGCCATCAGTTCTCTGAAAGGTCCAGAGTCCACCATTTGAAAAGGGAGGGACTGCAGCACCAGCAACTTGGACAGGAGCACATTGTTGTCTCTTGCACATGGCTTTTCCGATTGATTGTTGGTGGAATGGCTGACTAAAAGTAGGAGGAACAGGAGCATCTGGAGCGACAGAAGGAGGGTATGACACACAGCTCCCTTCGGCTGAGGTGGTGGAGCATTGGCTGGCTGAAAGAGGGAGCGGCATGCCACTGGGTGATGCAGCAGCCTGGAACACTACCTACATCGGAGCTACGGTTCTCCCAGGCCGCTTTATGGTGGCGAAGCATATGTTGACACAGGGCTGTTGTGCCAACATTGGGACCCTGGCCACGCTTCACCTTCTGCCAACATATCTTGCATGTGGCTGCCACGAAGCAGGTCGTCTCCCCTAGGCATGCTTGGCTCCAGAATTTCCACTTCTGCCACCATGCTGACTGCCAACCATGCTATCACCTAGCTGGCTCGGCTGCTGCCTCACGGGCAACCAGCAACTCTCTTCTCCTGATGATGATGAAGCCCCTTCTGCACCAGACTCCCAATTGCAATCGGCTTCATCATCATCAACAAGTGTCTGCACGTCACTGATGTCCTCCGCAGGTTCCTTAACAGTGTATGCTTCAGGATCCTGAACCTGGCCACCACGCCTTCCACAACACTACTTACCCACCTAGCGGAGGAAGCACCGGATGTCTCCACCACTTGTTGGCTGGGCAGTAGCTGCTGACTGTCCTCAGTGAATAGTGGAGCTGAACCCACAGCATAAGATACTTCTGTAGGGGAGGGAACAGCATAGGACAGAGGCAATGGGAGGACAGGGACTGCTCCTGGGCCATGCCAACTGAGGGTTGTGTCTGAAGAACCCACAGACTGTTGACTGGGGGTATCAGATGTCACTTGTGATGAAGTGGATAACCGTGTTAACCAATCGATGATGGCAGATGGGTTGCTGGTCGAGGCACGACCGCTAGCTGATACTGGGAGCTCAGGCCTTTCGCTGTGAGTTGAAAAAGGCTGCTGAGCCGTAACGCGTACTGTCTGTATAGTATGCAATGCTAACTGCAATAAATCGATAAGATTAGATCGAACTTTGAGTACCAGGACCCTTTCTTCTTTACCTTTCGCTATGACTCCTGCTGCCACTAGTCTGCTGCAACCTCTGCCTGATGAATTTAGGCCTCTTCCACTCCTCTGTACATGTCCTGGCACTTCTCTGCATGACATACTTGAGGGGATAACTATACGCTTCACTACGCTTTAAACAGTATTTGTCTAGAACAGCAGCACATGAGTACTTTTGCCTGGACTTTCACAGTATCTAGGCCCTTGACAGATGAACAGGTACAAAATAGTACGCTAGATGTAGGTATGTGGTATGCACTTACAAGGGCAGAAAAATGCGCTACAGTATGCTAAATAAACGTATTGGAGTTAAAAAACCAGCCGGTGATTACTTTTGGCTGTCCTTTCACAGTATGTAGGCCCACGACAGATTAACAGGTACAAAATAGTACACTACTTAGATGTACGTATGTGGTATGCTCTTATGAGGGCCGAAAAATGCACTACAGTACACTTTAACCCCTTAAGGACAATGGACGTACTCCTACGCCCCCGTTTCCGAGTCCTTAAGGACCGAGGACGTAGGAGTACGTCCTGTCCATTCCCAGCCCCCCGCTGCTAGCCGGAGGGGAGCCGGTGCCCGATGCCTGCTGAAATCGTTCAGCAGGCATCGCGGCATAACGCCAAGGGGGGTCATTATGCCCCCCCATGTCGGCGATCGCAGCACATCGCTCGTCAATTCAAACGAGCAATGCGCTGCGATTCCGTTCCCCGCCGCTCGCCGGGCGGATATCGGAGCCGGATGTCTGCTGATTTCTATCAGCAGACATCCCGGCAGTGTGCAGGAGGAGGCCCGGCGTTCTGCAGCGCTTCCGGGTCATCAGGGTCACGTGTGACCCTGTGACCCGTATATAGATGGTGACTGGTGGTGTAGTATACACCACCAATCACCATCCATGCTGTACTGGGGGCTGGCATTGTGGCCACCCCCCTCAGTACAGTTGTGATTGGGTGGCCAAAGTGGCCACACCAATCACAATGTAATGGGGGGGGATGGTGGGGGCTAGGAGCACGTTGCTCCGTTCTGCCCGCCATTCCACAGAGATCTGGTGTGCAGGACGGAGCCCCGTGCTGCCCACCATCCCCTGAGTCCAAAAAAAGTTCCCCTTGCCCCCTTTCTGTGGCCCCTTGGCACAGAAATCGCCAGGGATAGCTTTAGATTAGGTAGGGACAGGTTAGGATAAAAAAAAATATATATATTTTTTTGTCTTTTTTTCAGCGTACCTCAGTGGGTGTCCGTGGGTCCGTAGCACCTTTAGCTGCGTGACCCCAGCCCTGCTGGGTCCCTGCGGTCTGCCGCCAGACTTTTTTTTTTTGGCGCAAATCTTTTTTTTTTTTTCTCACTAATCGTGTGTTCGGACCCTCTTAGTTATAAAAGAGCGGTCCGCCACCGTTTGTTAAAGCCCACCCGCCGCTGATCAGTCCCGTTGTACTGATCAGCATTTTTTTTTGTGGTGCCGGCGCTTTTTTTCAGGTTTTCTAGCGTGTTTTTGCACCCATATGCGGTCCGTTCCACCAGTAGCAGGCGTGTACTGTGTACTGTACCTTATCTGTGTGTGTGCGGCTTGCCTTTATCACTGATCAGCGTTTCTTTGGGGGTTCAGGTGGGTGCATTTTTTTCGGGGTAAAGTGTTTTTTTTTTTTATTTTTCTTTTTTTTTTTTTGTGTGGGGGTCTGTGTACAAGCCACCAGCTACTGTTCTGGGCTGAGTGGCTGGACCCCACACTGACTTCTGCGCCCCCTGCCGCCACAAGCGCTAATGAGTGCGCACACCACTGATTAGATAAACGCTTTTTTTTGGCGCAGGGCTTTTTTGCGCTAGAAGTCCCCCTTTTTTTTAAAAAAAAGGCTCCTTTTTATTTTATATTTTTTTCTGTTAGGGCGGGTTAGTTTAGTTAGGTTAGGGAGGGTTAGGGCGGGTTAGGGAGGTAATATCGCACCGCAGCACACACACCAATAAAGTTTCCCCCCCCCCCACACACACACACACACCCGTATCCACATTAGAGTAGGCAAATGGCCCGCGGAGTGTTTTCGGCGGAGGAGGCATATGACCTAATTGTCTCCGACACCGAGAGCGGCTCAGAGGACGATGAAGACCCCACCTTCCTTATTTCATCATCCTCCTCATCATCTAGTTCTGATGATGAGCCACCAAGGCGGCGGAGACGCCGCCGTGCGGTGCCGCAAACCTCCTCTGCCCTTGACCCTGTGCCCCATGCTAGTATGAGTCCCCCTGGTGCTCATACTAGTGAAGCCCCCCTGCCAAGGTCACTGGTACCTCGTACCGGAGAACTTGACTGGGCTGAGCCAGCGGACCACAAGCCCGTGATTCCTGAGTTTGTTGGCGACTCAGGAATCAAAATTAACATCGCCGGGTTCACTGAAAAGGACTTTTTTGGTCATTTTTTCAGTGACGACTTTGTTAATTTGATGGTTACACAGACGAATCTGTATGCCCAACAGTTCGTCGCCGCTAACCCGGGCTCACTTTTAGCTAGACCCGGCGGCTGGACTCCAGTCGATGCAGCCGAAATGAGGACCTTTTGGGGCCTCGCGCTGCATATGGGTATAGTTAAAAAACCCAGTGTCAGGCAATATTGGAGTGGGGACGTCTTTTACCAGACACCCCTCTACAGTATGGCCATGGCACGCTCCCGGTTCGAGGCCATTCGGAGATGTTTGCATTATGCTGATAATGCGGCATGTCCCCCCCGAACTTATCCCGCGTATGACCGCCTGTATAAAATCAGGCCGGTCATCAATCACTTCGGGGCCAAATTTTGGGAGGCCTATGTCCCGGGGCGGGAGGTCTCTATTGATGAGTCTCTCATCAGCTTTAAGGGGAGACTCAGCTTCCGGCAATACATCCCGACCAAGCGGGCGCGTGAAGATGTATAAACTTTGCAAGAGTACCTCTTGCAAGTTTATAGTGTATGAGAGACGAGATTCCCGTTTTGAACCCCCAGAATGTCCCCCCACTCTGGGTGTTAGCGGGAAAATCGTTTGGGGCCTTTTGCACCCATTTCTAGATAAAGGTTACCACCTTTACATGGATAACTTTTATACCAGTATCCCTCTCTTCACATCCCTCGCCGCCAGATCCACGGTCGCTTGTGGGACAGTCCGATAGAATCAAAGAGGCCTTCCGTCCCATCCCCTACATGCTCCTATCCCCCGGGGTGAGTCCCGTGCCTTTTCCCATGAGAACCTGTTGTTGGTCCGGTATAAGGACAAGAGGGATGTCCTTATGCTCACCACAATTTATGGGAATGGCAGCACCCCTGTCCCTGTGCGAGGTACCACGGGACCAGTCCTCAAGCCCGATTGTATTCTGGACTACAATCGGTATATGGGGGGAGTTGATCTTTCTGATCAAGTCCTCAAGCCATATAACGCCATGCGGAAAACACGCGTATGGTATAAAAAGGTTGCGGTCTACATGGTACAGGTTGCCATGTACAACTCTTTTATACTGTACCAGAACGCTGGCAACACAGGGACATACCTGGAGTTCCAAGAGGTAGTTCTAAAGGCCCTCATCTTTGGTGACCGCCAAAGAGCGGGTCAGAGCACCTCTGGAACTTTAGGTCCCCGGATCGTCCCCGGCCAACACTTTCCAGGTGTGATCCCCAACACTGAAAGGACGGGACGAACCCAGAAGAAATGCAGAGTGTGTCACAAGAAGGGGAGACAGAGGGACACCACCACTCAATGTGACACTTGCCCCGATCATCCGGGCCTCTGCATAGGCTGCTTCAGGGAGTAACACACTTCCATGGAGTACAAAATTTTCCATCCTTTGCCCTAATTTTCATTCCCCAGAATTCGGCTCCAATGTACCAGTCCAGGGTACATTGACTTCCAAATTTTAAACCAAAACACACCCCCAAAAAACAAAACCTTTTCCCCAATAGCCCAATATCTTTTTTTTTTTCTTCCCCCTAAAAAATGGGTCATGGGACACAGAGTAAACAGCATTGGAGGTTTGCAGTTGCCTCAAATGCGCAACGCTCTCTCTCCCCACCTGAGTGGGTTGCGCATTTGAGGTAACAGAATAGGGACGGCCCCACACATCCCCTTCCCAGAATGATGATTCAGAGTATAGGGTTTGGGGCGGGCATCATTTTTACTTTTGGCTGTACTCTGGGTCATCATTGTGGAAAAATATTTGGCATATCAGTACTAAAATTGCAATTTTCTTCCCCCCATAGTACACTTCATCCATTCCTGGAAAATAAATGAAGGGAACACCCGTCTGTTCCAAATCTCCACTTCACCCTATACACCTTCCCTAGGGGGTGTACTGTTTGTAATATTCTCACATATAGATGTTCCTTTCTTGTATTTTCCTCTGAATGTATGTAACTGTTAGGTCCGTAACAAACATCCGCCTCAAATGTGAAGAGTTCTCGCTGAGCTCTGTCGTATTTCCAGGCGACAATTTGGAGTCACATGTTAGTTGTTCCCAGAAAGATGAAGCAGAGCATAGGTTGAAAATTGCAATTTTCAAAAGCTACCCTTCATCCATTCCTGGAAAATAAATTTAGGAAACACCTGTGCATTAAAAATGTCCTCTTTACCCCTATACCCATTCCTCAGGGTGGGTACTTTCTGTAATGGTGTCACATGTGGGTGTTTCATTTTTGTATTTTCCTCGGAATGTATGTAACCGTCAGCTACTGATATGCCAAAGGCCACAAATACAAAGTGACCTCTATGACTTCTGAGCCTTGTTGTGCGCCTGCCCAGCACGTTACCCCATATGTGGATGTATTTTTATAGTCAGGGGGAAAAGCCCTCCAAAATTTGTAACCCAATTTCTCATATTACTCCTTTTGAAAATGTTAATAATTGGGTAACCCCAGCATTTTACTGTAAAAAAAAAATCACATTTTTCAATTTATGGCCCACTTTTCAAAAAAAAACTGTGAGGTGTTATTTCCCACTGTACCCCTTGTTATGTTCATTGAGGGGTGTAGTTTCTAAAATGGTGTCACATGTGTTTTTTTTTTTCCTTTTGGGGGCTTTATAAATGCACATGACCCCCGACTTCAATTACAACAAAATTTTCACTCCTTCTATGCTGAGCATTGTAGTGCGTCCACAGAGTAATTTACATCCACATATGGGGTATTTTTTTTCTCAGACAAAATTGTTCTACAAATTTTGGGGGTCTTTTGCCCTATTACCCAATGTGAAAATGAAACATTTGGGGTAATACTATCAATATAGTGCAAAAAAATCTAATTTTTCACTTTTACGGCCCACTGTTCAAAAAACCTGTGAGGTGTAAGTACTCACTGTAACACTGTTACGTTCCCCAAGGGGTCTAGTTTCCAAAATGGTATGCCATGTTTTTTTTTTTTACTGTCCTGACACCATAGGGGCTTCCTAAATGCGGTATGCCCCCCAGAGCAAAATAAGTAACTCCTTCTCTTCTGAGACCTGTAGTGCGCCAGCAGAGCACTTTTCACCCCCATATGGGGTGTTTTCTGAATCGGGAGAAATTGGGCTTCAAATTTTGGGGGTTATTTTCTGCTTTAACCCTTTGTAAAAATGTAAAATTTTTGGGAAACCAAGCATTTTAGGTAAAATGTATTATTTTTTTTTTTACATATGCCAAAGTCGTGAAACCCCTGTGGGGTATTAAGGTTCACTTTACCCCTTATTACGTTCCTCGAGGGGTCTAGTTTCCAAAATGGTATGCCATGTGTTTTTTTTTTTTAGCTGTCCTGGCACCATAGGGGCTTCCTAAATGCAGCATGCCCCCAGAGCAAAATTTGCTTCAAAAAAGCCAAATGTGACTCCTTCTCTTCTGGGACCTGTAGTGCGCCAGCAGAGCACTTTTCACCCCCATATGGGGTGTTTTCTGAATCGGGAGAAATTGGGCTTCAAATTTTTGGGGGTATTTTCTGCTTTTACCCTTTGTAAAAATGTAAAATTTTTGGGAAACCAAGCATTTTAGATAATTTTTTATTTTTTTTTACATTTGCAAAAGTCGTGAAACCCCTGTGGGGTATTAAGGCTCACTTAATTCCTTGTTACGTTCCTCAAGGGGTCTAGTTTCCAAAATGGTATGGCATGTGGGGGGTTTTAGCTGTTTTGGCACCATAGGGGCTTCCTAAATGCAACATGCCCCCCAAAAACCATTTCAGAAAAACGTACTCTCCAAAATCCCCTCGTCGCTCCTTCGCTTCTGAGCCCTCTACTGCGCCCGCCGAACAATTAACATAGACATATGAGGTATGTGCTTACTCGAGAGAAATTGGGCTACAAAAACAAGTAAAAATTTTCTCCTTTTACCCCTTGCAAACATTCAAAAATTGGGTCTACAAGAACATGCGAGTGTAAAAAATGAAGATTTTGAATTTTCTTCTTCACTTTGCTTCTATTCCTGTGAAACATCTAAAGGGTTAAAACGCTTACTGAATGTCATTTTGAATACTTTGGTGGGTGTAGTTTTTATAATGGGGTCATTTATGGGGTATTTCTAATATGAAGACCCTTCAAATCCACTCCAAACCTGAACTGGTCCCTGAAAAATATTGAGTTTGAAAATGTTGTGAAAATTTGGAAAATTGCTGCTGAACTTTGAAGCCCTCTGGTGTTTTCCAAAAGTAAAAACACTTCAATTTTATGATGCAATCATAAAGTAGACATATTGTATATGTGAATCAAACATTTTTTCATTTTGAATATCCATTTTCCTTACAAGCAGAGAGCTTCAAAGTTAGAAAAATGCTACATTTTCAAATTTTTTGTCAAATTTTGGGATTTTTCACCAAGAAAGGATGCAAGTTACCATAAAATTTTACCACTATGTTAAAGTAGAATATGTCACGAAAAAACAATCTCGGAATCAGAATGATCAGTAAAAGCATTCCAGAGTTATTAATGTTTAAAGTGACAATGGTCAGATTTGCAAAAAACGCTCTGGTCCTTAAGGTGTAAAATGGCCTGGTCCTTAAGGGGTTAAAAAAGTATTTGAGTAAAAATGCCAGACGGTGAGTTCTTTTGCCTGGGCTTTCACAGTATCTAGACCCTTTATAGATTAACAGGTACAAAATAGTACACTACTTAGATGTACGTATGTGGTATGCACTTATGAGGAAAGCAAAATGCACTACAGTACACTTAATAAACATATTGGAGTAAAACACCAGCCGGTGATCCTTTGGGCTGTCCTTTCACAGTATGTAGGCCCTTAACAGATTAACAGATACAAAATAGTACACTACTTAGATGTAGGTATGTGGTATGCACTTATGGGGGCAGAAAAATACGCTACTGTGCGCTTCAAAAATTATTTGAGTAAAACACCAGCCGGTAGTTACTTTTGGCTATCATTTCCCAGTATGTAGGCCCTTGACAGATTAACAGGCAAAAAATAATGCACCACTTAGATGTAGGTATGTGGTATGCATTTATGAGGGCAGAAAAATGCGGTACAGTACGCTTAAAAAAACTTATTTTAGTAAAACACCAGCTGGTGATTACTTTTGCCTGGACTTTCACAGTATGTAGGCCTTCGACAGATTAACAGGTACAAAAAAGTGCACTACTTAGATTTAGGTATGTGGTATGCACTTATGAGGGCAGAAATTGTGCTACAGTATGCTTAATAAATGTATTTGAGTAAAACACCCGCGGGTGATTACTTTTGGCTGTCCTTTCAAAGTATGTAGGCCCTTGACAGATTAACAGGTACAAAATAGTACACTACTCAGATGTGTACTCAAAATGTGGTACAGTACCCTTAAAAAAAGTATTTTTGCACAAACCAGCAGAACACAACAGTGCTGCAGCACACAAAAGCTGTGTACTAAACACAAAATTTCACTCTGTCAAAAGACTATTAGGAATGGCCTGCTTGGTATTATACCGTCTACAGACTAGTATAACCAGCAGATGATTTGTTGCAGAACAAAGACACCAAATTGCGCAGAAAAATTCTTCCTGCCTCCTCTGCTAAGGTTGATGAAGTTGAGGCAGCTTGTTGAAATGTATGATGCAACACACAGCTATCTGACCCTCTCTGTAATACAATGCTGAAGAAAGTAACTGGGAGGTTTATGGCTGCAGTAAAAATTCTTTTCAGTGGAAAAAAACACTGCTGTCTGTCCACCAGAACGCTGATGTGACTAGGATTTGAAGCGCTGCTGGAATGAGCTTTTCTGTGTAACACACACACACAGCGATGTCCATCCTATGTCTATGCAGTGTAATGAATGATATGACGAGCCGCAACATGGCTGCCAAATATATAGGGCTGAGACATCACAGGGGGTGACTGGCTGCTGACCCTGCATGTGATTCAGGATCATCCCGCCTACTTCCCTTCCCTCCTTGCCTTCCCGCCCTCCCAGCATTCCTTGCCTCATGTACTGACATGTGGATCCACCATTTTAGATGCCCTGTAGCCTGCACCACAATAAATAGAGTTTAATTAATCAATTCGTGCAATAGAATCACGGCGATATTCACATTCGTTGTGAATCGAATATTTCATGAAATTCGTAAGGAACTCGGGTTTGTTAGCTTCGATTCGCTCATCTCTATCCCCTATCCCCAGGATATAGCTCTCCCCAGGAATAAAGCATGTCGACCCCCACATGAAGCGGTGGCAATCACACCCCCTCTATACAGCTCTATGGGAGAGCCGAAGATAGCCGAATGGCTTTCCCATAGAGATGTAGGGAGGGGGAATGTCGGACGCTACTTCTTGTGGGGTTTGACACACTCAGTTCCCGGAGAGAGCTAGGGTTCTATGCAGGAGATTTTGGGGGGGGACCCAGCGATAGGGGATACGTTTCTGTACATGATATATCTCCTTTAAATACAGACTCAACAGAAACTGGGATAGTTTTTTTGCAATACAACATTTCCATTTTATAGAGAGCATATTTAGAACCATAAAAAATATTTTTTGATAATGGTTACCCTTGATACAATCACTAGATGGAGACGACAATTGTAATAGATGTGCAAAATGTTTTCAGTTGCTCTCAAGGGTTCATCCTAAATTTAGAAATAGAAGATGGTTATTTATTAATAAGATCCAATTCACAATATTGTAATTGATGATTTTAGGTTCATAATGTAACCCTTTATTATTGCCTTTCTTTACAATGAGCCTGAGGATAGGAAACGATGTACATGCTTATCAGAGTAATGTTTGTCACTGTAATTACACTACAGTCAGTTAGAGAATTTGTAATGTGTAGTGAAGAAATTATCAATACATTCTATTCCACCTATCAAGATGAGGTCAAGGTCAGCATAGCATTTTCCTACTTTGCTTTACTGTAGCATTTTAAATGGCCAAATATTTAGGAATAGATAATTAGCACTAAGTTAAATATGTTTTATATTCCATAACTTATGGAAACATTAAAAATTATTTATCGGCTTATATACCATAGTAATACAGCAGCTTGGAAAATGAGGTATCCCCATTCTCAGAATTTATCCATCTATCTATGCATTTATCTTCCTATGTCTTATCAGTGTAATCTCAGCACATAATAAAAAGTAACAAAATTGTATAATTTAATGTGACATAGCGCTGTCAAATTAAATAATCGATTCTAACACAGTAAAAATAAAATATATAGCTAATGGAAATAGGTAATATATAGTGTAAGTTTAAATGGGCACTGTCAGAATCAAAAACTTTTTATATGTTGTACATCTGGGAAAAACATTAACCTTTTGTAATATATTTCATAAAAATATGTTATCTATCTCTTTAAGAAATCATGGCTTAATAATAAAAAAAAAAAACACTAGAGGTCCCCATTCTATCCAGAACATGGTCTTGTCCGACTGCAGCATCATCTTTGTCTCAGCTAAAACACAGGCCGGAACAAAGTCCAGGAAGTCAGGGCGGCACTTGCACTTCTCTATGCTCACTCTTGTCCTGAAAACAGAGTGAAAGGGGTTAAAGATCAGCCTGTAGTGAAAGGACAGAGAGACCTAGCAGAGCACAACAGACTTAGAGCTGAACTGAGTGCATGATTAGTGAAGGCAAGCTCAGTGCTTGCTTCGGACACGCCCCTTCTTGAGCTGCGGATGTCAGAATGAGTGAACAGCAGAACGGAGGGATTTGTGAGCCAAAACAGAAGCTAGACAAGTATATATGTAAAGCAAAAGGTTTTGAAATACCTGAGAGTTAAATTCCATATGACCAGGTCAAGCTATACAATTAATATAAATTAAAATTACAAGGAGATGGATTCAGATTTACTAATTAGAATTTTAGTACATTTATAGGCATTACATGATGCTTATTTCCATGATGCAAAATTGTTACAAAACTATCACTTTAAAGTATTAACAGAGTTATTAAATTATCAGCACTTTAAAAAAACATTAGAACCCATTACTATCTCAGCTTCCACCATCCTATTTTTTTTTTTTTTTGCTATTTGCTAGCCCCCCCCCCTGCTATGGCACTAGCCCGTTCCCTCCTCCCCCCCCCACCCTGCATACCCCGTTAACTCATTACACTTGCAGTTACTGCAGAGTCCGTCAGCGGGCGTGCAGGGACAGCGGCGGCAACAAGGCGGCGGCGATGTGCGGGAGGAGTGGCCTCCCAGCCAGTGGCCGGAGAGCCAATGCGCTCGCTCCCGCCTGTCTGATTGACAGGCAGGGAGCGAGTGCAGCCTAACTGAAAAAGGACTGATTGCCACTCCAAAATCAGTCCTTTTTCAGTGGCCGGTTTTGAAATGTAAATTAAACCTTTTTAATGAAAAAAAAATAATAATAAAAGTATATTAGAGATATGTTGTAGTACATAAGTACTACAACATATCAAAAAATAAAGTTGGGGACAGTGCCCAATTAAGCAATATGTAATTCGTTTTTTCCTCCGCACCCTCTAAAAATCATAACGTTTTCAGTTTTCCACCTACAGACATATATGAGGGATTGTTTTATGCGCTACTAATTTTACTTTGTAATGATATCAGTCATTTCACCACAAAATCTATTGCAAAACCAAAACCAAATTATTTGTGGGAAATTTTTTTTTTTTAAATATGCCATTTTGTAATTTTTAGCGGCTTCTGTTTCTACGCAGTGCACTTCTTCTTAAAAATGACACCTTATCTTTATTCTGTAGGTCCATTCGGTTACAAGGATACCCAATTCATGTAGGTTTTATTTTATTTTACAACTTAACCCCTTACGGACCAATGCAAATAAACCTGTACGCCCCTGAAAGACCAGGCCTGTTTTTTTCAAATCGGGGATGTCTGTCTTTATTAGAGAATAACTCTGGTAACGTTTTTCCAATCACGAGTTTTTTTTGTCACAAGTTGTCCTTCATGTACATAGTAAAAGTAAGCCGATATCATTTGTAGTTTTTTTTTACAATGCAAAAAATCATGAAATTTTTACAAAAAATTACGATTTTTTGCTATTTTAACACTAATTGGTTGCATATATTTATACATACTGACCAAATAGTTTATGAAACTTATACTTTCAGATGTCTACTTTATTTTGACGTCATTTTTTAGTTTTTAATTAACATTTTAAATTAGTTAGAAGCCTAACAATTTAACTTGAAATTTTGAAAATTTTGAAAATTTGAAAAGTACATCTTTTTTTTGTGTGCTATGCAAGGTTTTCAGAAATTAAAAGGTAGTAGAACATAGGAACACCCCCCCAAATGACCCCATTTTAAAAACTAGACCCCTCAAGGTATTCGCTAGGGGGTACAGTGAGTATTTTAACACCATAGTTTTTTGGCAGGAATTATTACAAAGTCAGTGTTAAAAATTCGAAATTTGCAATTTTTCACAAATGCATCATTTGGGGGGCATATTTTTTGTACATCACTTGTGATATTGAAAGAAATGCACCCTATATTTTATTTAGCTGCTTGTCCCATGTTCGGAAATACCCCCGCTTTGGCCATATATGGTTCCTTGGCCGCGTGGTAAGATTTAGAAGGAGATGAGCGCCATTTGGCTTTCAGGGCAGAACAGTACCCCCACCCCCACAAGTGACCCCATTTATATACCGCACCCCTACAAGTTATTGGCTGAACCAGAGACCTCTCTGATTGGTCCTTGGTCGGCTAGCAGTATAATGTGTCTGTCTGTGACAGTTAAGGCTCCTGATGGATATATCCGCCATGTTGTGGGAATAAGCACCCGCTCATGGCGAATATATCCATTACTGCTGCGGCTGGGTAGCTCAGTGTGTCCGCTCATGACTGCTGGCGGGAAATCCGCCGCTATGAGTGGACACACAAAGCTACCCAGCCGCAGCAGCGAGCTCATTACCGTGACTGCTGCATAATGTGTAGGATCACGTGGCGGACATCCGCAGCATATTACATGCTGCGGATGTCCGCCAATGCGATCCTACACATTATGCATTTTTTTTTATTAGATTCATTTAATAAATGTATTTTTAATATTTTTTTTTACACTTTTATTACATTTTTATTTATTTTTACACTTTTATTTTATTTATTTATTTATTTTTACACTTTTTAATGCTTTGGAATACTTAGTATTCCAAAGCATTACAGTTATATGCTGCCTGCCAGTTTTCACTAGCAGGCAGCATATAAGGACGTGCCTCTCAGGCAATACCTAGGGCAGACCTGAGGGTCTTTGTAGGACCCCCGGCTGCCCAGGTATGCAGCAGCACCCCGCGATGCTCCAAGGTGCTGCAGGAGAGACAGAGGGAGCCCCCTCCCTCTGTCAGAACTCCTTACAGCGCGCGGTCACTTCTGACCGCGGCTGTAAGGGTTAAACTGCCGGGAGTGAAGTGAACTTCACTCCCGTCAGTGCTGCAGGTCCCGGCCAGCCGCAGCCACACACAGCACCCCGCGATCGCGATTCGGGGTGCTGCAGAGGAGACAGAGGGAGCCCCCTCCCTCTGTCATAACACTTACAGCCCGCGGTCACTTTCGACCGCGGCTGTAAGGGTTAAAACTGCCGGTACCGAAGTTTACTTCGGTCCCGGCAGTGCAGCAGGGTCCCGGCTGTGTGATACAGCCGAGTCCCTGCGCGATCTCGTGGGTGCACTGGGCAGCACCCACGAGAAGAATGGACGAGTATAGACGTCCAGGTGCGGGAACGCCCGCCAACCTGGACGTCTATACTCGTCCATGGTCGTTATCAGGTTAAAAAAATATAACTACATATACATAACTAAATGCACCAAAATTTGTATGTTTAAAACTGTCATCTTCTGACCCCTATAACTTTTTTATTTTTCTGCATACAGGGCTATATGAGGGCAATTTGTTTGCACCGTGGTCTGTAGTTTTCATCGATACAATTTTTGTTTTCATGGGACTTTTTGATAGCTTTTTATAAAATATTTTTAGGGTTTACAAAATGATCAAAAATACGCAATTTTTTTTCGTATACGCCATTGACTGTGGGGTTTAATTAACCTTATATTTTTATATTTTGGACATTTACGCGATACCTGGCGATACCACATATGTTTATTTCTGTTTAAATTTTTTGTTTTTAAAATGGCAAAAGGGGGGTGATTCAAACTTTTATTAGGGAAGGGGTTAATTCACTTTTTTGTACTTTTTTAATATATTTTTATATTTTTGACATTTACGCACCTGGCGATACCACATATGTTTATTTCTGTTAAAATTTTTTTGTTTTTAAAATGGCAAAAGGGGGGTGATTAAAACTTTTATTAGGGAAGGGGTTAATTCACTTTTTTTACACCATTTTTTAGTCCTCATACAGGACTATAACATGCAATCTTCTGATTGCATACACTGTTCAATGCTATGCCATAGCATAGCATTAATCAGTGTTATCTTTGCTCGATTGCTCCAGGCTACTGAGGCTGCCTGGAGCATTGCAGAAGAGATTGAGGTGAGGAGGCAGGTAAGGGCCCTCCCAGCTGATCAGGACACTGTGGTTCCCAATCAGCCGACTGAGCTGCCGGGAGTTCATAAATTTTTTTCATTTTAGACACGGTGATCAACGTTGATCGCTGCGTCTAAGGGGGTGATGTCTGTCATTAGACATGGGCTATGACGCAGGATCAGCTTGTGAGCCTGCGTCATATCAGGGGAGCGGGCGCAGGGCATACTGGTATGCCCTACGTCCTCAACATGTTAAAGAAGGGGGGTCTATAAATTAAGGAGTTTTATACCCCGTGAGCCATATAAGTCATGGTTTTACTAAGGACAGAAATTGTCAGACCAATCTAATTTGCTTTAATGAAAATGACAGTAAAAGCCCGATAGGGAGGTGGCTGTGGCTATACTATTTTTGGATTTTGCTAAAGCGTTTGACATTGTCCCTTATAGATGCCTGATAAATAATAAGGTCTTAAAGGGGTACCACCGTGGAAAACTTTTTTTTTTAAATCAACTGTTGCCAGAAAGTTAAACAGATTTGTAAATCACAGGGCAAAGAGAAGATGTGATATTCGGCACTGCTCCTATTGGCTAGGCTGGATTGTACGGCGGGCGTGTGACTAGGACAAACCGATAGAGATATGGTGGTGCTCTGACGTAGTAGCAAAGTTCAAATCTTCAATACAGTAGAGAATAGAATAACATCGGCACTCACCGGTCTTCTCTTTTAAAAGGCTTCTTTATTGATACATACTCACAACATGAAATGCAGTAAGGGAGAGGGACCCGTGCAGGGAGGGTACGTAGTAGGCAACAGACTCTGTTTCACTCGTTATACGAGCTTCATCCGGCCATATCTACCTGGATTTCTGTGTTGCTTCTTATACAGGTGGGCGGCCAATCGCGAACGCTCTGGACCGCCCTATCAGGAGAGGAGGGCGGTCCAGAGCGTTCGCGATTGGCCGCCCACCTGTATAAGAAGCAGCACAGAAATCCAGGTAGATATGGCCGGATGAAGCTCAGATAACAAGTGAAACAGAGTCTGTTGCCTACTACGTACCCCCCCTGCACGGGTCCCTCTCCCTTACTGCATTTCATGTTGTGAGTATGTATCAATAAAGAAGCCTTTTTAAAGAGAAGACCGGTGAGTGCCGATGTTATTCTATTCTCTACTGTATTGAAGATTTGTAAATCACTTCTATTAAAAAAAATCTTGACCCTTCCAGTACTTTTTAGGGGCTGTATACTAAAGAGAAATAAAAAAAAAAAATGCATTTCCTGTGATGTCCTGACCACAGTGCTCTCTGCTGACCTCTGCTGTCCATTTTAGGAACTGGAGAAAATCCCCATAGCAAACATATGCTTCTCTGGACAGTTCCTAAAATGAACAGCAGAGGTCAGTAGAGAGCACTGTAGTCAGGACATTATAGGAAATGCATTTCTTTTTGGATTTCTCTTTAGTATACAGCCCCTAAAAAGTACTGTAAGGATTAAGATTTTTTAATAGAAGTGATTTACAAATCTGTTTAACTTTCTGGCACCAGTTGATTAAAAAAAAAAAGTTTTCCACGGTAGTACCCCTTTAAGGTTTAGAAAGTTTAGTTTGTAACTGGATTAAAAACTGGTTTATGGACCATACCCAGAGAGTGATGGTCAATGATTCCTACTCAATAATTATAGGGCTTAAGAATATAATTGTTGAATGCTAAACTGATAGCATAGCCAAAATAATTTGACTATGCTATGAGTTTAGCTTTCAACAATTATATTCAGAAGCCCTATAATTACTATGTTTATACTTTAAAAAATAGTTTTTTGAAAAAATAGTACTATTGCTATTTTGTTTTTGGTTGAAAGGAGCTATTAGGGCATATTAGTGGCATGACATCTACAATGTAGTGAAATTGTTCTTCATATATTGTAATGATGTCCTATATGATTATGCTCCACTGACCATCTACTCTTACTTTGAATCTTCACATACTTGGGTTTGGTCCATTAACTGGTCAAGTTTTTCTATTATGAATTATAATTATCTACTAATTCTCCACCATAAACTAGTAATTTTCTGAAAGATAAAAAAAAATATCCATCATGGATTAATTCCTTTATTATCATTTATAACCACTTATAAGATCCATTACTATACACTACAACCACTAAGTATATAATATTGAGCAATTCGTTTATAATCAGAAACCTGTGCCTTCAGTGATAATATATTTTATATGATTAGTTCTGGTCCTTTAAAAGGGGTACTCTAGTGGAAAACAATTTTTTTTTTTTCAAATCAACTCGTGCCAGAAAGTTAAAGAGAGTAAAGAAAGTACTGGAAGGATAAAAAGAAATTAATAGAAGTAATTTACAAATCTGTTTAACTTTCTGAAACAAGTTGATTTAAAAAAAATATTTTTTTCTGCTTTAACTTGTACATACAAGATAGATAGCGAATACTAATGGTTGCAATAGGAACAGTAGGATACTACTGGTGTTATATTAGAGCCCATGGTTGGAGACCAGCTTTTCTAATATTTGAAGGGGTACTCCGCCCCTAGACATCTTATCCCCTATCCAAAGGATAGGGGATAAGATGTCAGATCGCCGGGGTCCCGCTACTGGGGACCCCGGGGATCGCTGCTGCAGCACCCCACTATCATTACTGCGCAGAGCGAGATCGCTCTGCACGTAATGACGGGCAATACAGGGGCCGGAGCATCATTACGTCACGGCTCCGCCCCTCGTGACGTCACGGCCCGCCCCCGTCAATACAAGTCTATGGGAGGGGGCGTGGCAGTCATCACGCCCGCTGCCACAGACTTGCATTAAGGGGACGGGTCGTGTTGTCATGAGGGGCGGAGCCATGACGTCACGCTACTCCGGCCCCTGTATCGCCCGTCATTACGCACAGAACGAACTCGCTCTGTGCAGTAATGATGGCGCAGCGGCAATCCCCGGGGTCCCCAGCAGCTGGACCGCGCCGATCTAACATCTTATCCCCTATCCTTTGGATAGGGGTTAAGATGCCAGGGGCGGAGTACCCCTTTAAATGGGCACTGTCAGATACAAAAACTTTTTATATGTTGTAAAGCATGCAAAACCAATAGGTTTTGGAATTGCTTTCATTAGAAAATTTTCAGTATTTCATACTGAAAAAGCCAGTCAAACAACTGCCCCTCCTGCCTGCTTAAACACATCCTAGTCATGTTGTGTCCATGCATCATCACCTACGTCATGGACCCACTTCCTTGATTGACAGCTGTGAGTGCAGGGATTATAGCTGGTGGAAAAATCCTCCCACTGTCAGCTTGTGTCCTGCTAGTGTCAGTGAAGACATGCTGGGAGTTGTAGTTTTGCTAATGCTAGGGGAGATGTGAGCAGACAGCATACTGAGGGAGGGGACGGAAACCTGCACAGTGAGGCCACGCCCCCTTGAGAGGAATTCAGACTAGTGAGCTAAATTGAAAGTGTAATAAAAAATAAATAAAGGTGCTGGACACATAAAAATTAGATGTACATGGTCAGGATTAGGTACTGAGTGATATATTAAAAAAAAAAATTTTGTTGGATCTGACGAGTATGCTTTAAGGCTGGGATGCGAGAGTACTCTGCTTAGACCGAAACATGCATGTGCGCACTTGCGCTCTCTGATTGTAACTGGAAGTTAAGTCTGCGGTCTTGCACAGCTAGGATCCCAATCCAGTGCCGGTGATCAACTGACATGATACGTTGGCACAATGTGAGGTAATGACAGCACGTCAGTTGTTTACATTAGTATAAGCTATGTGATTGGTACCAGTGGATGGTGGGCCAGACACAGTTACTCTATGTGGTCTGCTCCTTGGACATTTTGAAATGGAGCCTTTGATTGAGGTCCCTATTAGACGCACAATGATGATGGTAATAATTTAGTCTATACAGTAAATACCACTGGGTGGTCATGTTGGAGGGACTTTGCCCTCTATTCCTCCTGATGACAGTGCTTAGGCAGGCTGTGAGTACATGGTCCCGTTACCTGCTTCTGCCGGCAGGGCTGGGATTTGCATCGTGGGACGCGCCTGCATGCGAATCCCAGTCAGTCACTCACCAGGTGCTTCTCCTGCCCCCGCCTCTGCCTCTATGCTCTGGCGCACGTGTCCCTCTCCCCTAGGGCACGCACACCATAGATTTAAGATTTAAAGGGCCAGTGCGCCCATTAGTGTAGTACACCTGTGGCTCATTGATTTATTCCTACTCCTCCCACACTTCCTGGCTGGATCTTTGTTGCCTTGTGCCTGAGAGAAAGCATTGAAAACGCAATCAGCAGCATACAAACAATAGTGCCTGTGCTATATAATTAGGATATCATAGATCTCTAAAAATTGATGGCACTAAAGTGACAGCGGCTTCATATATGATCTCCATACAATTAGTTATACCACAAATACAAAAGGAGTCATTTAAGTAGAATAGAAAATATATATAATTTTATTGATTGTATTAAAAACATATAGTTCATGAGACATAAAAGAAGGGTAGGATTACAACTACTGGGGGAGACTAGACAAAAGGGGCGACACTACCTGCTTGCGCATAATGCATTAACATAAAGATGAAGTGCATGACTGGTGGACAAATAAAAAGTGTATAATAGGGGCTATTACAGCTTCCATAAAGTGCATAATCATGTCTAAGAACCAGCATACATACCAAAAAACTATAGAAAAACAATACAGCAGCTGAACCAAGTAGGAGTGACGCCACCCCAACGATCGTTTCCTGAGGACGAAGGTATCGCCGAAACGATCGTTGGGGTGGCGTCACTCCTGCTTGGTTCAGCTGCTGTATTGTTTTTCTATAGTTTTTTGGTATGTATGCTGGTTCTTAGACATGATTATGCACTTTATGGAAGCTGTAATAGCCCCTATTATGCACTTTATATTTGTCCACCAGTCATGCACTTCATCTTTGTGTTAAAGCATTATGCGCAAGCAGGTAGTGTCGCCCCTTTTGTCTAGTCTCCCCCAGTAGTTGTAATCCTCCCCTTCTTTTATGTCTCGTGAACTATATGTTTTTAATACAATCAATAAAATTATATATATTTTCTATTCTACTTAAATGACTCCTTTTGTATTTGTGGTATAACTGAGAGAAAGCATACCTGAGAGTTGCCTTGCCGTGTATCTGATCATTTGCTCTGTGACCTGACCTTGCTCCTCGGCCGCCTGCTTACTGACCTCCTGCTACGTCCTGACTACGCTACTGTGCCATCTGCCCTGACCTTCTGCTATCCTGACTATGAGCTGCCTTATCCCTCTTGTGCCTCACATCACCTCAGCCGCCTGTGTGGTTGGGCCGTGCCAGGGGTAGCAACCTGGGTGCTGCCTGCTGCAGCAAGTCCATCCTGTTTTGCGGTGGGCTCTGGTGAAAACCAGTGGCACCTTAGACTCTGTGACTGGGCTGCCTGTCACGGTCCAAGTCATCTGCCACATAGGTCCAGCGGATCCACATCCACCGGTGTTCCTGTCTTCTGAAACGAGAGTGGTACAGTAAGATCCAGCCATGGGTCCACTAAGTTACCCCTGCTTAAAGTCGCAGATGAAGTGGCACCCGTGTTTCAGCCTCCACCTCTACAGTTTCCTGCGCCCTTTGCCGAAGATGCTATGCAAGTGGATCGTTCCTGTCTTGCGCAACAGGAGAGATCACGACGACGCAGTGAGAATTTGTGTTTGTATTGGGCTAGCCCGGAACACTTCTTCAAAGACTGTTCTGTTCGTTCCACAGTATCCAGGAAAACACTCACACCTAGGGCACGTAGGAGAGGCGTCCCTAGGTGTGAATACCACCTCTCCTCGCTTGACCATTTCTGTACAAGTCTTCGCTTCTGCCAAGTCTTCCTTCCACGCGATAGCATTTTTGGATTCTGGATCTGCAGGTGACTTTAATGATGTTTCTTCCACAAATATCATCTTCCTCTTACTCGGCTTGCCAAGCCTTTGTTAATCTTCTCTTTTAATGGACAAAATTTGGACTGTAAGGTTCTATTCCGTACTAAGCCTCTCGTCATGCAACTGGGTGTCTTGCATAAAGAAAAGATTGAATTCTATGTACTGCCTCACTGTACTTCTGAGCTGCTTCTTGGCCTTCCTTGGCTCCATCGTCACTATTCGCAACTAGATTGGAGAACTGGAGAAATTATTCGCTGGGGACAATTCTGTCAAAATCTTTCTCAGTCCAGTCCAGCCTAAAGTTGTTTCTCGTCCTACTCCTTTGCCTGGACTTCCTCCACCTTACCAAGATTTCTCTGACGTATCCTGCAAGTAACAGGCTGAGTCTCTGCCTCCACATCGCCCTTACGACTGCCCTATAGATCTTCTGCCTGGTACCACTCCTCCTCGTGGAAGAATATACCCTCTATCGGTTCCTGAGACCAAAGCCATGGCTGAGTGTATCCAGGAGAATCTCCAAAAGGGATTTATCCATAAGTCCTCTTCTCCTGCTGGAGCTGGTTTCTTCTTTCTGGGGAAGAAGAATGGCTCACTCTATCCATGCATTGACTACAGGGGACTCAACAAAATCATGGTCAAGAACCGTTGTCCACTACCTCTTATCTCAAAACGTTTTGACCGTCTACGTGGTGCCAAGGTCTTCTCCAAGTTGGACTTATGTGGAGCGTATAACCTCATTCATATCCGCAAGGGAGATGAATGGAAAATGGCCTTCAATAATCGTTACGGACATTTTGTAGTATCTCATAATGCCATTTGTCTCTGCAATGCTCCAGCAGTTTTTCAAGAGTTTGTCAATGATATCTTCCGTGATCTTCTCTACACCTGTGTTTTGTCGTATACCTAGATGACATCCTGATCTTCTCTTCCAACTTAGAGGAGCATCGTACTCATGTTCTTCTGGTTCTTCAGCAACTACGGAAGAATCATCTCTACGCCAAACTGAAGAAATGTCTGTTCAAGAAGTCTAGTCTTCTGTTTCTTGGCTACATTGTCTCTCATCGGGGCCTGCAGGTGGATACAGATAACTTGTCTGCAGTGTTTCATTGACCTTGTCCTTCGGGCCTACGTGCTATTCAACGCTTTCTGGGATTCGCTAACTATTATCGTCAATTTATCCCACATTTTTCGTCCTTGGTTGCTCCAATTGTGGCTCTCACTGAGAAGGCTTCTAATCCTAAGTCTTGGCCTCAAGAGGCTGAAAAGGCCTTCTCCCATTTAAAGTCTGCGTTTTCCTCTGCTCCCGTGCTTACAAGACCTGATCAGAAGGGGCTTTTTGCTTTGGAGGTTGATGCTTCATCTATTGGAGCGGGTGCCGTTCTTACTCAGAAAAATGCCAAGGGCAAGACTGTAACTTGTGGGTTCTTCTCCAAGACATTCTCTCCTGCTGAGAGGAATTACTCCATTGAAGTTCCGGCAAGCCCTTTGTAACCATCTGGACATCAAGCTGGACTTCTCCTCGGCCTACCACCCTCAGTCCAATAGTCAGGTGGAGAGTGTTAATCAAATATTTGAGACCTATCTTCGGGATTTTGTTTCAGCTCGCCAAAACGATTGGGTCGACCTTTTCCGCTGGGCTGAATTCACTTATAATCATAAGGATTCCGAGTCCACGAGGTCGTCTCCCTTTTTTTATTGTCTATGGAGTCATCTCCATTATCCTCTTCCTCTCCCAATTTCCTCTGGTGGGCCTGCTGTTGATGAGCTGGTCCATGGCTTCTCCACCATCTGGCAACAGACAGGACAGTCATTATGCCAGGCTTCTTCACGCATGAAGGTGCACGCTGATAAAAGTAGAAGACCTCCTCCGTCCTTCTCTCCTGGTGACATGGTGTGGCTTTCATCCAAGTACATCCTGTTACAAGCTTGGTCCTCACTACCGTGGTCCCTTCCAGATTCAACAAAAAATGTATCCTGTCTCCTACAAACTCCGTCTACCTGCTACGTTTCAAATTCCCAATTCCTCCCACGTCTCTCTCCTCAAGCCTCTTGTCATAAACCGGTTTTCTCAAAAGAATCTTGTCCCCACACCTGTCTCCGGCTCTTCTGATCTCTCCAAAGGTAAACAGATTCTTGCCACTAAAACCGTGAGAGGTAAATCATTTTTTCTGGTCGACTGGGAGGGTTACAGTCCGGAGGAGAGATCTTGGGAGCCTGAGGAGAATATCCAGGACCATGACCTTCTCAGGAGTTTTCTGAGTCCTAAAAGGAGGGGGACACCAAAGGAGGGGGTACTGTTACGTTATGCGCTACGGCCACACACGCTGGCTGTGAGTGCATGGTCCCATTACCCGGCTGCTGCCGGCGGGGCTGGGATTCACATCGCGGGACTCGCCAGCATGCGCATCCCAGTCCGTCACTCACCAGGTGCTTCTCCTATTCCCACCTCTGCCTCTCTGCTCCGGCTTGGGTGTCCCCCTCATCTAGGGTGCGCGCCGAAGCTTTAAGATTTAAAGGGCCAGTGCACATGCGAATCCCAGTCCGTCACTCACCAGGTGCCTCTCCTGCCCCCGCCTCTGCCTCTCTGCTTCGGCTCATGTGTCCCCGTCCCCTAGGGCACGCGCACCGGAGCTTTAAGATTTAAAGGGCCAGTGCGCCCATTAGTGTATTACACCTGTGGCTCATTGATAAATTCCTCCTCCTCCCACACTTTCCGGCCGGATATTTTTTTGCCTTGTGCCTGAGAGAAAGCATACCTGAGAGTTGCCTTGCTGTGTATCTGATCCTTTGCTCTGTGACCTGACCTTGCTTCTCTGCCGCCTGCCTACTGACCCCCTGCTTGGTCCTGACTATGCTACTGTGTCGCCTGCCCTGACCTTCTGCTGTCCTGACTACAAGCTGCCTTATGCCTCCTGTTCCTCGCATCTCCTCAGTGAAATAATACTGTTATTCAGTATGACATGCAGATTACAGACATCACTATTAGAATCACTGCCGCTGAGCGTCTGGATGTGGCAGATTTTTATGTAATTTTTTATTTAATTTAATTTGAATTTTATAGTGGCTGAATGACACAGCCTGGAGTGGGCGGCGGCATGAGGAGACAATAGGGCTTCACGTTCCCTAAGATTAACAGATTAATTTTCAAATTTAAATTGAAGATTAATGGCAGCTTATGCTACCATAAAAATTATTAGGTAATTTCCCAGGCCCAGCTGCATGAGTAAACATATAGTGGCTGAATGACACAGCCTGGAGTTTATGGCAGCAAGAGGAGACCATATAGTGGCTGAATGACACAACCTGGAGGTGGTGGAAGCATAGGGAGACCATATAGTGGCTGAATGGCACAGCCTGGAGTTGGTAGCAGCATGAGGAGGACATATAGTGGCTGAATGGCACAGCTTGGAGTTTGCGGCAGCAAGAGGAGATCATATAGTGGCTGAATGACACAACCTGGAGGTGGCAGCAGCATGAGGAGAACATATAGTGGCGGAATTGCACAGCCTGGAGTTGGCAGCAGCATGAGGAGAACATATAGTGGCTGAAAGACACTGCCTGGAGTTGGCGGCAGCATGAGGAGAACATATAGCAGCTGAATGGCATAGCTTAGAGTTGGCTACAGCATGATGAGAACATATGTTGGCAGAATGAGACAGCCTGGAGGTGGCAGCAGCAGCATCAGGAGTCCTGAAAGTTACCCGGTGACAGAGTGGTCAGATGGGTGGCAATACCAGTACCTGGTGATGAAGGTGGATGAAAAAAGGTCTGATGCGGAAGAATGTTTGTAACTGAGAAGCAGCACCTGAAATCTGTTTGGCACTATCCATATTTGTGAAGTGTTGGTGTTGTACCATGGTCAATCTACTCAAGATGCATCAGGATGCATCAGGCATTGGTGCGTGGAAATCCTGGCTGATCCGTGCCTGATTCATCTCCACCAAAGCTCAGTCTCTCCACATTTTTTGTGGACAGATGAGTTCTCCTTAGGGTGACTATGGCCCCCACCACACTAAACACCCGCTCTGATGGCACACTACTGGCCAGGCAGGACAGCTTTTCCAGGGCAAACTCTGCTAGTTGCGGCCACAAATTAAGTTTGGCTGCCCAGAAGTCCAGCAGATCTTCAATGTTTGTTGGCATGGGCATGTCAAGGTATGCCACCACCTGCTGGTTAAGGTCCTGCTCCATGTCTACCTGCTGCTGATGAGTTGCTTCACTATGCGGGTGAAGAAAAGTACTCATCAGTGACTGTAGAGCCATGGCAGTGGAAGGTGAGCGCAGAGGGCCCCCCGAGTAAGACCTGCTAGTGGATGGACGATGGCTCCTTTAGGCATCAGCCAACTAACTACGTAGGATCTCTTTGTAGAAGGTCAGTTTGTGCTCTCTCTCAGTGGGTGTAAAAAAGACCCCCATTTTGTGCTGGTAGCGAGGGTCCAATAAGGTAGAGAGCCAGAAGTCATCCCGCTGCTGAATGGTGACAATTTGGCTGTCACTAAGCAAGCAAGGGAGCATGCATCGTGCCATTTGTGCAAGTGACTCGGAGGGATTCCCTACCTCCATCCAGTGGATCTTCAAAGTGTGTTAGCATGTGCATGTCAAGGTATGCCACCACCTGCTGGTTCAGGTCCTGCTCCAGGTCTACCTGCTGCTGATGAGTTTCTTCACTATGTGAGTGGTACTCATCAGCGACTAGACTCAGGTTGCTGCTGATCGAGCTGGTACTGCTCCTGCCACCCCACCACTCCCCAGCAGCCATGGCAGGGGAAGGTGAGCACAGAGGGCACCCCGAGTCAGACCTGCAAGAGGATGGACGATGGCGCCAATAGGCATCGGCCTACTGACTACGTAAGATGTCTCTGTAGTAGGTCTATTTGTCCTCCCTTTCAGTTGGTGTGAAAAAGGCCCCCATTTTGTGCCGAAAGCGAGGGTCCAATAAGGTGGAGAGCCAGAAGTCATCCCATTGCCAAATGGGGACAATTCGGCGGTCACTACGCAAGCAACTGAGAATGCATCGTGCCATTTGTGCATGTGAGTCGGTGGAACTCCCTGGCTCCATCTCCACTGCATACTGCCACAGTGTGTCTGGGTCCTCTGTCTCGCCTTCCTCATAACCCTTTAGCTCCTCTGGCTGCTCCTGCTCCTCCTCTCCTGTCAGATTACTAGAAAAACTGCCCATTTTGCAAAACCTAAACTGTGCTCAACTCTGCCCCTCCCCCTCCTTCAGTTCAGCTCCCACAGGGCTCATGTGGCCGTGAGATGTAGGTGCCACGTCTCCAGTGCCCTGACCAGCCATCATTTCCAACGCGTGTTTAGGAAGTAAAGCAGTGGAATGACGTTGTTCATCCCGTAATCCTGGCAACTGACTAATAAGGTGGCTTCCTCAAAGGGCCTGAACAAACGGCAGGTGTCACGAATGAGCTTCCACTGGTTGACATTGAAGTTACACAGGGTGTACCCCTATCCGCTTGGATCATCAAGAAATCGGTGATGGCTTTTCTCTGTTTGTATAGTCAGTCCAACATATGCAGGGTGGAATTCTAACATGTGGCAATGTCACAAATCAGACTATGTTGGGGGATACCGTTCTGATGCTGCAGTTCAAGGAGGGTGTGCTTTGCTGTGTACTAGTGGCTGAAGTGCATCCAAAGTTTCCTTCCCATTGTTAGGATGTCTTGCAAATGGGGGGGGAACACTTCAGGAACTGCTTGACAACAAGACTGAACATGTGTGCCATGCAGGGTGCATGGTTCAGTCTTACTTGTCGCAGCGCAGACAAGAGGTTCTTCCCATTGTCGGTCACCATGGTTCCCATTTCCAGTTTTCGTGGAGTAAGCCATGCTCCGATTTCTTTATGAATTACTTTTAGCAGTTCTTCCCCTGTGTGACATGTGAAGAAAAGCGTTATACCGCCATGCCCTGCACACATGGTATGCTGAAGGGGCACTGAGACTTGTCCGTGCTGTCATGATTCGGCTGGCTGGAGGTGGATCCTCTGTGCCAGAGAGGGATTGGCGTGGACCGTGTTGGTAGACCGGTTCTAAGTTGCTACTGGTATTCACCAGAGCCCGCCGCAAAGCGGGATGGTCTTGCAGCAGTGGTAGCAACCAGGTCGTATCCACCGGCAATGGCTCAACCTCTCTGACTGCTGAGATAAGCGCTGTACAAGGGAGTAGACAAGAGCAAGGTCTGACGTAGCAGAATGTCAGGGCAGGCAGCAAGGATTGTAGTCAGGGGCAACGGCAAGAGGTCTGGAACACAGGCTAGGAACACGCAAGGAAACGCTTTCACTGGCACAATGGCAACAAGATCCGGCGAGGGAGTGCAGGGGAAGTGAGGTATAAGTAGGGAAGTACACAGGTGAAGGTACTGATTAAAACCTCATGCGCCAATCAGTGGCGCACCGGCCCTTTAAATCGCAAAGACCCGGCGCACGCGCGCCCTAAGGAGCGTGTCCCGCATCGCGAATCGCATCCCTGCTGGGAACATTATCGCAGCGCACCCGGTCGGCAGGTCTGACCGGGGCGCTGTGAATAAGAGAACGCTGTGAGCGCTCCGGGGAGGAGCGGGGACCCGGAGCGCTCGGCGTAACAGTACCACCCCCCCCTTGGGTCTCCCCCTCTTTTTGGAACCTGAGAACCTGAGGATAAGACTCTTGTCCAGGATGTTGTCCTCAGGTTCCTATGATCTCTCCTCTGGGCCGCAATTCTCCCAGTCAACCAAAAATAATTTTTTACCTCTGACCGTCTTGGATGCCAGAATTTCCTTCACCGGAAAAACGTCAGAGGACCCGGAAACTGGAGTGGGAGAAACAACTTTGGGAGAGAAGCGGTTAAGGATGAATGGTTTAAGGAGAGAGACATGGAAAGCATTGGGAATACGGAGAGAAGGAGGAAGAAGGAGTTTGTAAGAGACAGGGTTGATCTGGCACTTGATTTTGAAAGGACCAAGATAATGTGGTCCCAGTTTATAACTGGGGACACGAAAGCGGACATACTTGGCGGAGAGCCATACTTTGAGAAAAAATGGGGGGAATTCTTCTTTTCTTATCGGCATGTTTTTTCATTCGGGATGAAGCCTGTAAAAGAGAATTTTGAGTCTCTTTCCATATGGTGGAGAGGTCCCGAGTCACTTCATCAACAGCGGGCAAACCAGAGGGCATGGGAGTGGGGAGGGGGGGGAAGAGGGTGACGGCCGTACACCACGAAGAATGGGGATTTAGCGGAGGATTCGGAGATTCTGAAATTGTACGAGAATTCGGCCCATGGTAGAAGATCTGCCCAGTCATCCTGGCGGGAGGAAACAAAATGTCGCAAATAGTCACCCAGAACCTGATTAATTCTTTCTACTTGCCCATTGGATTGGGGATGATAAGAAGATGAGAAGTTTAATTTGATTTTGAGCTGATTACAGAGGGCCCTCCAGAATTTAGACACAAATTGAACGCCTCTATCCGAGACGATATGCGTGGGCAACCCGTGAAGGCGAAAAATGTGTATAAAAAATTGCTTCGCCAACTGAGGCGCCGAAGGAAGACCTGGAAGAGGGATAAAATGTGCCATCTTGGAGAATCGATCAACGACCACCCAAACAACTGTGTTGCCATGGGATAAAGGTAAGTCAGTAATAAAGTCCATACCAATCTGAGACCATGGTTGTTCAGGAACAGGCAGAGGATGGAGGAGACCAGCAGGCTTCTGGCGAGGGGTCTTGTCCCAGGCACAGACTGTACAAGCCCGCACGAAATCAACAACATCAGTTTCCAGGGAAGGCCACCAATAAAATCGAGAGATGAGTTGGATGGATTTTTTGATGCTAGCATGGCCTGTGAGGTGAGAGGAGTGTCCCCACTTGAGAATCCTGAGGTGCTGGCGTGGAGAGACGAAGGTCTTCCCTGGAGGAGTTTGTCTGATGGAAGCTGAAGAAGTCCGGAGGAATAATGTGTTGCGGGAAAGCTTCCACTTCAGAGGCATCTGATGAACGAGAGAGGGCATCAGCCCTAATGTTCTTGTCAGCAGGGCGAAAATGAATTTCAAAGTTAAAACGGGCAAAGAACAACGACCACCTACCCTGGCGAGGGTTCAGCCGTTGGGCAGACTGAAGATAAGAGAGATTCTTGTGGTCAGTGTATATAATAACTGGATATTTGGATCCCTCCAGCAGGTGCCTCCATTCCTCAAGCGACAATTTTATGGCCAGTAGTTCTCGATCACCAATGGAGTAGTTTTTCTCCGCCGGAGAGAAGGTCCTAGAAAAAAACCCACAAGTAACAGCATGCCCGGAAGAATTTTTTTGTAGGAGTACTGCTCCAGCTCCCACCGAGGAGGCGTCTACCTCCAATGAGAAGGGTTTAGATGGGTCAGGTCTGGAGAGTACGGGAGCAGAAGAAAAGGCAGTCTTGAGATGTTTGAATGCGTCTTCCGCTTGAGGAGGCCAGGACTTAGGGTTGGCGGTTGGTTAGGGCCACGATAGGAGCCACAATAGTGGAAAAGTGTGGGATAAATTGTCTGTAATAATTGGCAAACCCCAAAAAACGTTGGATAGCACGGAGTCCGGAGGGGCGTGGCCAATCCAATACGGCAGATAGTTTATCTGGGTCCATTTGTAGTCCCTGGCCAGAGACTAAGTATCCTAGGAAGGGAAGACACTGACATTCAAAGAGACATTTTTCCATTTTGGCATATAATTGATTGTCCCGAAGTCTCTGAAGAACCATGCGGACATGCTGGCGGTGTTCTTCTAGGTTAGCAGAAAAAATCAGAATATCGTCTAGGTAAACCACAACACAGGTATATAGAAGATCACGAAAAATTTCATTTACAAAGTCTTGGAAGACGGCAGGGGCGTTGCAAAGGCCAAAGGGCATAACCAGATATTCAAAGTGTCCATCTCTGGTGTTAAATGCAGTCTTCCACTCGTCCCCCTCCCTGATGCGGATGAGATTATATGCACCTCTTAAGTCCAGCTTGGTAAAGATGTGGGCGTCTCGTAGGCGGTCAAAGAGTTCCGAGATAAGAGGTAGGGGGTAGCGTTTTTTTACAGTGATTTTATTAAGTCCACGGTAATCAATGCAAGGGCGTAGGGAGCCGTCTTTTTTGGAAACAAAAAAAAATTCAGCTCCGGCAGGGGAGGAGGACTTGCGGATAAACCCCTTTTTTAAATTCTCTTGGATGTTCTCCGACATGGCTTGAGTTTCCGGAGCAGACAGAGGATAGATTCTGCCCCGGGGTGGAGTAGTACCAGGGAGGAGGTCAATAGGACAGTCATAAGGCCTGTGAGGGGGCAAAGTCTCTGCTTGTTTTTTGGAAAAAACATCAGCATAATCCAGATAGGCCTTGGGGAGACCAGATAACGGGGGAACCACAGGGTCTTGACTGACAGTACAGGGAGCAGGCTTAAGACAGTCCTTGTGGCAAGAAGTACCCCAGTTCTTGATTTCCCCGGTGGTCCAATCAAGGGTTGGGGAATGGCGTTGAAGCCACGGTAATCCAAGAAGAATTTCTGAAGTGCAGTTAGAGAGGACCAGAAATTCAATTTTTTCGTGATGGGGTCCGATGCACATTAAGAGGGGTTCCGTGCGGTACCGCACAGTACAGTCCAATCTTTCATTATTAACAGAGGCGATGTAGAGGGGTCTGGCGAGACTGGTCACCGGGATGTTGAACCTGTTGATGAAAGAGGCCAAAATAAAATTTCCTGCAGATCCGGAATCCAAGAAGGCCATAGCTGAGAAGGAGAAGGTAGAAGAAGAAATCCGCACAGGCACAGTAAGACGTGGAGAAGCAGAGTTCACATCAAGAGCTGTCTCACCTTTGTGCAGAGTCAGCGTGCATCTTTCCTGGCGTGGAGGTCGGATAGGACAATCCTTCAAGAAATGTTCGGTACTGGCACAGTACAGGCAAAGGTTCTCCATGCGGCGTCGTGTCCTCTCTTGAGGTGTCAAGCGAGACCGGTCAACTTGCATAGCCTCCACGGCGGAAGGCACAGGAACGGATTGCAGTGGACCAGAGGAGAGAGGAGCCGGGGAGAGAAACCGCCTCGTGCGAACAAAGTCCATATCCTGGCGGAGCTCCTGACGCCTTTCGGAAAAACGCATGTCAATGCGGGTGGCAAGATGAATAAGTTCATGCAGGTTAGCAGGGATTTCCAGCACATCTTTAATGTTACTGGATAGGCCTTTTTTAAAGGTCGCGCAGAGGGCCTCGTTATTCCAGGACAATTCGGAGGCGAGAGTACGGAATTGGATGGCGTACTCGCCAACAGAAGAATTACCCTGGACCAGGTTCAGCAGGGCAGTCTCGGCAGAAGAGGCTCGGGCAGGTTCCTCAAAGACACTTCGAATCTCCGTGAAGAAAGAGTGTACAGAGGCAGTGACAGGATCATTGTGGTCCCAGAGCGGTGTGGCCCATGACAGGGCTTTCCCAGACAGAAGGCTGACTACGAAAGCCACCTTTGACCTTTCAGTTGGAAACTGGTCCGACATCATCTCCAAATGCAGGGAACATTGCGAAAGAAAACCACGGCAAAATTTAGAGTCCCCATCAAATTTATCCGGCAAAGATAATCGGAGGCTGGATGCGGCCACTCGCTGCGGAGGAGGTGCAGGAGCTGGCGGAGGAGATGATTGTTGAAGCTGTGGTAGTAACTGCTGTAGCATCATGGTCAGTTGAGATAGCTGGTGGCCTTGTTGCGCTATCTGTTGCGACTGCTGGGCGACCACTGGTGAGGTCGGCGACAACTGGCAGCGGGACCTCAGCGGGATCCATGGCCGGATCTACTGTCACAATTCGGCTGGCTGGAGGTGGATCCTCTGTGCCAGAGAGGGATTGGCGTGGACCGTGTCGGTGGACCGGTTCTAAGTTTCTACCGGTATTCACCAGAGCCCGCCGCAAAGCGGGATGATCTTGCAGCGGCGGTAGCAACCAGGTCGTATCCACCGGCAACGGCTCAACCTCTCTGACTGCTGAGATAAGCGCGGTACAAGGGAGTAGACAAGAGCAAGGTCGGACGTAGCAGAAGGTCAGGGCAGGCAGCAAGGATCGTAGTCAGGGGAAACGGCAGGAGGTCTGGAACACAGGCTAGGAACACACAAGGAAACGCTTTCACTGGCACAATGGCAACAAGATCTGGCGAGGGAGTGCAGGGGAAGTGAGGTATAAGTAGGGAAGTGCACAGGTGAAGGTACTGATTAAAACCTCATGCGCCAATCAGTGGCGCACCGGCCCTTTAACCCCTTAAGGACGCAGGACGTAAATGTACGTCCTGGTGAGGTGGTACTTAACGCACCAGGACGTACATTTACGTCCTAAGCATAACCGCGGGCATCGGAGCGATGCCCGTGTCATGCGCGGCTGATCCCGGCTGCTGATCGCAGCCAGGGACCCGCCGGCAATGGCCGACGCCCGCGATCTCGCGGGCGTCCGCCATTAACCCCTCAGGTGCCGGGATCAATACAGATCCCGGCATCTGCGGCAGTTCGCGATTAAAATGAACGATCGGATCGCCCGCAGCGCTGCTGCGGGGATCCGATCATTCATAACGCCGCACGGAGGTCCCCTCTCCTTCCTCCGTGCGGCTCCCGGCGTCTCCTGCTCTGGTCTGTGATCGAGCAGACCAGAGCAGGAGATGACCGATAATACTGATCTGTTCTATGTCCTCTACATAGAACAGATCAGTATTAGCAATCATGGTATTGCTATGAATAGTCCCCTATGGGGACTATTCAAGTGTAAAAAAAAATGTAAAAAAATGTAAAAGTAAAAGTAAAAAAAAAGTGAAAAATCCCCTCCCCCAATAAAAAAGTAAAACGTCCGTTTTTTCCTATTTTACCCCCAAAAAGCGTAAAAAACTTTTTTTTATAGATATTTGGTATCGCCGCGTGCGTAAATGTCCGAACTATTAAAATAATATGTTAATGATCCCGTACGGTTAACGGCGTGAACGAAAAAAAATTTAAAAAGTCCAAAATTCCTACTTTTTTAATACATTTTATTAAAAAAAAAATTATAAAAAATGTATTAAAAGTTTTTTATATGCAAATGTGGTATCAAAAAAAAGTACAGATCATGGCGCAAAAAATGAGCCCCCATACCGCCGCTTATACGGAAAAATAAAAAAGTTATAGGTCATCAAAATAAAGGGATTATAAACGTACTAATTTGGTTAAAAAGTTTGTGATTTTTTTTAAGCGCAACAATAATATAAAAGTATATAATAATGGGTATCATTTTAATCGTATTGACCCTCAGAATAAAGAACACATGTCATTTTTACCAGAAATTGTACGGCGTGAAAACAAAACCTTCCAAAATTAGCAAAATTGCGTTTTTCGTTTTAATTTCCCCACAAAAATAGTGTTTTTTGGTTGCGCCATACATTTTATGATATAATGAGTGATGTCATTACAAAGGACAACTGGACGCGCAAAAAACAAGCCCTCATACTAGTCTGTGGATGAAAATATAAAAGAGTTATGATTTTTAGAAGGCGAGGAGGAAAAAATGAAAACGTAAAAATTAAATTGTCTGAGTCCTTAAGACCAAAATGGGCTGAGTCCTTAAGGGGTTAAATCGCAAAGACCCGGCGCGCGCGCGCCCTAAGGAGCGGGGACGCGCGCGCCGGGACAGCACAGACGGGGAACGGGTCTGGTAAGGGAATCGGGATGCGCATCGCGAGCGGGCGCGTCCCGCATCGCGAATCGCATCCCGGCTGGGAATATTATCGCAGCGCACCCGGTCGGCAGGTCTGACCGGGGCGCTGTGAATAAGAGAACGCTGTGAGCGCTCCGGGGAGGAGCGGGGACCCGGAGCGCTCGGCGTAACACGTGCAATGGAGACTGAGGACACGGTAGAGGATGAGGAGATGGAGTCACACACTGTCACAGGACCAACAGCCTGAGAGAGTGGAGGAGGAAACGGCATGACCTGTCCAAGTTGGTGTTGTGGCTGTGCAGGAACCACATTCACCCAGTGGGCCGTAAAGGACATGTATTGTCCCTTACCATAGTTACAGCTCCAGACGTCGGCACTGCCTTGCACTTTGGTACACACCGACAGGCTCAAGGACTTTCCCACCTTCTCTTCCACAAAATTGTGCAGGGCTGGTACTGCCTTCTTCGCAAAGAAATGACGGATTAGGACTCTCCACCTCGGCTCGGCACCAGCCATCAGTTTTCTGAAAGGCGTAGAGTCCACCACTTGAAAAGGAGGAACTGCAGCACCAGAAACTTGGACAGGAGCACATTCAGTTTCTTCGCCATTGGATGAGTGGGCACATACTGTTGTCTCTTGGACATGGCTTTGCCGATGCATTGCTGGCAGAATGGCTGACTAAAAGTAGGAAGAGCAGGAGCATCTGGAGCGACAGAAGGAGAGTATGACACACAGCTCCCTTCGGCTGAAGTGGTGGAGCCTTAGCTGGCTGAAAGAGGGAGTGGCGTGCCACTGGGTGATGCAGCAGGCTGGACCACCACATCTGAGCCATGGTTCTCCCAGGCCGCTTCATGGTGGCACAGCATATGTTGATGCAGGGCCGTGGTGCCAACATTGGGACCCTGGGCACGCTTTACCTTCTGCCGACCCATCTTGAATGTGGCTATGTTAATCTCCTCTGGATGCTTGATGAAAAACTGCCACAAGGCTGAGTAGCTGATTTTCCCACCAACAGTCCACACTAATTGATTGCTACTGCCGCCGTCTCAAGGAACCCCTGTTCCACTACCTCCCGGGAAGGTAGGCTGCATAGTAGCAGGTGGTCTCCCCCGGGCATGTTTGAGTCCAGAATTCCCACTTCTGCCACTATGCTGCCTGCCAAACATACTGCCACCTTGCTGGCTCAGCTGCTGCATCACGGGCAGCTGCTGCCTCACGGGCAACCTACATGATCATGAAGCCCCTTCTGCACCTGCAGCCCAATTGCGATTGGCTTCATCATCATCATCAACAAGTGTCTGCATGTCACTGATGTCCTCCTCAGGTTCCTCAACAGTGTCTGCTTCAGGACCCTGAATGCATGCAACACTACCTCCCACCTCGCTCTCCTCATCACTACTTGCCTGCCTAGTGGAGCAAGCGGTGGATGTCTCCTCCACTTCTTGGCTAGGCAGTAGCTGCTGACTGTCCTCTATTAAATCATCCTCACTAAATAGTGGATCTGAACCCACAGCATAAGATACTTCTGTAGGGGAGGGAACAGCATAGGAAAGAGGCAATGAGAGGACAGGGACTTCTCCCAGGCCATGCCAACAGTTGGTTGTGTCTGAGTAACCCACTGACTGTTGACTAGGGGTATTAGATGTCACTTGTGATGAAGTGAATGACCACATTAACCAATCGATGATGACAGATGGGTTGCTGGTCGAGACACGACCGCCAGCTGATACCGGGAGATCAGGCCTCTCGCTGCGACTCATGCTGCCACTCGCCCCTAGTCTACTGCAACCTCTGCCTGTTTCTGATGAATTTAGGCCTCTGCCACTCCTCTCAATCTCACTCCCTTCCCTATCAGTGCTTCTAGGCTGGATTTGTGCTTGAGCTGAATCGCTGCTTTGCTTCTGTGCAAAACACTGCTCTCTGATCCTCTCTATAATAAAACGCTGTAGATAGTGACTGGGAGGTGGATCGCTGCAGTAAGAATGCTTTTCTGTGACAAACTGCTCTCTGTCCAACAGAACGCTGACTTGACTAGGAGATAAATCGCTGCTGGAAAAATATTTTCTGTGTAACACACAGGGCTGTCTGTCCCTATCTATCTCTCTGTAGTGTAAGGGTCACATTACGTTTTCAGCCATACGGGACCACATCCGGCTGGGGGGAGCTAAAACCGGGCACTCCCATAGCTCTGCCGTATGCTGCCTGTATTCATTTCAATGAGCCGTCCAGAGTGAAACTGACTCCGGTCGGCTCATTTTTCCCCCCGTATTTTTCCACCGGACCTAAAACCGTGGTTGACTTCTAGAGAATAGATTAGTATATTTGGACCCCTTCCGGTATCCACTTAAGGCAAACCCTCGAATTTCATGATTTTTTCAATTAGGCCTACTACCCAGGCTCCACAGGGTAGGCCACACTTGCAGGCCTAACTAACCAGACTACTTCGCTAGCCTAGTTCTCACTGTAACTTGCCAAAAGCCCAGTAGAATTATGGATTCTAGTGTTGAGCGGCATAGGCCATATTCGAATTTGCGATATTTCGCGAATATATGGCCGAATATTCTTCATATATTCGCTAAATTCGCATATTCGTAATATTCGCGTTTTGTTTGTGCATATGCGAAAATTCGCACAAATGAAAATTCGCATTTGCGAAAAATTAGCATATGCGAGAATAAGCAGAAACGAAAATTCGCAAATGCGAAAATTTACTTATGCAAATATTCACAAGCAACACTAATGGATTCCCTCTCAGACCCTAAAATGGCTATAACTACAATTGAAATAATTGTTGATACCCATCTGTTAAAGGCAGAAAAATCCACAATGCTCCCTGAAATAACTTGAAACTGACAAAAGTAAAAATTAATAAAAAAAATATTATTGACAGTCATGAAAATCAGACATTGTGGTTTAAGAGAATTATTTTCAAAAACAAAATATTGAAACTGGGCTGGACAAAATTATGGTACCCCGAATTTTATGGTTCACAAAAAGTTTATAACCTCCACAAAAAAAGGCCATTTGTAACTGTATACATAATGCACATAACACAAGGATGCAGCCTCAGGCACTGAAATGACAATAGAATATTAATTCCAAGTGATGAGAGCATTTTATTATAAACAGCACAAACAAACCAGAAACACATGAACCTACTGTACATGAAAAACAATACCAGATGGATAACACAGAGCCAAAGTAGGAGAAGGGAATGGAAGTAGGGGAAGGAAAGTAGGGTATTTGGGTGGACAATACCAAAGCAGCCACATAGTGGCAAGTTTGGTCAACATAAGATAAGTTTAAACAGTGATGCGCCGGAGCGATTCCATAGTCAGTCAGGTGGGAAAAGCTGGGGATTCCCGGAATAGCCATGCAGACAAAGTAGTAAAAAACTCTGAGCATCAGAGGAACAAGCTCCTCCATCCTGTGGAGGTGGTCTATTGTCGCTACCCACATTACATGCAAGAGGGGCCTCAAGAGTCCCTTCTTGATGTGTCCTAAACAGGCAGGGAATACTGACAACAGGGCAATAGAATCGGTAGGTGTAATAGCCATACCTCATAACTGGTTATAAAGAGAAAATACCTCCTGCTAGATCCCTGTCACACTCCCTCAACTCCCCCAGAGATGAAGCAATGATCCTATTATCTAATGCTATTTATTCCCTTCAATCCACCTTGGAGTTGCATGATTAAGCAGTTACCCAATACCCAGCAAATTAAATTTTAGCTGATAACAATGCTATACAAAGCTGTCGAACACTCCTCCCCTCCACGTATCAATTACCTGATCACTTGATACCTCCCCTCACGTAATCTCCTTGCAAGACCTCTTTTTGTGCTCATGTCTGTTCCTGTATCCACCATCAAAAGCTTCAAATTTAAAAACCCATTAGAGCCCTGCATTAGGATTGGGATCCCTCAGGACCCAATAAAAACCTTTTAGGTGGTTATGAGATTGTTGCAGGCAGGAGCGGTTGGTCACAGAACATACAATGGGTGCCTTACAATCCTGCACAAGGGGGGTAATGAAAAGGCTTGGGGATACTATCTCTAAAAGTTGTGACATAGTGTTGGCAGAAGCTGGCAGAATTGGATACACATGTTGCGGGAGCAGGAGAAAATAGAACACACATGGTCAGAAATCAAGAAGGCGGGAGCAGAATTAAAGGGGTATTCCAGGCCAAAACTTTTTTTATATATCAACTGGCTCCGGAAAGTTAAACAGATTTGTAAATTACTTCTATTAAAAAATCTTAATCCTTCTAATAGTTATTAGCTTCTGAAGTTGAGTTGTTGTTTTCTGTCAAACTGTTCTCTGATGACTCACGTCCCGGGAGCTGTGCAGTTCCTATGGGGATATTCTCCCATCATGCACAGCTCCCGGGACGTGACATCATCATTGAGCAGTTAGACAGAAGACTTCAGAAGCTAATAACTATTGGAAGGATTAAGATTTTTTAATAGAAGTAATTTACAAATCTGTTTAACTTTCCGGAGCCAGTTGATAAAAATAAAAAAAGGTTTTGCCTAGAATACCCCTTTAAGAAAACAGTCCCATGCAAGGCTCTAAAACCTATCATTTCAGAAAATATGCTGGTTATATGGAGAACTGCTACCCTCGCCTACTGTCTCACACCCCTTACCTTGTAGATTGTAAGTAAAAAGTGTGCCGGCTCACGTCGATATACTGTAGTCCAGGTCCTTTTTAACTGCATCCAGTTGAGCCTACACCACAACTACACTTTGGCTTGCTTGGGCCATTCATGATCTGAGGCGGAGAAGAAACTATTGCAGGTGTGATGAGCTGAAGTTTAGGTTTCTGTTTGTTAATCCCTTATGTGCCAGTCTGTCTTTTCTTTTATTAATGTGTAGTATAATTGCTTTGGTGTTATGCTTTATACTTTTTTATCTCCTTATCATGTTGTCTATACAGTGCCATGGACTGAAAGTCACTTTTAAATAAACAATAATCACATTATTAGCATAGAACTCAGATTTGACAAATACAAATCATCAGATAGTCTTCTCAGAAGGGCCAAATTTTGCTTTAAAATATATTTTTATTGAATTTAAACAGGATAGTATATCGTCTCAGGCTTATAAACATTTCACAAATTATTAAGTGAAACTTTAGTACATCGATAGAAATATAAGAACAGTATAGAAACTAAAAGAAACATTAAAGACAGATTTGTAAATTGCTTCTATTAAAAAATCTTAATCCTTCCAGTACTTCTTAGCTGCTGAATACTACAGAGGAAATTATTTTCTTTTTGGAACACATAGCTCTCTGCTGACATCATGACCACAGTGCTCTCTGCTGACATCACTGTCCATTTTAGGAACTGTCCAGAGCAGCAAATGTTTTCTATGGGGATTTTCTCCTACTCTGGACAGTTCTTAAAATGGACAGAGGTGTCAGCAGAGAGCGCTGTGGTCATGATGTCAGTAGAGAGCTCTGTGTTCCAAAAAGAAAATAATTTCCTCTGTAGTATTCTGCAGCTAATAAGTACTGGAAGGATTAAGATTCTTTAATACAAGTACTTTACAAATCTTTAACTTTCTGGCACCAGTTGATTAAAAAAAGTTTTCCACCGGAGGACCCCTTTAATAGAACAAATTTTGATAATGCATTTCATAGATACTACAAAAACCTGTAAGTCAGAAACACAAGTATTCTTAATTCTTAGTACTGGTGGGTGTCCAATTCTGTCCCAATGTCTAAAAATTTTCTAACATTTTTTGACATTTTAAGTCAGAAAATATCAGATCTGTACAACCCCATTTGATGCATGCAAATTCTTTTCAGAGCTGTTTACAATGGTAACAAGTCATAGCTATTTTAAGCTACAGCTTCTTGATGTTTCCATTTGTACAAAATCAGCAGACTTGCTTACAATTGTAAGGCATTGTCTGCATGTTGGAACACGATAAGTTATTACTGTATGTTGCATGCACAGCAGTGCCAAAATGAAGAGGTCAGCATTTACGAAAACCTCTGTAGAATTCTTATTGTCAACATATAATCCTGCCTGTGCTGGTTTAAATATTGACCAAAGTGGAAAACATTACATATTACTGGGACATTACTTTTTCCAGGTTTGTTTCTTTTGGAAAATATTTTTCAAGGTGTTTTTTCAATAGACATTTCTCAGTTATCCACAGGATTACGTGTCTCAAGTCTCCAGTTCCTCCTTAGCCATGTGATTGTATGGGCATTACAGAAACCAGTGGGCAACCCCCCCCCCCCCCCCCCCCCCACACACACACACACACTCTTTCTTGTGATATCACGGTTTTGCTGCCTGTTTGACCATTCGGGGAGTGATCAGTTGGACACAAACTATATTTTACTATTGGTTGTGACTGGGAGATGGAGGGACATGATTTACATACATATACAGGGAGTATGATTGTGACAGTGAAGAGCATGTATGAGTCTCAGGCAGAGGGATCACACTGTTATAACATATCAAGACAAAAGTGACACATACTGTAGAAAATACAGTAACATTAATGGCTTATGCACTAAAAAGGTTAGTTTTTCTCATAAAAAATAAAAATGTCAAAACAAAAACAGGCTCTGGATCAGAAGTTTGTGTTGAGCGGAGTTCCCAATGTGTACCTTCAATGTATGCCTCTGACAGATGCCCTTGTATAGGCATATCGCCAATAAGCTATCAGGTATACATTGAGGTTTATTTACTAAGAGTGGAGTGTAGTTTTTTTTGTGAGTTTTGATTCCCAACAGGTATTTTCCCAAGGTATTTACTAAGGTTTCCCTACATTTTGCTCTTTTCCCTACGTATTGCTTTTTTTTTTTACAACTGTTCTGATCTGTTGGGTTTTTCCCAGCTCAAATCCACCACATTTTCTGTGGAAGCCTTAGTAAATATGTTGGGATTTTTCAAAATTGTCAGAGCCACACCCTTTTTGTCGGTGCCAAGCCCACTTTCTCCTGTGACCAAGCCCCCTTTCCTGGTTTTTCTTGTAAAATGGAGGGTTTTGGTTTTTTCGGTCGCAAATTGTGTCGCATGAAACGTGCAACACAATTTGGGCGCAAAACCCGAGAAAAAAAAGTTGGGATCACATTAGTAAATAAACCCCATTATTTTGTTGGATTAATCGCCATTGAGTAGTACAGTCTTTTGGACCAGCAACACGCAGGGCACGTGGCTAAAACCAGTTTGGTTTTTCACTGCTAAATGGCCGGGACTGGTTACTGCAGCTAAGCTCCCGTTCAGCCTTGACGGCAGGCTCTCTTACAGATACATCCTTGCAGGACCGTATGTTACAGTTCACGCTGCCCCCGCACTAAGCCTGAATAAATATATTAGATGCTTATTTACAGACCAGTTATTGACAAATGACTAATTCTTATGCATTGGTAATGATTATTGGTCAGAGTAAACAGTGAACAAGCTCAACAACAAAACTACTGCTACCTTTTGTTATGTGATAAAAAATAGTTGTTGTAAGCTTTACAATAAAGTAAATGTAAAAACTCTGCCAAATCCCATTATCAGTAGTGTGGATTATCAACTATAACAGAGTGTTCATCTATCATGCAAATCAAAGCACATTCTGTCATATTCTATCCTGACGATAGGCCATCAATAGGCAGATATTGATGGCCTATCCTGAGAAAAGACACTAAATGACAAAGTCTCAGAAAACATGGCTTTTAATAATTTCCCCAATTGTGTTTTTAACAAACCATTTATGCTTAGGCCTTCGATGTTTGTGTTATGATGGGTACTAAATTACATGAAATACACATCATCATTGATTCAGACTGATTGATTATAGATATGATTATAGATATTACTTCATTATCTTCCACAGGAGCACAGAGACCAACCAAACATTCTTGTGTTACAAGAAGAGCCAAGAAGTCCACAAGAGCAAGAAGTAGTAGCAATGAACATTCGACAACTAGACGTTAATGAAAGTGCAGGTTTAAAAGAGGTATGAGAAGTTTTTTATATTTGTGAAAACATACAAAGAAATATGGTGAGCACTGTCCAATAGAAATATTATTCTCTGAAATAGGTTTTTTTTTTGTGCAGAGGCTGCATACAAAAGGTACTGAATTATTAACTGCATGGAAAAATCAGTACAATATACTTTTTATTTTCATTTAATAATTATATACACATTGGGAGAGTAATATTAATGTACAACACAAATAGAATAACACAGCCGCACATCCACCATTTGTATTTTGATCTACTTGCTTTTCAGCATAATTTCAAAAACTAACAGGTTGTTTGTATACATTTTGATCAAAAAGTACAAGCCCACTCGCCACGTCAAAGCCACCTAGTCAGAGTGGGTCCCTAACCTTGCACTGGCGTAGTGTCGGGCAGCGACTACTTTCTCCAAGACACCAAGCCCACAGGGGGGACAACCCAGTGGCCAGGCAGCCCCACTGTTGCCTGACCAAGCCCCTGGCTCTGGGCTGCACCACCCCAGAGACAAAGCATCACAGAAACAATGGCTGCCACGGAGCACCACACCAGTGACGTGGCGAGTGGGCTTGTACTTTTTGATCAAAATGTATATTAACAACCTGATAAAGTGGCTTGGTCGGGCAGCAGTGGGGCATGGTGTCTCGGGGGAGTGGTGGCCGCCCGGCACTACGCCAGTGTTAGGTTAGGGGCCCACTCTGACTAGGTGGCCTCGACGTGGCGAGTGGATTTATACTTTTTGATCAAAATGTATACAACCTGTTAGTTTTTTAAATTATGCTGAGAAGCAAGTAAAAGAAAATACAAATGATGGATGTGTGGCTATGTTTCTCGATTTGTTTTGTGCTGAAATATTAATACTGTCTTAAATGGAGACTAGCTAGGCAGAAATTCTGCCAAGTATGTCATACTATATGATAATTTTAGCACATTTTGCTAGATATGTCAGACCTTTTGTAATATTTTGATTGGCTTACTCGTATTTTACACACAGAAATTGATCTAGGTACTTATTTTTCATTATTATATTAAATTTTTTCCTGCTCCTGCAGAACCCCATTTACACTCTTGGGATGCAGAATGTCATTGGGTTTCATGTAGATTTATATCAGCATTAAATTACACTTGAATAAACATCATGTAAACATACCCTAAGGGTCTATTCGCATAGCAGAATTACCGCTCATCCGTCCCAATTCCACTTCCGCATGTGTGGATTTTGTGCGGAATTGGTGCAGAATTCAAGCGGAAATTCTGTAGAAGTGTGAATGAAAGTGTGGACTCCTATAGAAGTGTATTGGCCTTTCATTTGAGGAGACATTCCGCAAGTGGAATTCCGCTTGAGGAAATTATGCCGTGTGAATAGACCCTATAGATGCATAAAGGTGGAACATTGCTTGCAAAATGGACTTGCAAAATTCTAACAGAAAGTTCTTGATTTATCTTTTTCCCTTTGTGTTATGTTTATGTTAAGAAAACTATAATTTTTTATTTGATTATTGTTTTTCACCTGCTCGCTAAAATAATTTTGAACAATGATTCTTATCATGCTATGAAGTCTAACATTAGCAGGCACCAAGAATAGTTATATACTGCATAAACTATACTGAAAACAAATAGCAGTCTTCTTTTTTTGGACATCCTAATAGCTTAAATGGCCTTAAGGATTGCTATTCTTACAAGCCCTTTTGAGCCTATGAAATCCTTCGGCATGTGCTTTTCACAAGAGGGATCTCCCCTTGGAAAATTGTGCAGTTTGTGATTCCTCGCTAGGATTCCACTGAGGTTTTTCTCACCAGCAAAAACACCAGGAAAAACTGCCAGGAAAACTGTCAAAAAAACTGCCTCAGCTTTTTCCTGCGTTTTGGCAATTTTTCTGGTGTTTTTTTTGGTGTGTGGAAACAGCAAAATTTGTACCCTGTGGCAGTTTTCTCACTGCCTTCAGGCTACCACTCTGTGGGTCGGATGCTGGGCGCACGATCCACAGAGTGTAAAGAGATGAGGAGCGATGTATAGCATTACTGCTCACCTCCTCCGGCCATATAGTATACAGGGGTGCATAGTGTACCCGAGTATACTATACAGGAGCTGGGAATCCTGTCACTATACTGACCGGACTCCCTGCTCCTATAACCCCTTTGGGCGGTAAACCGAACATACAGCTATCATTAGATAGTTGTACATAGTGTATACAGAAGACAAGATCAGCTTACCTTCTTCGCTCCCTGTCCCTGCCGACTCTGTGTAGCTCCGCCTCCTAATGATGCTGCACTCAGGGGCGGAGCTACAGACGGGAGGCAGAGTGGTAAGTCTGAGGCTCTGTTCAAATTGTACATTTTAAATAATGTGAACAGACCCTTCTCCCAGTGTCTTCCCAGACAGGTAGAGTCCAGTTGCTGCTAAACTACAACTCCCAGCATGCTGGGAGTTGTAGTTTTTCAACAATTGGAGGCTCTCTATTTGGGAAGACATTGCATTATGTCCTAACCCATTTTTTGTGTTTCTTTTTTCTTCTCGTTTCAGATCCGTGTATGCAGAAGATTACGGTGGATTCAGAGGACTACTGCGGATGAACTTTTTCCCTTTTAATGAAATGGCTAATGAGGGCTGTGGGGGAGTGTTTTTTTTTTTTTTTTTTTATTAAATACTACTAAGCCTGAAAATGTAATTGAAAAAAAACACAAAAAAGAAAATCATTTTATTTAAAAAAAAAAACATTCCCCCACAGCCCTCGTTAGCCATTTTATTAAAAGGAAAAAAATCCAGTTCATCTGCAGTAGTCCTCTGAATCCACCCTAATCCTCTGCATACACAGATCTAAAATGAAAAGAAAAAAAAAAAGAAAAAAAGGGTTAATCTACACTGTCAACAGTGTAAGTTAACTCTTTCCTGGCCATGCTGGCACATAGCGCACAGCTCAGCAAGGGGTTAAAGGGGTACTCCGGTGAAAACCTTTTTTCTTTTAAATCAACTGGTGGCAGAAAGTTAAACATATTTGTAAATTACTTCTATTAAAAAATCTTAATCCTTCCAGTACTTATTAGCTGATGAATGCTACAGAGGAAATTCCTTTCTTTTTGGAACACTGATGACATCACGAGCACAGTGCTCTCTGCTGACATCTCTGTCCATTTTAGCAACCATGTATAGCATGGTGTAGGCTAAGGGCAGCATGGTGGCTCAGTGGTTAGCACTGCTGCCATGCAGTGCTGGGGTCTTGGGTTCAAATCCCACTAAGGACAACAATAAATAAAGCGTTATTATTATTATAATAACGTCAGCAGAGAGAACTGTGGTCGTGATGTCATCAGAGAGCATTCCAAAAAGAAAATAATTTCCTCTGTAGTATTCAGCAGCTAATAAGTACAGGAAGGATTAAGATTTTTTCATAGAAGTAATTTACAAATATGTTTAACTTTCTGCCACCAGTTGATTTAAAAGAAAAAAGGTTTTCACCGGAGTACCCCTTTAAGTGAGCCAGCAATGTTTATACTGCTTACACATTGCAGGCTCACTGTAAGTTCTTGCTGGGCAGTAGATATTCGGCTACTGCTCAGCATCAGCTGTTCTCCCAGCTCTGCAGCAGTGAGCACAGCTGAGTCCCGAAATTCATATCAGGAGATCGCAACAGGTGTCAGAAGTGACACTTGCTGTGATCTGTCCCTTACTGCAGGTACTACTGCTCCCAACATGGAGCACACTCTGCTCCATGCTGGGAGCTGTAGTATCTGTACTAATAGACAGATGGCCCAGGTGTCACTTCTGACACCCGTTGCAATCTGTCTATTAATGCAGGTACTACAGCTCCCAACATGGAGCAGAGTGTGCTCCATGTTGGGAGTAGTAGTACCTGCAGTTAAGGTTAGATCACAAAGGGTATCACTCCTGACATCCGCTGCGATCCTCTGGTATGAGCGATAGAACCGCACTTGTCCCTGTTTGATCCCTGTTTACACATTTATAAAAACTTTGTTCTAAAAACTATAAATTTCGCATTTATGCAGTTCACTATTGACTTGCAGCTAAATAACATCTGGCCACAGCGTTTTTTTCACAAATAAAATGCTGTGCAGCAAAATGGGCATTTTGATCAGCATTTTTGCATGACAAACCTCAGTGGAATTCTAGCCTTAGGCTAAGTTTATACTTGTCTTTTTGTCCTGCGTTTTTTTGTGTGATAAAAAAAACGCAAGAAAAAACGTCTGAAACCATGCCAGTGCAATTTCCTGCATCTGGCGTTTTTTCTGCCGTTTTCTATGGCATTTTCTCATTTGTGTGGAAATTGCATCTTTTCCCCCTTTAGCGTTTTTTCTAAATGTGTTGGGTACAAAAATAAAATAAAAATTAAAAAAAAATTTAATTAAAAAAAGGGATGCAGTAGTGATGGAAAAAAATCTATTAAACGAAATTCATATATTTTTTATAAAGAAATGTGTATTAATTTTTAAACAGGGATCAATGTATGTGGGCGGGCAGAGCACTAAAAATGTAGCCGACAATAATAAAAGTGTAGTGTGTGTGTTTTTCACTTTTTAAAATTTTTTTTAAATTTTTTAGGTAGTACTACTACCTGTATAATGTATAGATGCGGCCAGCTGCTCTTCTATGGTTCCCTGCACTGACATATATATACACTTATTCATATTTCCCACAGAGTTGTGATTGGCTGGAACCATCTGGCCAATCACAGCTCTCTGGGGGAAATATGAATAGGTACAGTTACTACTATTCCCGTCATGGAACAGTGTGTTCCATGTTGGGAATAGTAGTACTACCTAAAAAATGTAAAAAGGAAAAAGTGAAAAACACTTACACACTACATTTTTATTATTGTTGGCTAAATTATTAGTGCCCTGCCCGCCCACATTAATTGATCCCTGTTTTAAAAATGTATAAAAATTTCAATATAAAAAAGTTAAATTTCATTGGATACAATTTTTTCCACCACTACTGTATCTTTTTTATATTATTTTTTTAATGGTACCCAATGAAATTTTTTTAAAAAGGTATCTCCATCACTTTTTTGGATTGCTAAAGACCAAAAAAAAAGAATAAAAACCGCCTGCAAAAACGCCCAATTTTAAACCCACATGTCGTTTTTCTTGCCGTTTTTTACTCCCATAGACTTCTATGGGAGAAAAACGCCAGGATTTCAGGGAAAAAAACGCCATTGGGTCAACATGTTACGACTTTGCAAAACTGCCAAGGAGCTTAAAAGCAACAAAAAAAGAGTAAAAAAACGCCAAATAATTTTTTTAAAAACACGCCAAACTGAAAAACGCAAAGTGGAAAAAGAATTTTGAGATTTCTCATTGATTTACAGCTAACATCTGGCTGCAGCATTTTTTCAATAAAAAAAACGCCACAAAAATAAAAACAAGTGAAAACTTAACCTAAATGTGTATAAACATAACCTAATAATGTGCAGCAACTATAAGGCTAAGTTTCCACTTGGTTTTTATTTGTGTGTTTTTCCCCCAAAAATGCCAAAACGGCCCCCATGGCATTTCTTCATTGAAAAAACGCTGTGGCCAGATGTTAGCTGTAAATCAATGAGAAATCGCAAAATTCGTTTTCAACTTTGCGTTTTTCAGTTCGCCGTTTATTTAAACTTTTTGCCGCTTTTTCACTCTTTTTTGGAGTTTTTCAGCTCCTTGGCGGTTTTGCAAAGCCCCAGCATGTTGAGCCTATGGCGTTATTTTCCCTTAAATTGTGGTGTTTTTCTCCCATAGAAGTCTATGGGAGTAAAAAAACACAGAGAAAAAGGACATGTGGGTTTTAACTTTGGCATTTTTGCTGGCGGTTTTTATTCTTTTTTGGACTTAAGCGATCCCAAAAAGTGATGGAGATACCATTTTTAATAAAATTTCGTAGGGTACCATTAAAAAGATAAAATAAAAAAGATACAGTAGTGATGGAAAAAATTGTATCTAACGAAATTTATCTTTTTTATAACTAAATTTTTATAAAATTTTTTAAACAGGGATCAAATTATGTGGGCGGGCGGGGGCCTAAAATATATCCGACAATAATAAAAATGTAGTGTGTGTGTGTTTCACTCTTTCTTTTCCTTTTTTTTTTTTTTAAATCTTTTCTAGGTAGTACTACCACTCCCAGCATGGTACACACTGTTCCGTGATGGTAGTAGTAGTACTTCTGACAGCAGTTGGGATCCTCCTGTATAATGTATAGATTCGGCCGGCCGCTCATCTATGGTCCCCTGCACTGCCGTATATATATACCTATTCATATTTCCTGCAGAGAGCTGTGATTGGCCAGATGGTTCCAGCCAATTACAACTCTCTGCGGGAAATCTGAATAGGTGTATATAAAGAAAGAAATAAAATGGCAGCAGCACACTTGGTCAACGAAATGGAGGCTCTTAGCGCACTTTTTCAATGTGTCCCCCCATCCACCACCCAGCGGTAGCCTCATACAGGATGGGACCCGAACACAAAAACTGAGCCTAACACTCATAACACTCACCTCTGCTGGGCATATAGCCTCTGACTGGTTGACATGTTGAATCCACTATCAATCCAAACCACCTCCTGTGAAATAGGGGAGGGGATGCATGGCTACAGAAGGAGCCACTCCCCCCAAATTGCACAGCAAAAAAAAATAGAAAAAAATGTAGCCAGCACCTATACCCAATACACGGGTGCACGCTGCTGTGGCAAATACAAGAAATGCAAAAAAAGAAAATGGCAGCAGCACACTTGGTCAACAAAATGGAGGCTCTTAGCGCACTTTTTGATCAAAACGTGTCCCCCCATCCACCACGCGGAGGTGGCCTCATATAGGATGGGACCCTAACAAAAACTGAACCTAACACTCATAACACTCACCTCTGCTGGGCATATTAGCCTCTGACTGGGTGACATGTTGGATCCACTATCAATCCAAACCACCTCCTCTGAAATAGGGGAGAGGATGCACGGCTACAGAGGGAGCCACTCCACCCAAATTGCACAGCAAAACCAAAAAAAACTAAAATTTAGCCAGCACCCATACCCACTACATGGGTGCAAAACATGTACTGCTGCCATTTTCTTTTTTTGCATGTTTTGTACTTGCCACAGCAGCGTGCACCCATGTATTGGGTATAGGTGCTGGCTACATTTTAGTTTTTTTTGTTTTTTGCTGTGCAATTTGGGGGGGAATGGCTCCCTCTGTAGCCGTGCATCCCCTCCCCTACTTCACAGGAGGTGGTTTGGATTGATAGTGGATCCAACATGTCACCCAGTCAGAGGCTACATGCCCAGCAGAGGTGAGTGTTGTGAGTGTTAGGCTCAGTTTTTGTGTTAGGGTCCCATCCTATATGAGGCCACCTCCGCGTGGTGGATGGGGGGACACGTTTTGATCAAAAAGTGCTCTAAGAGCCTCCATTTTGTTGACCAAGTGTGCTGCTGCCATTTTCTTTTTTTCCATGTTTTGTACTTGCCACAGCAGCGTGCACCCGTGTATTGAGTATAGGTGCTGGCTACATTTTAGTTTTTTTTTGTTTGTGCTGTGAATAGGTGTATATATATATATACGTCAGTGCAGGGGACCAAAGAAGAGCGGCCGCACGCATCTATACATTATACAGGAGGATTGCAACGGGAGTCAGAAGTACATATACTACTACTCCCATCATGGAACAGTGTGTTCAATGCTGGGAGTAGTAGTACTACCTAAAAAATAAAAAATAAATAAAAAATGTGAAAAACATACACACACACATACACACACACACTACATTTTAATTATTGTTGGCTACATTTTTAAAGCCCTGCCCACCCCCATAAATTGATCCCTGTTTAAAAATGTATAAACATTTAGTTATGAATTTCGTTATTTTTATTTTCTTTTTAACAAATTTTGAAAAAATGCCAAAGGGGCCAAAAATGCAATTTCCACACAAATGAAACAAAGAAAAATAAACAATTTCAGATGCACAGATGCAGGACATTCCACAGGCGTTTTTTCCACAAAAAAAAAAAAAACGCAGGACACAAAACCAAGTAGAAACTTAGTCTAACACCAAAAGTTCTGCTATACATGAGGCTTAATGGCCTTTCATGCCACCTTGCATCATGTTTATAATCATGGATACTCGTGTAACATTATAACATGTGTAACCAACTCCTAATATATATTTTATAACAAAGAGAACTGAGTCTTTTAACAACCATAAAAATATTATTAAAATGGTTATTAACCCCAATTAACCTCTTTCTGCAAATGGAGGTTCATTAACGTCCATCTGTGGCTCCCGAGGTATGACGTGCACTCAGTAGGTGAGCACACATCATACCCGGTGGGTCCTGGTTGCTATAGGCAACCAGGACCCATGGCTAATGCCGGACATTGCTGATCGGGCTGATGTTTGGCATTAACCCTTTAGACACGGTGATCAAACTTGATCGCCACGTCTAAAATGAAAGTAAACATTAACAGTTAGCTCAGTGGTGCTGTCCCGAACAGCTTGCAGGATGCGAGCAGGATCCCTACCTGCCTTCTCGCTGTCCGATCGCCGAATGACTGCTCCGTGCCTGAGATCCTTGTTTTTCCATTTTTGCTTTTTCATTTAAAAAATCATAACTCTTTCAATTTTGCACCTAAAAATCCATATGATGGCTTATATTTTGCGCCATCAATTCAACTTTGTAAAGACACAGTCATTTTACCAAAAAATCTACGGCGAAATGGAAAAAAATAATATTTGTGAGACAAAATTGAAAAAAAAAATGTAGGTAGGTAGGTCCATATGATTAAAATGATACCCTATTTATGTAGGTTTGATTTTGTCGTACTTCTGGAAAAAATCATAACTACATGCAGGAAAATATATACGTTTAAAATTGTCATCTTCTGACCCTCTATAACTTTTTTATTTTTCCATGTATGGGGCAGGGTTGGACTCATTTTTTGCGCCGTCATCTGAAGGTTTTAGAGGTACCATTTGTGTATTGATCAGACTTTTTGATCACTTTTTATTCATTTTTTCATGATATAAAAGTGACCAAAAATGCACAAATTGGACTTTGGAATTTTTTTGCGCATACGCCATTGACCATGCGGTTTAATTAACAATATATTTTTATCATTCGGACATTTCCGCACGCGGTGATACCACATATGTTTCTTTTTATTTTTACTTACACAGTTTTTTTTTTTAATGGGAAAAGGGGGGTGATTCAAACTTTTACTAGGTAAGGTGATAAATGATCTTTATTCACTTTTTTTTCCCACTTTTTTTTTGCAATGTTATAGCTCCCATAGAGAGCTATAACACTGCACATACTGATCTCTTACATTGATCAGTGGTTTCTCATAAGAAACCACTGATCGATGATTCTGCCGCTCGAATGCTCATGCCTGGATCTCAGGCACTGAGCAGTCATTTGGCGATCGGATAGCATGGAGGCAGGTAGGGACCCTCCGGCTGTCATGTAAGCGGTTCGGGATGTCTCAATTTCACAGCAGCGATCCCAAACAGCTCCCTGAGCTAACTGGCATGGTTTTACTTTCACTTAAGACGCAGCGTTCAACTTTGAATGCCGCATCTAAAGGGTTAATAGCGCGCAGCACAGCGATCAGTGCTGCACGCTATTAGCCACGGGTCCTGGCCGTTGTTAGAGGCCCTGCATTATAGAACGGGAGTGGACTCATGACGTACCGGTACGTCATGGGTCCTTAAGAGGTTAACCCCTTCCCTAAAATTTTTTTTAATCAACTCCCTTTTCCCATTTAACCCCTTAAGGATCGAGCCCTTTTTCACCTTAAGGACCGGAGCGTTTTTTGCAATTCTGACCACTGTCACTTTAAACATTTATAACTCTGGAATGCTTTTAGTTATCATTCTGATTCCGAGATTGTTTTTTCGTGACATATTCTACTTTAACTTAGTGGTAAAATTTTATGGTAACTTGCATCCTTTCTTGGTGAAAAATCCCCAAATTTGATGAAAAAAATGAAAATTTTGCATTTTTCTAACTTTGAAGCTCTCTGCTTGTAAGGAAAATGGATATTCAAAATATTTTTTTTGGGGTTCACATATACAATATGTCTACTTTATGTTTGCATCATAAAATGTATGAGTTTTTACTTTTGGAAGACACCAGAGGGCTTCAAAGTTCAGCAGCAATTTTGAAATTTTTCACAAAATTTTCAAACTCGCTATTTTTCATGGACCAGTTCAGGTTTGAAGTGGATTTGAAGGGTCTTCATATTAGAAATACCCCATAAAAGACCCCATTATAAAAACTACACCCCCCAAAGTATTCAAAATGACATTCAGTAAGTGTATTAACCCTTTAGGTGTTTCACAGGAATAGCAGCAAAGTGAAGGAGAAAATTCAAAATCTTCATTTTTTACACTCGCATGTTCTTGTAGACCCAATTTTTTAATTTTTGCAAGGGGTAAAAAGGAGAAAATTTTTACTTGTATTTGAAACCCAATTTCTCTCGAGTAAGCACATACCTCATATGTCTATGTAAAGTGTTCGGCGGGCGCAGTAGAGGGCTCAGAAGGGAAGGAGCGACAAATTGTTTTTGGGGGGCATGTCACCTTTAGGAAGCCCCTATGGTGCCAGGACAGCAAAAAAACACACATGGCATACCATTTTGGAAACTAGACCCCTCAGGGAACGTAATAAGGGGTAATGTGAACCTTAATACCCCACAGGTGTTTCACGACTTTTGCATATGTTAAAAAAATATTTTTTTTTTTACCTAAAATGCTTGGTTTCCCAAAAATTTTTAAAAAAGTGTAATAGCAGAAAATTCCCCCCAAAATTTGAAACCCAATTTCTCCCGATTCAGAAAACACCCCATATGGGGGTGAAAATTGCTCTGCTGGCGCACTACAGGTCTCAGAAGAGAAGGAGTCACATTTGGCTTTTTGAAAGCAAATTTTGCTCTGGGGGCATGCCGCATTTAGGAAGCCCCTATGGTGCCAGAACAGCAAAAAAAAAACACATGGCATACCATTTTAAAAACTAGACCCCTCGGGGAACGTAACAAGGGGTAATGTGGACCTTAATACCCTACAGGTGTTTCACGACTTTTGCATATGTGAATTTTTTTTTTTTTTTTTACCTAAAATGCTTGGTTTCCCAAAATTTTAACATTTTTAAAAAGGGTAATAGCAGAAAACACCCCCCAAAATTTGAAGCCCAATTTCTCCCGATTCAGAAAACACCCCATATGGGGGTGAAAAGTGCTCTGCTGGCGCACTACAGGTCTCAGAAGAGAAGGAGTCACATTTGGCTTTTTGAAAGCAAATTTTGCTCTGGGGGCATGCCGCATTTAGGAAGCCCCTATGGTGCCAGGACAGCAAAAAAAAAAAAAAAAAAACACATGGCATACCATTTTGGAAACTAGGCCCCTCGGGGAATGTAACAAGGGGTTAAGTGAACCTTTATACCCCACAGGTGTTTCATGACTTTTGTATATGTAAAAAAAAAAATTTTTTTTACCTAAAATGCTTGTTTTACAATTTTAAAAAGGATAATAGCAGAAAATACCACTCAAAATTTGAAGCCCAATTTCTCCCGAGCACGGCGATACCCCATATGTGGCCCTAAACTGTTGCCTTGAAATACGACAGGGCTCCAAAGTGAGAATGCCATGCGCATTTGAGGCCTAAATTAGGGATTGCATAGGGGTGGACATAGGGGAATTCTACGCCAGTGATTCCCAAACAGGGGGCCTCCAGCTGTTGTAAAACTCCCAGCATGCCTAGACAGTCAGTGGCTATCTGGCAATACTGGGAGTAGTTGTTTTGCAACAGCTGGAGGCTCCGTTCTGGAAACAGTGGCGTACAAGACGTTTTTCATTTTTATTGGGGAGGGGCGCTGTGTAGGGGTATGTGTATATGTAGTGTTTTTTACTTTTTATTTTATTTTGTGGTAGTGTAGTGTAGTGTTTTTAGGGTACAGTCGCACGGGCGGGGGTTCACAGTAGTTTATCGCTGGCAGCTTGAGCTGCAGCAGAAAATTTGCGGCAGCTCAAACTTGCAGCCGGATACTTACTGTAATCCTCCGCCCATGTGAGTGTACCCTGTACGTTCACATTGGGGGGGGAACATCCAGCTGTTGCAAAACTACAACTCCCAGCATGGACGGTCTATCAGTGCATGCTGGGAGTTGTAGTTTTGCAACCACTGGAGGCTCCGTTTTGGAAACAGTGACGTACCAGACGTTTTTCCTTTTTATTGGGGAGGGGAGGGGGGCTGTGTAGGGGTATGTGTATACGTAGTGTTTTTTACTTTTTATTTTATTTTGTGCTAGTGTAGTGTAGTGTTTTTAGGGTACAGTCACACGGGCGGGGGGTTCACAGTAGTTTCTCGCTGGCAGTTTGAGCAGTTTGGAATTTTCTGCCGCAGCTCAAACTTGCAGCCGGATACTTACTGTAATCCTCCGCCCATGTGAGTGTACCCTGTACGTTCACATTGGGGGGGGGGGGGGGGAACATCCAGCTGTTGCAAAACTACAACTCCCAGCATGTACGGTCTATCAGTGCATGCTGGGAGTTGTAGTTTTGCAACAGCTGGAAACACACAGGTTGTGAAACACCGAGTTTGGTAACAAACTCAGTGTTTTGCACCAAGTGTGCCTTCAGCTGTTGCAAAAGCTACAACCCCCAGCATGTACGGACAGCGGAAGGGAATGCTGGGTCTTGTAGTTATGCAACAGCCGGAGGCATACTACATTGGCTGGGGATGCTGGGGATTGTAGTTATGCAACAGCTGGAGACACACTGGTTTACTACTTAACTCAGTGTGCCTTCAGCTGTTGCAAAACTACAACTCTCAGCAGTCACCGACAGCCAACGGGCATGCTGGGAGTTGTAGTTATGCAACCACCAGATGCACCATTACAACTCCCAGCATGCACTTTAGCTGATTGTGCAAGCTGGGAGTTGTAGTTACACAACAGCTGAAGGTACACTTTTCCATAGAAAGAATGTGCCTCCAGCTGTTGCAAAACTACAAGTCCCAGCATGCCCATAAGGACATGCTGGGAGTTGTGGTGGTCTGCCTCCTGCTGTTGCATAACTACAGCTCCCAGCATGCCCTTGTTGCATGCTGGGAGCTGTTGCTAAGCAACAGCAGGAGGCTGTCACTCACCTCCAACGATCCACACTGCAGGTCAGTCCCGCCGCCGCCGTCGCTCCTGGGGCCCCGATCCCAACAGGGACGCCGGGGATCGGGGTCCCCAGCACCCGGGGTCGTCTTCCCGCACCCGCTCACGTCCTCCGGAAGAGGGGCGGAGCGGGTTGCGGGAGTGACACCCGCAGCAGGCGCCCTGATTGGTCGGCCGGTAATCCGGCCGACGAATCAGGGCGATCGTGAGGTGGCACCAGTGCCACCTCACTCCTGCAGGCTCTGGCTGTTCGGGGCCGTCTCTGACGGCCCCGATCAGCCAGTAATTCCGGGGCATCGGGTCACTGGAGACCCGATTGACCCGGAATCCGCCGCAGATCGCTGGACTGAATTGTCCAGCGATCTGCGGCAATCGCCGACATGGGGGGACATAATGACCCCCCTGGGCGATATGCCGGGATGCCTGCTGAACGATTTCAGCAGGCATCCGGCCCCGGCTCCCCTCCAGCTAGCGGCGGGGGCCGGAAATGCTCAGGGCGTATCCATACGCCCTCGGTCCTTAAGGACTTGGAAACGGGGGCGTATGGATACGCCCTATGTCCTTAAGGGGTTAAAAAAACAACTGTGTAAATAAAAATATAAATAAACATATGTGGTATCACTGCGAGCATAAAGGTCCGAACTATAAAAATATATTGTTAATTAAGCCGCACGGTCAATGGCGTACACGTAAAAAAAATTCAAAGTCCAAAATAGCGTGTTTTTGGTCACTTTTTATACCATAAAAAAATGAATAAAAAGTGATCAAGAAGTCATATCAAAACAAAAATTGTACCGATAAAAACTTCAGATCACGGCACAAAAAATTAGTCCTCATACCGCCCCTTATACGGAAAAGTTAAAAAATTATATGGGTCAACGTATTCATTTTGGTGCATGCAGTTAGAATTATTTTTAGTAATAAAATCAAACCTACATAAATTGGGTATTGTCATGACTAGAGATGAGCGAACTTATTAGATTCGGCCGATTCACCGAATTTTCCGGAAAAATTTGTTTCGATCCGAATTTATTGGCAGCGAATCTATATTAAAAACGGTTATTTCTGGCCTACAGAGAGCCTCAATAGGGGTGTAGAACACTTTGCTGTGTTCTAATACGCATATGGAGTGTGCTGGGGTAGTGAAATAATACTGTTATTCAGAATAACATGCAGATTACCAGCATCACTTTTAGAAGCACAATGACAGAGCCTGGAGGTGGCATCAGTATGAGGAGACCATATAGTGGCTGAATGACACAGCGTAGAGGTGTTGGCAGCATGAGGAGACCATATAGTGGCTGAATGACACAGCGTGGAGGTGTTGGCTGCATGAGGAGACCTTATAGTGGCTGAATGACATAGCGTGGAGGTGTTGGCAGCATGAGGAGACCATATAGTGCCTCAATGACACAGTGGGAAGGTATTTGCCGCATGAGGAGACCATATAGTGGCTGAATGACACAGCTTGGATGAGGCTGAAGCATGAGGAGACCATATAGTGGCTGAATGACACAGCATGGAGGTTTTGGCAGCATGAGCAGACCATATAGTGTCTGAATTACACAGCGTGGAGGTGTTGGCAGCATATGGAGACCATATAGTGGCTGAATGACACAGCGTTGAGGTGTTGACAGCATGAGGAGACCATATAGTGGCTGAATGATACAGCGTGGAGGTGGCGGCAGCATGAGGAGACCACATAGTGGCTGGATGACACAGCTTGGATGAGGCTGAAGCAGGAGGAGACCATATAGTGGCTGAATGACACAGCGTGGAGGTGTTCGCAGCATGAGGAGACCATGTTGCTAACACCTCCACGCTGTGTCATTCAGCCCCTATATGGTCTCCTCCTGCTGAATGACACAGCGTGGACTTGTTGGCAGCATGAGGAGACCATATAGGGGCTAAATGACACAGTGCGGAGGTGTTGGCAGCATGAGATGACCATATAGTGTCTGAATGGCACAGCCAGGAGTTGGCAGCAGCATGAGTAGACACTAGGCCTTCACAATCAATAAGATTATAGGATGAATTCTGAAATTTAAATTGAAGGTTTTGGGTAACTAGAACAACCATAACAACATTTTTATTCCCAGAGACCATATATTGCCTGAATGGCACAGCCTGGAGTTGGCAGCAGCATGAGTAGACACCAGGGCTTCACAACCCCTAAGAAAAAAAGATGAAGTTTGAATTTTAAACCGAAGATTTTGGGTAGCTAATGCTACCATAACAACATTTTTATTCCAAGACCCAGGCCCAGCAGCATCAGTAAACCATATATTGGCTGAATGACACCGCCTGGAGTTGGCTGAAGCATCAGGAGACCCCAGGGCTTCACAATACCGAAGAAAAAACAGCCGAAGTTTGAAATTTAAACTGAACATTTAGGGTAGTTAGTGCTACCCAAAGGATTTTTGGGCCCAGACCCAAGCCCAATAGCATCAGTAAACCATATATTCGCTGAATGACACAGCCTGGAGTTGGCAGAAGCATGAGGAGACCATTGAAATGTATGATTTTTAAATTTAATTTTGAGATTTTTAAATTTAAATTAGGGATTTTTAAATTGAACTTTTAACTCCCAAGTTTTAGTGTCCCTGACCCCGGCGTGAGGGTACAAATGACCAAATCTAACAAGGAGTCACATGTCACATGGCAGCACAATGACAGAGCCTGGAGGTGGCATCAGTAGGAGGAGACCATATAGTGGCTGAATGGCACAGCCTGGAGTTGGCTGAAGCATGAGGAGACCATATAGTGTCTGAATGGCACAGCCTGGAGTTGGCGGCAGATGAGGAGACAATAGGGCCTCACAATCTCTAAGAATAACAGATTAATTTTGAAATTTCCATTGAAGATGCATGATACCTAGTGCTACCATAAACATATATAGATAATGTCCTAGGCCCAGCAGCATCACTAAAACATGTAATTGCTGAATGACACAGACAGGAGCAGGCAGCAGCATGAGTACACAAGAGAGTTTCATAACCCCTAATATTGAAAGATCAATGTTGAAATCTCAATTAAGCACGTATGTAAGCTAGTGCTAACAACCAAAAATTTAAGGACCAAGCCCAGCAGAATCAGTAAGCCAAGTAGTTCCTGAAACACACAGTCAGGATCAGGCATCAGCAGTACACAAGAGGGTTTCATAACCCCTTACATTGAAAGATAAATGTTGAAATCTCAATTAAGCATGTATGTAAGCTAGTGCTAACATACAAAAATGTAAGGACCAAGCCCAGCAGCATACATAAGCCAAGGAGTTCTGAAAGATACAGTCAGGAGCAGGCAGCAGCAGTACTCAAGAAGGTTTCACAACCCCTAAAATTGAAAGGTCAATGTTGAAATCTCTATTGAAGAGGTATGTTACCTCGTGCTATCATCAAAAAATTTAAGGCCCAAGCCTAGCAGCATCACAAAGCCAAGTAGTTCCTGAAACACACAACCTGGAGCAGGCATCAGCATGAGTTTACAAAAGGGATTCACAACCCCTAACATTAAAATGTTAATGTTCAAATCTGTATAGAAGAGGTATGTTAGCTAGTGCTAACATCAAAAAATGTTTAGCACAGGCCCAGCAGCATCACTAAACCATATAGTTGCTGAAACACAGAGCCTGGATCAGGCAGAAGCAGAAGTACACAAGAGGGCTTAATAACCCCTAATATTAAAAGGTGAATATTGAAATCTGTATAGAAGATGTATGTTAGCTGGTGCTAGCATCAAAAAGATTTAGGCACAGGCCCAGCAGCATCAGTAAGCCAAGTAGTTCCTAAAAACACACAGCCTGGATCAGGTAGCAGGATGCGTAGATAAGAGGGCTTCACAACCCCTAAAATTAAAAGATCAATGTTGAAATCTCTATTGAGCATGTATGTTTGCTAGTGCTACCATAAAAAAATTGTAGGTAATATCCAAGACAGTACCAGCAGCATCAGAAAACAATATATTGGCTGAATGACACAGCCTAGAGGTGGGGAAAGCATAAGGAGCCCATATAGTGTCTGAATGGTACAGCATGGAGGTGGCCGAAGCATGAGGAGACCATACAGTGCTTGAATGGCACAGCCTGGAGTTGGCAGCAGCATGACGAGACCATTGAAATTCATGATATTAAAATTTAAGATTTTTAAATTGAAATGATGGATTTTGTAATTGAAATGTCACTTCTCTGCCTGACATACTTATTGCATATATGAAGGGAATACAATACACTTCACTACCCTAAAACAGTATTTGCCTAGAACAGCAGCAAGTGTATACTATTGGCTGTCCTTTCACAGTATATAGACCCTTGACAGATTAACAGGAACAAAATAGTACACTACTTAGATGTAGGTATGTGGTATGCACTTATGAGGGCAGAAAAATATGCTACAGTACACTTAAAAATACTTATTTTTACCTGTGTCCCAGATTCCAAAATTCCTTTATAATCAGAAATAGTCAGAATACCACCTGACATTCAAAATAATCAAATGATACATACGTTCTCTTCATTAGATGACAATATGAGTATTGTGTGTTCCAGTGACATTAGCTCATCGGAGGAAGAGGAAAACATGATACAACTTAATTCTACAACTGAAGAACCATAACAAAAATGAACGACTTAAAGCCTACTGGAACTGAGGAACTTTAAAATGGTAAATCTTCCACCTGGGATAGTCAGTCAATTCCAACAGTTTCCTGTTTCTGCTAGTCCTTGGCAATATTCCTTTTATTACTGGTCTGGTATCAACGTGTCAATAATGCTGGGAGAGTAACTCAAGGATACCCACATGTTTCCTAAAATACACAGTCAATATATGGAGACCATATAGTGGCTGAATGACACAGCCTGGAGGTGGCTGAAGCATGAGGAGACTATATAGTGTCTGAATGGCACAGCCTGGAGTTGGCAAAAGCATGAGGAGACCATTGAAATTTAAGAATTTGAAATAGAAATTTAAGATTTTTAAATCGAAATTGAGGATTTTGAAATTTAACATTTAACTCCCAAGTTTTAGTGTCCCGGGCCCCGGCGTGTGGGTACAAATAACCAAATCTAACAAGGAGTCACATGTCACATGGCAGCACAATGACAGAGCCTGGAGGTGGCATCAGTATGAGGAGACCATATAGTGGCTGAATGACTGCCTGGAGTTTGTGGCAGCACAGGGAGACCATATAGTGTCTGAATGGCACAGCCTGGAGGCGGTTGAAGAATGAGGATACCATAAAGTGGCTGAATGGCACAGCCTGGCGGTGGCATCAGGAGTCCTGAAAGTGACCCTAATGCAAGGAATTTCTGAAACTGGGGATCAGCACCTTAATTGTGTTTTGCAGTATCCATGGCAGCACAATGAGAGAGCCTGGAGGTGGTAGCATCAGAATGAGGAGACCATAGAGCAGCAAAATTAGAGAGCCTTGAGGTGGCAGCATCAGCATGAGGAGACCATAGAGCAGCACAATTAGAGAGCTTGGAGGTGGCAGCATCAGCATGAGGACACCATATGGTGGCACAATGACAGAGCGTGAAGGTGGTAGCATCAGCAAGAGGAGACCGTAGAGCAGCACAATGAGAGAGCCTGGAGGTGGAAGCATCAGCATGAGGAGACCATAGAGCAACACAATTAAACATCCTGGAGGTGGCAGCATCAGCATGAGAAGACCATATGTGGCACAATGACAGAGCCTGGAGGTGGTAGCATTAGCATGAGGAGACCATATGGTGGCACAATGACAGAGGGTGGAGGTGGTAGCATTAGCAGGAAGAGACCATAGAGCAGCAGTATGAGAGAGCTGCAAGGTGGCAGCATAAGCATGAGGAGACCATATAGTGGCACAATGACAGAGCCTGGAGGTGGTAGCATTAGCATGAGGAGACCAAAGAGCAGCACAATGACAGAGCCTGGAGGTGGCAGCAGCAGCATGAGGGTCATGCCAACTGAGGCATGAGTCTGAGGAACCCTCCGACTGTTGACTGGAGGTGTCGGATGTCACTTGGGCTGAAGTGGATGACCGAGTGAATCTCACTTGGGATGAAGTGGATAACCGAGTCAACCGATCAATCATGGCTGCTGTGTTGCTGGTCGCGACACGACTGCTAGCTGACACAGGGAGCTCAGACCTCTCGCTGCAACTCTGGCTGCCACACACCCCTACTCTACTGCGACCTCTGCTTGCGCCTGATGAATTTTGGCCTCTGCCACTCCTTTGTGCACATCCTGGCACTACTCTGCCTGACATACTTATTGTGTATATGAGGACAGTACAATACGCTTCATTACGCTTACAACAGTATTTGTCTAGAACAGCAGCAGTTGTGTACTATTGGCTGTCCTTTCACAGTATCTAGGCCCTTGACAGATTAACAAGTACAAAATAGTACACTGCTATTAAAATGTAGGTATGTGGTATGCACTGATGAGGGCAGAAACATGCTCTACAGTACACTTAAAAAAGTATCTGAGTACAACACCAGCTGATGAGTACTTTTGCCTGAATTTTCACAGTATGTAGGCCCTTGACAGTTTAACAGGTACAAAATAGTACACTACTTAGATGTACGTATGCGGTATGCACTGATGAGGGCAGAAAAAATGCGCTACAGTACACTTAAAAAATATATATTTTTGTAAAACACCAGCAGTACACAACAGTGCTGCAGCCAAAAAAAGCTGTGTACTAAGCACAAAATTGAACACTGTCACAGTACTATTAGGAATGGACTGCTGGTTATTATACCATCTACAGACTAGTATAACCTGTAGATGATTTTTTTGTGGAACAAAGACACTGAATTGCACTGAAAAATGATTCCTGCCTCCTCTGCTAGGGTTTATGAAGTTGATGCAGCTTGTTGAAATGTATGAGGTAACAAACAACTATGTGCCCCTCTCTGTAATTCTGTGCTGAAGAAAGTGACTGGGAGGTTTTCCAGTGAAAAAAACAATGCTCTCCGTCCATGAGAATGCTGATGTGACTAGGGGGATGTTAAACGCTGCTGGAATGCGCTTTTCTCTGCTGTAACACACACAGCGATGTCCGTCCTATCTGTATGCAGTGTAATGAATGATATGACGAGCTGCAAAACGTCTGCCGATTATATAGGGCTGTGATATCACAGGGGTCACTGGCTGCTGATAGACTGCATCCTGCATGTGATTCATTCATCCCGTCTACTTCCCTTCCCGCCTTCCCAGCATCCCTTGCCCCATGTGCTGACATGTGGATCTGCCATTTTAGATGCCCTGGAGCCTGGAACACTGTAAAATAGAGAGAAGCAATTCGCGCAATTGAATCGCGGCGATATTCGCATTCGTTGCAAATCGAATATTTCCTGAAATTTGTAACAAATTTGGGTTCGTCAGCTTCGATTGGCTCATCTAAAGTCATGACCGACTGGGGGGACAGGGAGAGTGAGCCCTAAACTGACCCTAAAACATCTCTCCCTGCCTACTTGTCCATCCATCCTAAACTACGGATCAACAACTGGGCGCCGGACCCTTCCTGCACTAAAGTGCAGTGACGTAAAACACATAATATACATAGTCGGTCACAAACCAGAAACATAATAGAATACTACCAGACAACCAGATATACAAGACAGGATACAAATACAAACAAGGCAGAATATTAACTCACTGTTTGTTAATTCAGTGTTTGTAAGTGAATTAACAAACAGTTCGTAAACCAGATATCAGATAAATGGCAGACATGATAAAATGAACAAAACTAGGCATGATAAGAGTATACAGCAGAATCCAGGAGATGAAGGGGATGAACAGAATAACTGAGAGCCAAAACACTAAACTGAACAGGTAAGTTACTAAGAACTATCACAAGCAGGTAAAAGTACAAAGGACTAAGATCAGATCAACCAAACATGATATTGTTATAGAGTGCGTTCCTGCCGGACGTACCGGGCATGAGCGCATCTACCCGCTCATGTCAGCAGCCGGCGGGGCTGGGATTCGCATCGCGGCGCGCGCCCACATGCGAGTCCCAGCCCGTCACACACCTCTGCCCTCTGCCTCTGTTCCTCAGCTCTGGCGTGCATTCCCCCGCCATCTAGGGCGCGCGCATGCCGGAGCTTTAAAGTTTAAAGGGCCAGTGTGCCCGTAATTAGTCTCACACCTGTACCTCTGTTATAAGTTCCAGCTCCTCCCTCATGCCCCTGCCAGATCTTTGTTTGCCTCAGTGCATTAGAGAAAGCTGTATTCTGTGTTTATTGCCGTGTACCAGACATTGCATGCCATGACCTGACAGTCTTCCTAGCCGCCTGCCTGTTGACCTTCTGCTAACCTACTGACTACGCTCCTGTGCCACCTGCCCTGATCTCCTGCTATCCAGACTTTGTCTTGTCTCATCCCTTCTGTGCCACGCTTAACCTCAGCCGCTTGTGTGGTCGAGTCGTGCCAGGTTCTAGCAACCTGGGTGCTGCCTGCTGCAGCAAGTCCATCCCACTTTGTGGTGGGCTCTGGTGAAAACCAGCGACATCTTAGACTCCGCTCCCTGGCCCGTCCCGCGTCATCTGCCACACAGGTCCAGCGGACCCACTACCTCTCCAGCTCCAGACCAGTGTGGTACTGCGGATCTATTATCTCCTGAGTTCCAGTCGACTGCGGTGAGTCTTACAGTAAGATCCGGCGATGGATCCCGCTGAGGTACCTCTGCCTGAGGTTTGGGATCTTCCTTTCATTGTGGTCCGTCAGTTGCAGCAGTTAGCCCATCAGGCGCAGAAACTAAGTCAACTGTCTGCCATGATGCAGCAACTTCTGACCATGCAACAGCAGTCGCAACCTTCTCCAGCCTCTCCACCTGTTTCTGCAGCTCCTTCCGGATCAAAGCTTTGTCTTCCCCTTCCCACGAAGTTTGACGGAGATCCTAAGTTGTGTAGAGGCATTGTGACTCAGTGCTCCATGCACTTGGAGCTCATGGTGGATCAGTTCCCGACGGAACGAACAAAGGTGGCGTTTGTGGTCAGTCTCTTGTCTGGAAAGGCCCTGGCCTGGGCTACTCCTCTCCGGGATCACAGTGATTCAATTTCCTCTAATCTCGCTGCCTTCTTAGCTGTGTTCCACAGCATTTTTGAAGAACCCGTATGTGCCTCCTCTGCCGAGACGGCTCTTCTGAACCTAAGATAAGGGACTTCCTCCGTGGGAGACTATGCTGTCCAGTTTCGTACCCTTGCTTCAGAATTTGCATGGAACAACAAAGCCTTATGTGCTACATTTAAAAAAGGACTGTTCAGCAGAATAAAGGACACTCTTACTGCACGAGATCCTTCTACTAACCTGTGTGAACTGATCCATTTAGCCACACGTATTGATGTGCGTTTTGCCAAGAGACAGGAAGAACTTTTTAACCCCTTAAGGACCAAGCCCATTTTGGCCTTAAGGACCAGAGCGTTTTTTGCACATCTGACCACTGTCACTTTAAACATTAATTACTCTGGAATGCTTTTAGTTATCATTCTGATTCCGAGATTGTTTTTTCATGACATATTCTACTTTAACGTGGTGGTAAATTTTTGTGGTAACTTGCATCCTTTCTTGGTGAAAAATCCCAAAATTTGATGACAAATTTGAAAATTTCGCATTTTTCTAACTTTGAAGCTTTCGGCTTGTAAGGAAAATGTATATTACAAATAAAAAAAAATTTGATTCACATATACAATATGTCTACTTTATGTTTGCATCATAAAATTGATGGTTTTTTTCTTTTGGAAGACACCAGAGGGCTTCAAATTTCTGCAGCAATTTTCCAATTTTTCACAAGATTTTTAAGGGACCAGTTCAGGTTTGAAGTGGATTTGAAGGGTCTTCATATAAGAAATACCCCACATATGACCCCATTATAAAAACTGCACCCCCCCCCCAAAGTATTCAAAATGACATTCAGTCAGCGTTTTAACCCTTTAGGTGTTTCACAGGGATAGCAGCAAAGTGAAGGAGAAAATTCACAATCTTAATTTTTTACACTCGCATGTTCTTGTAGACCCAATTTTTGAATTTTTACAAGGGGTAAAAGGAGAAAATGTATACTTATATTTGTAGCCCAATTTCTCTCGAGTAAGCACATACCTCATAGCTCTATGTAAAGTGTTCGGCGGGCGCAGTAGAGGGCTCAGAAGTGAAGGAGCGACAAGGGGATTTTGGAGAGTGAGTTTTTCTGAAATGGTTTTTAGGGGGCATGTTGCATTTAGGAAGCCCCTTTGGTGCCAGAACAGCAAAAAAAACACATGCCATACCATTTTGGAAACTAGACCCCTTGAGGAACGTAACAAGGAATAAAGTGAGCCTTAATACCCCACAGATGCACTTTTGCATGTGTAAAAAAAATAAAAATGTTTTTCACTAAAATGTGTGTTTCCCCCCAAATTTCACATTTTTGCAAGGGTTAATAGCAGAAAATCCCCCCCAAAATTTGTAACCCCATCTCTTCTGAGTATGGAGACACCCCATAAGTTGACCTGAAGTGCACTACGGGCGAACTACAATGCTCAGAAGAAAAGGAGTCATATTTGGCTTTTTGAGAGCAAATTTTGGTCGGGGGGCATGTCGCATTTAGGAAGCCCCTATGGTGCCAGAACAGCAAAAAAAAACACATGGCATACCATTTTGGAAACTAGACCCCTTGAGGAATGTAACAAGGTATTCAGTGAGCCTTAATACCCCACATGGGTTTCACGACTTTTGCATATGTAAAAAAAAATAATTTTTTTTACTAAAATGTGTGTTTCCCCCCAAATTTCACATTTTTTGCAAGGGTTAATAGCAGAAAATATCCCCCAAAATTTGTAACCCCATCTCTTCTGAGTATGGAGGTACCCCATAAGTTGACCTGAAGTGCACTATGGGCGAACTACAATACTCAGAAGAGAAGGAGTCATATTTGGCTTTTTGAGAGCAAATTTTTCTCGGGGGGGGGGGGGGCATGTCGCATTTAGGAAGCCCCTATGGTGCCAGAACAGCAAAAAAAACACATGGCATACCATTTTGGAAACTAGACCCCTTGAGGAATGTAACAAGGAATTCAGTGAGCCTTAATACCCCACATGGGTTTCACGACTTTTGCATATGTAAAAAAAAATTATTTTTTTTACTAAAATGTGTGTTTCCCCCCAAATTTCACATTTTTTGCAAGGGTTAATAGCAGAAAATATCCCCCAAAATTTGTAACCCCATCTCTTCTGAGTATGGAGGTACCCCATAAGTTGACCTGAAGTGCACTATGGGCGAACTACAATACTCAGAAGAGAAAGAGTCATATTTGGCTTTTTGAGAGCAAATTTTTCTCGGGGGGGGGGGGGGGGGGGGGGCATGTCGCATTTAGGAAGCCCCTATGGTGCCAAGACAGCAAAAAAAAAAAAAACACATGGCATACCATTCTGGAAACTAGACCTCTTGAGGAGCATAATAAGGGGTACAGTGAGCATTTACCCACCACTGGTGTCTGACAGATCTTTGGAAAGAGTGGGCTGTACAACATTTTTCATTTTCACGGTAAATTCTGATTGCACCCCTTATTACATTCCGTGAGGGGTGTAGTTTCCAAAATGGGGTTACATGTGGGTTTTTTGTTTTTTTTGCGTTTGTCAAAACCGCTGTAACAATCAGCCACCAGTGTGCAAATCACCTCAAATGTACATGGTGCACTCTCCCTTCTGGGACTTGTTGTGCGCCCCCAGAGCACTTTGTGCCCACATATGGGGTATCTCCGTACTCAGGAAAAATTGCGTTACAAATTTTGGGGGGCTTTTTTCCCTTTTACCTCTTGTGAAAATGTAAAGTATGGGGCAACACCAGCATGTTAGTGTAAAAAATTTAATTTTTTTTACACTAACATTCTGGTGTAGACCCCAACATTTCCTTTTCATAAAGAGTTAAAGGAGAAAAAGCCCCCCAAACCTTGTAACACAATTTCTCCTGAGTACGGCGATACCCCATATGTGGTCCTAAACTGTTGACTTGAAATACGACAGGGCTCCAAAGTGAGAGCACCATGCGCATTTGAGGACTATATTAGGGATTTGCATAGGGGTGGACATAGGGGTATTCTATGCCAGTGATTCCCAAACAGGTTGCCTCCAACCGTTGCTAAACTCCCAGCATGCCTGGACAGTCAATGGCTGTCCGGCAATACTGGGAGATGCTGTTTTGCAACAGCTGGAGGCTCCGCTTTGGAAACAGTGGCGAACCGGACGTTCTTATTCGGGGGTACTGTGTAGGGGTATGTGTATATGTAGTGTTTTTAACTTTTTATTTTATTTTGTGGTAGTGTAGTGTTTTTAGGGTACAGTCACACAGGCGGGGGATTACAGCGAGTTTCCCAGCGCAAAATTTGCTGCATCTCAAACATGCAGGGAGAAGTCCACTGTAAAACCCTCGCCCGTGTGAATGTACCCTGTGCATTCACAGGGGGTGGGGGGGGGGGGGGGGGGGGACACCAGCTGTTGCAAAACCACAACTCCCAGCATGCATGGTCTGTTAGTGCATGCTGGGAGTTATAGTTTTGCAACAGCTGGAGGCACAGAGGTTAGGAAACACTGAGTTAGAAACAGACAATGTTTCCCCACCAGTGTGTCTCCAGTTGTTGAAAAACTACAACTCCCAGCATGCCCAGACAGCTGAAGGGCATGCTGGGAGTTGTAGTTTTGCAACATCTGGAGGGCCCCAGTTTGGAGGCCATTGTATAATGGTCTCCAATCTGTGCTCTTCCAGCTGTTGCAAAACTACAACTCTCAACATGCACTGACTTTCCAGGCATGCTGGGAGTTGTAGTTCGGCAACATCTGAAGGGCCACATGTTGCTGAACTACAACTCCCAGCATGCATGGACAGTCAGTGCATGTTGAGAGTTGTAGTTTTGCAACAGCTGGAAGAGCACAGATTGGAGACCATTATACAATGGTCTCCAAACTGGGGCCCTCCAGATGTTGCAAAACTACAACTCCCAGCATGCCCAGACAGCCAAAGGCTGTCTGGGCATGCTGGTAGTTGTAGTTTTAATACTCCTGGAAGCAGCAGTGAAGATCTTCACTGCTGCCTCTGAGGACCATGTACTTACCTGCCGGTCCCGCCGCTGATCCTCCACGTGGCCGGTCCCGCCGCTGATCCTCGGTCCCGCCGCTGCTCCAGGTAATGCCTTTTTGAGAAATCCAGTCTCCAGTTTCTTGGTTACATTATCTCTCATCAAGGCCTGCATATGGATCCAGAAAAACTGTCTGCGGTTTGGGCCATTCAACATTTCCTGGGATTTGCCAACTATCATCATCAGTTCATCCCACATTTCTTTTCTGTGGTCGCTCCCATTGTAGCTCTCACCAGAAAAAACTCTAACCCTAAGTCATGGCCTCCTGAGGCCGAGGAGGCCTTCTCTAGCCTAAAATCTGTGTTTGCTTCAGCTCCTGTGCTTTCAAGACCTGATCCGGAAAGACTTTTTGCCTTGGAGGTTGATGCCTCGTCCGTAGGAGCTGGTGCCATTCGTACCCAGAAAAACTCCAAGGGTAAGACTGTAACCTGTGGTTTCTTTTCAAAAACCTTCTCGCCTGCAGAAAGGAACTACTCCATTGGAGTTCGAGAACTGCTTGCTATTAAACTCGCCTTAGAGGAGTGGTGACATTTGTTGGAAGGATCTCCTCATCTTATCAGTATCTACTCTGACCACAATAATCTCCTGTACCTTCAGTCTGCTCAATGTTTGAACCCTCGCCACGCAAACTGGTCATTGTTCTTTTCCAGATTACATTTTTTCATTCATTTCAGTCCCTAACAATAATATCAGAGCTGGTGCCCTTTCCAGGTCCTCTGACCTTGTGGGTTTGTATCCTACACCTAGACATATTATCTCTCCTGACCGTCTGATTTCAGCAGCTCCTGTCGATCTTCTGCAGGTACTTCCTGGTAAACCCTTTGCACCAGTCAGATTGAGACCCAAATTCCTGAAATGGGGTCATTCTTCTTTATTGGCTGGTCATTCTGGAGTACATAAGACTTTTCTTTTAATCTCCCAGCACTATTGGGGGCCACATCTGGAACACGATGTCTCTGAGTTTGTACGTTCCTGTGTCACCTGTGCTCATGACAAGACCCCTCGACTGAGACCTGCAGGACTCTCGCATCCTTTGCCCATTCCTGAGACTCCATGGACTCACATTGCTTTTATTACCGATCTTCCGCCATCTCATAATAACACAGTCATCTGGGTTGTGGTTGATCACTTTTCCAAAATGGCTCATTTTATCCCACTTCCCGGTCTCCCATCAGCTTGGCAGCTGGCGAAGCACTTCTTACTACATATCTTCCGTCTACATGGTCTTCCTGAAAATATTGCCTCGGATAGCATAGTTGAGTTTGTGTCCAAATTCTGTCGAGCTGTCTGTTCCTGCCTTGACATCAGCTTGGATTTCTCCTCTGCCTACCACCACCCAGTCCAATGGCCAGATGGAGAGGGTAAATCAAATCTTGGAGACGTATATATGTCATTTTGTTTCAGCTTGTCAGGATGATTGGGTTTATCTTCCCTGGGCCGAATTTTCCTACAATCAAAAAGATTCTGAATCTACAAGGACATCTGTTTTTTATTGTTTTTGGTCATCATCTCGGTCTCCTTTTCCTGTTCCAGTTTCTTCCAGTGTCACAGCTGTAGATGAACTTGTCCGTGACTTCTCTTCCATTTTGCGACAGACTCGGCAGTCTTTATCTCTGGCCTCCTCCCACATTAAAACCCAGGCTGACAAGAAAAGAAGATCTCCTCCATCCTTCTCTCCTGGTGATAAAGTGTGGTTATCCTCTAAGTACATTAGTTTCAAAATCCCTAGTTACAAATTAAGTCCTCGTTTCCTAGGTCCATTCGAGGTCTTACAGAAAATGAATCCAGTTTCATACAAACTCAGTTTACTCCCTTCTCTACTCATTCCTAACTCCTTTCATGTATCTCTCCTCAAACCTCTGGTTATCAACCGTTCAACTCTCAAAAAAACACTGCTCTCACTCCTGTCTCCGGTTCCGCAGATATTTTTCAGGTTAAAGAGATTCTGGCCTCTACAACGGTACGTGACAGAAATTTTTTTTGGTAATTTTGGTCGATTGGAGGGGATTTGGTCCTGAGGTAAGATCCTAGGAGCCAGAGGAGAACATCTTAGACCGTAATCTCCTCAAGAAATTTTTGTCCCACAAGAAGAGGGGAAGATCAAAGGGGGGGGGGGTACTGTTACAGTTCACTCCGGCCGGACATACCGCTCATGTCAGCAGCTGGCGGGGCTGGGATTCGCATCGCGGGACGTGCCTGCATGCGAGTCCCAGCCCGTCACTCACCTCTGTCCTCTGCCTCTGTTCCTCAGCTCTGGCGTGCGCACAGGAGCTTTGAAAATTTAAAGGGCTAGTGCGCCGTAATTAGTCTCACACCTGTACCTCTGTTATAAGTTCCAGCTCCTCCCTCATGCCCCTGCCAGATCTTTGTTTGCCTCAATTCCCTAGAGAAAGCTGTATTCTGTGTTCCTTGCCATGTACCAGACCTTGCATTCCGTGACCTGACCGTGTTCCTAGCCGCCTTGCCTTCTGCTACTCTTATGACTATGCTCCTGTGCCGCCTGCCCTGATCACCTGCTTGTCCATCCCGCTTTGCGGCGGGCTCTGGTGAAAACCAGCAGCACTTTAGACTCCCCTCCCTGCCATGGCCCACGTCATCTGATCTGCCACACAGGTCCAGTGGATCCACTACCTCTTCAGCTCCAGACCACAGAGGTATTGCAGATCTACTATCTCCTGAGTTCCATTCGACTGCGGTGCAAAAAGACCTAACACCTACTAATGTAATACAGACTAAAATACAAGGAGCATGCTATATAACCATGGCTAAAAACCCAGATAAAAAGACAAGATAAATACAAGGTAAATGCTCAAGCAGACATAGTCAGAATATAGCACAAACAGACTTAGTAGTATTGCACTCAATAACCAGCACCAGAATGCAGGAGAACTATGGCTAAATAACTCCACCCGAGTTCTCATTCACTCAGAGCATTAACTATTCCCTATCCAGGTAAAATTGTAAACTGCTATGAACAAACTAGTGTGTGAATACAAACCTAAACAGAAAAATGCAAAAATCAATAAATCGGACATTACAGGTATCCTTGCAAACGTATGGACCTACAGAATAAATATAAAGTGCAATTTTTACCGAAAACTGCCCTGAGTAGAAACGGAAGCTGCTAAAAATTACAAAATGGCTTTTTTTTAAATTTTGAACCAAAAATTTTCTTTTTCTGGTTTTGCCATAGATTTTGTAGTGAAATTATTAATGGTGGCACAAAGAACAAGCCCTCATATGGATTTTTAGGTAAAAAATTTAAAATGTTATGATTTTTAGAAGGTGAGGAGGTAAAAACAAAAGTGCAAAAATGAAAAATTGTCAAAGTGGGAAGGGGTTAAATTCTGTACAAAGAGATAATATGCCAGATATTCAAAAAGAGATCATGAATTGACAACATATCACCAAAGATTATAAATAAATATGGCAACAATAGCTAAAAAAAAAAAAAAAAAATACAATACAGGAACAGGAGATAACAAAAGTGTGAATAGCAATACATTTACACTTATAGTATGCTTGCCAGAATAATCCAAGGTGCCACACTGGTCACTCCAACATGGAGTTAGCAACCTAATATCTTCCTAATGCCTAATGATACATCCATTGCTGGTGTTACACTAACTCCCACGAGAAAACGTGCTTTCGGGGCTACAGTACATTGCTGACTTCAGACACAATGAGGGACATTTATCAATGTTTGCTTATGTATTCTTTTTTTTTGTAATTTTTTCCTTACTTTTTTTTTTGCTTATGTGTGACTTATTTATCAACTGGTTTCAGCCTATTGATAATTTTCTTTCACGTAAGCAATTTTTCCTTTTTTACTTTGGTAGTAGCTTTTTCTGCTCCATGTTTGAGCTGGAGTAAATGTAGTCAATTTTTAACCCTGTTGCGACTTTTTTTTGCGCAGTTGCGACTGTCGCAGTTAATAAAAACCTGACTACCCGTAGTCCATTTTAAAATTATTACTACGTAGTTAATTTTTGGAAAACTTGCTTTTCTCGCTTTCCAGTCAAAATGTTGCACAAAAAATCGCGTAGTCGCAGTTGCAACAATTTTGCAACAATTATAGTAAAGAAAACCTGACTAAACCCGTTGATAAATGTCCATAAATATGAGTGAGGTGTTTGGGAGTCTGTGGGAACCAGTAATAATTGTGTGTCATCAGCAATGGATGTATTATTAGGCATTAAGAAGATATTAGGTTGCTAACTTAAAGGGATTCTCCACCATTAGGTGATTTTAGTACATACCTGGCAGAGAGTAATAGACATGCTTAGGAATCTGTGCTATTCTTAGGGCTAAAGGGCTATGTTGTGGGATTACCATAATACTGTGGCTAGCTGTTTGTGAACTGATATTTTCTGTTTCAGTTTTCTTTTTTTTACTACAAATCCCATAATTACATTTTCCTCCCTCCCACACATCAGCCAGGTCTTGGCGGAACTGCAACCTGGAAAAAAATCCTGAGACAACAGTCATTTTGTATGCTGTTAAAAATAAATATTTGGGTGAAAATCACATAAGAATTGTGAGAAAACCGTCACACACAGGTACAGACACTATATTATGAACTACACTAACTTTAAAGCCAAAACAAAAAACGTTTAATGTTGGAGTGACCAGTTTGGCACCTTGGATTATCCTGGCTAGCATACCATATGTCAATGTATTGCTAATCTTGTGTTTCCTGTACCTGCATTGTGTTTTTATTGAGTGATTGATGCCATTTGTATTTATGACCTTTGGTGATATGCTGTCAATTCATCATCTCTTTTTTTGAATATCTGACATATTATCTGATTGTGTAGGATTTTTAAAGGAGACCTCTCATGGTCAAAATTTCTTTAGTATTATGCCTGAGCTGCCAGCATGTAAAACAGTAAACATGACTCACCTGCTGCCACTCCTTCAGTGTCCCAGTATTTGCTCCTCTCCTCCTTATTTTTTTAGCATATTCTTAGTGGTTAAAAACTCAGTTCACTTTGGTATAAAATATTGTAACAATGACTTATGTGCAGATACTGTATATATGAAATGTATTGTTGTTATATCTTGAGAAAACAATTATAATATACAATTGAAATTAATAATAATAATAATATATACTATATGATTATAACTGCTTTCATATAACCTTTTTTGTGGTATATCACACATATATGTACATGAATAAAGAGAAATGGAGTCAGCTCACCCTTCCAGTAGTAGGTGCAGATACAGGAAAAAGTTCAGAGGAGGCACGGTTGATTACTGAGCCGGATCCCAGTTGAGCAGATAGGAGAAAAAAGCTCATTTCCAGCTTCCATAAAAAAAGAGTACATTTTATTTCAATCCTTTAAAAAAGCGTGCAAAAAATATAAAGGTGACCCCATAAAATCCAAGGGAAACTCTGACGCATTTCGGTTTATTAATAAACCTTAGTCATAGCGATATTCATATGTGGGAACCTTTTCCTCTCTTTATTACCTGTAGTAAGTGTGGTTTAGGAAAATACAAGGTCCACCCACCTGGACGGTGGGGGCAGGCATTAATCAGATGTGTGTGAGAATTCACACCTGTGTAATAGATCAGGTAAGAGAAAAGGAACAAAATAGAAAAAATATTCAAAAAATATATATGAATATACATCACAGCAGTATCAGCATTTTAACTTGTAATTAGAAAATGTACATAAGGTCATTTTTGTAGTTGAGTCCTCGGGGGAATCTGGTATCCAGGCAGATGATCCAGAACGCCTCCTGTCTGAATACCAGCTTCCCCCAGTCACCACCTCTGTTAGGAGGTTTAACCCTCTCTATCCCTTGTATACTTAGACAGGATAAACCGCTTCCATGTTCTATAAAAACAATGTTTAGTAAGACCCGACATGGAGCTTTGGGTCCTGTTCAGATTATGCGGCATATGAAGGTGTTCCGAAATTCTTGTTTTGAGTTTGCGAGAAGTGCATGCTATGTATTGTAAATTGCAAGTATGGCAAACAGCAGAATAAATGACATGTTAAGTATGGCCATTTATGAATGATTTCATCTTGTATGTTGTGTTGTTGGATATTGATTTAAATTCAGAACAAGTATTCATATATTTGCATACATTGCAACGAGTATGATTGCATGGGTAATTACTCTTACAGTCCAGCCAGTTTTTTGTGGTCTTTTTATTTGAAAGGGGAAAATCACTAGGAGATAGTTGATTGCATAAGAATATCCCTTTATGTGGGACAATTCTGATACCATCTTTTATTATATTTGAGAGTTTCTCATCATAGTGTAATACAGGTAAATGGTGAAGGATGATTTCTCTTATTTTATTGAAATGTATACTGTAAGGGGTGCTGAAAGTAGGTAAGTATATCACACATATATGCCAGTATATTAGTAAAAAGGTATACTGACGTATACAATGGTACACCTTTCGCGGCTCCATTGGTTGCATGCAAAACCAAAGTATATGTTGAGAAATAGACAAAGTGTAGCAGACTTTGCTCAGATAGCTAAAGTCAGTGGGCACACTGGGGAGTACACTGTATAAGTTGACATACCATTTTGCTGGTACCTGAACATATACTAGCAACATTATCCAAGAACTTGATGTGAATGGGGCCCTAAACTTTTCTTATTTACTGATATAGAGCTCAAAATCCCCCGTATAGACATTGGGTTGACTTTTCTAATTAATATGTGCCAGTTTTCAAATTTTATAACACTTTCCATAGGGATTGGTGGTAGGACCATGGTACATTTTTTGCATCTTATTCAAGCAGTTTTTATTAAATGGTACTTGTCACCATCAATGAAATGTAATATGCTACAGATTAGCCTATTTGAATTACCATTCATTTTTGTAATATGCTTCTTATACTTCCTATATCTCCTTATGGTCCTGCCTGCAGTTCTGCTTACAGATTGTCTCCTGCAACAGCCTGGCAGAGACAAAAGTCAGGAAATGCAGGTGGAACCTCAGCTCAGCATAGTGTATAGAGTGTATGGAGCTGAATATTTCAGCTCCCTTTCCCTTTGAGCTGAGCTAGACTGTAGAGCAGGGTTTTCCAACCAGGGTGCCTCCAGTTGTTGTAAAGCTACAACTCCCAGCATGCCTGGATAGCCAAAGGCTGTCCAGGCATGCTGGGAGTTGTAGGTTTGGAACAGCTGGAGGCATACTGGGCAAATCTGACACACTGTAGAGTTCAGTGCATAGAGCTGAGGGGTTATGTGCGATCTCAGGCAATCATAGCCCATCATACACTGAAACTCTTATTATATAATTGAAAACAAACTTTGTCTCAAAATAAAAACTGAAACTTTCCTAACCGGCCAGCCCAGGTTATAAATAATAACAAATAATGACCTACCTATATTCCTATTAACAAAGCGTCCAACACACACACACACACACACTCACCTTAACAACATAAATAGCTTTCCTCACCATTATCAAAAACTTAAATAAAAATAAAATAAAATAAATGAATAAATAAATAAGTATAAATCCAGACTAAGAACCATAACCTCACACTTTTTTTTTGAAAAATTAAATAAAAATAAAAGTGCCGTAACTAAAAATAATCCAACTTGGAAAAAAAAATTATTTTTTTCTTTTCTTTTTTTTAATAACAAAAAAAAAAATATGGCTAACTGCCATAACTAAAAAGGACTCCAACTTGGTAAATCATGAAACATACACATTATACCTTTAGAAATATAACAGAAAACTGGTCCGACTGCCTATTCTCACAAAACCATAACATAAAAAATAATTTAAAAAACACACAACAACTTATACATAACAACCTATATAACAATATATCTACTTAACGATGATAACAACCTAACAACCTACACTAAGCTATCCCATCACCCCCTCTGGACATGGGGTCAAAGTCCATAGATCACAGTCTGTCCAATTTTTGTCCATAACTGACCGATGCCAGACCACCACCAAAAACCCACACCCAACCTATAATACACCCCTACCCACCTAATTATAAACAGAACAATATATACAGAACAATATGTACATACTCTACAACAAACAATATAAACAATACAGTACACCAAAACCCCCACAAGACCCAAGTTTGGTTGCTTGCAAGCCCTTTACAATGTATCTACAGAAAACAAAACAAAAGGCTAAGGTGGCATGCATAGCTCCCCCACCAGGAAGAAGGATGGCAATCCTGATCAAATTAAATTTAAATTCCTTTCCCAATGAACCACTAACCCTATCGCTATCCCTTCATGAAACTGACCCTATACTCACCCGAACCCCTATATACACCCTATATACACTATCCCTGGCCAAAATTAAGGTACTTTACCTTAAGGGCCTAGTACCTAGGGCACATCAAAAGAAAAACCTCTCCACAGGTGAGTACCCACGGAGGAGCCCTCTCTTTCCAGAGGTTTGTGATGTTAGCTTTCAAGAAGGTGTTCGTAAAGAACACCACCGGGTTTACCATAGTTAAACCCCCTAGTCTCCTCGTGCGGTACGTAACCTGCCTCTTGACTAGGTTAATCCTCTTCCCCCATAACAGTTGGAAAAACAGGCTGTAGATCCTAGTATAGTAAGCCTCTGGCAAGATACATACACTGCCCAGATAGATAAACAAGGGGAGAAGGTACGATTTGATCAGGTGTACCCTTTCCCTGAGGGTCAAAGACCAACCATTCCACTGGTTCACCCTCTGAGTGGCATCCTGGAGCTTACCATCCCAGTTTTTGGTGGGATAATCATCCTTGTCGAATGTGATGCCTAAGACTTTTGCTGATTCTTGGGGCCCTGGAAGGGTGTCCGGGAGATCAAACGTGGGATCCCCCCCCTCCCAGCCAGAGACTCTCACACTTATCCACTTATCCCGGTTGATCTAAGACCCGGATGCTTCCGAGTAGCAGAAAATAGTGACATCGTCAGTGTACGCCACCACTCTCTGGGCGACACCCTCCTCCGCCAGACTCATCTCGACTCCCGCCAATGGTCCGCGACTCACCCTCCTAACGAAGGGATCGATCGCGAACATATATAACAGCGGGCTCAAGGGACAACCCTGACAGACTCCGGACCCCACTCCAAAAGAGCGGCCAGACTACCCGTTCACCAGTGGGAAATTCTCTGCCCCTGCATACAAGATCTTAAAGGATTACTCCGGTGAAAACCTTTTTTCTTTTAAATCAACTGGTGGTAGAAAGTTAAACATATTTGTAAATGACTTCTATTAAAAAATCTTAATCCTTTCAGTACTTATTAGCTGCTGAATGCTACAAAGGAAATTCCTTTCTTTTTGGAACACTGATGACATCACAAACACAGTGCTCTCTGCTGACATCTCTGTCCATTTTAGTAACATTGCATAGCAGATGTATGCTAACGGCAGCATGGTGGCTCAGTGGTTAGCACTGCTGCCTTGCAGTGCTGGGGACTTGGGTTAAAATCCCACTAAGGACAACAATAAATAAAGCGTTATTATTATTATAATAACGTCAGCAGAGAGAACTGTGTTCGTGATGTCATCAGAGAGCATTCCAAAAAGAATTTCCTCTGTAGTATTGAGCAGCTAATAAGTACAGGAAGGATTAAGATTTTTTAAGAGAAGTAATTTACAAATAGGTTTAACTTTCTGCCACCAGTTGATTTAAAAGAAAAAAAGTTTTCACCAGAGTACCCTTTTAAGCCAATTAACAAAAGTACTCGGTAAGACATATCTCAAGAGGACGGACTAGAGGTACTCGTGGTTCACCCGATCAAATGCTTTGGCCTGATCCAGGGACAGCAAGTACCCCTTCCAGAGACCTGCACTACTCTGCTCCACTGCCTCCCTGACACTAAGGACAGCACTTAAGGTGCTTCGGCCTGGAACATTGCAGGGCTGGGCCTCCGAAAGGAGCTGGGGTGCAAACTTCACCAACCGATTTAACAGTATCTTAGCCAGAAACTTCCTGTCCATATTGAGAAGAGCTATGGGCCTCAAATTCTCAATACGGCTGGGATCTTTACCCTTTGAGAGAAGAATCAGGGCTGACCTCCTCATTGACTTTGGCAGAGTGCCCGAGGATAGACACTTATTGAATACCTCAGTCAAGAGGGGAGCTAAAGACTCCTTAAAGGTCCTGTACCATTCGAATGTTAAGCCATCACATCACAATCCAGATCCTTCTTTCCCAAGAGGTGCGAGTAGAAGGATCTGACGACCTCCAAGATCCCTGATCTGGACCAATTCAGAGATCCCGTACTATCAGTCAATCCTGAAATGACTTTACTACTCACTGACATCTTGAAGTTTCTGTAAGGGTCGGGCGAGCGGTACCTCCCGTAATCCCTCTCAAAAACCAAAGATGCGTGCCTATCATACTGACACCTCATCAGCAAGGACTTCACTGTGGAGATATCCTCTCGGCTACCTCCAGTCGAGACAAGAAGTTTGAGTTTCCTCCTCAGACCCTGATACAAGTGATAGCTATTCAGGGATCTGAGGCTCGAGAGCTGGCAGAAGAACCCCACAACCCGCTTCTTGAATATCTCCCACCACTCTGACTTACTACTAGATAGGCCCAGTAAAGGTACCTGACTCTGAAGAAAATCCTCAAATGACTGTCTTACCTTCGCTTCCTCCAGGAGGGACAAATTCAGCTTACAATAACCTTTACCCATCCGGGGGTCTCTGAAACATTCAAGGAAAACAAAATCATACAGTGATCAGAGAACTCCACCTCAACCACGGACAGACAATAGACGGCTTCCTCCTTTAAATAAAACCTGCCTAACCTAGACCTGCGGCTCACTCGATGAATGGTGAAGCCCGCGTGGCCTGAGGGGCCCTGGATGTGGGCATCCTCTAGGTGAGCTTCCCTAACTATATTATTAAGGGCCACACAGTCATAAGTCAGCGTATTATTGGAACCTCTCCTATCCTGGGACCTCGTGACATTATTGAAGTCCCCTCCAAAAATCACTTGCCGACTCGTAAGAAGAAAGGGCTTAATCTTCATAAAGAGATCTTTACGGCCCCACCTGGTTTGTTGGGCATAGATGTTAATGAGCCGGAGCTCTTGTCCCTTCATGAAGACATCTTAGATCAGGCACCTCCCCATTTGTAATTCAATAATCCGTCGGCATTCAACAGGAGAGGTAAAAAGGACCGCCACCCCACTATATGACTCAGCCGCAAGAGACCAGTGGAAGGGACTCCACTCTCTTCTGGCTTTTACCAGAGAGGCTAGATCTGACAACCTGGTCTCCTGTAAAAAGAAAATGTCGGCTTCAACGCGGCCGTGAAAATCAAAGGTTGCAAATTTAGCCGTATCAGACTTTATGCTGGCGCAATTAATAGATGCCAGCGTTAATGAGGTGAGTGCCACGATGCAGGGTGATTAAATTAGATGGCCACACCCTTTATTTTTGTTTTCCCTTCTTTTTTGCCACCTCGAAGAAGATGAGAGGGCAGGGCCACTCTTGGATCTTTTTTTTTACTCCGATAGATCCATGTCATCCCCGTCTCCGTCTGGCCTCGGTCTAGCCCTGCCCTCTGAGGAAAGTGCCTCAACAGGACAGGGCCCAGTTCCCCCCAGAGGCTCTTTCTCCCTAGGCACCTCACCCTTACCTTCCCCCTCCAAGGAGGGGGAGGAGATGGTATCGAGGACAAGGTACCGGTTTGACAGGTCAATCAGAGGGGGGGCAGTCAGGCTTCCGTTTTGGACCTGGCCCGTAGTACAAGAAGCAGAGGGCTCTGGCCTCTTCTTTCTCCCTTTCCTTTTGCCCTTATCTTTCTTTTTGGGCCTCACCCCACTCTCCTCATCCACACTATCATAGTGGGAGGAATCGGAAGGGTCGGCCATATTGCCTTCCTCTCGGTGAAGCCTCCTGATCTCCTCATCCAGCACGTTCTCCTCCAGGGCTTCAGTGGTTACAGGGCCAACGTCAGGAGCAGGGGCTGGAGCTACCCTCGTCACCTGGGCGCTCTCCAGCTCCCTACTCCTCAGATTTTTCTCCCGCCTTAGTTTGGTGGGGCCCTTTTTCCTCCTTACTAGCTCTGTTGCACCCCCATCCCTGCCCGTACCTTCCCTAGCCGAGGCAACTTCACAGCTCTCCTCAGCCGGAGCGGCCGCTGCACGGGCAAAGGTGCTAGGACAACAGCTGAAAGGGTGTCAGAGGACACCACACAGGTGGCACCGGATCTGCCTACAGGATGCAGCCAGATGACCCACCCCACCACACAAAGTGCAGACCTGCACAGTACAAGCTGCGCTAAAGTGGGTGGGGCTGCCACACCTGTTATAGAACTTAGGCTGCCCCTGGTAGAAGACCTGGATCCTATCACATCCAAGGAAGGCAGCTGACGGAATGTGGGCAACCGTAATAACTGAACGCTTGAGTTTGACGGAAAACGTCCAGGCCTCAGACCAGATCCCCTGCTCATCCAAGTTTTTCTTGGGCATGTCTGTCACCTCCCCATACCGTCCAAGCCAGGTCGTGATGTCATAACAAGAAAGTGACTCGTTACGGGTCAAAACGGTCACCTTCTTGACAGAGTTCTGACGGGAAATCGCCTTTACGGTGAAATCCTGCCAGCCGGGCTCATTCTTCGCCACTTCGTGGTTCGACCAGAAGAATTCGAGACCCTCTGGCCGATTGAAACTGACATCAAACTCGGATGAACTGTTGGGGTGAATCAGGGCAAAGATGTCACTCGCCCTGAATTCCATCTGAAGGAGGAGCTCAACCACTTTTGCGCGAGGTGGGCACGCATTCTCGCCTCTCCAAATCAGACGTACCACATTCCTACGGTTATTGTCCTGCCCGGTTGTCTGGAGGGACCAGACCACCTCCCCATTCCGCTCTCGGAAAGCCCCCAAACCGTGCCTCTCTATCCAGAAAGACAAGTCGACCTCACCCCTTCCTTCTAGCTGGATCGACCTGTCGCCCCTACGCAGAGCCTCCAGGAGGCGTTGTTGCAAATGGCCTCCAGAGCCGGATGGAGACGGGGAACCCCCTGGCAGCAGGACCAGACCCAGACCCAGAACCACCAATAACACCATTCACACCACTACTCTCATCATCTTTATTTCCATCCACACTAGACTTCCCATTCATACCACTGCCACTCCCATTAACATTCATTCCACTGACACTCCCACATAAAATCCTCTCATCCACAACACTACCACACCTATCAATCTCACATCCAGCACTCTTGTCCTTACTAATAGTTTCTGGGCTGGCTGGGACTTGTAGTACAGCTGGCTACAGTAGAGTCTTTTTTGCAGGCTTAGCTGCTTCTGGGGTCAATGCCGATGGCTTCACCTCCATCGCTGAGGTTACTCCCTTAGTCTGCACCCCGCTCCTCCCACAATGCCAGCACCTGCTTTGCACGACCCCTCAGAGAGGAGTACCCCGCAGCGCCCGCAGAACACATTATACTCGGAGGACCGCCCCCCGAGCACACAGATCCGACACTCTCTGCCACTGGTGCCCGGACACTCTGCCCCTCACAGGGGAGTGCCTCGCAGTGCCGGTAATGCCCACAGCACTCTGGGAACCGCTCCCCGAGCACACTGTGGCAAAACTTCTGCCCACCATGAGCCCATCCTGCCCCTCCCTACCAGCAGGATGGGTGAGCTTCACATCTGTTGCGTCCGCAGCTTTTACTCACGCCATGCTGTATCCCCCATGCTGGCTCCGTTCCACCACAGAAACAGGGTCTGGCAGTCTGGGGGACCCAGCAACCTGAACCAGCTTTGCAGCTGGCCCAGACTGCTGGAAAGGACGTAACACATAATGCACAGTTTCCTGGGTCTTCTGTTTTTTTGCTTTTCTCTTTACTAATACGTCATCACACTGGTCATCACCAAATGTAAAATTCTGGAGGTGGGCTGGGGACTCCTGTATCACTATAGCCCTCAGCAATCCCCCAGCCACACTCTCCTCATCATCATCCTCACTATCGCTTAGCGGTAGTGCCACCTTAGCCGGCTCTATGTAGCTGTCCTGAGTCTTGGTGGTCTGGGTGTCACAGGGAGTAGGGACAGGCAATACATCATCCTCCACAACCTGTACACTTTCCTCCAACTTCTCCTCCTCCTCCTTTACACCATCACCACCATCCTCACTTTCTTCACCGCCTCTACTCTCCCCATCATCCTCCTCCACCTTACCTGGGGATTTCATGGCAGCAAACCGATCCTCATTGATCAGCCTCTACCGAAAGAGACCGCTCCTTTCAAGGATTTCTGCCCTCCGCACCTCTAGCTTCACAATCTTGCTTTTCAGCACCAAGATCCTCTTTTTTAACCTTGGACGGTTCTTTTTGGACCCTGTCTTCGCCAGATTCTGAGCCACACGTTGATCCTCTCTGGTCATCCTCAGCTCCTTGCCGCACTGGTCGTACTCTGCAAACCGCGTGACCGGCCGGAATGGCTGTTGCTGTTTGTTCTCCACCCCCCGCCAGCCTGGAAGTATGGGAAGTGGAGGCCCGGGACTCCCAGGGCTCCATGCAGGAAAGCCCTCCCCAGGAGCCTACCACACTCCTGGGAAAGGCTGATGGAAACACCTGCTCTGGTCTGCTGGATGTCTGTGGAGCACACAAAGGGACACACCCGCACGTTGTTCACACTGAACTGGTCTGGGCTGTGTGTAGCAAAGTGAGGGTGAAAGTTCTCCCCTGCAGGGCTTTCAGATGATGTCATGCCTGCTGGGGAACCCCCCTTTCCAGTCTGTGGAGTTGACAGAGCAGAAAATACAGAGCAATATCAAGGTAGAAAACTAGAAAATAATAAAAAGGCAGGGGGTGGTTTATCATGATGGGGAAGTGAACAGAGAGGATTAAAAAATTATCAAGATCATGGCAGGTATTTTTTAAGACTGGCATATGTAAAGCTGGTCCTAGCAAAGTTCCTTATTGAGTTAAACACTAACCTTCTGTCTGCAGTTTCTACACTGTAAACAGTAAGCCCCTATGCTTCCTATAATTGTGACTTCAAAAAACTATATTATTTTATTTAAGGCTAGCCCTATGCTAGGAAATGTTGAACTCTGTGCGTGAGCTTCACTGCTTCTTTAAAATATTAGCACCTAATTTTGGATTTAGCAACAATGTTGTGTCAAATGATGAACTTTTACTTTAAAGGGGTATTCCAGTGGAAAACAATTTTTTTTAAAACAACTTGAGCCAAAAAGTTAAACACATTTGTAAATTACTTATACTTAAAAAAATCGCAAGCCTTTTAGTACTTATCAGCTGCTGTATGCTACAGAGGAAGTTGTATAGTTCTTTTCTCTCTGACCACAGTGCTCTCTGCTGACATTTATGTCCTTATCAGGAGCTGTCCAGACTAGGAGCAAATCCCCATAGCTAACCTCTCCTGCTCTGGACAGTTCCTGACATGGTCAGAGGTGTCAGCAGAGAGCACTATAGTCAAACATAAAAGAACTATACAACGTCCTATGTAGCATACAGCAGCTGATAAGTACTGGAAGGATTAAGATTTTTAATAAAAGTAATTTACAAATCTGTTTAACTTCCTGCCACCAGTTTATTAGAAAAAAAAATGTTTGCCATCAGTGTACCCCTTTAAGGCCAATGCTACATGCATGTGTGTAGTCAATAACACCTGTAGCAATTGCATCCACTCAGAAGAATTTTATGATACTTTTTTCAACAAATACATATTAAGAAAGAAAAACTTGAGAAGGTTTTGGTGTTAAAAAAGTTGCATTCAAGTTGTGTGACAAAATGACAGTAGGAAGTACAGCCATATTGACTTCTGAAAAACTGATAAAATAAATGTATTAGCTGTTTATTTATTTTATTTTATTCTGTTGTTGATTCTAGTAAACCACTCAAAATATTACAAGAGAACACCCTCTGTATTCAATTGTTATGGGATAAATTGATTCTTTACTTTAAAAGCAGTGAGGCTATAAAACAGTCTATTGGAGGAAATACCTTTGGGCTTTGACTACAGGTGGGAGCCCCACCTTTCACATTTGTTATAAGGGTATTTTTATTTTCTACATTTATTGTTTGGTGAGCTATCATATTTAATGCTGTACTGTACATGAGCAACATTTTTGGTATGTTTTGTTAAGCAATGCATAGTATTAATATATTTATTGTATATATATATTTTTTTCTATTTATGCAGACTTGGACTGAGACTATAACATCCCCTAATAAGGTTAGTAGCTAACATTACCAATTACAGCATGTAAGCTGTGGATAAAAGCATCATGGATCTGCTCATGCTACAAATCAAAATGTAGTTTGTATGTAGTCTGGCATGCATGTAAACCTACATACACTTCAATAAGCAAGAGGACTGAAGAGAAAACTTAATTAATAGATAATTATGGGAAACACACAGGACTGCCATCAAACATTTTGGAGCTCTTACATAACTCAGGCAATTGCACCACACCATGACCACTGCCATTAACACCATATAGTAAGGGGATAATAGCACCATACTAATACTAAATAAAACCACTATACATAGGCCAGTACCACCAATAACACCACTATACAAGGGACAAATAATTGTACCACACCATGACTACACATTACCACCATATAGTGACTGGATAATACTGACAACTGACACTGAATAAAAATAAGAGCCCCAAAAGTCAGTGGTGACCTTTTGCTCTACACAGACTCTGCAGACCATATAAGTGATTACATACAGTATAATCAGGAGACATCTTCTCTAATTTGAGTTGTTCACTTTTCTTTTCCTTCTCCAATCGGCCCAGACCGTCATGATAATAGCTTGTCTCAAACATTTTAGACTCCACACTTTCCAATACCTATAGCTCCCCAAACAGCAATAACGCCCACTTGGTGTCCCACACAGTGGAGCAGGTAAACAAGTGGGTAAATTAGGTAGTAAGGTTGTTCCAATAGATAGACAGGACCCTTCCCATTGTTGCCTCACTACACAGGTGCCCCATGTAGATAGCTGCCCCCTGTAGATATTTACTCCTTGTAGGCAGTAGCAGGCCCCTAAAAGCAGGTATTACACCCTGTAGGTAAGTCCCCTGTACACAGTAGCCCCCTGTATATCATTGGAGTCCCCCATATATAGTTGTAGCAGTCCTCCTTTATATAGTAGCAGCAGCCCCCTTTACGTAGTAGCAGCAGGCCCCCTTTAGGTAGAAAAAGCAGTAGCTTCTTTAGGGGGTAGTAGTATTAGCAGCCCCCTTTAGGCAGTAGTAGTATGTAAACTGTGTACCGGAGTGGGCTTCCCAGGATACAGCAAAGTCACAGATAAGGAAAACAACTTCATCAGCAGCTTTTTTCAGAACCAAATTTTACTTAACCCCTTGCTGCAAAACATCATTTATAAATGGCGCTGTGGCACGGGAGGGTTATGAAGCGAGCTCAGGAGCTGAGCTCGCATCTCGGTCCCAGCTGCTATCAGCAGCAAGGACCCGTGGCAAATGCCGGACATCGCCGTTCAGGCAGATGATCAAAGTTGATCAAAGTTTATCACCGTGTCTAAAGTGAAAGTGAAAGCTTCCCGGCAGCTCAGTCGGGCTGATCGGGACCATCGCGGTAAAATTGTGATGTCCCGATCAGCTAAAATGCATCAGGAGGGGGCCTTACCTGCCTCCTGCGTGTCCGATCGGCGATTGATTGCTCCAAGCCTGAAATCCAGGCTTGAGCAATCAACTACCAATAACTCTGATCAATGCATTGCATTGCAATGGCATTGATCAGTGTATTGAATCAATGTACTGCATGTTATAGTCCCCTATGGGGGCTATAACATTGCAAAATAAAAGTGGGAAAAAAAAGTTAATAAAGATGATTTGCACATTTACTACTTTGTATGTTTAAAATCTTTAATAAACTTTACTATTGAAAAAAAAAAAAGATGATTTAACTCCTTCCCTAAAAAAAAAATGTGATTCACCCCGCTTGTCCCATTAAAAATAAAATGTGTAAATAAAAATAAACATATGTTGTATCGCCGAGTGCGTAAATGTCTGAACTATAAAAAAAATATGGTTAATTAAACAGCACGGTCAATGGCGTATGCGACAAAAAAATGCAAAGTTCAAAATAGTGTATTTTTGGTCACTTTTTATGCCATAAAAAAATGTATACAAAATCGATCAAAAAGTCCAATAAAAAATAAATGGTACCAATAAAAACTTCCGCACAGCGTGACGCCCAATGAAGGAGAAAGGAGTGTTAATATGCCTACTGGCGGGCACATCTGGTCTGCAACACCTTACCTGTTATCCTAAAAACTAGAGATGAGCGAATCGAAGTTGACGAACCCGAATTCATTATGAATTTCATGAAAAAAGCAATTCGATCGCGCGAATTGCTTCATTAAACTCAATTTTACAGCGTTACAGGCTATTGGAGACCTAAGATGGTGGATCCACATGTGAGTACATGGGGCAGGGGATTATGGGAGGGCGGGAAACAGCGGTGGGAATGAAGCTAGGCGGGCTGACCCTGAATCACATGTGAGATGCAGCCTATCAGTGTTCACTGACCCCTGTGATGTCACAGCCCCTATATAATCGGCGGCCATCTTGCCTCTCTTCATTTCATCTATGCACACAGATAGAGAGGACGGGACTGCGTGTGTGTGAATAGCTCATACCACAGCATACCACTGCAACTGCTAGTCACATCAGCATTAGGGAAAGACAGGAGTGCAGAGTGCTTTGCTGTTAACACTGAGAAGGATCATTGCTACCATAACCTCCTATTCACGTTATTGAGCATTGCAGCAGAGAGGGGCAGATAGCTGTCAGCTGCCTCATACAGATCTCCAAGCTGCCTGAACTTTCTGAAGCATCTTAACATGTCCTCATTTTTCAGCACAATTGAGTTTATATTTATTTGCTCCACAAATCTTCTGCTGCTCAGAATTGTGTGACAGAGTGCAATTTAGGCTTTAATCCCTGGATTTTTTTTTGTGGTGCTGCACTGTTGGGTCCTGCTGCTGTTCAGAAATACGTGATTGTTCTGTGGACTGTAGTGCATTTGTACCATTTTGTACCTGTTAGTCTGTCAAGGGGCTACATACTGTGCAAAACCAAACAGATTTTTTTCTGCGTATAGTTAAGCATATTACTGCCCTAATCAGTGCATACCGCATACGTACATCCAAGTATTGTACCATTTAGTAGCTGTTAAGCTGTGAAGGTGCTCCATACCGTCAAAGTCCAAACAATAGTATCCACCGGCTGGTGTTTTACAAAAATACAGATTTTTTTCTGCGTATAGTTAAGCATATTACTGCCCTCATCAGTTCATACCGCATAGGTACATCCAAGTATTGTACCATTTAATACCTGTTAAGCTGTCAAGGTGCTCCAAACCGTCAAAGTCCAAACAATAGTATTCACCGGCTGGTGTTTTACAAAAATACAGATTTTTTTTCTGCTTATAGTTAGGCATATTACTGCCCTCATAAGTGCATACTGCATAGGTACATCCAAGTATTGTACCATTTAGTACCTGTTAATCTGTCAAGGGCCTACATACTGTGAAAGGACAGCCGTAAGTAATCACCTGCTGCTGTTCTAGACAAATACTGTTTAAAGAGTAGTGTGGCGTATTGTAATACCCTCATAAACGCACGTCAGGCAGAGAAGTGCCAGGACGTGCACAGAGGAGTGGCAGAGGCCTAAATACTTCAGGAAGAGTTGGCAGCAGACTTGGGGCGAGTGTCAGCAGGAGTCGCAGCGAGAGGCCTCAGCTCCCGTTATCAGCCAACGGTCGTGTCTCCACGAGCAACCCATCTGCCGTCGTTGATTGGTTAACACGCTAATCCACATCATCACAAGGGACATCTGACATCCCCAGTCAACAGTCAGTGGGTTCCTCAGACACAACCCTCAGTTGGCATGGCCCGGGAGCAGTCCCTGTCCTCCCATTGCCTTTGTCCTATGCTGTTCCCTCTCCTAAATAAGTATCTTATGCTGTGGGTTCAGCTCCACTCTTTACTGAGGATGATCTAATAGAGGACAGTCAGCAGCTACTGGACAGCCAAGAAGGGGACGAGACATGCGCCGCTTGATCTGCTAGGTGGCCAAGTAGTGATGCAGAGAGTGACATGGGTGGCGGTGTTGCAAGGGTTCAGGGTCCTGAAACAGACACTGTTGGGGAACCTGAGGAGGACATCAGTGACGTGCACACACCTGTGGATGATGATGAAGCCGATCGCAATTGGGAGCCGGGTGCAGAAGGGGCTTCATCATTGTCACGATGCCGGCTGGCAGGTAGTGGATCCTCTGTGCCAGAGAGGGATGGCGAGGACCGCGCTAGTGGACCGGTTCTAAGCCACTACAGGTTTTCACCAGAGCCCGCCGCAAAGCGGGATGGTCTTGCTGCGGCGGTAGTGACCAGGTCGTATCCACTAGCAACGGCTCACCTCTCTGGCTGCTGAAGATGCTGAAGATAGGCGAGGTACAAGGGAGTAGGCAGAAGCAAAGTCGGACGTAGCAGAAGGTCGGGGGCAGGCGGCAAGATTCGTAGTCAGGGGAGATAGCAGGAGTTCTGGTACACTGGCTTTAAACACACAAAACGCTTTCACTAGGCACAAGGGCAACAAGATCCGGCAAGGGAGTGCAAGGGAGGAGACTAGAAATAGCCAGGGAACAGGTGGGAGCCAATTAAGCTAATTGGGCCAGGCACCAATCATTGGTGCACTGGCCCTTTAAATCTCAGGGAGCTGGCGCGCGCGCGCCCTAGAGAGCGGAGCCGCGCGCGCCAGCACATGACAGCAGGAGACGGGAACGGGTAAGTGACCTGGGATGCGATTCGCGAGCGGGCGCGTCCCGCTGTGCGAATCGCATCCCCAACGGCCAGGACAGGGCAGCGCTCCCGGTCAGCGGGACCGACCGGGGCGCTGCGGAGAGAGAGACGCCGTACGCGCTCCGGGGAGGAGCGGGGACCCGGAGCGCTAGGCGTAACAGTACCCCCCCCCTTAGGTCTCCCCTTCCCTTTGTCTGGTAACTGCCTCCCCTGGGATGAGGACACCGGGAAAGGATGGAGGGATTCCTCAACAGCAGGCGGAACAGCAGGAGTAGGGATGGGGAGGGAGGGCAGAGGGCGAGACTTGGCACGGGGCAGTGTGACACCAGGACGAGGGCCAAGAGGGGACACAGAGGTTTGCCTGATGGGACTGGGAGGGGGGGAGAGGTATTTCTTGTGGCAGGCAGAGTCCTTAATGACCTTAGGGGGACCGGATACAGGAGGAACCACAGGGTCACGGCAGGGAGTACTGGGGACCGGTTGAAGGCAGTCCTTGGAACAAGAGGGACCCCAACTCTTGATCTCCCCAGTGGACCAATCCAGGGTTGGGGAATGGTGTTGAAGCCAGGGTAGTCCAAGGAGAACTTCAGAAGTGCAATTAGGAAGGACAAAAAATACAATTTCCTCGTGATGAGGTCCGATGCACATTAGGAGGGGCTCCGTGCGATAACGCACGGTGCAGTCCAATCTGGCTCCGTTGACCGCGGAAATGTGGAGTGGCTTGACAAGACGGGTCACCGGAATGTGGAATTTATTCACTAAGGACTCCCGAATAAAATTCCCAGAAGCTCCAGAGTCCAGGCAGGCCACGGCTGAGAGGGGAGAGCTGGCTGACGTAGAAATCCGAACAGGCACCGTGAGACGTGGAGAAGTCGACTTAGCATCAAGAGACGCCACACCCACGAGAGCTGGGTGCGAGCGTGCGTTTCCCAGACGAGGAGGACGGATTGGGCACTCCACCAAAAAATGTTCAGTACTGGCACAGTACAGACAAAGATTCTCTTCCTTACGGCGATTCCTCTCTTCCAGGGTCAGGCGAGACCGATCCACTTGCATGGCCTCCTCGGCGGGAGGCCTAGGCGCAGATTGCAGTGGAGACTGTGGGAGAGGTGTCCAGAGATCTAAGTCTTTTTCCTGGCGGAGCTCTTGATGCCTCTCAGAAAAACGCATGTCAATGCGAGTGGCTAGATGAATGAGTTCATGCAGGTTAGCAGGAGTCTCTCGTGCGGCCAGAACATCTTTAATGTTGCTGGATAGGCCTTTTTTAAAGGTCGCGCAGAGAGCCTCATTATTCCAGGAAAGTTCAGAAGCAAGGGTACGAAATTGTATGGCGTACTCGCCAACGGAAGAATTACCCTGGACGAGGTTCAGCAGGGCAGTCTCAGCAGAAGAGGCTCGGGCAGGTTCCTCAAAGACACTTCGAATTTCCGAGAAGAAGGAGTGTACAGAGGCGGTGACGGGGTCATTGCGGTCCCAGAGCGGTGTGGCCCATGACAGGGCTTTTCCAGACAGAAGGCTGACTACGAAAGCCACCTTAGACCTTTCAGTGGGAAACTGGTCCGACATCATCTCCAAGTGCAATGAACATTGCGAAAGAAAGCCACGGCAAAACTTAGAGTCCCCATTAAATTTGTCCGGCAAGGACAGGCGGAGGCTAGGAGTGGCCACTCGCTGCGGAGGAGGTGCAGGAGCTGGCGGAGGAGATGATTGCTGAAGAAGTTGCGAATGTTGGTGCACAATGGTGGACACTTCCGACAGCTGGTGGGTTAGATGGGCGATCTGTCGGGCTTGCTGGGCGACCACCGTGGTGATATCAGAGGCAACTGGCAAGGGAACCTCAGCGGGATCCATGGCCGGATCTACTGTCACGATGCCGGCTGGCAGGTAGTGGATCCTCTGTGCCAGAGAGGGATGGCGAGGACCGCGCTAGTGGACCGGTTCTAAGCCACTACAGGTTTTCACCAGAGCCCGCCGCAAAGCGGGATGGTCTTGCTGCGGCGGTAGTGACCAGGTCGTATCCACTAGCAACGGCTCACCTCTCTGGCTGCTGAAGATGCTGAAGATAGGCGAGGTACAAGGGAGTAGGCAGAAGCAAAGTCGGACGTAGCAGAAGGTCGGGGGCAGGCGGCAAGATTCGTAGTCAGGGGAGATAGCAGGAGTTCTGGTACACTGGCTTTAAACACACAAAACGCTTTCACTAGGCACAAGGGCAACAAGATCCGGCAAGGGAGTGCAAGGGAGGAGACTAGAAATAGCCAGGGAACAGGTGGGAGCCAATTAAGCTAATTGGGCCAGGCACCAATCATTGGTGCACTGGCCCTTTAAATCTCAGGGAGCTGGCGCGCGCGCGCCCTAGAGAGCGGAGCCGCGCGCGCCAGCACATGACAGCAGGAGACGGGAACGGGTAAGTGACCTGGGATGCGATTCGCGAGCGGGCGCGTCCCGCTGTGCGAATCGCATCCCCAACGGCCAGGACAGGGCAGCGCTCCCGGTCAGCGGGACCGACCGGGGCGCTGCGGAGAGAGAGACGCCGTACGCGCTCCGGGGAGGAGCGGGGACCCGGAGCGCTAGGCGTAACAATCATCATCAGGAGAAGAGAGTTGCAGGTTGCCCTTGAGGCAGCAAGGTGGTAGCATGGTTGGCAGTCAGCGTGGTGGCAGTAGTGGAAATTCAGGAGCCAAACGTGCCCGGGGGAGACCACCTGCTTCGCAGCAGCCTACCTTTCCGGGAGGTAGTGGAACAGGGGTTCCTGGAGACTGCGCCAGTAGCAGTCAATTAGTGCGGACTGCGGGTGGGAAAATCAGCTACTCGGCAGTGTGGAAGTTTTTCATAAGGCATCCGGAGGAGGTTCACGTAGCCGCATGCAAGATCTGTCGGCAGAAGGTGAAGCGTGGCCAGGGTCCCAATGTCGGCACCACGGCCCTGCGTCAACACATGCTTTGCCACCATAAAGTGGCCTGGGAGAACCGTGGCTCCGTTGTAGTGGTCCAGCCTGCTGCATCACCCAGTGGCCATCCACTCCCTCCTTCGTCCAGTCAAGGCTCCACCACCTCAGCTGAAGGGAGCTGTGTCTCAAACCCTCCTTCTGTCGCTCCTGCTTCTCCCACTTTTAGTCAGCCATTCTGCCAATAATCCATCGGCGATGCCATGTCCAAGAGACAACAGTATGCGCCCACTCATCCAACGGCGCAGAAGTTGAATGTGCTCCTGTCCAAGTTGCTGGTGTTGCAGTCCCTCCCTTTTCAAGTGGTGGACTCTGCACCTTTCAGAGAATTGATGGCTTGTGCTGAGCCGAGGTGGAGAGTCCCAAGCCATCATTTCTTTGCGAAGAAGGCAGTACCAGCCCTGCATAAGTTTGTACAAGACAAGGTGGGCCAGTCCTTGAGCCTGTCTGTGTGTTCAAAAGTGCACGGCAGCGCTGACGTGTGGAGCTGTGACTACGGGCAGGGATAATACTTGTCTTTTACGGCCCACTGGATAAATGTGGTTCCTTCACAGCCACAACAGCAACTTGGACAGGTCACACCGCTTTCTCCTCCACGCTCTTGCTCCCAGGCAGTTGGTCCTGTTACAGTGTGCGACGCAGCCTCCTCATCCTCCACCGTGTCCTCGGCCTCCACTGCACGTCCAAATCTCGGTGGCCCTTCATCGTACCATTTGTGTGGGGCACGGCGGTGTCAAGCTGTTCTTCACATGGTTTGCCTTGGCGAACGGAGTCACACAGGGAAGGAACTGCTAAAGTTCATTCATAAAGAAATCAGAGTATGGCTTACTCCACGAAATCTGGAAATGGGAACCATGGTGACCGACAACGAGAAGAACATCGTGTCCGCGTTGCGACAAGGAAGTGTGAAACATGCGCCCTGCATGGCACACATGTTGAATCTGGTTGTCAAGCACTTCCTCAAGTCTTCACCCCATTTGCAAAACATCCTGAAAATGGCAAGGAAACTGTGCATGCACTTCAGCCACTCGTACACCGCCAAGCACACCTTCCTGGAGCTGCAGCACCAGAACAGTATCCCACAACAAAGTCTTATTTGTGACGTTGCCACACGTTGGAATTCCACCCTCCATATATTGGACAGACTATACGAACAAAGAAAAGCTATCACCGGTTTCTTGATGATCCAAGCAGATAGGAGTACTCCCCTGTGTAATTTCAATGTGAACCAGTGGCAGCTCATACGTGACACCTGCCATTTGCTGAGGCCCTTTGAGGAAGCCACATTATTTGTGAGTCGCCTGGATTACGCCATGAATGACGTAATTCCACTCCTACATTTCCTACAACAAATGATTGAAACCATGGCTGGTCACTGCAATGGAGATGTTGCGCCTACATCTCAAGGCTACATGAGCCCTGTGGGGGCTGAACTGGAGGAGGAGGATGATGAGGGGGAGAGCGGAGCACAGTTTAGGTTGGATGAGATGGCCGGTGTTTCTAGTCATCGGACAGGAGAGGAGGAGCAGGGGCAGCCAGAGGAGCTGGAGGGTTATGAGGAAGTTGAGACACAGGACCCAGACACACTGTGGCAGTATGCAGTGGAGATGGAGGCAGGTAGTCCCTTCGAGTCACTGGCGCAAATGGCACGATGCATGCTCAGTTGCTTGCGTAGTGAACCCCGAATTGTCAAAATTCGTCAGCGGGATGACTTCTGGATCTCCCCCTTATTAGACCCTCGCTACCGTCCCAAAAAGGGGGCCTTTTTTACACCCACTGAGAGGGAGGACAAACTGACCTACTACAGAGAGATTCTACGTAGTCAGGTGGCTGATGCCTATCGGCCACATGGTCCATCCACTCGCAGGTCTGACTCAGGAGGCCCTCTGCGCTCACCTTCCACTGCCATGGCTGCTGGGGAGGGGAGGGGTGGCAGGAGCAGTACCAGCTCAATCAGCAGCAGCCTGAGTGTACAGTCGCTGATGAGTACCTTTCTTCACCCGCATAGTGAAGCAACTCATCATCAGCAGGTAGACATGGAGCAGGACCTGAACCAGCAGGTGGTGGCATACCTTGACATGGCCATGCCAACAACCATTGAAGATCCGCTGGACTTATGGGCAGCCAAACTTGATTTATGGCCACAACTAGCAGAGTTTGCCCTGGAAAAGCTGTCCTGCCCGGCCAGTAGTGTGCCATCAGAGCGGGTGTTTAGTGCGGCCGGGGCCATAGTCACCCCAAGGCGAACTCGTCTGTCCACTAAAAATGTGGAGAGACTGACATTTGTCAAGATGAATCAGGGATGGATCAACCAGGATTTCCAGCCACCAATGCCAGATGCCTCAGAGTAGATTGATCATGCTGCTACACCAACATTTCCCAATTATGGTTTGTTATGAAACCCTCTTGGGTTATCAATTAGGGTTATGAAACCCTCTTTGGTGCTGCCATTGCCTGCTCCTGGCTCATTTTGTGTCTTTCAGGAACTACTTGCCTCACTGATGCTTCTGGCCTTGGGCCTTTCATTTTTGGAAGTTTAGCAGTAGCTAAATACATGCTTAATGCAAATGTCAACATTGATCTCTAAATGTAAGGGGTTATGAAACCCTCTTGGGTACTGCGAAAGCCTGCTCCTGACTCATCCTGTTTCTTTCAGGAACTACTTGCCTCCCTGATGCCTCAGGCCTTGGGATTTCAATTTTGGGATGTTAAGCAGTAGCTAAATACATGCTTAATGCTAATTTCAACATTGATCTTTAAATGTAAGGGGCTGGTTATGAAACCCTCTTGGGTACTGCGAATGACTGCTCCTGACTCATTCTGTGTCTTTCAGGAAATAATTGCCTCCCAGATGCTTCAGGCCTTGGGCCTTCAATTTGTGGATGTTTAGCAGTAGCTAAATACATCCTTAATGCAAATTTCAGATCTTTAAATGTAAGGGGTTGGTTATGAAACCCTCTTGGGTACTGCGAATGACTGCTCCTGACTCATTCTGTGTCTTTCAGGAAATAATTGCCTCCCTGATGCCTCAGGCCTTGGGCCTTTAAGTTTTGGAAGTTTAGCAGTAGCTAATATATGCTTAATGAAAATTTCAACAATGATCTTTAAATTCTGGGCGCTCTGCCAGGGCCTTCTCCTACCTCGCCGGGGCTGATCCGAGGACCTCACTACACCATCCAATCGGTAGTAGAGACATGTGGTGTGTACATAGGGCAGGGACTTAATGAACCCAAGCTTATGACCCGCACTTAGTTGTGATTCTTCTTTCCTGGCAAATAATTGCAATCCCTATCGCGAACGGGGTTCAGCGGGTTACCCACACCTGTCGGTGAAAGATAGACACACGCTGTTCCGTTCAGTGTAACGCGCGTGCAGCCCCGGACATCTGAGGGCATAACACACCTGCTATTGCTCGATCTCGCGAGTGATCGTGCAATGTAAGGGGTTATTAAAGCATCTTGGGTACTGCTGATGCCTACTCCTGACTGCTCCTGTGTCTTTCAGGAACTACTTGACTTCATGATGCTTCTGGGCTTGGGCCTTTAATTTTAGGATTTTTTAAATGCATACATACATGCTTAATTTAAATTTCCACATTTATGGTGCAATGTATGGGGTTATTAAACACTCTTGGGTAGTGTTTTTTTTTTAATTTTCTGATAATTATCACAGTAATAAACTAGAATTTTCCACAATAATAACCATTACACTATTGAACGATTGTTGCGTGTGATTTATTAAGTAAAATTAAAAAAAAAAATATGCAGAGGGATGAACTCTGCTTCTTTATTTCAATAAAAATTATTTTATAGAAGAATGTCTTTTGGTGGTCCACCGTCCTGCATTATAGAGTCTTCTGGACTCTTGTATATGCGCTTGTTCTTAACCTCTTCAGGATCCATATCCATACGCCCTGCATACTGAGTCCTTAAGGATGCAGGGCGTATGGATACGCCCGTGTGAATTCCGGTCCCCGCCGCTATCCGGTTGGGGACAGGATCGGGATGCCTGCTGAAATCCCCCCATGTCGGCGATCGGAGAAAATCGCATGTCAATACAGACATGCGATTTTCTCCAATTCCGGGCTGATCGGGTCTCTGGTGACCCGATCACCCATAAAATAGGGCTGATCGGAGTTGTCAGCGACAGCCCAGATCAGCCTAATGGATAGGAGTGAGGGCGCAGAGCTGCAATCTCCTCCTATCCCCTGCCATCCCCTGATACTGGATCAGGTGGGGAATCAACGGTGGGTGGGGGGGGGGGGGGGGTAATTGAGAGTGAAAGTAAAACGATCTTTACTGTGGCAAACACTAGGAAGGCCAAACTGCAACTCCCAGCATGCCCAGAAAGCCAAAGGTTGTCTGGGCATACTGGGAGTTGTAGTTTTGCAACATCTGGAGGGTCACAGTTTGGAGACCACTGTTACAGTGGTGCCCAAATGGTAGCCCTCCAGATGTTGCCAAACTACAACTCAGCATGCCTGGATTGCCCCGGCATGCTTGGAGTTGTAGTTCTGTAACATCTGTCCCTTCAGATTTAGCAATTTTCATGAATTTTTTGAAAATTGCTGCTCTACTTTGAAGCCCTCTAATTTTTTCAAAAAGCAAAAATATGTCCATTTTATGATGCCAACATAAAGTGGACATATTTTTCTTGTGAAGTAAAATAAAATTTATTGTGAATATCCATTTTCCTTACAAGTGGAGAGCTTCAAAGATAGAAAAATGCAAAATTTTCATGAAATTTGGGGATTTTTCACCAAAAAAGGATGCAAATAACGCCGAAAATTTACCACCAAGATAAAGTAGAATATGTCACGAAAAACAATCTCAGAATATTCGGTAAAAGCATTTTCGCGTTATTAATTCATAAAGTGACGGTGGTCAGAATTACGAAAAAGGGCTCAGTCCTTAAGGTGAAAAAGGGCTGCGTCCTTAAGGGGTTAAACAAAGGTACAAAAACCAAAAATGGCTGGTCAGGGCTATGGAGACGTTGCGCCTACATCTTACGGCCACATGAGCCCTGTGGGTGCTTGGGAGATTAGGTCCTTTGTACCCACACGGCGGGGTCCGGGACACAAATTTTGATTTCAATTTCAAATAAAAAAATCACACATTTCAATGGTCTCCTCATGCTGCAGCCAACTCCAGACTGCGTCATTCTGGTAATATATAGAGGGACATTTATCAATGTTCGCTTATGTATTCTTTTTTTTAGTAATTTTTTCCTTACTTTTTTTTTGCTTATGTGCGACTTATTTATCAACTGGTTTCAGCCTGTTGATAATTTTCTTTCACGTAAGCAATTTTTCCTTTTTTACTTTGGTAGTAGCTTTTTCTGCTCCATGTTTGAGCTGGAGTAAATTTAGTCAATTTTTAACGCTGTTGCGACTTTTTTTTGCGCAGTTGCGACTGTCGCAGTTAATAAATACCTGACTACCCGTAGTCCATTTTAAAATTATTACTACATAGTAAATTTTAGGAAAACTTGCTTTTCTCGCTTTCCAGTCAAAATGTCGCACGAAAAATCGTGTAGTCGCAGTTGCGACAATTTTGCGACAATTATAGTAAAGAAAACCTGACTAAACCCGTTGATAAATGTCCATAATAGAGAGCACTCGCTGTCCTAAATTTTTGTTAAAATTTATCGTAAAAAATGTTTGTCTTTTTTATTAGGGATTGTGAAGCTTTGGTGCATACTCATGCATCAGCCAACTCCAACCTGTGTCATTCAGGCAATATATGGTTTACTGATTGCGCTGCTGGGTCTGGGAATTTCAAATTTTCTCACAGGTAGCACCCGCAAACCAAAAGTCTTCTTCATATATTTCTACAATTGTTGGTTTTTTTTGGAGGGATTGTGAAGCCCTAGTGTGTACTCATGCATCAGCCAACTCCAGGCTGTGTGATTCAGGCAATATATAGGTAGCACCCGCTGTCCTAAATATTCTTAAATTTTTTTAAAAAATTGTTGTTTTTTTCTTTGGGATTCTGAAGCCCTGGTGTGTACTCAATGCTGCTTCCTGCTACACTCTGTCAGCCCGTTGGTCTGGTCACAGTGTGCTACTCCGCCTCCATATCCTCCACTGTGTCTTAAGCCTCCACTGCCCGGACAAGTCTCAGTGGCCCTTCAGCATACCATGTGTGCAGGTCACGGCGGTGTCACGCTGTTCTTCGCATGGTTTGCCTTGGCGAGAAGTCTTGGAAACAATGGCCGGTCAGGGCAATGGAGACGTTGCACCTAAATCTCACGTCCACATGAGCCCTGTGGGGGCTTGTTGGATTTGGTCCTGTGTACCCACACGCTGGGGTCCGGGACACGCAAAGGTTTTTTTAAATTTCAAATAAAAAAATTATGGCGCTGCTGGGCCTGGGTCTGGGAATTTCAAATTTTCTCATAGGTAGCAACCGCTATCCAAAATCTTTTTCAAAAATTTCTAAAATTGTGGTGTTTTTTGGGGGGGGATTGTGAAGCCCTGGTGTGAACTTGTGCATCAGCCAACTCCAGGCTGTGTCATTCAGGTAATATATGGGTTACTGATGCCGCTGTGGGGCCTGGATCTGGTAATTTCAAATTTTCTCATAGGTAGCACCCGCTATCCAAAATCTTTTTCAAAAATTTCTAAAATTGTGGTGTTTTTTGGGGGGGGATCATGAAGCCCTGGTGTGAACCCGTGCATCAGCCAACTCCAGGCTGTGTCATTCAGGCAATATATGGGTTACTGATGCCGCTGTGGGGCCTGGGTCTGTTAATTTCAAATTTTCTCATAGGTAGCACCCGCTATCCAAAATCTTTTTCCAAAATTTCAAAAATTGTGGTGTTTTTTGGGGGGATTGTGAAGCCCTGGTGTGAACTCGTGCATCAGCCAACTCCAGGCTGTGTCATTCAGGCAATATATGGGTTACTGATGCCGCTGTGGGGCCTGGGTCTGGTAATTTCAAATTTTCTCATAGGTAGCACCCGCTATCCAAAATCTTTTTATAAAATTGTGGTGTTTTTTTGGGGGGGGGATTGTGAAGCCCTTCTGTGTACTCATGCATCAGCCAACTCCAGGCTGTGTCATTCAGGCAATATATAGGTTACTGATGCCGCTGTGGGAATTTCAAATTTTCTCATAGGTAGATCCCCCCTATGGGCAGTACATAGATTCCCCCATGTTAGGCAGCACATAGTTAGAGCCCCCCTTTGGGCAGCACATGATGGGATTTGAACCCAAGGCCCCAGCGCTGCAAGGCAGCAGTGCTAACCTCTGAGCCACCATGCTACCCTTAGCATACATCTAATATGCATGGTTGCTAAAATGGACAGAGATGTCAGCAGAGAGAAAATTGCAGCAGTAGAAAAAGTGCAGCACCAGAGGCCAGAAAAATTAGGCATGTACACATGGCTGAAAAATAAGAACAAGCGCATATCCAAGAGTCCAGAAGACTCTATAATGCAGGACGGAGAAACACACAAAGAAATTATTTTCTAAATAAAATTTTTCATCTAATAAAGAAACAGAGTTCTTCCCTCTCTGTATTTTACTTTTGAAAATTTATGTTAAAAAAATCACACGCAACAAGCGTTGCTTTGTGTAATGGTTAGTACTCTTGAAAATTCAAGTTTAAATTATCATAAAGTCCAGAAGGCTCTATAATGCAGGACGGTGAAAAACACAAAGAAATCCTTTTCAAAATAAAAGGGTCCCTCAACAGGCACGACAGCATGAAAGACCCCATTTGCTCAAGGTTGGATGCCGAGCTACTCATGTCCCGTTCCTCGTCCTCAGTGATGTCAGGGAAGGTATCATCTTCTTCCCCCCAGCCATGTACAACACCACGGGAACCAGATAGGTGACAATGAGCACAAAACCACATTCCTCCTCTGACTCCTCTTCCTCACAATCCTCTTCCAGCGTTGCAGCAGGTCCAGCAAGCGATGCTGATAAGGCTGTTTCTGGTGGTGATGGTGACCACAATTCTTCCTCTTCACGCTCATCTACTGCCTGTTCCAGCACTCTTCGCAGGGCACGCTCCAGGAGGAAAACAAATGGTATGATGTCGCTGATGGTGCCTTCGGTGCGACTGACTAGGTTTGTCACCTCCTCAAAAGGACGCATGAGCCTAATGGCATTGCGCATGAGCGTCCAGTAACGTGGCAAAAAAAATCCCAGCTCCGCAGGACATGTCCTAGCACCCCGGTCATACAAATATTCGTTAACGGCTTTTTCTTGTTGGAGTAGGCGGTCGAACATTAGGAGTGTTGAATTCCAACATGTTGGGCTGTCACAAATCAAGCGCCTCACTGGCATGATGGACAGAGATGTCAGCAGAGAGTACCAGAAAAATTAGGCATGTACACATGGCTGAAAAATTTGGTATTGTTGCAACTGCTGCTGTAGCAGCAGCCAGAAAAATTTCTGTTTGTTTCCCAGCCAGAAAGTGCCCTAAAACATTGCGGCTTGAACCATAGTTGGTGGTGGATAAGTCATGCAAGTCATCCCTGGTTGCCACCTTACCCAGACGGAACGTGATTGGTCGGATTCTTCAAAAAAGAGTTGCCGCCGATGCCTCTTGGAATCCTCCAAAGAGGAAATACACTTCTCATCCCTGATTGATCGCCGCCCGAACCTGCCCAGCAGCGATTGGTCGAATTCTTCAAAAAAGATTTGCCGCTGATGCCTCTAGGAATCCCCCAAAGAGGAATTATACGTCTTTAACCTGATTGGTGGCCGCCTGGACCTGCCCAGCAGCAATTGGCTGAAAGATTTGAAAGACATCGTGCCGCCACTAGCGGCAAAGACTTGCAACCTGAACTCATACGTCCCCTCACTCACATCTCGAACAGCCAATCAGATTTAAGCCTACCATCCCCATGCCCATGTTTGGATGACATCCCCTCACCGACTTTTTCCTATGACAGCATAACTGTACACAGCCATGTACGGCACGTTCCTGATTGGTCGCCCCCATACCATCCAGCAGCGAGCGACCAATCAGCTTCAAGAGGCCCGTCTTCATTCAAAATCCACCGCGGCAACCCTGCACAGCGTCACCAGGTTTACCCAATGCGCAGTGTAGGTGATATACCTGCCCTGACCATGCTTTGCAGACCAGGTATCAGTGGTCAGATGGACCTTTGCCCCAACACTGTGTGCCAGACATGCCACTACTTCCTGTTGCACAATCGAGTACCGGTTGGGGATTGCCTTTTGTGCAAATAAATTTTGGCCGGGTACCTTCCACTGCGGTGTCCCAATAGCTAAAAAAAATTTTTAGCTATTTTTATTTATTTATTTATTTTTATTAATTTTTAAAAGCTGGCGGGCTATGAGTTCAGACAAGCCAGCTGTCAGACCCCGGGCTAGGGGGTGACCTGTGACATTGGCATCTTACGCTCAAACATGTCCTTGACAGACGTAGACGTAGAGTAGACGCTGTAGGCCTGACACACACGCTTGCAGACAACTAACTGCTATTCAATCTATTACAGTCAAAATTGTATTTTCTTCTGTTAAATTTACACAACTGTCACACCACATATGATTTGCACTAGTGTGACAATGAGCTCAGCAGGCCCAAAAACTCCCAAGTGTGAAGTGAAATGACTGATTTTACTTCACAGCCCAAACATTTTTTTTTTTTTAAATTTACACTACGGTCACACCACATATGATTTGCACTAGTGTGACAATGAGCCCAGCAGGCCCAAAAACTCCCAAGTGTGAAGTGAAGTTTTTGCACAAATGTCACACCAAATTTGATTTGCACTAGGGTGACACAATTTTCCCTGCAGGCAAAAAAACTGGCAACTGTGACGTGAACTGACAGTGACTGGTTTTATTTAACAGCCAAAAAAGGTTTTTTTTTTTTTATTTGCACAACTGTCACACCAAATATGATTTGCACTAGTGTGACAATGAGCAGAAAAGCTTGCCAGTGGAGTTCCCCTTTTAAGCAGTGGTCCCCAACATGGGTGCCTCCAGCTGTTACAAAACACACGGACTGATATATTTCAGCCCTTTGAATACTGTAGTAGTTAGTTGCTTTATACTGTAGTAGTTAGTTGCTTTAAAGAAAAAAAGCTTGCCAGCGGAGTTCCCCTTTTAAGCAGTGGTCCCCAACCAGGGTGCCTCCAGCTGTTGCAAAACACACGGACTGATATATTTCTACCCTTTGAATACTGTAGTAGTTAGTGCTTGAAGGAACTTAAGTTTTATTCTGGAGTACCCCTTTTAACCAGCGGTTCCCTCCCAACCAGGGTGCCTCTAGCTGTTGCAAGACACACGGACTGATATTTGAGCCCTAAAAAGGGCTTTTTTGGGTGCTGTCCTTAAAGCAAATGTTACACTAGTGCTTTAGGAGTAAACTGGACCCTGAATACACCACCTAGCAGCAACCTAGCTATCGCTTTCCCTATACAGCTGGAGCAGCTTCTCTGACCCTCCACTTCCTAAGCCTGCAGCATGCTGAATGAGGCTAAAATGGCATCCGTTCAAGAGGTAGGAGGGTCTGGAAGGGAGGGACTGTTGCTGATTGGCTGTAATGTGTCTGCTGACTCTGACTCACAGGGTCAAAGTTTACCGCAATGTTAAAGTATAGGGGGCGGATCGAACTTCACATATTTTCGCCCGGCGGGGAGAACACGCGAACATGCTAAATTTGCCGGGAACTGTACGCTGGCGAACAATTCGCTACAACTCTAGCTGCCAACAACTCCACGCTGTGCCATTCAGTCACTATATGGTCTCCTCATGCTGCCAACACCTCCACGCTGTGTCATTCAGCCACTATATGGTGTCCTCATGCTTCAGCCTCATCCAAGCTGTGTCATTCAGCCACTATATGGTGTCCTCATGCTGCCAACACCTCCACACTGTGCCATTCAGCCACTAAATGGTTTCCTCATGCTGCCAACACCTCCACGCTATGTCATTCAGTCACTATATGGTCTCCTGACACTGATGCCACCACCAGGCTCTGTAATTGTGCCGCTGTGCAGCAGTGATTCTAAAAGCGAGGCCGGTAATCTGCATGCTATTCTAAATAACAATATTATTTCACTACCCCAGCACACTCCATATGCATTTTAGAACACAGCAAAGTGTTCTATACTCCTAAAGAGGCTGTATGTAGGCTAGAAATAGCCTTTTTTAATATAGATTCACTGCGAAAAAATTTGGATCGAAACAAACTTTTTCGGAAAATTCGGCGAATCGGCTGAATCAAATTTTTGAAAAGTTCACTCATCTCTACTAAAAACACAAGGATAACTGTATAGGTGTGTGGTTGGGGCTAGCCTGCGGTACAGCACAACAGCTTACAATCTTACAAAGGTCTACATTATTCCCCCTCCCCCAACCGGAGTTGTAGCACGTGCCTGAGTATTCCTCCTGAACAGGGCCGGTTTTAGGCTTAGCGTGGCCCTAGGCAAAATCAAAAGTGGGGCCCCAAAAGTCGTAATAGTGCACTAACCAGATTTGAACATTTTTGGTCACTTCTAATACTGTAAAAATATCTAAAATGCAATTGAAAAGTCCCATCAAAACAAAAATGGTACAGATAAAAACTACAAATCACAGCGCAAAAAATGACCCTCATACATCCCCATATACAGAAAGATAAAAGAGTTATAGGGATCAGAATAGTACAATTTTATATTTTTGTATAGTCCCCCCACATTAGGTAGGCAGTATGATCCCCCACATTAGGTAGACAGTATAGTACCCCCCAAATTAGGTAAAGAGTATAGTTCCCCCACATTAGGTGCAGTATAGTTCCCAACATTAGGTGCATTATAGTTCCTCCACATTAGGTAAAGAGTATAGCTCCCCCACATTAGGTTGGCAGTATAGTACCCCCCACATTAGGTAAAGAGTATAGTTCCCCCACATTAGGTGCAGTATAGTTCCCCACATTAGGTGCAGTATAGTTCCCCACATTAGGTGCAGTATAGTTCCCAACATTAGGTGCAGTATAGTTCCCAACATTAGGTGCAGTATAGTTCCCCACATTAGGTGCAGTATAGTTCCCCACATTAGGTGCAGTATACTTCCCCACATTAGGTGCAGTATAGCTCCCAACATTTGGTCCAGTATAGTTCCCAACATTAGGTGCAGTATAGTTCCCCACATTAGGTGCAGTATAGTTCCCCACATTAGGTGCAGTATAGTTCCCCACATTAGGTGCAGTATAGTTCCTCACATTAGGTGCAGTATAGTCCCCCACATTAGGTGCAGTATAGTCCCCCACATTAGGTGCAGTATAGTCCCCCACATTAGGTGCGGTATAGTTCTCCACATTAGGTGCAGTATACAGTAGTCCCCCACATTAGGTGCAGTATACAGTAGTCCCCCACATTAGATGCAGTATAGTCCCCCACATTAGATGCAGTATAGTCCCCCACATTAGATGCAGTATAGTTCCCCCACATTAAGTGCAGTATAGTTCCCCACATTAGGTGTTAGGTGCAGTATAGTTCCCCCACAATAGGTGCAGTATAGTCCCCCACATTAGGTGCAGTATAGTCCCCCACATTAGGTGCAGTATAGTCCGCCACATTAGGTGCAGTATAGTTCCCCAAATTAGGTGCAGTATAGTTCCCCCACATTAGATGCAGTATAGTCCCCCACATTAGGTGCAGTATACAGTAGTCCCCCACATTAGGTGCAGTATAGTTCCCCACATTAGGTTCAGTATAGTTCCCCACATTAGGTACAGTATAGTCCCCCACATTAGGTGCAGTATAGTCCCCCACATTAGGTGCAGTATAATTCCCCACATTAGGTGCAGTATACAGTAGTTCCCCCACATTAGGTGCTGTATACAGTAGTTCCCCCACATTAGGTGCAGTATACAGTAGTTCCCACACATTAGGTGCAATATACAGTAGTTCCCCACATTCGGTGCAGTATGCAGGAGTCCCCCAAATTAGGTGCAGTATACAGTAGTCCTCCACATTAGGTTCAGTATACAGTAGTCCCCCACATAAGGTGCAGTATACAGTAGTTCCCCCATATTAGGTGCAGTATAAAGTAGTTCCCCACATTAGGTGCAGTATACAGTAGTTCCCCACATTAGGTGCAGTATAAAGTAGTTCCCCACATTAGGTGCAGTATAAAGTAGTTCCCCACATTAGGTGCAGTATACAGTAGTCCCCCACATTAGGTGCTGTATGTTCCCCCCCAGACATACAGCCTTCAGCCATATACAGTGTATGGCTGGAGGCTGTATGCCTGTTTACTTGAGTATTCCAACCACTGCTCCGGGGTCACAATCTACTGCTATGGCCTATGGGCCATAACAGTAGATCGCGGGAGTGGCGGTCGGAACACTGAAGATGACCGCTGGTCACTTATCATACCCACGTGACCTCCTCACTGCTCCGCTCCGCTGTACTGTTGCTATGGTCGCACGCACGGAACATCAGTGACGTCCCTGCGTGCGCTTCCTCCCAGCGCCCCTGCGTTTTTAAAGTTAACATGGGGCCACTATGAGGTAAATGGGGCATCCTTGTGTCCTGAAAAGATTTTTCGGGATTCAGGGATGTCCCGAATGTCACTGTTTTAAAGTGGCCGCGGCCGAGCTGCTAATCTTTAACAAGCGGTCCACTTTAAAACAGTTGTCCCCCCCCCCTTACTGAGCAGCTGGCAGGGGGCCCTAGGCAATTGCCTGGTTTGCCCCGCCCTAACGCCAGCCCTGCTCCTGAACAATATGCCAGCCTGGCTTGAATTTGTGGGGAGTTTATCAGCTCTCCAATTGTGAAATGTCCTTTTATGTTATGGAGTCCTTGCAATGAATATTAGCAATACTTGTGGCCTGACATTATCAGAGACCCTAACTAACTACCCACAGGCCTGGTGTAGTCTTTAGGTGCCAACAAAGTAATGAGTAGTGTTGCTCGCGAATATTCGCAATTCGAATATTATTCGCGAATATCGCATATTCGCGAATTCGCGAATTTCGCGAATATAGCGCTATATATTCGTAATTACGAATATTCGTTTTTTTTTTTGTTTTTTTTTTCACAGTACACATTACAGTGATCATCCCTCTCTGCTTCCAGCTTGTGTGGTGTAAAGAAGGCTCTAATACTACTGTGTGAGACTGGCGTGCGAAAATTCGCATATGCGAACATTAGCATATGCGAATTTGCGCATATGCGAATTTTTGCGCATGCTAATTTTGTATATGCTAATTTTCACATCTGTAAATTTTCGCATACGCGAATGTTCGCATATGCGAAAATAAAACGAGGATATGACGAATATGCGAATATTCGCGAATATATGACGAATATTCGTCCATATATTCGCGAATATTCGCGAATTCGAATATGGCCTATGCCGCTCAACACTAGTAATGAGGTGCGTGCAAGATCTTATTGATCCGACTCTGCTCTTCATCCACTGGTGACTCTGAACAGAACAAATTCCTCTTCAACAAACATGCGGTCCCACAGTCTATGTTGTTTTGCTCCTCAACTCTCATCAGCTGTTCCTGGAAGCAATTCTCTGTTCCTCTGGACAGGATCAGGGTCTCGGGCACAAGCAGCTTCACTTAGTTCTGGTCACTGAAGTATGCTCCCACACCTGCATACAGTGGGATCCTCTCACAGTTTCTCAGTCTCAGCTTTCTTTAAGATGGCTGTTCCCCACCTTTTACTAGCTTTTTTTTGCTGGTCACTCTCCCATGAATATGGAAAACATGCAGTATGTTAGCTGTGTTAGAAAACAGCGGCATCTTGTGGCCAAACAGCAGAATGTCAGTCCAGACATTTCACTTAAATGGGCACTGTCAGATACAAAAACTTTTGATATTTTGTAAAGCATGCAAAACCAATAGGCTTTGCAATTGCTTTCATTAGAAAATTTTCAATATTTCATACTGAAAAAGCAAGTCAAATAACTGCCCCCCCCCTGCCTGCTTGGACACCTATTAGTCCTGCTGTGTCCATGCATCATCCCCTATGTCATGGGCAAAACTCCTTGATTGATAGCTGTGAGTGCAGGGCTTAAAGCTAGAGGAAAAATCCTCCCACTGTCAGCTGGTGTCCCGCTAATGTCAGTGAGGACAAGTTGGGAGTTGTAGTTTTGCTAATGCTAGGGGAGATGTGAGCAGACAGCATACTGAGTGTTACGTTATGCGCTCCGGCTGCACACACTGGCCATAAGCACATGGTCCAGTTACCTGCTGCTGCCGGCGAGGCTGGGACTCGCATCGCGGGAAGTGCCCGCATGCGAGCCCAAGTCCGTCACTCACCTGCCCTGTCCGTCCTTCTCCTGCCCCAGCCTCTGCCTCTCTGCGCCCGCCGGAGTTTTAAGATTTAAAGGGCCAGTGCGCTCATTAGTGTAATTCACCTGTGGCTCATTGATAAATTCCTCCACCCTCCTCACTTCCCTGCCGGATCTTTGTTGCCTTGTGCCTGAGAGAAAGCATTCCTGAGAGTTGCCTTACCATGTATCTGATCCTTTCTCTGTGACTTGACCTTGCTCCTCTGCCGCTTGCCTACTGACCTGCTACGTGCTGACTACGCTACTTAGCCGCATGCTTTGACCTTCTGCTATCCTGACTACGAGCTGCTTTATCACTCCTGTGCCTCGCATCTCCTCAGCAGGCTGTGGGGTTGAGCCATGCCAGAGATAGCGACCTGGGTGCTGCCTACCGCAGCAAGTCCATGCCGCTTTGCGGCGGGCTCTGGTGAAAACCAACGGCCCCTTAGACTCCGCTCTCTGGTACGGTCTGAGTCATCTGCCACACAGGTCCAGTGGATCCACATCCACCGGAGTTCCTTTCGTCTGAAACTTGTTACACTAAGTGTTACAGTAAGATCCGGCCATGGATCCTGCTGAGGTACCCCTGCCTGAAGTCGCGGATCTTCCCTCCGTTGTGGTACGTCAGTCACAGCAGTTGTCCCGACAGGCGCAGCAACTTTCTCAACTTTCAGCTATGATACAATAGCTTTTGGCCTTGCAACAGCAGCAGGTACCGCAACCTGGCCCACTCCCACCACCAGCTCCTGCAGTGTCTGCTGGCTCCCAGCTATGTCTGCCTTTAGTATGATGGGAATTCCAAATCATGCAGAGGCTTCGTTACACAGTGCTCCACGCAATTGGAGCTCATGTCTGAACTGTTTCCTATGGAACGTGCGAAGGTGGCCTTTGTCATTAGTCTACTGTCCGGAAAAGCCCTGGCCTGGGCTATACCCCTTTGGGACCACAGGGATCCTGTAGCTTTCAACATAACGGCTTTTCTGGCAGAATTTCGCTGTGTCTTTCAGGAACCCGCACGTGCCTCTTCTGCTGAGACGGCTTTGCTGAACCTATGTCAAGGGGAATTCTTCCGTTGTTGACTACGCGGTTCAATTCCGCACTTTAGCCTCAGAACTAGCATGGAATGATGAGGCCTTGTCTGCCACATTCAAAAAAGGACTGTATAGCAGGATTAAAGATGCCCTTGCTGCACGTGATCCTCCATCTTCTTTGACTGAACTTATCCACTTGGCCACACGTATTGATGTGTGTTTTGTTGAAAGGCAGGTAAAACTGTGCTTAGAGAGGGAACCTGCCCGAACACGGAGATATTCTCACCTGGCACCTGTGTTTCAACGTCTACCTCCACAGTTTCCTGCGCCTCTTGCCGAAGAGGCTATGCAAGTGGATCTGTACCATCTTACGCAACAGGAGAGATCACGACTACACAGTGCGAATTTGTGCTTGTATTGTGCTAGCCCCGAACACTTCCTCAAAGACTGTTCTGTTCTTCCACAGTATCCAGGAAAATTCTTGCACATACGGCACGTAGGAGAGGCGTCCCTAGGTGTGAATACCACCTCTCCTCGCTTAACTATTTCTGTACAAGTCTTCGCTTCAGCCAAGTCTTCCTTCAGTGCTACAGCATTTTTTGGATTCTGGATCAGCAGGTTACTTTATTGATGCTTCTTTGGTCCACAAGTATCATCTTCCAGTCACTCAACTTGCCAAGCCCTGTCACTCGGCTTGCCAAGCCCTTTTTTTCTACTTGAATTCACATCTCCTCTGTTAATGGACAAAATCTGGACTGTATGGTTCACTTCCGTACTGAATCACACTGTACTTCAGAGATTCTTCTTGGCCTTCCTTGGCTGCAACGCCATTCTCTGCACCTTGATTGGAGAACTGGAGAAATTATTAGTTGGGGACAATCCTGTCAAAATCTTTGCCTCCAATCAGTTCAGTCTAAAATTGTTTTCCGTCCTCTTCCTTTACCTGGTCTGCCACCACCTTACCAAGATTTCTCTGACGTTTTCTGCAAGAAACAGGCTGAGACTCTGCCTCCACATCATCCTTATGATTGCCCTATTGATCTTCTGCCTGGTACCATTCCTCCTCATGGAAGGATATACCCTCTATTGGTTCCTGAGACCAAAGCCAGGAGAATCTCAAAAAGGGATTTATCTGTAATTCCTCTTCTCCTGCTGGAGCTGGTTTCTTCTTTTTTGGAAAGAAGGATGGCTCACTCCGTCCATGCATTGACTACAGGGGACTTAACAAAATCACGGTCAAGAACCGTTACCCTCTACCTCTTATCTCAGAACTTTTTGACCGTCTACGTGGTGCCAAGGTCTTCTCCAAATTGGACTTAAGTGGAGCATATAACCTCATTCATATCCGCAAGGGAGATGAATGGAAAACAGGCTTCAATACTCGTGATGGACATTTTGAGTATCTCGTAATGCCATTTGGTCTCTACAATGTTCCCGCTGTTTTTCAAGAGTTTGTCAATGATGTCTTCCGTGATTTTCTCTACAACTGTGTTGTCATATACCTAGATGACATTCTGATTTTCTTTTCCAACTTAGGGGAGCATCGTACTCATGTTCGTCTGGTTCTTCAGCGATTACGGAAGAATCATCTCTACGCCAAACTGGAGAAATACCTGTTCGAGAAATCTAGTCTTCCATTTCTTGTCTATATTGTCTCTCGCCATGGCCTGCATATGGATCCAGATAAATTGTCTGCAGTATTGGATTGGCCTCATCCTTTGGGCCTACATGCTATTCAACGCTTTCTGGGATTCACAAACTATTATTGTAAATTTATCCCACATTTTGTATCCTTGGTTGCTCCAATTGTGGCTCTCACTAAGAAGTCATCTAATCCTAAGTCTTGGCCTCAAGAGGCTGAAGAAGCCTTCTCCCGTTTAAAGTCTGCATTTGCCTCTGCTCCCGTGCTTACCAGACCTGATCCGGAGAGGCCCTTTGCTTTGGAGGTTGATGCCTCATCTATTGGAGCGGGTGCCATTCTTACTCTGAAAAATGCCAAGGGCAAGACTGTTACTTGTGGGTTCTTCTCCAAGACTTTCTCTCCTGCTGAGAGGAATTACTCCATTGGAGATCGTGAATTCCTCGCTATCAAGCTAGCTTTGGAGGAATGGCGACATTTATTGGAAGGTTCTTCTCATCCGGTCAGTATCTACTCCGACCATAAGAATCTTCTATACCTTTGGTCTGCTCAGCGTTTGAACCCCCACCAGGCAAGGTGGTCACTGTTCTTTTCCAGGTTCAACTTCTTCATTCACTTCCGTCCAGAAGACAAGAACGTCAGGGCTGATGCTCTCTCCAGTTCCTCTGATGTCATTGGTTTTGACTCCACGCCTAGACATATTATTCCTCCTGACCATTTGATTCCTGCAGCACCTGCCGAGATTCAGGAAGTTCCTCCGGGAAAATCCTTTGTGCCCGCCAGATTAAGGCGCAAGGTCCTGAAATGGGGTCATTCTTCCTTGACAGCAGGACATCCTGGAATACGCAAGACTCTACTTCTTATCTCCCGGCACTACTGGTGGCCCCATCTTGAACATGATGTTTCTGATTTTGTTCGTTCCTGTGAAACTAGTGCCTGTGACAAAACTCATTGACAGAGACCTGCAGGACTCTTACAGCCTTTCCCCATTCTAGAGACTCCCTGGTCCCATATCGCCATGGATTTCATCACCGATTTGCCACCATCTGATAATAACACTGTCATCTGGGTCGTTGTAGATCGGTTTTCCAAGATGGCTTATTTCATTCCTCTACCAGGTCTTCCTTCTGCCCCGCAGCTGGGAAGTACTTCTTGTTGCATGTCTTTCTTCCTCAGCATATCGTTTCGGATCGAGGTGGGCAGTTTGTCTCTAAGTTCTGGCGAGCCCTTTATAACCGTCTGGACATCAATCTGGACTTCTCCTCGGCCTACCACCCTCAGTCCAACGGTCAGGTAGAGAGGGCTAATCAAATCCTAAAGACTTATCTTCGGCATTTTGTTTCAGCTTGCCAAGATGATTGGGTCGACCGTCTTACCTGGGCTGAATTCTCATATAATCATAAGGATTCCAAGTCCACAAGGTCGTCTCCCTTTATTGTTGTCTACGGACTCCATCTCCGTCCTCCGCTTCCTCTCTCAGTCTCCTCCGGTGTGCCTGCTGTTGATGTGCTGGTCCGTGACTTCTCTACCATCTGGCAACAGACCCGACAGTCGTTATCTCAGGCTTCTTCACGCATGAATGCGCAAGTGGATAAAAGTAGAAGACCTCCTCCGTCCTTCTCTCCTGGTGATATGGTGTGGCTTTCATCCGAGTACATCCCCTTCAAGATCCCCTGTTACAAGCTCGGTCCTTGCTACCTTGGTCCCTTCCAGATTCTACAAAAAAATCAACCCTGTCTCCTACAAACTGTCTACCTGCCATGTTACGTTTTCCCAATTCCTTCCACATCTCTCTCCTCAAGCCTCTTGTCATAAACCATTTTTCTCAGAAGAATCTTGTCCCCACACCTGTCTACGGCTCTTCTGACATCTTCAAGGTTAAAGACATTCTTGCTACAAAAACTGTGAGAGGTAAAAAAAAAATTGGGTCAAGTGGGAGGGTTACGGTCCTGAGGAGAGATCTTGGGAGCCTGAGGAGAATATCCTGGACCATGACCTTCTCAGGAGTTTTCTGACTCTTAAAAGTAGGGGGAGACCAAAGGGAGGGGTACTGTTATGTTATGCGCTCCGGCCGCACACGCTGGCCGTGAGCGCATGGTCCCATTGCCTGCTGCCGGCGATGCTGGGACTTGCAATGCGGGACACGCCTGCATGTGAGCCCCAGTCTGTCACTCACCTGGTGCTTCTCTTGCCCCCGCCTCTGCCTCTCTGCTCTGGCGTGGGTGTCCCCATCCCATAAGGCGTGCACACACTGGAGCTTTAAGATTTAAAAGGCCAGTGCCACCTGCCTTGACCTTCTGCTATCCTGACAAGCATAGCTGCCTTATCCCTCCTGTGCCTCACATCTCCTCAGTCGCCTGTGTGGTCAAGCCGTCCCAGGGGTAGCGACCTGGGTGCTGTCTGCCGCAGCAAGTCCATCCCACTTTGCGGCAGGCTCTGGTGAAAGCCACCGGCACCTTAGACTCCGCTCCCTGGTACGGTCTGAGTCATCTGCCACTCAGGTCCAGTGGATCCACATCCACCGGAGTTCCTGTCTTCTGAAACGTGAGCGTTACACTGAGGGAGGGGGTGGAGACCTGCACAGTGAGGCCACGCCCCCTTGCTTTGAGAGGAATTCTGACTAGTGAGCTAAATTAAAAGTGTAATAAAAAAAAAAATAAAGGTGCTAGACACAAAAATTAGGTGTACATGGTCAGGATTAGGTTTTTTTGTTGGATCTGACGGGTATGCTTTAATTTAAACAAACAGTGTTCAGACAATGAGAGCTGTTTCCCATGTCACATGCCACACCACTAGAGGTTGTCGCCCTCGGCAACCCTTCCCATAGAAACGCATCCTGGGCATAGCACTGTGGGGGCACACCAGCATTGGGCCTGGCTGACCTTTTCAGAAGGGTAGGCTCAGAGGCATTGGGGATGTCAGACACATCTAATGGGAAAGGAGCTGCTGACTGCTCAACACTTTCTCTGGGTGGCAATCTTGCCACAGCCGGCGCCCCTGTGGGTACTGGGGCAGGGACAACCCACCATTCCTCTTCTTCTTTCTCTAAGGGAATTTCCTCTGTACTTTGAGCAGGAGGAGGCATCTCCTACACACACAGGCTCATCAAAATTACAATGCCTCATCATTTTACGCTACAAGTTTTGTGAGGGCCTCCCAGTCCCTATTGGCTCTACTTCATTGACCGGGATGGCAGGGTCTACCCTCCTCTTCACCATGTATGAAGCCGCCTCCCACTGCCCATCCAACTTCCCAGACGGCCGCTTGGCAGATACCATCCTTCAATCACCCTGGGCATACCCATCTCTCTGCACTGGTCTTGGGTTAGGGTGTACCACGTGTCCCAGGTGCTCCTCCACAACCTTGTGGACCGCTCTCAGCTGGCGGCAGTGGTCTTGCATCCATGCGGTGATATTTCTCGGTGGTGGCTCCATCGGGTCGGGCATGTGGAGAACTTCAATCTCCCATCCGGCTCTCCCAAACATGAGCATATGTGGGGAGTAACCGGTGGTACTGTGTACCCTGTTGTTATAGGCCCACATAAGTTCAGGCAGGTACTCGGGCCACTGAGCCTTTTTTGGCTGTCCTCCAGAGTCCGCAACATCTGGAGCAATGTGCAGTTGAACTGCTCGTACGCCCTGTTTCCCTAGGGGTGATATGGGGTGGTGCCGGAACGTTTGATGCCATACAGTTGGTACAGCTCATTTGTTAGAGTACCCTGAAAACATGCCCCCTGATCCGAATATATGCTCAATGTACACCCAAACACCTGCATAAAGTGCTTGCAGGTCGTTCCAGCAGCCGACTCGGCCTTCTGACCTCTGATGGGTACAGCCACCGCATACTTGGTGAAACGATCTGTCATGACTAGACAGTGTCCCGAGGTAGAGTACCCAATCTGTACATAATCGATCATAAGAAGCTCTAGGGGTGCTGAGGCCCGGATGGCCTGGGCAGGAGCCCACTGTTCAGTACTCTTGCCCACAGAGTCAACACTTAAGACATGCCTCAGTCACCATGTCTGCCAGATCTGGACAGTATACCAGTTGTTGGAGCCACTTGAACGTTTTCTCGCTCCCAAAATGGGCACTCCTCTCATGCGCTTCCCTGGCGGCCTCCGGTCCCAATGACATGGGGATGACAATCTATTGCCGGTACTGCAGCTCTGACTGTAAGTATATGGTCCGACACAGGATGCTCTGGGTAATAGTCAGCTTATCCCACTGCCTCAACAACTTTTGGCCCTCTGGAGTCAGACGGGCCCGCTCTTCTGGCCATGGCCAGATCTTGGTCGGGACCCATTCTTTCACTTTCCACAGATCCAGGCAGCCATTCTAGATTCTCTCCCAATCTGCCAATGTCTTTCCCAGCACCATGGGCATCCCAGACGCCACCCCACTTGAATGTGCCACATCCTGGAACATGGGTAATCAACCAAGATCAGGAGTTTCAGTCTTCTACACTCTGATTAGATAACCCTATAGGGACTCGGGAGAGTGCATCAGCCTTGCCGTTCTCCCTACCTGACCGGAACTTGATGCCGTATTGGTCCTTCAAAAGGGGAGACAACAACCTCTGCTCAAGTGCACTGAGCTTGGCATTCTCCAGATGTGCTAACGAGTCATCACGGTCACCTCTGCACCTGTCAGGTACTCTGCAAACCTTTCTGTCATGGCCCACACCAGTGCCAGTAGTTCCAAATTAAAGGAGCTACAGTTGTCAGGGTTGCGCTCCGACTCCATCCTGGACTTTGGATAACACTGCCCCCAGACCATGTAGACTTCCATCAGTGTACAGCAGGAATGGGGTGTCGTACCACGCATAAGGCAGAATCGGGGCACGGGTCTGCGCCTCCGTCACAGCTTCAAAGGCCTCTTGTTGTCATGTTCCCCACTTGATGGGACGATTCTTTGCCCCCCCCCCTGCAGTGCCCCTTGATAACTCATTTAACAGGTCCATCAAATGAGCAAATTTGGTTATAAACCTCCTGTAGTAGGCAGCCAGTCCCATGAGTGCCCACACCTCTCGTAGTGTACGTGGCTGGGGCCACTTCTAGACAGCCTCCACCTTGCAGGGGGCCGGCTTTACCCCTTCCTGGGTTACCAAATGTCCCAAACACTCTGTTGTCTAAACAGTTGATACTTCTTAGGCTTGATCTTGAGCCCATGGCCTCGTACCCGTCCTAGGACCTGTCGCAGCTTCTGGAGGTGATCTTCAAACACTACGATGTCATCCAGGTATATCAATACCGACTCGAAGTTGAGATCCCCCAGACAGTGCTCCATCAACCGCTGGAATGTTCCCGGGGCATTGGACAGACCAAACATCATCCGGTTGAACTCGTAGAGTCTTTCCTGGCCACCGGTACCTGCCAATACCCACTGGCCAGGTGAGGAGTCGAGAAGAACTTCACATGACTCAGGGCGGACAACAACTCCTCAATCTGCGGAAGGGGTAGGCATCCTGGACAGTCTGGGTATTCAGCTTCCAATAATCCACGCAGAACCGGAGACTCCCATCTTTCTTTCGCACCAAGACTACTGGAGAAGCCCAAGAACTTTGATTCTGTTGGATCACCTGGTTTTCCAACATGCTGGCCACCATATACTACACCTCCTGGTGCATTTTAGGTGGGATTTGCCGGTAACATTCCCTGATCGGTGCAGCATCGTCTGTGGGGATTTCATGTTTGATGGCGGAAGCACATCCGAAGTCCTCATCATGCCTCCTGAAATTCCCATAGGGTGTCTTCCAGCAACTTCTGTTGTCCTGAAGTCAGGGCCATGATCACTCGACCATTCCAATCCGCTGTCTGGTTCTCCCTTTGATGGACCTCTACAGCATAGGTCCAGGCTGATCTCCCATCTGGCTGTAGCGTGAAGCTCCTTTGTCGAGGGATATCCTCTTCGGACACAAACTTTGGCCAGCAAGATATTCCCAGGAATGATTAACTCGCCATCTTCAACAATGAGGCAGAGTCCAGGCACACATCCATCCTTAACAATTGCAAAGGCCCGGGCTATCTGTGTTTCCTCTTGGTAAGCGGGCTCGATTAGGACCTCCAGTCCATTCAGTTGATGTCTAGCCCCCACCGGCAGCATCAATATTTGTTCTTGTCGACGTAGGATCTTCACCGGATTCCTCTGCGGCACCTTCACGTGTCCAATGGGCCGACCGGACATGTTGCTCTTTTGCAGACTACAGCTCCTCACCATCTGCTGTAGAACCTTTTGGGTTGGCCGGTGTGTGGTGGCCCGTTACCAATACTTGGGCCCTTCTTTGGCATAGAGTTGATGGTCTTGGTCTCTCAGCACATTCATACCTAGCATCACGTCCATCCCTCTCGGGACGAATGGTCCACCAGGATGACCCCTTTCTTGCCGACGTCTTGACCAAACAGTCGAAACCACATCCAGACTATGCCTCAGATTTCCATCTCTCTGTTATTAGCAGCTGTCAGCCTGATTACACTCCCTTCTTCCGGATCCATCATATGTCCAAAGTGTCTTTTAAAGAACTCCAGAGGCATAAGGGTACACTCTGTGCCTGTATCAATTAGGCAGCGTACCCTCTGGCCTTCCAACTCTGCTTCCATAACGGGGCTGCTGGCATACAGGTCGTGTTCCTCAAGCGACAGTTGGGAGTTTAGCGTTTGTTCAGACTTCATCTGCTCTGGGCACTCTCTGGCCATATGGCCGTACTCTCGACAAGCCCAGTAGAGGCCCCACACCTCGCCAAAAGGTGGAGTGGCGCGGGGCACTGGGGTCATTTCCAGAGGCCAGGGTGATCCTGTCTTCATCTGGGACACTTCCAGCAGAAGTTCTCTCAACTCAATCCACAGGCTCTGGACCACATCCTTTAAGGACTTAGATGCAGACTGCCCTCATGTAGCATGGGTGCTACTCACCACTCTTTCTGCCACGGGCATGTGCTCTTCTCTCACTACAACAGCTAGGTTGATGCTGTAGAATGTAATGTTGGGCGTTGTCCGGGTCATCTCTTGAAATTTGTCCTGTAAGCACTTGTTGGAGTGCCCCACTATGAACTGGTTTCGTAGTAGCCGGTCCACCTCCCGAAAGGCTTCCATGGCCTCTGGGTCTCACCGCTTTAGTTCATTAAATGTCTCCTGTAGGGCATTGGAGTACTGCATCAGGGTCTCATCCTCTCGCTGCGGTCGGTGGAAGAACTGGCCCCACAACTGCATTACTTTGGTACAACCCCTTGGGCTCCCTCCAGAAGGGAGAATATTTTCTCTAGGGTGTCTCTCTCGGATTCAGGACTTATCCTCACTTTCCGTTCGACGTCACCCTCTAGAGCCCCCAACACAACCTCTGCCCGTAGCTCGGGGGTCAGGTTACACATTCTAACTGCACTTCGCATCCTTTCAGTCCAGTCTGCAACATCATATTTTTACTAGAGGTGCACCGAAATGGAAATTTCTGAACCGAAATGAAACCGAAATAAAAAAAAATGTCCAGCCGAAACCGATACTGAAACCGAAAATGACTTCTCCCCGTCTTCTGGTAAAATGCAGCGCTCCGCTCATTAGATTCCCCCACATTAGATTGCCAGCTTCCCCACATTAGGTCGGGAGTTCCCCCACATTAATAGGCAGCTCCCCCACAATAGTAGGCAGCTCCCCCACATTAGGTCAGCATTTCCCCCACAATAGTAGGCAGTTCCCCCACAATATTAGGCAGCTCCCCCCCAACAATATTAGGCAGCTCCCCCCCACATTAGGTCAGCAGTTCCCCCACAATAGTAGGCAGTTCCCCCACAATATTAGGCAGCTCCCCCCCACATTAGGTTAGCATTTCCCCCACATTAATAGGCAGCTCCCCCACAATAGTAGGCAGCTCCCCCACATTAGGTCAGCATTTCCCCCACAATAGTAGGCAGTTCCCCCACAATATTAGGCAGCTCCCCCCAACAATATTAGGCAGCTCCCCCCCCACATTAGGTCAGCAGTTCCCCCACAATAGTAGGCAGTTCCCCCACAGTATTAGGCAGCTCCCCACAACAATATTAGACAGCTCCCCACAACAATATTAGGCAGCTCCCCCCACATTTGTAGGCAGCTCCCCCCCCCCCCCCACAATATTAGGCAGCTCCCCCCCAACAATATTAGGCAGCTCCCCCCAACAATATTAGGCAGCTCCCCCCACAATATTAGGCAGCTGCACCCCACAATATTAGGCAGCTCCCCCCACAATATTAGGCAGCTCCCCCACATTTGTAGGCAGCTGCCCCCCAACAATATTAGGCAGCTTCCCCCCCCCCACAATATTAGGCAGCTCCCCCCACAATATTAGGCAGCTCCCCCCCCCCACTCCACAGACATACAGCCTCCAGCCATATACAGTGTATGGCTGGAGGCTGTATGTCTGTACTGCTGCCCCCACAGTGATCCGGTCACTGCTCCTCTGGCCCGGGTCACCATCTACTGCTATGGCCTATGGACCATAGCAGTAGGTGCCGGGACCGGGGAAGCGGTGACCGGAACACTGAACAAGATGACGCGGTCACTTACCAGGCCCCGGCCAGCGTGCGTTCTCCTGCGACGATCCTGCGGTCCTCCTACGTCTCTATGGTTGTACGCACAATGACGTCCCGTGCGTACGACCATAGAGGCGGAGAAGCGAAGGTCCGAAAGAGGATCGCAGGAGGACGCCGGGGAATGGTGAGTGACAGGCGGACATCCTTATGTCCCGAAAAGATTTTTCGGGACACAGGGATGTCCGGGATAGGAATACTTCTTTTTATGTGCCCGGGCGGGCCCCCGTGTGTGGCTGCAGGCGGGGGCCGACCAGAGCATATAAAACCTAATACTGCATACTAAAAACCAGGGGGCCTCCAGCTGTTGTGAAACTACAACTCCCAGCATGCCCGGACCGACTTTGCCGGTCTGGGCATGCTGGGAGTTGTAGTTTCACAACAGCTGGAGGCCCCCTGGTTTTTAGTATACAGTATTAGGTTTTATATGCTCTGGCCGGCCCCCGCCTGCAGCCATACACGGGAGCCGGCCCGGGCACATAAAAAGAAGTATTCCTATCCCGGAGAGCGCGCCCCCCCAGATGTTGCGCCCGGCCCCCCCTGCACCCACCACGAGTGCCTCTGCCACTGGCAGTGTTTGCAACTTGTGCTGTGGGCAGGCAGGGGAGGTGGGTCATTATCAGCACATTTTTTGTTGTTTCGGCATTTCCCCGAAACAGCTATTTTCGGCCGATATGTATCGGCCGCCGATATATCGGTGCATCCCTAATTTTTACTGTCAAATTTTGGCCGATGATGCAACAGCACCCCCACGGGGATATACCCTACTGAGGCGGGCATGGCAGGTACAAGCTATATCAGTGGTGTTGGTGCAAGTTGGCCTTGCACTGCAAGAGCTGGGTCTTGGACCGATACCATTGACACCGAGGGAAGGTCTCCTGCCATGTTCCTGTCCATAATGGTCGCAGTATCCTGTCGACTACGCCAAAATGTAAACCGTGTACCTGGGTTGGCTCCCCAGGATACAGCGAAGTCACGAACAAGGAAAACAACCTCACCAGCAGCTTTTGTCAGAACCAAATTTTACTTAAACGGGGTAATGAACCCAAAAACAAATTCTGGAAACATACAATAAACAGAAACATTCAATAAACTTACATACACCCAGCCTAAGGCTGAGACCCTTGTGCGGCACAGCATGGTGCCCAATGAAGGTGAATGGAGTGTTAATTTGCCTACCGGCGGGCATATCTAATCTGCAGCACCTTACCTGTTATTACCCTAAAAACACATTGAATTTTTGAAAAGTTCACTCATCTCTACTAAAAACACAAGAATAACTGTATATGTGTGTGGTTTGGGTTAGCCTGCGGTGCAGCACAACAGCTTACAATCTTACAAAGGTCTACCTTATTCCCCCTCCCCTAACCGGAGTTGTAGCACGTGCCTGAGTATTCCTCCTGATCAAAACGCAAGCCTGGCTTGAGTTTGTGGGAAGTTTATCAGCTCTCCAATTGTGAAATGTCACTTTATGTTATGGAGTCCTTGCAATGAATATTAGCAACACTTGTGGCCTGACACGAACAGAGACCCTAACAAACTACCTACAGGCCTGATTTAGTCTTTAGGTGCCAACAAAGTAATGAGGTGGGTCTGCTCTGCATCCGCTGGTGACTCTGAACAGAACAAATGCCTCTTCAACAAACGTGCGGTCCCACAGACTATGTTGTTTTGCTCCTCCGCTCTCATCCGCGTTCCTGGAAGCAATCCTCTATTCCTCTGGATAGGATCAGGGTCTCGGACACAAGCAGCTTCACTTAGTACTGGTCACTGAAGTATGCTCCCACACCTGGATACAGTATGATCATCTCACAGTTTTAGTCTCAGCTCTCTCTAAGATGGCTGCTCCCCACCTTTTACTGGTCACTCTCCCCTCTCATGAATATGGAAAACATGCAGGTCTTTTAAGTGTGTTAGGAAACAGCGGCATCTTGTGGCCAAACACCAGAAGGTCACGCCAGACTGGTAGTAACCCTTTAGACGCTGCAATCAAAGTTGATCACGGCATCTAAAAAGGGAGAATATGCTGCCGGTTAGCTCAGCGTATCTGTTCGAGACCGCCGCGGTGATATAGTGGCATCCTGAACAGCTGAGAGGACAGCGGGAGGCTCCCTACCTGGCTCCACGCTATCCGATCGGCGTTTGATTGCTCCAAGCCTGAGATCCAGGCTTGAGCAATCAAGTGCAGATAATACATGGCGTAGAATTAAACAGTGCTGGCAATCAGTGTAATGCATGTTATAGCCCCCTATGGGGGCTATAGCATTGCAAAAAAAAAGTGTAAAAAAAAGTTACATAGATGTGATTTAACCCCTTCCCTAAGAAAAGTCAGAATCACCCCCCTTTTCCCATAAAAAAAAAAAAAAAAAACTGTAAAAAAAAAAAAATTGCCACATGTGTAAATGCCCAAACTATAAAAATATATAATTAATTAAACCGCATGGTCAATGGTGTATGCGCCAAAATTCCAAAGTCCAAAATAGCATATTCTTGGTTACTTTTTATACCATAAAAAAATTATTAAAAAGCGATCAAAAAGTCAGATCAACACAAAAGTGGTACCGATAAAAACGTCAGATCACGGCGCAAAATATGAGCCCTCATACTACCCCGTACGCAGAAAAATGTTACAATTATAGGGGTCAGAAGAGGACACTTTTAAAGGGTACCTCTCATCAAAAAAACTTTTGATATATTATAGATTAATGTATGCAGAATAACTTTACAATTGCATGTTATTAAAAAATATGCTTCTTTCTATTTAATTTTCCACTTTGAAGAAATGACCACTAGGGGTCTCCCTACCAGTCCTGTCAGCAAGCATTTCAGACTCATGCTGGAGTTCTAAACACTACGAGCTGCCAGTCTGCTTTGTTCACAAAGGAGAACACTCAGAGCTGCAGGCCTGCTTTGTTCACAGCCTGTTTGGCTGTGAACAAAGCAGGCTGGCAGCTCTGAGTGTTTAGGACTCCAGCATGAGTCAGAAATGCTTGCTGACAGGACTGATCGGGAAAAATACAATAGAAAGAAGCATATTTTTCATTAACATGCTATTGGAAAGTTATTCAACATTCATTAATCTAAAATATATCAAAAGTTTATTTGATGAGAGGTACCCTTTAAATGTTCATTTTCCTGCATGTAGTTATGATTTTTTCCAGAAGTACGACAAAATCAAACCTATATAAGTAGGGTATCATTTTAATCATATGAACCTACAGAATAAAGATAAGGTGTCATTTTTACCGAAAAATGTACTACGTAGAAACGGAAGCCCCCAAAATTTACAAAACAGCGGGGGTTTTTTTCAATTTTGTCTCACAATGATTTTTTTTTCTGTTTTGCCGTACATTTTTGGGTAAAATGCCTGTTATCATTACAAAGTAGAATTGGTGGCACAAAAAATAAGCCATCATATGGATTTTAAGGTGCAAAATTGGAAGGGTTATGATTTTTAAAAGGTAAGGAGGAAAAAACGAAAGTGGAAAAATGCTATGTCCTTAAGGGGTTATATGCGTTCACAAAATTGCATCCGCATTTTTTAACCTTAATGTGCTCTATGAAAGTCTAAGGGAAAGTCGATGTCTGTGTACACAATATGTAAAGGTATGGCCACGTTGATAACAGCCACAAAAATAAGAAACATAATTTACTTACGCAACTGTATTTTTACATATTGTATGCACAGACAACTCATTTCCCATAGACTCACATAGAACACATTAATATAAAAAAAAAGTATGGACACAATTTCCGGACGCATTTTTACAAATCAAATACGCCTGTAATAACACTAAACCTAGCCTGATTAAAGGGCGAAGAGGAAAAAATTTAAATCATAACATTTCTATTTCCAGGGTCATTAAAGGGGTACTCCACTGGCCAGCGTCCAGAGCATTTAGTTCCAAATGCTGTGTGCGTGCTGAGGGGGTGGCCGTCACCCCCCCTCCAATAGACTTGTATTGAGGGGGTGTGGCTGATCCCCACAGGGTGTGACAGTGAAACTTTATGTTCGGAATGCTGGCCAGTGGAGCCCCCTTTTAAGAGGTTCAACACAGCTCTCCATGAAAAGAAAAATAATTGTCACTGACACAATTGTAACAATTTTGTTTAACCTATGGAAAAGAGAAAAAAAGCAATGTTAGGCATTTGATAAATTAATAAAACTATAAATGCAATTATGGAAGAGAGGAATGTACATATAAATATATATATACAAAAACCAGTCCTCAAGAGCACTAGGGGTGTAGAATTAAAAGGACAAAGATAAGAGAAAGAGTAGAGAAGTTTAGGATCCAGTAAAAGTATATTTATTAATTATAATATATGTAATAAAATATATTAATGAATGACCGATCACCTTGCAGGGCCCTTGCAAAGGCGAAAGGTGTATATTGATACAAATCGTGTTAGGTAAAATAAATAAATGAATATAGCACTGATCAAATAAAAGTAATTATAATAAGTATCCACTATAATGTATTGCAGGAGTCTTATTCTGTTGGTATAGGTATATAGTTCACAGTTCGTTAATTGCAGTTTGTCACAACAGATAATATTGCAGAAGATAGTATTCCAAAAGTAACCAAATTGTCAGTAATAATAGATTCCAGTGGTACTGAATAGATCACATTAATTAAAATCTCCAGTGACACTGGGTAGATCACATCAATTGTGCCACTTGTGTCTGTGTTGCGATCTTAGTTAACCACAGCACAGTTGTATCAGCAAGTGCAGTAATAAAACTTGTAACTTTATTGCAGTTTCAAAATAGTTATAATACAACTGTATCAGCGGTGTTTGTAGAAGCGATGTTTATAAAGGAACAGTGCACAGCACCACTCACCCTCCTCGGCAGATCTCGAATGCAGACTTGGTGCGGCAGTATTTTGGGGTAGCGATGTCTGTCTGTACTTGTGGTGCCTTGCTGAGTTACAACCTGGGTGAGTGACTCTCCGGTGGGCTCCGAGGTTCCCGGATTGGCACTGAATGGCGTCCGGCCTCGTGGGGTGATGTCCGGGAGCTCCGCCGCCCGGGGCTGTGAAGAGGATTGCAGGAAGCAGGAGCGAATCTGAATAGAGCGCTAGCAGTACGCGCGTCACAGGGGTCCCAGTAATAAGGGTATCCAGCTGTTGCAAGTCAGGAATAGTGGATATAGTCTATTTTTAAGTGATATACACTTAATAGAATAGTGCTTAATAACGGGACAGACGCGTTTCAACGCCGCGGGCCTTTTCTTCAGTGACAAAAGATTATTATTATCTTTTGTAACTGAAGAAAAGCCTGCGGCCTTGAAACGCGTCTGACCCGTTATTAAGCACTATTCTATTAAGTGTATATCACTTAAAAATAGACTATATCCACTATTCCTGACTTGCAACAGCTGGATGCCCTTATTACTGGGAACACTGTGACGCACGTACTGCTAGCGCTCTATTCAGATTCACACCTGCTTCCTGCAATCCTCTTCACAGCCCTGGGCGGCGGAGCTCCCGGACATCACCCCATGAGGCCGGACGCTATTCCTTGCCAATCCGGGAACCTCGGAGCCCACCGGAGAGCCACTCACCCAGGTTGTAACTCAGCAAGGCACCACAAGTACAGACAGACATAGCTACCCTAAGATACTGCCGTACCAAGTCTGCATTCGAGATCTGCCGAGGAGGCTGAGTGGTGCTGTGCACCGTTCCTTTATAAACATCGCTTCTACAAACACCGCTGATACAGTTGTATTATAACTATTTTGAAACTGCAATAAAGTTACAAGTTTTATTACTGCACTTGCTGATACAACTGTGCTGTGGTTAACTAAGATCGCAACACAGACACAAGTGTCACAATTGATGTGATCTACCCAGTGTCACTGGAGATTTTAATTAATGTGATCTATTCAGTACCACTGGAATCTATTATTACTGACAATTTGGTTACTTTTGGAATACTATCTTCTGCAATATTATCTGTTGTGACGAACTGCAATTAATGAACTGTGAACTATATACCTATACCAACAGAATAAGACTCCTGCAATACATTATAGTGGATACTTATTATAATTACTTTTATTTGATCAGTGCTATATTCATTTATTTATTTTACCTAACACGATTTGTATCAATATATACCTTTCGCCTTTGCAAGGGCCCTGCAAGGTGATTGGTCATTCATTAATATATTTTTTTACATATATTATAATTAATAAATATACTTTTTACTGGATCCTAAACTTCTCTTCTCTTTCTCTTATCTTTGTATCCTTTTAATTCTACACCTCTAGTGCTCTTGAGGACTGGTTTTTGTATATATATTTTATCTATACATCCCTCTCTTCCATATATCTCTTAGGCCTATCGGGTGAAGGCATCACCTTTAACCTCGAGCACCCCCCTCTCTTTCCCCATATCCTAAGTGAGCTACACCTTTTTGATATATAAATGCAATTAAACCAGTAAATAACAATTAGAATATGAAAGCATTTTAGCAAAGCTGACCTTGTTTATTTGTTTACATGTAATCCTATGTAAATTTACTGCTGGTAAATTTACATCCCCAACTAATGACAAATAACGAAATAACGCAGTATTTCATCTGTAGAACTAGTCAAGAAATAAAGGTTTAGGGTATAGTGCAGAGGTTAAAAATGTTTAATACTGATGACAAAATATTTCTAGTTTTTATGTTTTTTTTTAATCGTTTGTACAGACAAAACCAAGACTACAGCGTGGTGGCAGCTCAGCATCACTACATAACAGTCTCATGAGGAATAGCATATTCCAGCTAATGATACACACACTTGATCCTCTTTCTGAAGGTAAGTGTTTCAGATCTATATGCCAGTTATTTAACATTTGTAACACAAGGTATTATTTATTAACCACATATTTATCTTCAAATATTATTGGTCTGACTACAGGAATATATATATATATATATATATATATTTTTTTTTTTTTTTTTTTTTTTGCCAAAGCCAGAAGTAGATCATAAGTAACAGTCTTAAATTAATCCTGTTATTGTAACCTCTACTGTATAAAATAAATGCATTAAGAAGTACAGTGTGAATCCAATTTATCTGTTGTAAACTCAGATTGGGTTTTAAATGTATATATAGCCTTGACGCTAGAGATAATGTAATAATGTAAACAAATATGAACTGCTCTTTTAAAGGCATTCTGTAGTGAAATATAACTTATCCCCTATCCAAAAGATAGGGGATAAGTTATGGGTCGCAGGTAATCCGACTGCTTGGGACCCCTGCAATCTCCTGAACGGGGCCCTGACAGTCTGCTGGAAGGGGCATGCCGACTCCCACACAGAGTAGCGGCCGGCACACCCCACCCATGTATCCCATAGAGATACATGGAGAGGGCATGAGCCACGGCTTCCTGCAGGGGTCAGAACGGACCCCCCATGATCTATAACTTATCCCCTATCCTTTGGATAGGGGATAAGTTATATTTCACTGCACTACTCCTTTAACAAACGTTTGCGTTAATCAGAGGTAAAAGTGAATATAGAAAACTTGGTAATATATCTTATTAGAAAAAAAAGCCCCCATCACCACTTGTAAACCACTTCTCCTATCTGCTGCCTATTTCTGTCTGAAGGTTACAGCTTAAATGCTGCCCATAAAAGTTGATGGAGAGAGGAGAGGAAGTAGGTGCAGTGAGTTCAGGAAAGCTTGACAATTCGAGATGGAGAGTGTGGAATGGAGTTCCACATACAAGTCATATAATAGCCAGAAAGAGTACTTCTCTTTGTGTATACAAAGGCAGCTAATTCTGTACAGTCATACAGTACATAGTAGATTCTTATTTAAAAAGTGTGACTTTCCGTATTTACAAGTACAAAAATAAAAACAGGATGAGAAAATGGCTATTCATTCATGCTGTAACCCATGACACTGTAATTTAATATGTTTACATTTATTTTAAGTTACTATTTTTCCCTTTTAAACCCCACATTTACTGTTTGGGTTTTAAACATAAAATTACCTGCGTTTATAAGAAATATAAATTATGGAATGGAGGTAAATATGTGATTTGGCTAACCAAATGTATTAAATATTAGCATAAATGCTATTTTATTTTAGTCTGAACAGGCAAGTGAAAAAGAACTTATGTTGAAAAAAAAAATCAAATATGGGAACTGTAATTTGTGTTTAGTCAGTGATACTTTAATAAATACTCTTATTTATAAAAAAAAAATAAAATAAAATGTTGGATGTTACTGTTGGCTGACCCTGCCTTGAAAGAAGTACACTGCTCAAAAAACATAAAGGGAACACTTAAACAGTGTAACTTCAAGTCAATCACACTTCTGTGAAATCACACTGTCCACTTAGGAAGCAACACTGATTGACAATCAATTTCACATGCTGTTGTGCAAATGGAACAGACAACAGGTGAAAATTATAGGCAATTAGCAGGACACCCCCAATAAAGGAGTGGTTCTGCAGGTGGTGACCACAGACCACAGAACAGCTTCCTGGCTGATGTTTTGGTCACTTTTGAATGCTGGCGGTGCTTTCATTTTAGCGGTACCATGAGATGAAGTCTATAACCCACACAAGTGGCTCAAGTAGTGCAGCTCATCCTGGATGGAACATCAATGCGACCTGTGGCAAGAAGGTTTGCTGTGTCTGTCAGTGTAACGTCCAGAGCATGGAGGCGCTATCAGGAGACAGGCCAGTACATCAGGAGACGTGGAGGAGGCCGTAGGAGGGCAACAACCCAGCAGCAATGTTTGCCATTTGCCAGAGAACACCAATATTAGTAAATTTGCCACTGGAGCCCTGTGCTCTTCAAAGATGGATGCAGGTTCACACTGAGCATGTGTGACAGACGTGACAGTGTGAGTCTGGAGACGCCGTGGAGAACGTTCTGCTGCCTGCAACATCCTCCAGCATGGCTGGTTTGTTGGTGGGTCAGTAATGGTGTGGGGTGGCATTTCTTTGGGGGGCCGCACAGCCCTCCATGTGCTTGCCAGAGGTAGCCTGACTGCCATTAGGTACCGAGATGAGATCCTCAGACCCCTTGTGATACCATATGCTGGTGCGGTTGGCCCTGGGTTCCTCCTAATGCAAAACAATGCTAGACCTCATGTGGCTGGAGTGTGTCAGCAGTTCGTGCAAGAGGAAGGCATTGATGCTATGGACTGGCCCGCCCGTTCCCCAGACTTGAATCCGATTGAGCACATCTGGGACATCAGGTCTCGCTCCATCCACCAACGCTACGTTGCACCACAGACTGTCCAGGAGTTGGCAGATGCTTTAGTCAAGGTCTGGGAGGACATCCCTCAGGAGCAGGGATGAGCACAGGTTGACTAGAAAGGGGGCTTGAGCCCCTGCCCTTTTGATGTTCCTCCTATAAGTGCCCTGGGCATTTATATAAATAATAATAAGAAGTGCCCTTTTTTTAGCTCAGCTCCTGCCCCCCAAAATGTCTGTGCACGTCCCTGCTCAGGAGACCATCAGCCACCTTATCAGGAGCATGCCCAGGCGTTGTAGGGAGGTCATACGGGCCACACACACTACTGAGCCTCATTTTGACTTGTTTTAAGGACATTACATCAAAGTTGGGTCAGCCTGTAGTGTGGTTTTCCACTTATTTAATTTGTAAACTTGCATTTGCAAAATCATGGACAAATTGCATCCACATTTTTAATATCAATGTGCTCTATGTAAGTCAATAGATAAGTGGTTGTCTGTGCACACAATATGTGAAAATATGGATGCCTTCTTCAGTCACATGTGACCTGTAACTTCTACTGAACTCAAATTACTTCCCCTGTGGCATGTGCAGTTTCTGAAAATATACACTCACTGGCCTTTTTATTAGGTACACTTATTCAATAGTTTGATAACACAAATAGCTAAGCAGCCAATGACATGGCAGCAACTCCATCCATTTAGGCATGTAGACATGGTCAAGACAACTTGCTGATGCCGAGCATCAGAATGGGGAAGAACAGGAATTTAACCCCTTAAGGACCCGGGGTTTTTCCGTTTTTGCATTTTCATTTTTCCCTCCTTACCTTTAAAAAATCATAACTCTTTCAATTTTGCACCTAAAGAGCCATATGATGGCTTACTTTTTGTGTCACCAATTCTACTTTGTAATGACGTCAGTCATTTTACCCAAAAATCTACAGCGAAACGGAAAAAAAAATCATTGTGAGACAAAATTGAAAAAAAAAAAACGCCATTTTGTAACTTTTGGGGGCTTCCGTTTCTAAACAGTACATTTTTCGGTAAAAAATGACACCTTCTCTTTATTCTGTAGGTCCATACGGTTAAAATGATACCGTACTTCTGGAAAAAATCTAAAGTACATGCAGGAAATTGTATACGTTTAAAATTGTCATCTTCTGACCCCTATAACTTTTTTATTTTTCCGCATATGGGTCGGTCTGAGGGCTAATTTTTTGCGCTGTTATCTGAAGTTTTTAGCGGTACCATTTTTGCATTGATAGGACTTATTGACTTATTTTTTCATGATATAAAAAGTGACCAAAAATGCACTTTTTTGGACTTTGACATTTTTTTGCGCGTACGCCATTGACCGTGCGGTTTAATTAACGATATATTTTTATAATTCGGATATTTCCACACACGGCAATACCACATATGTTTATTTTTATTTACACAGTTTTTTTTTATGGGAAAAGGGGGGTGATTCAAACTTTTATTAGGGGAGGGGTTAAATGATCTTTATTGACTTTTTTTTTTACTTTTTTTTTGCAGTGTTATAGCTCCCATACGGACCTATAACACTGCACACACTGATCTTTTACATTGATCAGTGGTTTCTCATAAGAAACCACTGATCAATGATTCTGCCGCTTGACTGATCATGCCTGGCAGATCTCAGGCACTGAGCAGTCATTCGGCAATCGGACAGCGAGGAGGCAGGTAGGGATCCTTTGAACGACTTTGAACGCCGCGTCTAAAGGGTTAATAGCGCGCGGCACCACGATCAATGCCGCTCGCTATTAGCCACGGGTCCCGGCCGTAGTTAGAGGCCGGGCCCGACACGCAATGACGCGGGGCCACACCATGGCCCCCCGTTATAGAACGGGAGCGGACTCAGGACGTACAGGTAAGCCCTGGGTCCTCAACAGGTTAAGTGACATTGAACTTGGCATGATTGTTGGTGCCAGACAGGCTGGTCTGAGTATTTCAGAAACTGCTGATCTACTGGGATTTTCACACACAACTGTCTCTAGAGTTTACACAGAATGATGCGAAAAAGAGAAAATATCTAGTTAGCAGCAGTTGTGTGGACAAAAATTTCTTGCTCATGTCAGTGATCAGAGGAGAATGAGCAGACTAGTTCAAGATGACAAAAAGGCAACAGTAACTTAGATAAACACTGAAACAACGAAAAAGATGCAGCATACCATCTCGGAATGCACAACACGTCTAACCTTGAAGCAGATAGGCCACAGCAGCTTAAGACTACACCTGGTCCCACTTTTGTCAGCTAAGAACAGGAAACAGGCTGCAATTCACAAAGGCTCCCCAAAATTGGACAATGGAAGACTGGAAGAATGTTGCATGGTCTGATAACACAATTTGGGCCTCTTAGTACCAAATGAGCCTTGTTTAAATGTGAAAGTATTATTACTCACCATGTCCATCTCTTTATGACCAAGTGTACCTATCATTTGTTGGCTATGTTCAGCAGCAAAATGCATCATGTCAGAAAGCTCACATAATCTCAAACTGGTTTCTTGAACATGAGTTTATGGTTCTCCAATAGCCTCCACAGTCACCAGATATTAATCCAACAGAGCACCTTCAGGATGTGGTGGAACAGGAGATTTGCATCATAGATGTCCAGATGACAAATCAGCAGAATCTGTGTAATGCCATCATGTCCATGGGGACCAAAATCTCTGAGAAAAGTTTTCAGCAATTTGTAGAATGTATCCCTCAAAGAAAGAAGGCAGTTCTGTAGGCAAAAGAAGGTCCAATCTGATACTAGCAAGGTGTGCCTTAAAAAATATATAAACCCCAGACCACAGGGGTAGTTTTTGCAGAGCTGTAGCTAGCTCCTTTTGCGACTGTGGCAAGCCCAGAATTATATGTGAGCAAAGCTTTTTAAGAATTACAGAGATGAATCTTTGAACATATTAGTAGGGATCAACCGATTATCAGTTTGGCCGATAACCACGATTTTGGACACTATTGGTGTCGGCAATTACCTTGCTGATATGGCAATAATGCCCCCCGGCCAGAGACGACTGTCCCCGCCGCTGCCCCATTGCCTCCCCCCATCCTCTGGCCACATGCCGCTGCCCCATCGCCTCCCCCCATCGCCTCCCCCCATCCTCTGCCCACATACCGCCGCTGCCCCCCATCCTCTGGTCACATACCGCCATCGCCCCCCCATCCTCTGCCCACATAACGCCGCCGGCCCCCCCATCCTCTGCCCACATACCGCCACCACGCCATCGCCTCCCCCCATCCACGGTGTTATAATTACCTGTTCCCGGGGTCCACGATCCTTCTGGCTCCTGCGCTTTTACTGCGCGCTGGGTAATGACGAGTGACGTCCCCAATGCGACGTCACCGTCAGTGCGCACAGTGACAGCGCAGGACGCCAACAGAGCTAGAAGGATCGCGGACCCCGGGAACAGGTAATTATAACACCGGGGATGGGGGGAGGCAATGGGGCGGTGGCGTTATGTGGGCAGAGGATGGGGGGACGGCGGGGGTATTTGGGCAGAGGATGGGGAGCGGCGGCAGTATGTGGGCAGAGGATGTGGGGGCGGCAGTGGTATGTGGGCAGAGGATGGGGGGGAGGCGATGGAGCAACTGTGGTGGTTAGACTCAGGACCCCAGGACAGGCAGGGGGAGAGAAGTGGGTGGCGGCGGTCTCTGGCCCGGCAAAAGCCGCTGCAGTTCATTGATTTAAAGTGCCCGCTTTAAATCATTGATCTGCAACGGCTTCTGCCCTGCCGGTGGGGGGGGGGGGGAGGTTGAAATAGCCGTTAACTTATACCGAAATATCGGTATAAGTTATCGGCTATCAGCTGGAAAGGTGACAGATTATCGGTATCGGCCCTAAGAAAACGTTATTGGTCGATCCCTACATATTAGTACTATTAATACTGCGCAAGATAATCCTTTGACCAGGCATTCCTTCACAGGAATTAAAGGGGTACTCCGGTGAAAAACTTTTTTTTTTTTTTTAATTAACTGGTGCCAGAAAGTTAAACAGATTTGTAAATTACTTCTATTAAAAAATCTTAATCCATCCTGTACTTATTAGCTGCTGAATACTACAGCGGAAATTCTTTTCTTTTTGAAACACAGAACTATCTGCTGACATCACAAGCACAGTGCTCTCTGCTGACATCTCTGTCCATTTTATGAACTGTCCAGAACAGCATATGTTTGCTATGGGGATTTCCTTTTACCCTGGACAGTTCCTAAAAATGGGCAGAGATGTCAGCAGAGAGCACTGTGCTCATCATGTCAGCAGACAGCTCTGTGTTTCAAATGGAAAAGAATTTCCACTGTAGTATTCAGCAGCTAATAAGTACAGGAAGCATTAAGATTTTTTAATAGAAGTAAATTACAAATCTATGAAGAAAGCAAGTAGATGCCAGCGATTAAGAAACTTCACCTTTATTGGAACCCATAAAATCATCGACATGGAGAGACTTCAATAAGACAAACATTTAAAATTCCAGGAATCAGCGCCAAGCATGATGCGTTTCAGGTCATGTGACCTTTCATCAGATGCATGGTGGGAAGCAGAAGGGTGGGGGAATAAATCCCAGCCTCCTAATGGAACAGGTGAGTAAGACTTCTATCCTATGAACCAGGGATTAACCCTGTCCGTTCCAAAAATAGAGACACCCTTCTGCTATACATAACAGGTATAAAATCATAAATCATTAAACACCTATAACCATAGTTATAAAATGGGTGTAAACAATATATACATAAAACCTGTATATTTTTTAAGGAGACACAAAGTATATATTTTTGGAGGAAGAAGGTTGCAAGAACACTAATAATTATAAATAGTGATACAATAAATAATAATATATATAAGGCATCAATGGCAACCTAAAACTATTTAGTATTGAAGGATGACGTCCGATTTTAAATTTAACCCATGTGGTTGAAATGTGCGCAATCCAAAAGATTTCCCTATTGCGTAATGATTTGATGCGGTTTCCACCTCAGTCATGTGAGCAAACTATTTCAATACCCGAAAAAGAAAAGTGAGATACATTACCATTATGAACATTTTTTAAGTGTTTGGAGACATTTGATGCGTTAGTGTAAGAACTGCTGCCAATAGCTCTAAGATGTTCTTGGATGCGTTTTTTCAAGGTTCTTTTAGTGCTGCCGATATAAGATACATTGCAGTTATTACAATCTATTTTGTATATTACGTGAGTGGATTCGCAGTTAATAAATTGTTTAATCGGTACAGAATTCGAATCAGGAATTGAAATCGTAGAAGTCTTGGCAGCATGTACACACACAACGCATCTAGGTAAACCGCATTTAAAAAACCCATTTAGTTTAATCCATGAACGAGAACCAGCAGCGGAAGCAAGTGGCAAAGCACTCGGAGATAAAAGATTACCTAGATTAGGAGCTCGTCTACTCGAAAATGTATGCCATTTTTTAAATATTTATTAAGGATGGTATCCTGACATAAGATAGGTAGAAATTTGTTAATAATAGATTTAATACTATTGAATTCTAGACTATAAGTGGTGGTAAAGGTAGGCTTCGATACCGTATTCGAAAATGTTTGATTAGGTTTTGGTGTAAGGAGACTATCTCTAGATTTTTGTAAAACTTTCCGTTTGGCTCTGTTCAGACACCAGGGCTGGTAACCTCTCTGACCCAAACGATGGAAAATATTATCCGATTCGATTTGAAAAGATTCGTCTGTGGAACAATTTCTGCGAGCCCGAGTCAGTTCACCCACCGGAACGGCTAAAACCGCATGTTTTGGATGGCATGACTGCGCGCAGGATGGTGTTACCTGCAGTCGATTTTCTGTATGTGGAAGTGTGAACACGTCCCTGTCTGCTATCAAGTAAAATGTCCAGAAATGGAGTGACGGATCTGTGCCAGGTTGAAGTAAAAAACAAATTATGAGGATTATTGTTAACGTAATCAACAAAACAGGAAACACTGTGTTCTGAGGACGACCAAATTATGATGACATCGTCAACGTATCTTCCGTACCAAACAATGTTGGAAAAGAAGGGGTTGATGTCAGAAAATATATATTGCATCTCCCACCAGTGGACAAAAATATTTGCCACTGAAGGGGAAGATTTGGCCCCCATTGAGGCACCCGTCTTCTGAACAAAGTATTGATCCTGAAATTTTAAGAAATTATGAGTTAATATATAATTCAAAGCCTCGAGAACAAACTGGCACAGGTCCTCACTGTAAGTGGAAAAATTGTAAATAATATCCGACACTGCTCGAAGTGAAAGTGAATGAGGGAGAGAAGAATACAAGGATTCGATGTCCATAGTAAGCCACGAGTAAGAGGTATGCCATTCAATTTGATTCATTATCGAAAGTAAGTGTTGGGAATCTTTAATGTGGCTAGGACAAGTGGAGACAAGGGGTTGGAGAAGTGAATCTACCCACTCGCAAAGGGGTTCGTTAAGGGAACCAATACCCGCCACTATGGGTCTCATAGGAGGCGGGAATTGGCCCTTGTGAATCTTCGGTAAAGAATGAAATATTGGTGTAATGGGATTAGAAACCCATATATAATCAAACTCTTTTTGTGATAATACCCCTAAAGATAAACCATATCTAAGTAATGATTCCAGTTTAGAAGAAAATGGAGTGGTGGGATTATATGTGATTGGTGTATATGTGACCTCATCATTTAGGATACGCTTGTTAAGCATACAATAAAGATCTACATCCATACATATAATGCCCCCCCCCTTGTCAGCTGATCGAATAACCCAATTGTTGTTATCTCTCAAATCCTTTAGAGCAGTTCTTTCAGATTTTGATAAATTGTTGGCTCTGGGTCTCATACGGGAACGTTTAAGTTCAACTAACTCTTTCATGACCATGTCTTGAAAGGTGTCCATGTAAGGACTCCTAGAGCCAACAGGATAAAATTCGGGATTTTTAATTTTGAAGGACGGTGAGGTGGACACTGGGGTCACATGTCGCCGTGTCTCAAAATCCAATGACAATAAATCACAAAACACATTTTGGTCATGGAAGGAAGAAAAATTATTGTTAAAAGACACGTGTGATGTCGTAGAAACCTCACTAGACAATGGAACTGTATTAAATTCAACAGAGTCCACAATATCAAAATGTTCCTTTAAAGTCAAAGTTCTGACAAATTTGTTGATGTCCAAAATAGTATTAAATACGTTAAAGTGGGTAGATGGTGAGAAACCCAGTCCTTTGCTGGCATCTGCCCAGTTAATCGCTGGCATCTACCTGCTTTCTTCATATCCTTGGAGGATTACATTGCCGTGCGGTGGCCGGGTGAGCTGACTGTTTTCCTACTTTGCTCTATTGCCTTGAGTGCTCCTCACACTTGTCGTGCTCCAACGGAATCCGGCGCCCCGGTCCCGATCATGGAAGAGGGGTTACTTCTCCTGAAGGACGTTGATAACCGTATTGAACGCTGCGATGCAGCATTGGAAATATTTGACATGGATCGAGCTTCACATGACACGCAGTGGAAAATGCACCTTTATTCCTTGGAAAAGCGACTGGTCAAGGAGACCAAACTGTGGTGGGAGGTTACTTCTATGGAGACGTATTTATCCAAGGGCCTCATTCCTCGAGGTTTACGTCTAAAAAAAATCCCCACCATCAATATAAAGGAGGAACACCAAACAATGTGGAATGACGCTCTGAGTGAATGTTCTGCAAAATTGATTAACGTCCTGGTTTTATCCCAAAAGGAAATCACTTGTGCAAGTGAAATCGGATATAAAAAAAATGCAGGACTTTCTTTCTCCGCATGCTGGTACCACCCTGTTGTGTGAACACGACTCTAAATTAAAACAAAACATAGCGAATCTCGAACAAATTATTAAGGAAACCAAGAAAAGCAAATTTCAAAGGGACTTGCATGACCATCAGTCGAATAAAGTTTACGCCTGGGGAGCTTGGGACAAGTTCCTTCCATCTCATTCTATCTTGAAAAAAGGTGATAAACCCGGTTATCACCATAAGAGATATCATCCTAGAAACCAACGGGTCACCTTCAGCTCAGCGGAATCGAAGGCTTCCGATACACAATCCGATGCTTCAGATTTCACGGCTTCGGACGACCATCCTGTTTCCAATTTAAATGGCTCCACCAGTGATTCTAGGAGATCAAAAAACGCAGGCGGAGGGAGGGGGGGGGGCGCAAACATAAATCAAAGAAGGTCCAAGAGTTCAAGAAGCTTCACAAGTAAGACCAAATCTGGATGAGATTGTTTTGTCTTCATTCACTCTTACTTCCTCGCATCTCTCTGTTTTGGCCAAAGGACTGGGTTTCTCACCATCTACCCACTTTAACGTATTTAATATTATTTTGGACATCAACAAATTTGTCAGAACTTTGACTTTAAAGAAACATTTTGATATTGTGGACTCTGTTGAATTTAATACAGTTCCATTGTCTAGTGAGGTTTCTACGACATCACACGTGTCTCTTAACAATAATTTTTCTTCCTTCCATGACCAAAATGTGTTTTGTGATTTATTGTCATTGGATTTTGAGACACGGCGACATGTGACCCCAGTGTCCACCTCACCGTCCTTCAAAATTAAAAATCCCGAATTTTATCCTGTTGGCTCTAGGAGTCCTTACATGGACACCTTTCAAGACATGGTCATGAAAGAGTTAGTTGCTTATTTCCAATAGATTCCCTTTTGGGAATCCAAAAGAACCCTAATTTCCCATATACTACTTATTGTAAGCAAAAAATCCTTTATTAGTTGCTACACACTTTTATATTAAAATCAAACAGCGCTGTTTGCTCCAGTTTTTCTTTAAATATTAGATTCTCAATGCAGACTTCTCTGCTATTTTTGCTATCTCTGCTTATTTGAGAATGGTCGCCCGCTACCTCTTGATAACGCTACGTCGTAGCGGAACATGTTGAGGGGGGCAGAGTGGATATTTTAACCATGACAGCGCTGCTGCTCCTATGCATTAACCCTGTATGACCTGCAGGCATACAGGACAGTCCATTCACAAATAAGAAGCAAAAATAGCAGAGAAGTCTGCATTGAGAATCTAATATTTAAAGAAAAACTGGAGCAAACAGCGCTGTTTGATTTTAATATAAAAGTGTGCAGCAACTAATAAAGCTTATGGGATTTTTTACTTACAATAAGTAGTATATGGGAAATTAGGGTTCTTTTGGATTCCCAAAAGGGAATCTATTGGAAATAAGCAAACAAATGTAACCCTCCATATACTGGTCTTACCAGGTATGGTGAAAGAGTTAGTTGAACTTAAACGTTCTGGTATGAGACCCAGAGCCAACAATTTATCAAAATCTGAAAGAACTGCTCTAAAGGATTTGAGAGATAACAACAATTGGGTTATTCGATCAGCTGACAAGGGGGGGGGGCGTTATATGTATGGATGTAGATCTTTATTGTATGCTTAAAAAGCCTATCCTAAATGATGAGGTCACATATACACCAATCACATATAATCCCACCACTCCATTTTCTTCTAAACTGGAATCATTACTTAGATATGGTTTATCTTTAGGGGTATTATCACAAAAAGAGTTTGATTATATATGGGTTTCTAATCCCATTACACCAATATTTCATTCTTTACCGAAGATTCACAAGGGCCAATTCCCGCCTCCTATGAGACCCATAGTGGCGGGTATTGGTTCCCTTAACGAACCCCTTTGCGAATGGGTAGATTCACTTCTCCAACCCCTTGTCTCCACTTGTCCTAGCCACATTAAAGATTCCCAACACTTACTTTCGATAATGAATCAAATTGAATGGCATACCTCTTACTCGTGGCTTACTATGGACATCGAATCCTTGTATTCTTCTCTCCCTCATTCACTTTCACTTCGAGCATTGTCGGATATTATTTACAATTTTTCCACTTACAGTGAGGACCTGTGCCAGTTTGTTCTTGAGGCTTTGAATTATATATTAACTCATAATTTCTTTAAATTTCAGGATCAATACTATGTTCAGAGGACGGGTGCCTCAATGGGGGCCAAATCTTCCCCTTCAGTGGCAAATATTTTTGTCCACTGATGGGAGATGCAATATATATTTTCTGACATCAACCTCTTCTTTTCCAACATTGTTTGGTACGGAAGATACGTTGACGATGTCATCATAATTTGGTCGTCCTCAGAACACAGTGTTTCCTGTTTTGTTGATTACGTTAACAATATTCCTCATAATTTGTTTTTTACTTCAACCTGGCACAGATCCGTCACTCCATTTCTGGACATTTTACTTGATAGCAGACAGGGACGTGTTCACACTTCCACATACAGAAAATCGACTGCAGGTAACACCATCCTGCGCGCAGTCATGCCATCCTAAACATGCGGTTTTAGCCGTTCCGGTGGGTGAACTGACTCGGGCTCGCAGAAATTGTTCCACAGACGAATCTTTTCAAATCGAATCGGATAATATTTTCCATCGTTTGGGTCAGAGAGGTTACCAGCCCTGGTGTCTGAACAGAGCCAAACGGAAAGTTTTACAAAAATCTAGAGATAGTCTCCTTACACCAAAACCTAATCAAACATTTTCGAATACGTTATCGAAGCCTACCTTTACCACCACTTATAGTCTAGAATTCAATAGTATTAAATCTATTATTAATAAATTTCTACCTATCTTATGTCAGGATACCATCCTTAATAAATATTTAAAAAATGGCATACATTTTTCGAGTAGACGAGCTCCTAATCTAGGTAATCTTTTATCTCCGAGTGCTTTGCCACTTGCTTCCGCTGCTGGTTCTCGTTTATGGATTAAACTAAATGGGTTTTTTAAATGCGGTTTACCTAGATGCGTTGTGTGTGTACATGCTGCCAAGACTTCTATGATTTCAATTCCTGATTCAAATTCTGTACCGATTAAACAATTTATTAACTGCGAATCCACTCACGTAATATACAAAATAGATTGTAATAACTGCAATGTATCTTATATCGGCAGCACTAAAAGAACCTTGAAAAAACGCATCCAAGAACATCTTAGAGCTATTGGCAGCAGTTCTTACACTAACGCATCAAATGTCTCCAAACACTTTAAAAATGTTCATGATGGTAATGTAGCTCACTTTTCTTTTTTGGGTATTGAAATAGTTTGCTCACATGACAGAGGTGGAAACCGCATCAAATCATTACGCAATAGGGAAATCTTTTGGATTTACATTTCAACCACATGGGTTAAATTTAAAATCGGACGTCAACCTTCATTACTAAATAGTTTTAGGTTGCCATTGATGCCTTATATATATATATTATTATTTATTGTATCACTATTTATAATTATTAGTGTTCTTGCAACCTTCTTCCTCCAAAAATATATACTTTTTGTCTCCTTAAAAAATATACAGGTTTCATATATATTGTTTACACTCATTTTATAACTATGGTTATAGGTGTTTAATGATTTATGATTTTATACCTGTCATGTATAGCAGAAGGGTGTCTCTATTTTTGGAACGGACAGGGTTAATTCCTGGTTCATAGGATAGAAGTCTTACTCACCTGTTCCATTAGGAGGCTGGGATTTATTCCCCCACCCTTCTGCTTCCCACCATGCATCTGATGAAAGGTCACATGACCTGAAACGCGTCATGCTTGGCGCTGATTCCTGGAATTTTAAATGTTTATCTTATTGAAGCCTCTCCATGTCGATGATTTTATGGGTTCCAATAAAGGTGAAGTCTCTTAACCGCTGGCATCTACCTGCTTTCTTCATATCCTTGGAGGATTACATTGCCATGCGGTGGCCGGGTGAGCTGACTATTTTCCTACTTTGCTAAATTACAAATCTGTTTAACTTTCTGGCACCAGTTGATTTAAAAAAAAAATGTTTTTCACCGGGGTACCCCTTTAAGTGACCTTATCATTTTGGGGGATTATGAAGTGTGGTTTGGGTCCAAGTTGTGGCAATTTTAACAAAAACTCTTAAAGGAAGAAACATATTGGATTAATTGTATATTTTTTTTATACTGAAGTCTTCATATTTTCTGCATTGTTGTTAATTCTTTTGCCATGACTATAGAATTTTTCCTATGTTTTGTAAATAAATCCTGTCCTGGAATAGAATGTTATCTAATTCAGCTGGGATCCATTTTAACCTCTTAAGGACCAATACAAATAAACCTGTACGCCCCTGAAAGACCAGGCCTGTTTTTTCAAATCGGGGATGTCTGTCTTTATTAGAGAATAACTCTGGTAACGTTTTGCCAATCACGATAATTCTGAAATTTTTTTTTTGTCACAAGTTGTCCTTCATGTACATAGTAAGAGTAAGCCGATATCATTTGTAGTTTTTTTTACAATGCAAAAAATCATGAAATTTTTACAAAAAATTAAGATTTTTTGCTATTTTAACACTAATAGGTTGCATATATTTATACATACTGAACAAATAGTTTATGAAACTTATACTTTCTGATGTCAACTTTATTTTAACATAATTTTTTTGTTTTTAATTAACATTTTAAATTCGTTAGAAGCCTAACAATTTATCTTGAAATTTTGAAAATTTTGAAAATTTGAAAAGTACATCTTTTTTTGTGTGCTATGCAAGGATTGCAGAAATGAAAAGGTAGTAGAACATAGGACCACCCCCCAAATGACCCCATTTTAAAAACTAGACCCCTCAAGGTATTCGCTAGGGGGTACAGTGAGTATTTTAACACCATAGTTTTTTGGCAGGAATTATTACAAAGTCAGTGTTAAAAATTCGAAATTTGCAATTTTTCACAAATGCATCATTTGGGGGGCATATTTTTTGTACATCACTTCTGATATTGAAAGAAATGCACCCTATATTTTATTTAGCTGCTTGCCCCATGTTTGGAAATACCCCCGCTTTGGCCATATATAGTTCCTTGGCCGCGTGGTAGGACTCAGAAGGAGAGGAGCGCCATTTGACTTTCAGGGCAGAATAGTACCCCCACAAGTGACCCCATTTATATACCGCACCCCTACAAGTTATTGGCTGCACCAGGGACCACTCTGATTGGTCCTTGGTCGGCTGGCAGTATAACGCGTCTGTCTGTGACAGTTAAGGCTCCTGACGGATATATCCGCCATGTTGTGGGAATAAGCACACGCTCATGGCGAATATATCCATCAATGCTGCGGCTGGGTAGCTCAGTGTGTCCGCTCATGACTGCTGGCGGGAAATCCGCCGCTATGAGTGGACACACAAAGCTACCCAGCCGCAGCAGGGAGCTCATTACCGTGACTGCTGCATAATGTGTAGGATCACATGGTGGACATCCGCAGCATATTAAATGATGCGGATGTCCGCCAATGCGATCCTACACATTATGCATTTTCTTAATTAGATTCATTTAATAAATGTATTTTTAATATATATATATATATATATATATATATATATATATTTTTTTTTTTACACTTTTATTACATTTTTATTTATTTTTACACTTTTATTTTATTTATTTATTTATTTTTACACTTTTTAATGCTTTGGAACACTTAGTATTCCAAAGCATTGCAGTTATATGCTGCCTGCCAGTTTTCACTAGCAGGCAGCATATTAGGACGTGTCTCTGGCACGTCCTTTCAGGCAATACCCAGGGCAGACCTGGGGGTCTTTGTAGGACCCCCGGCTGCCCAGGTATGCAGCAGCACCCCGCGATCGCGCTGCGGGGTGCTGCAGAGGAGACAGAGGTAGCCCCCTCCCTCTGTCAGAACTCCTTACAGCGCGCGGTCACTTCTGACCGCGGCTGTAAGGGTTAAACTGCCGGGAGTGAAGTGAACTTCACTCCCGGCAGTGTGGCAGGTCCCGGCCAGCCGCGGCCATACACAGCACCCCGCGATCGCGATGCGGGGTGCTGCAGGAGTGACAGAGGGAGTGTCATAACACTAACAGCCCGCGGTCATTTCCGACCGCAGCTGTAAGGGTTAAAACTGCCGGGACTGAAGTTTACTTCGGTCCTGGCAGTGCAGCAGGGTCCCGGCTGTGTGATACAGCCGAGTCCCTGCCGCGATCTCGTGGGTGCACTGGGCAGCACCCACGAGAATAATGGACGAGTATAGATGTCCAGATGCCGGAACAGCCGCCAACCTGGACGTCTATACTCGTCCGTGGTCGTTATCAGGTTAATTGTTTTGCCGTTTAAAAAAAAAATGTTTTCTTTTATATACAGTCATGGCCGTAAATGTTGGCACCCCGGAAATTATTCAAGAAAATGAAGTATTTCTCACAGAAAAGGATTGCAGTAACACATGTTTTGCTATACACATGTTTATTCCCATTGTGTGTATTGGAACTAAACTAAAAAAGGGTGGAAAGAAAGCTAATTGGACATAATGTCACACCGAACTCCAAAAATGGGCTGGACAAAATTATTGGCACCCTTCACTTAAAGGGGTATTCCAGGTTTTTTTATTTGACTATGCTACAGGGGCTGTAAAGTTAATATAGTTCATAATATAGTGTCTGTACCTGTGTGTGTGATGGTTTTCTCACAATTCTTCTGTGATTTTCACCCCACTATTTTTTTTTAGCAGCATACAAAATGACTGTTGTCTTGGATTTTTCCCAGCTTGCAATGCGGCCGAGACTCACTCGTCGGCTGATAACAGGGAGCCTGTCTGCTTCAATGGGTAGAGGGATCGTTTGGTGAGAGAGGGATTAATCTGCAACTAATGCAACAGCTGTAGGCACCCTGATTGAAAACCACAGGTCTTTTGTTTCAATGGGTGGGGTGGCTGATGTGTGGGAGGGAGGAGAATGGAATTGTGGGATTTGTAGCCAAAAAAAGAAAAGTCAAACAGGAAATACAAGTTCTCAAAAAGCTAGCCACAGTGTTATAGTAATCTCATAACATAGCCATTAAGCCACAAGACAAGCTCAGATCTTTCCTAAGCATGTCCATTACTGCCTGCCAGGTACGTATTAAAATCAGGATAACCCCTTTAATATTTGGTTGCACACTGTTTGGAAAAAATAACTAAAATCAGTCACTTCCTATAACTATCAATAAGCTTCTTACACCTCTCAGCCAGAATGTTGGACCACTCTTCCTTTGCACACTGTTCCAGGTCTCTCTTATTGGAAGGGTGCCTTTTCATAACAGCAATTTTAATATCTCTCCACAGGTGTTCAATGGGATTTAGATCGGGACTCATTTCTGTCCACTTCAGAACTCTACAGCGCTTTGTTGCCATCCATTTCTGGGTGCTTTTTGACGTATGTTTGGGGTCATTGCCCTGCTGCAAGACCCAAGCTCTTGGACTCAAACCCAACTTTCTGACACTGGGCTGTACAATGCAACCCAAAATCCATTGGTAATCCTCAGATTTCATGATGTTTTGTACACATTCAAGGCACCCAGTGCCAGAGGCAGCAAAACAACTCCAAAACATCATTGAACCTCCACCATATTTCACTGTAGGTACTGTGTTCTTTTCTTTGTAGGCCTCATTCCATTTTCAGTAAACAGTAGAATGATGTGCTTTGCCAAAAATCTCTATCTTGGTCTCATCTGTCCACAAGACGTTTTCCCAGAAGGATTTTGGCTTACTCAAGTTCATTTTGGCAAAATGTAGTCTTGCTTTTTTATGTCTCTGTGTCAGCAGTTGGGTCCTCCTTGGTCTCCTGCGATAGCGTTTCATTTCATTTAAATGTCGACGGATAGTTCGCGCTGACACTTATGCTCCCTGAGCCTGCAGGACAGCTTGAATATCTTTGGAACTTGTTTGGGGCTACTTATCCACCATCCGGACTATCCTGTGTTGACACCTTTCATAAATTTTTCTCTTCCGTCCACGCCCAGGGAGATCAGCTACAGTGCCATGGGTTGCAAACTTTTTGATAATGTTGTGCACTGTGGACAAAGGCAAATCTATATCTCTGGAGATGGACTTGTAACCTTGAGATTGTTGATATTTTTTCACAATTTTGGTTCTCAAGTCCTCAGACTTGGTCCTCTTCTCCTCTTTCTGTTGCCCATGCTTAGTGTGGCACACACAGACACACAATGCAAAGACTAAGTGTACTTCTCTCTTTTTTATATGCTTTCAGGTGGGATTTTTTATTGCCCACACCTGTTACTTCCCTAAGGTGAGTTTAAAGAAGCATCACATGCTTGAAACAATCTTATTTTTCCACAATTTTGAAAGGGTGCCAATAACTTTGTCCAGACCATTTTTGGAGTTTGGTGTGACATTATGTCAAATTTGCTTTTTTTCCTCCTTTTTTTTGTTTAGTTGCAATACACACAAAGGGAACAAACATGTGTATAGCAAAACATGTGTCACTGCAATCCTTTTCTGTGATAAATACTTCATTTTCTTGAAAAATTTCAGGGGTGTCTGCATTTACGACCATGACTGTAGTACACTTAAACATATCCCTTAAATACAATATGGCATATACACTCAAACTCATTTAAACAATTTTTTTGTCGTCCATGGACCTGACAAAGAAACGCATTTTCCGTGTATATCCAAATTATTTTTTTTATTTTAAGTCCTTTCTCGCAGTTGATCTATACTCAATCCCTTTGGAGCGCTTGCATATAAGTCTTTTTTTTCCCATTTCCTACACCCCCAGAGCTCATCCCATACGTGGAGGCTCTACTGGTGGTGGGCATACGGAAATCTTGAATAAGAGTACATGCCTGATGCGACCTCCTTAGGAGTCTGTGGTTGAATGCCACGGCTGATCCCTGGGATCCTGCTGACACACCAGAAGCTGTGTTGATGCTGTATATGGTGTTGTACACAGCATGGCCAGGTGAGCTGTTCAAATTAGTATTTTTTACCTGCTCATTATTTTACTGGGGTATCAGCTCATAGATTGCTCCCCCCCCCCCTTTTTTTCTGTGTTTCTCTCTGTAATCCAATCTATTAGTAAAATACCCTTCCCCTTATTACTTAAATGAGCACTGTCAACTTTTTATACAGTATGTTGTATATCTTGGGAAAACATTAATCTTTGTAATATACTTCATAATAACATTTTATTTCCTTTTTATAGAAATAATGGCTTATAAAATCATGGCTTTGTCCAAGCTGAAGCACAGGCATAAACAAAGTCCAGTAAGTGAGGGTGGGCTAGCACTCCTCTGTGCTCTCTCCTGTCCGATAGGACTCCTCTGTGCTTGCTCCTGTCTGATAGCACTCCTCTGTGTTCTCTCCTGTTTGATAATACTCATCTGTGCTCTCTCCTGTCTGATAGCACTCTTCTGTGCTCTCACCTGTCTCATAGCACTCCTCTGTGCTCTCTCCTGTCTGATAGGACTCCTCTGTGCTCTCTCCTGTCTGATAGGACTCCTCTGTGCTCTCTCCTGTCCGATAGGACTCCTCTGTGCTCTCTCCTGTCTGATAGTACTCCTCTGTGCTCTCTCCTGTCTGATAGTACTCCTCTGTGCTCTCTCCTGTCTCATAGCACTCCTCTGTGCTCTCTCCTGTCTGATAGCACTACTGTGCTCTCTCCTGTCTGATAGTCCTCCTCTGTGCTCACTCCTGTATGATAGCACTCCTCTGTGCTCTCTCTCCTGTCTAATTGCACTCCTCTGTGCTCTCTCCTGTCCTATCAGACAGTGGAGTGCTAGCCAACCCTCACTTACTGGACTTTGTTCATGCCTGTGCTTCAGCTTGGACAAATCCATGATTTTATAAGTCATGATCTCTATAAAAAGGAGATAACATTTTATTATGAAGTATATTAGAAAGGTTAATGTTTTGCTGAGATGTATACCAAATAAAAAGTTTGTGAATTTGACAGTGCCCATTTAACCTCTTAAGGACCCGTGACGTACGCGTACGTCATGAGTCCGCTCCCGATCTATAACGTGGGGCCACGCAGCATCTAACAACGGCCGGGACCATAATAGCGTGCAGCATTGATCGCGGTGCCGCGTGCTATTACCCTTTAGACGCGGCGTTCAAAGTTGAATGCTGCGTCTAAAGTGAAAGTGAAAGCATGCCAGTTAGCTCAGGGAGCTGTTCAGGATAGCCGCAGCAAAATCACGGCATCCCAAACAGCTTACAAGACAGCTGGAGGATCCCTACCTGCCTCCTCGCTGTCCGATCGCCAAATGACTGCTCAGTGCCTGAGATCCAGGCATGAGCAGTCAAGTGGCAGAATCATCGATCAGTGGTTTCTTATGAGAAACCAGTGATCAATGTAAAAGATCAGTGTGTGCAGTGTTATAGGTCCCTATGGGAGCTATAACACTGCAAAAAAAAGTGAAAAAAAGTGAATTAAGATCATTTAACACCTCCCCTATTAAAAGTTTGAATCACCCCCCTTTTCCCATAAAAAAAACAGTGTAAATAAAAAATAAAAAAACATATATGGTATCGCCGCATGCGGAAATGTCCGAATTATAAAAATATATAATTAATTAAACCGCACGCAAAAAAATTCCAAAGTCTAATATAGTACATTTTCGGTCACTTTTTATATCATGAAAAAATCAATAAAAAGTCAGATCAATAAGTCCTATCAATGCAAAAATGGTACCGCTAAAAACTTCAGATCACGGCGCAAAAAATGAGCCCTAATACCGACCCATACGCGGAAAAATAAAAAAGTTATAGGGGTCAGAAGATGGCAATTTTAAACTTATTAATTTTCCTGCATGTAGTTAGCATTTTTTCCAGAAGTCCGACAAAATCAAACCTACATGGACCTACAGAATAAAGATAAGGTGTCATTTTTACCGAAAAATGTACTACGTAGAAATGGAAGCCCCCAAAAATTACAAAACTGCGTTTTTTTTTCAATTTTGTCTCACAATGATTTTTTTCTTGTTTCACCGTAGATTTTTGGGTAAAATGACTGACGTCATTACAAAGTACAATTGGTGGCGCAAAAAATAAGCCATGATATGGATTTTTAGATGCAAAATTTAAAGAGTTTCGATTTTTTAATGGTAAGGAGGAAAAAACGAAAGTGCAAAAATGGAAAAACCCTGGGTCCTTAAGGGGTTAAAAAGAGTGCTTTGCCTTTCTCTATATCTTTCACATATATGCAAAGACCAAAAAAATCTTACCCGGGCTGTTCTTCCAAATATGGTCCGAAATTATCCGGGATCACAGCCCATTACTATCTTTATGGCTCATACTTATTAGGCCAGCCAGATGAGCTGCAGGGCTTAACATATTGAGAAATTTAACAAATGCTATGTTTCAAACTCTGTGCAGTCTAAATTACACAAAAATCATTGCTGAAACACCCCTGACTACCTCAACTATATATACTCCTTATTAGACACACTTTAGATATCTGCAGTAAAGTTCACCTTCTGATCATTTGAAAATCTTTCTATGCTGTTGCAATTGCATCATGCACTCAGCTTGGAAATTTTTTTAAAGGGGTACTCCGGTGAAAACCTTTTTTCTTTTAAATCAACTGGTGGCAGAAAGTTAAACATATTTGTAAATTACTTCTATTAAAAAATCTTAATCCTTCCAGTACTTATTAGCTGCTGAATGCTACAGAGGAAATTCCTTTCTTTTTGGAACACTGATGACATCACGAATACAGTGCTCTCTGCTGATATCTCTGTTCATTTTAGCAACCATGCATAGCAGATGTATGCTAAGGGCAGCATGGTGGCTCAGTGGTTAGCACTGCTGCCTTGCAGTGCTGGGGACTTGGGTTCAAATCCCACTAAGCGTTATTATTATTATTATAATAACATCAGCAGAGAGAACTGTGCTCGTGATGTCATCAGAGAGAATTCCAAAAAGAAAAGAAATTCCTCTGTAGTATTCAGCAGCTAATAAGTACCGGAAGGATTAAGATTTTTTAATAGAAGTAATTTACAAATATGTTTAACTTTCTGCCACCAGTTGATTTAAAAGAAAAAAGGTTTTCACCGGAGTACCCCTTTAAGTTAATCTGAGTATATCAAATATCATCTGATCAGATTGTTATGAGAACTATATTATATATATCACACACACACACACACACAAACACACACACACTCACACATTTGTTAGATTAAACCGTGCATCATTTCATTCTTTAAGTACAAACTAAATGACAATCGATTATTCCGGCTGTAACTGAGGAAGAATGGCAGGAAGCATTATAATCCCATGTCTACTCATGTCTAGAAGCCAACAATAAATGAATACAGCTGCACATATTTTGTCATTATATTTATGATATGTCAGAATTGAAATATTCCCTGCAAATATTGTTTGTAAAGATTACAGCTGTGTAGCAAAATCTTACAAGATTTGCAATGGTGGTGCCATATTTAGAATTCATTTTATATATTTACAGAATTCTCCTCTTGAGACTTAGGCTATGTTTACACAGTGTTTTTTCATTTGGAAAAAAAAAAGTCATCCACAAAATAATGTCTGCATTTTTTAACATTAATGTGCTCTAGGTAAGTATATGGGAAAGTGGTTGTCTGTGCATACAATGGGTAAGATTTATCAAACTTTGTGAGAGAAAAAGTGGAGTGATTTCCCCACAGCAACCAATCACAGCTCAGCTTTCACTTTACCAGAGCTCGTTAGCTGAGCTGTGATTGGTTGATGAGGAAAAATCTCTCCACTTTTTCTCTCACACAGTTTGATAAATCTGGGCAAATATGTAAAAAATGTGGACGTAAATTAGTGACATGTCACTTATATACATGGCTGCAAAAGTGCATTCGCATTTTACACATTTGGAGAGATTGATCCAAACTTGTGCAGAGAAAAATTGGCCAGCTGCCCATAGCAACCAATCAGATCACTGTTTAATTTTTGAAAAGGCCTCTAAAAAATAAAAGAAGCACTCTGATTGGTTACTATGGGCAACTAGTCAATTGTCCCTCAGCACAGGCCTTGAAGAATCTTACCCATTGTGTACACATCCAACCACATTCCAATAGACTTACGTAGAGCACATTAAGGTTAAAAAATGTAGACACAATTTGTCTGCAATTTTGTGGCTGCATTTTTTTTTTTTTGCAAATAAAATAGACTTGAAAAAACACTGTGTGAACCTAGCTGTATACTATTCCATGACTTTGCCATTTTGTGTTGTGCCTTAAACATCACTCATATTTACTCTATTACTAACAGGATCATCTGCATTGTACTTGATTTGTTTTCTTGCTGTAATCATCCCATTTTCTTTAAACTCACACCAATATTTTACACATCTGGTGGATAACAACCAAAATCTTTTGCCATACTCCATGTTACAATTGACTACGCACTGGAGCCATGTTTTCATTCAGTTAGCCAAGTAATTTTCTGTAAGCACTTTCTACTTACTGCAGATTAATTTTTTTTTTATGGTACTGTCATTTCAAATAACTTTTAACATGATGCACATACTTATCACTTGTTAAGATGCTGAGACCCTCTATGCTCGTTTAAGTGTGCTTGTTGAAGTTGTTGAAGTGAGCAGTACTTTAATCCACAGTTTGGCACTCAATTTAGGAGACGGGCTTTATAGACTATAATGGAACCCATATCATGTAGTCAGACGAACTGAGTGCCGAGTCAGGAAGTGAAGCATGCTACCGCTTTCAAATTGTAATTTGTTACTTTTTCCTCCATATTTAGTGTTTACACATGGCATTAATTACAATAATGTACATTATTAGGCATATTATTAGGTACATTATTAGGTATATTTCATGAAGCTAGAATGTTCTAATATAAAACAAACAGTGTTTGGTTTCATTTATGTACATTTTTGCCAGTGGGGATGGTGAGCTTAGCACTGTAGCCATAAGTAGAGATAGGAAGCTTAGAACTGTTGGTAAGGGATTGAGGGAAGCACTATTGTAAAAATATAAATTCTCAATACAAATGTTGTGTTCTTTCAAAATGTATCCTTTTCTCCACTGGTTCTTATTGCATCTTCTTCTACTTTTCCCTGGTCTCAGCCCTAAGTTTTACAATTCCAGTATATCACTATAATTATATAAGAAAACAAACTGCTTTCTTGGGCTACTATATTCAGTGAAGGGGTGCAGTACTAAATTAGTTCTATGTCCTCTTTGGTTTCAGAATGGTTGCTAGACCTGGTGGTTGAAAGCACTATGCCATACTTTGCACAGTGCAACTGATTTTAACGTACAGTACTTTTCTAGAACTTTGAATCAATGATAGATTTCTAATAACATATCTTATAGAGACATAGAGACCCTTTGTTCTAGAAATGAGCTCTAGTGTATGTCCCAGATTTTACCAATGCAATGTGATCAGAAAGTGATTAGCTGGATTTCACATAAACAGCCATTATAGGTAGAGCAGTTTGCTTTTACATCTGTATTGAAACATTGATCAATAAATGATCATAGGACAAAAAAACACAGAATACAAGAAAAAATTGTATACAAGTTCACAAGATGCTTCTACCTGATCTGATTGTTTCAAATATCGGTAAGTCACTGCTCAAAGTGTATAATCAGATCCCTTCTTTCATTTTTAAAAAGGCCTCTGAAAAATAAAAGAAGAAATCTGATTGGTTTGGCAACTGGTCAAATTTTCCTCTGCACAGATTTTGATAAATCTCCCTCGCAGTCCTCGAAGTCCAACCTACTATCCTACTGTTGTAATGCAGAGGAAGGCAGAACCCCATACTAGGTGGAAACAGTGTAGATAAAAACATAAGCATGATGCTTGCAAAAGAGGGTGTGTACAGAAGCTGCATCTTTAAATGACAGGTTCCCCCACGTGGATGCTTGCTATGCACCCAGGGCTTCAGAAGACACAGCAAGGAATTCTGCTTAATGCAAACTTTGTTAATGTATGAGACTCTGTGCAAACAACAAGTTAAGGCTACTTTCACACTGCCATTGCACCCTGTCAAGAACGGCCATCAAACTCTTTTATTTTATTTTATTTTAAGTTTGACGGACGTCATTTTGACAGGGTGCAATGGGCAGCAGCCGGTCCCGAAGGACCCCATTATGGTCAATGGGGTCCGTCAGGTGCCGCTGTTATTCAACGGGAATAGTGGGAGAAAAAAACGTAGCAAGCAGTATTTTTTCTCCCGCTATTCTCCCCGGCAGCCCTAAGGCCTTCACACTTGCATGTGACAATGGTAGTGTAAAAGTTGGCTAAGAAAGCTTGAAAAAATTCCTTTGGGGACGCATCACTGTGTGCGTGTATGCTGAGCTGGAGAGGGCTCCTGGTGTTACTTACCAGATGTGGTTTATATAGTTAGGTCTGTGTGGTTGGCCTCCAGTTTTGCTCAATGCTGGGGAAAATGCTTTCTTGGTTATATATATACTGTAGCAATTTGTTGAATCCTTGGCTTAACATTCCATCCCCAGAAATCCAGTAACTGTCAATTTTAATATATTTTACAAGAAAGTAATCCACACAATTTTTTTTAACTTGTACAATTTTCCAGCCATCATAACATTGTGCAGCAGAGAGTTTCACAGTCTCACCACTCTTAACCCCTTAACGACGAAGGACGTAAATGTACATCCTGGTGAGGTGGTACTTAACGCACCAGGACGTACATTTACGTCCTAAGCATAACCGTGGGCATCGGAGCGATTCCCGGATCATGCGCGTCAGGTCCCAGCTGTTGATCGCAGCCAGGGACCCGTCGGTAATGGCAGACATCCGCAATCCCGCGGATGTCTGCCATTAACCCCTCAGATGCCGTGATCAATACAGATCACTACATCTGCAGCATCACGGTCACTTAAATGGATGATCAGATCGCCCGCAGCGCTGCCGCGGCGATCCAATCATTCACCACAGCAGCCGGAGGTCCCCTCACCTGCCTCCGCTGCCTTCCAGGAGTCTTCTGCTCTGATCTGCCTTCCCGCAGACTGAACAGGATTGGCACTGAACAGGATTAGCAATCGAATGATTATAGGGGACTATTAAAGTGTAAAAATAAAAGTAAAAAAATAAAGTAAAAAAAATGGGAAAAACCCCCTCCCGAATAAAAACGTAAATTGTCCCATTTTCCCTATTTCACCCCCAAAAAGTGTTAAAAAAATATTTTATATACATATTTGGTATCGCCGCGTGCGTAAATATCTGAACTATTAAAAAAAAATGTTAATGATACTGTACGGTGAACGGCATGAACGTAAAAAAAAAGACCAAAATAGCTGCTTTTTTATAACATTTTATTCCAAAAAATGATTATAAAAAATGTATTAATAGTTTGACATAAGCAAATATGGTATCAATAAAAAGTACAGATCACGGCACAAAAAAATGAGCCCCCATACCACCGCTTATACAAAAAAATGAAAAAGTTATTGGTCTTCAAAATAGGGGGATTTTAAACTTACTAATTTGGTTAAAAAGTTTGTGATTTTTTTTAAGCGCAACAGTAATAGAAAAGTATATAATCATGGGTATCATTTTAATCATATTGACCCAAAAAATAAATAACACATGTCATTTTTACCGTAAATTGTACGACGTGAAAACGAAACCTTCCAAAATTAGCAAAATTGGGGTTTTCTTTTTAAATTTCCCCACACAAATCGTATTTTTTTGGTTGCGCCATACATTTTATGGTAAAGCAAAATAACAAGCCCTCATACTAGTCTGTTGATGAAAATATAACAGTTATGATTTTTTGAAGGCGAGGAGGAAAAATCGAAAACGTAAAAATAAAATTGTCTGCGTCCTTAAGGCCCAAATGGGCTGCGTCCTTAAGGGGTTAAAGTAGAGAATTACTTTTGTCTATGATGATGGTGAAACTTACTTTCTTCTAGACCTAGGTATAAGGTTATTAGAAAAATCTCTGTAAAGTGTATTGACATATTTGTACCACAAAAAAAGAACTTGATGTAGTCAGCATATTGATCACTTGGAAATCCCTCAGTGTTCTGATCATAGTAGTTATACTCACATTTTTGTAAATTTATCTTAATGGTAATTGTAATTAAATATTTTTATGCAAACATACAGTATTTGTAATGTCCTATGTCTTCATATGTGCATTGTTTGTTATGTTTATCTTACTGGAAAAATCTGTTCACTGTGCATTGAGTAGCATGATGATGAAATATTTAATTTCACAACAGGGACGGTATCCTGTTGGAAGGGATTTGACAGTAATGCCATAAATGACTGCATTGTGAAATAAAAGAAGAGGATTAAATATACATGATGGGGGATACATTAGTATTTTGCAGACAGAGTTATCTCACCCTGGGTGTTCTTCTCAGTCTCGGTTATCTCATTCACTTGTGTTCTCTGACCTTTCTGCTGCACCTTCCACTCCCCTATTCTTATCATTAAAAATTTATAATTTCAGGTCCTATTTTTGATATCATTACGTGCATAATTGGCTAAATGCTTTTAGTGCTTCCTGTAGAGCTAGAGCAGCGTGGACAACAAATGCTGGAAGTCATTCACTGTGAAAATGTTCCTTCACAATTTAAGGAAGAAAATAGCAGCCATGATGCAGTTAACTTAAATGGTTTATCCAGGAATCGAAAAACAGGGTTAATTTCTTTTAAAAAAAAACACTCCCTGTCTAGGTTGGGTGTGGTATTACAACTTGGCTCCATTCACTTCAATGGAGTTGAACTGCAGAACCACACCCAACCTTGAGACAGACAGGGAGCGGTTTTTGAAAGAAATTAGCTCTGCTTTTCAATTCCTGTATAACCACTTTAAATACATTTAGGCCATAATCACACATCATAAAATTTTAAACTGCCATATTTTATTTAGAGCTGTGTTTTTTCAGCCAATGACAGTTCTTTCTGGAATCAGATAAAAAAAAAAAAAAAAGCTGTAAAAAAAATATATGCAGCAACAGGAGATTCTTTGGTTGTAAAAAAAAAAATGGCTATTTTGTACACAGTGTGGATTTAGATCTCTTTTTTGCTTACAAAAGTCGCACAAAACTCGCATAATTTTGTGCGACTTTTGGCTGTAAGCAAAAAGCTACAAAAGAGCTTACCAAAGTGAATTTCATTTTTCATTTTGCAGTGGTCAGGGATTTATTTAAGTGCAAAAGTCGCACAAAAAGTCGCAACCCCTCGAAACCACATTAAATGTAAGCAGCCTGGACCTTACAAAACAGCTTTGGAGAGCGAACTCTATATTTCCCGCCGGGAGCCGAGATCACGGCTCCAGCAGGAAATATGATATAACAACTGTACAAAGGAGCCGGGGCTGGCATCACTCTTTAGCCGCCTGTGCTCCATCTGATTCCATCCCCTCTACCATAACTTAATGACGGGGATACTGCTTTACATCCCCCCCCCCCTTGTCTCTCACCTGCCCATGCTGCACATCTCCCATCTGTCTGCTACCTGTTGCAAGACTACAACTTCCAGCATGCCCTTACATGCTGGAAGTTGCAGTCTTGTAGCAGGCGGGAGATGTGCGTCGTAGGCGGGAGACAAGGGGGGGTATGTAAAGCAGTAAAGTTATATATATAGGTAGCAAGTAAATAGTCTGTTCTTGAAGCAGAAATGTTTGAGATAGGAACCAAAAGGGCAAACAGAAAGCTCTGAGCGACTGACAGTGGTCAAATTGTGATTATCACAGTTGGAAACAACTGAATCTGAGCTGCTCCAAAATGGCAGTTATTATGGAATATGCAATGGTCTAGGGATGAACAACCATTGAACTCTCATGGGCATCCAACAATGAGCATTAGGTGTGAAGGCTAGCACTCCTTGTCCAGTACTACAGAAGAGCTACTGTAGCATACATTGCTGAAAAAAAGTTTGAGTCCTGTGATTCATGTGGTTACTTTGATTACAACTATGTTTAAGTAGGTAATACATATCAAAATGCTGTTCATGTATAGCGATAGTCTCTTATAACAGGATAATGCCCTGACTAGAGTTGATTTTATATATTTTTTCTTTCTTCTTGGTGCAGGGGTGGAGGGAGGGGGATAAAACAAACAAAAAAAAAAGGATCAGTGAAATTGTTTTATAAGTGATATTGGTGTTTGTTGTAAATTGTATAATGATCATTAAATACTTTAAAACAAAAAAAAGAGTTCATTGAGCTTTTCAAAAGTTCGGTTTTTGCAGATGTTTCCAAAAAGGTTTGGTCTACAGTAGGGATGAGCGAATCAAATCTGATGAATCCGAATTTGTTACAAATTTCAGGAAATTTTTTTTTTTAGTCCAGGTTTAATAGTCCTTTTTAGTTGAAAAAAGGAGACATCTGCTGCTTCCTACGCTAGGCGGGCAAGTAGTGATGAGGAGAGTGGCATGGAAGGTGGTGTTGTGAGCATTCAGGCTCCTGAAGCAGACAATTTTGAGGAACCTGAGGAGGATGACATCAGTGACGTGCAGACACAACTCGATGATGATGATGATGATGAAGCCGATTGCACTTGGGTGCCGGGTGCAGAAGGGGCTTCATCATCATCAGGAGAAAAGGGTTGCAGGTTGCTCGTGAGGCAGCAGCTGAGCCAACAAGTTGGTCGCATGGTTGGCAGTAAACCTCGTGACAGAAGTGGAAAGTCTGGAGCCAAAGGTGCCTGGGGTAGACCATCTGCTTTGCGGCCGCCTACTATCCCCGGGAGATAGTGAAACAGGGGTTCCTGGAGTCGGCGGCAGTAGCAGTCAGTCAGTGTGGACTGTTGGTTGGAAAATCAGCTACTCGGCATTGTGGCAGTCTTTCATCAAGCATCCGGAGGAGGTTAACCTGGCCACATGCAAGATGTGCCGGCAGAAGGTGAAGCATGGCCAGTGTCCCAATGTTGGCACCACAGCCCTGCGTCAACATATGCAGGCTCACCATGAAGCGACCCGGGAGAACCATGGCTCCCATGTGGTGGTCCAGCCTGCTGCATCACCTAGTGGCACGGCACTTCCTGTTTCAGCCAGCCAAGGATCCACCACCTCAGCCGAAGGGAACTATGTGCCATACCCATCTTCTGTTGCTCCAGATGCTCCTGCTCCTCCTACTTCGAGTCATTCCGCCAGCAATCGATCAGCGAAGCCATGTCCAAGAGACAACAGTATGCGGCCACTCATCCAATGGAGCAGAAGCTGAATGTGCTCCTGTCCAAGTTGCTGGTGCTGCAGTCCCTCCCTTTTCAAGTGATGGACTCTCCACCTTTCCGAGGTGGAGAGTGCCAAGCCGTCATTTCTTTGCGAAGAAGGCCGTACCAGCCCTGCACAAAATTGTGGAACAGAAAGTGGGCCAGTCCTTGAGCCTGTCGGTGTGTACCAAAGTGCACGACAGTGCCGACGTGTGGAGCTGTAACTATGGTCAGGGACAATACATGTCCTTTACAGCCCACTGGGTGAATGTGGTACCTGCACAGCCACAACAACAGCAACTTGTACAGGCCATGCCGCTTCTGCCTCCACGCTCTCAGGCCGTTGGTCCTGTGACAGTGTGCGACTCCACCTCCTAATCCTCCACCGTGTCCTCAATGTAACACTCACGTTTCAGAAGACAGGAACCCCGGAGGATGTGGCTCCGCTGGACCTCTGTGGGAGATGACTCGGACCGTACCAGGGAGCAGAGTCTAAGGTACCGTTGGTTTTCACCAGAGCCCGCCGCAGCGGGATGGACTTGCTGCAGCAGGCGGCACTACCCCGGTCTCTACCCCTGGCATGGCTCGACCACACAGGCGGCTGAGGAGATGAAAGGCACAGGAGGGATAAGGCAGCTCGTAGTCAGGCTTGCAGAAGGTCAGGGCAGGTTGCACAGTAGCGTAGTCAGAAATGCCACAAATGGTCAGTAGGCAGGCGGCAAGAAGCAAGGTCAGGTCACGGAGAAAAGGATCAGATACACAGCAAGGCAATAACAGGTATGCTTTCTCTCAGGCTCAAGGCAACAAAGATCCAGCAGGGAAGTGAGGAGGGTGGAGGAATTTATCAATGACGTCATTTTTGTTATTTGGGATGATTCCCAGGAAAATTTTGCCTTATTCGTCGACTATCTAAACAGCAACAATGAAGTAAACATGTGGTTTATGTTTCAATTTGGGGGGTCATCTCTAGAGTTTCTTGACACCAAAATTGAAATTAAAAACAATATAATTCACACGTCTTGTTACAGGAAACCGATTTAAAAAAATTCTATCCTTCATTCTAACTCATCTCACCAAAAACATGTTAAAAATAGCATCCCAGTAAGCCAGCTAATTAGACTAAAACGAATAAATACAGATGTGTAAGTTTACCACCAACAAGCACAGGAATTGGGGAATCGTTTAATTGATAGAGGCTATCCACCTGAAATTAAATCTAAAGCAACAGAAAGAGTGGAAAAAATTCTGATAGAAACTTTGTTCAGACAAAAGAAAAAAGAAAAATTTCATGGGACGGTATTCACATTTAAAAATTCACCTATAAATGATTTCGTTAAAAATTCAGTTTTTAAAAACTGGCCTATGTTACAACGTGATGAAGGTTTAAAAAGTATAACGGAAAGGAAACCTATTGTAAACTATAGAAAAAATTTAACCATTCATGATTATCTGAAGAAAAGAAAAAAGTAGGTTAACGTTAAGAAAGATTGGCTTTCTACACAGAAACCTAGGGGCTTATTCACATGCGGAAATTGTTCTGTTTGCGAATTTGATTCAAAACAGAGTGAAATGTATCTGGGGGGCACTTTGGTTAAATTTAAACAGTTTGCAACATGTAGAACATCCTATGTAGTATATGCCCTCATATGTCTATGCGGGAAACGAAGGGAAAACGAAGAGACCTCTTTACCATAGGATAAGAGAGCATGTACGCTCTTCAACAATCAAGAAAGGCTGTAGCAGGTTTTTTCAACACATGTGTACAGATCATGAGGGTAACACTAAAGCTTTGAAATTTATGGTTCTTGAGAGAATTGAAAAATGCATCAACAGTTATTGTAACAGGAATCCAGATGGATTCTGCATACAAAGGACACGGGGCCATTGGGCCTTAATGTGTATAACAAAATTGGAGTTTTCATATAGAAGTTACTGTGATGCAGCTGACCAGATTCGCAGACAAGATGTATTGTTTCTTAATCACTTTTTTTCTTGTATGTACACCTGTTTTATGCATTCTTATCTGTCCCTATCCACTTGTATGTCATTGTCTAACATGTATCCCACGGTGATGTTAAAACACTTCCTCTAGTCCAGTGACGTAGGGCTTGATGAAGCGCGGACAAGTGTGATACGTACTGTTGCCCGTAGTTCCACCGAAGTAGCCGTCCACCCTCCCATTCTCCCCTCACCGTTTACCCCAAATTGATGCAATAAAGTGAACACGGCATTCAACATTCCTGGCATGTGCTCCTTCTCTCTTTCTACATTTGAATTAATTTATCAATGTGCCACAGGTGAATTACACTAATGAGTGTACTGGCCCTTTAAATCTTAAAGCTCCGGCGCACGCGAATCCTAGATGACGGGGACACGCGTGCCGGAGCAGAGAGGCAGAGGTGGGGGCAGGAGAAACACCAGTTGAGTGAGGGACTGGGGCTCACATGCGGGCGCGTCCCGCGATGCAAGTCCCAGCCCCGTGGGCAACAGCAGGTAACGGGACCATGTGCTCACATAACAGTACCCCCCCTGTTGTCTCCTCCTCTTTGTACAAGTCATAAAACTCCTGAGAAGGTCACGGTCAAGGATATTCTAGTCAGGCTCTCGAGATCTCCTCAGGACCATAACCCTCCCAGTCTAACAAAAAAAATTGTTTACCTCTCACAGTATTTGTAGCAAGAATCTCTTTAACCTTGAAGATGTCAGAAGAGCCGGAGACCGGTGTGGGGACAACACTCTTCTGAGAAAACCGGTTTATGACAAGAGGCTTGCGGAGAGAGACGTGGAAGGAATTGGGAATACGTAACGTAGCAGGTAGACAGAGTTTGTAGGAGACAGGATAGATTTTTTGTAGAATTTGGAAGTGACCAAGGTACCGAGGACCAAGCTTGTAACAGGGGATCTTGAAGCGGAAGTACTTGGATGAAAGCCACACCATGTTACTAGGAGAAAAGAACGGAGGAGGTCTACTTTTATCCGTTTACGCCTTCATGTGTGAAGAAGTCTGGGATAACTACTGTCGGGTCTGTTGCCAGATGAAAGAGAAGTCACGGACCAGCTCATCAACAACAGTCACACCGGAGGAGACTGGGAGATGAAGAGGAGAAAGGAGATGGAGTCCGTAGACAACAAAAAAGGGGGACGACCTAGTGGACTCGGAATCCTTATGATTATATGAGAATTCAGCCCAGGGGAGAAGGTCGACCCAATTGTCTTGGTGTGCTGAAACAAAATGCCGAAGATAAGTCTCAAGGATTTGATTATCCCTCTCCACCTGACCATTGGACTGAGGGTTGTAGGTCGAGGAGAAGTCCAGATTGATGTCCAGATGGTTACAAAGGGCTCGCCAGAACTTAGAGACAAACTGCACACCCCGATCTGAAATGATATGCTGAGGAAGACCATGTAAACAAAAGACATGGAACAAGAAGTACTTCGCCAGCTATGGGGCAGAAGGAAGACCTGGTAGAGGAATGAAATGAGCCATCTTGGAAAACCGATCTATAACAATCCAGATGACAGTGTTATTATTATGAGATGGTGGCAAATCAGTGATAAAATCCATGGCGTTATGGGACCAGGGAGTCTCTGGAATGAGTAAAGGCTGTAAGAGTCCTGCAGGTCTCTGTCGAGGAGTTTTGTCACGGGCACAAGTTTCACAGAACAAAAGACAAACAAAATCAGAAACATCACGTTCAAGATGGGGCCTCTAGTAGCGCCGGGAAATAAGAAGTAGAGTCTTGCGTATTACAGGATGTCCTGCTGTCAAGGAAGAATGACCCCATTTCAGGACCTTACGTCTCAATCTGGCGGGCACAAAGGATTTTCCCGGCGGAACTTGCTGAATCTCGGCAGGAGCGGCAGGAATCAAACACTCAGGAGGAATAATGGGGGAGATTTATCAAGGGATTTAGAGCAGTTTTTTTGCTTACAAAAGTTACACAAAAAGTCGCATGTGCGCCTAAGCAAATTTTTTGTGCGACTTTTGGCTGTAAGCAAAAATGAACAAAAGAGCATACCAAAGCAAATTTCAGTTTTCACTTTGCAGTAGTCAGGGATTTATCAAGTGCGCAAGTCGCACAAAAAATCGCAACAGCCTCCAAAGCACCGCAAATGTAAGCAAGTCTGGAGCTGGCTTACAAAACTTGCTTTGGAGAGCAGAACTTCAGATTTCCCACTGGGAGCCGAGACCACGGAAATATTAAATCATATATGTACAAAGGAGCCCGGGCTGACATCACTGTGCAGCCGCCCGGGCACCGTTTTACCCCCCACCCCATGGTAATCTCCCGCCGACTCCCCCCACCCCTCATCTCCCCCTGGTCATCTCTCCCCTCACCCCCGCTCATTCATCTCTCCCATCACCTCCGCTCATTCATCTCTCCCCTCCCCCCCACTCATTCATCTCTCCCCTCATTCATCTCTCCCCTGCCAGTTCATCTCTCCCCTCACCCCCGCTCATTCATCTCTCCCCTGCCTGGTCATTTATAGCAACCCCCCCCCCACATTTATCTTTCCCCCGCCCCCCCTTATCTTTCCCCTTGCTGCCGATCCCCCCAGCTCATCTCCCCCTGCCCGGTAATCTCCCACAACCCGTCGCTTATCTTTCTTCCGCCACTGGTCAGCTTCATCTTGCTGCTTGTACATCTCCCACGCCGCTTGCTGTTACAGGACTATAACTCCCAGCATGTCCTTTCTGTGAGGACATGCTGTGAGTTGTAGTTGCAGCGGAATATGAAACTACAGTGTAATCTCATATTTGCCGGTCTGGGCTGTGATTGGCTCAGACCGACCAGTCAATCACAGCCCAGACCGGCAAATATGAGATTACACTGTAGTTTCATATTCCGGCCGGCCTGCATCTACCACCGGCCCACTCACCGCTACAACTACAACTCCCAGCATGTCCTCATTGAAAGGACATGCTGGGAGTTATAGTCCTGTAACAGCAAGCGACGGGGTGGGAGATGTACAGGCGGCAAGAGGACGCTGACCAGCAGCGGAAAAAAGATAAGCGGCAGAGGAAAAGATGAGCGGCAGAGGAAAAGATAAGCGGCGGAGGAGAGATAAGCGGCGGAGGAGAGATAAGCGGCGGAGGAGAGATAAGCGGCGGAGGAGAGATAAGCGGCGGAGGAGAGATAAGGGACGGAGGAGAGATAAGCGACGGAGGAGAGATAAGCGACGGAGGAGAGATAAGTGACAGAGGAGAGATAAGCGACAGAGGAGAGATGAGCAGCAGAGGAAAAGCTGAGCGGCAGAGGAAAAGCTGAGCGGCAGAGGAAAAGCTGAGCGGCAGAGGAAAAGATGGGCGGCAGAGGAAAAGATAAGCGGAGGAGGAAACATAAGCGGCGGAAGAAAATATAAGCAAAGGAAAGATAAGCGGCAGAAGAAACATAAGGGGCAGAGGAAAAGATAAGCTGTGGAGGAAAGATAAGCGGCAGAGGAGAGACAAGCGGCAGAAAAAAGATAAGCGAGGGGTTGCGGGAGATTACTGGGCAGGGGGGAGATGAGCTGGAGGGGGAGATATGAGTTTGGGGGTGGGTGGAGGAGAGATGAATTGGGGGAAATGAACTAGGGGGTGGGCGGGGGTGCCTCCAGCTGTTGCTAAACTACAACTCCCATTACGGGAGTAGTAGTTTAGCTGCAGGGTGTCTCCAGCTGTTGTTAAACTACAACTCCCTTCATGGGAGTTTTAGTTTAGAGTCAGCAAGACTCCAGCTGATGCTAAACTGGAGGCTTGCTGTTGCTAAATCACAAATGATGGGGTTGTAGTTTAGCAACAGCTAGAGGCCTCTTGTTTGGAAACGCTGGTTTAGGGATGTTTTCCCAAAGGAAGGGGGCCATAAATGGACTACGTTGATGACCAGTGTTTTTTTTTTTTTTAAACATTAAAAAAATGGCTAACGAAGGCTTGTGGGGGAGTGTTCTTGGAATAAGTTTTTTTAAAGTTTTTTTTTTTTATTTGCTTTACAGGCCTAGTAGTGGAAGCTGTCTGATAGACGGAATCCATTACTAAGCCGGGTTTAGAGTTAGCCCCAAAAACAGCTAGCGCCAACCCCCAATTATTTGCCTGGTACCCAACGCCACAGGGGTGCTGGGAAGAGCCGATACCAACAGGCCCAGATCGTCCTGTGCCTAGGCAGTAACAGGCTGGTGTCATTTAAGCTGGGGAGAGCCAGTAACAATGGTAACGTCAGACTGTTGCTGTTTGGTTGGTATCTGGCTGAGAATGAAAATACAGGGAACCCTATGCGTTTTTCCCCCCAAAAAAATAATAAAAAAGGGGTTCCCTGTATATTCAGTATCAGCCAGATACCAACCAAGCAGAAATAGCCTGACATTACCAGGGTGGGTGAGGACCATTATTACTGTCCCTCCCCAGCCTAAATAATGCCAGCCTTTTACCGCCTAGGCTCAGGAGCGCCATTTTTGATGCTCCGGGCCTGCTGGTACCGACTCTTCCTGGCACCCCTGTGGCGTTGGGTATTGGGGGTTAGCGCTGTTTTTGGGCCTAACGCTAAGCTCCGGTTTAGTAATAGACTGTCTATAAGACGGCTTCCATTACTAAGCCTGTAAAGGAAATTAAAAAAAAAAACAACACATATAAAAAAAACTTCTATTTAAAAAAAAAAAACACTCCCCCACAAGCCCTCGTTAAACATTTTATTAATATTAAACCAAAAAAACCTGGTTCATCGTAGTCCACAGAATCTGAAGAAGTCCACAGGCTACAAGGATCTGAATTGAGAATAAAAAAATAAAAAAAAATGGGTTAGTACATTCAGGGGGAAAAAGTTGTAAAAAATATGTAATAAACACACACACGCACACACCTACATATATTCATATCACCCTTTTGGTGACAGGTGGGGTAACAAAGTGCTGTTCTGAAGTCATTTATTGGTTTTTGCTTATGTGGGCTAAAAAAAATGGTATTCAAAAGTGATTTATTGGTTTTTGCTTTTGTGAGCCAAATTTATCAACCCCCTGTGATAGTATAATAAATGTGTCACACATAAGCAAAACCAAAAGCAAGAAAAAAAATGCTTCCAGAACTCGCTTACCAAAGCAACGATGATAAATCTCTCCCAATATGCCTAGGCGTGGAGTCCAAACCAATGACGTCAGAGGTCCTGGAGAGAGAATCAACTCTAATGTTCTTGTCTGCTGGACGGAAGTGAATGAAGAAGTTGAACCTAGAAAAGAACAATGGCAACCTGGCCTGGCAGGGGTTCAAATGCTAAGCAGACTGAAGGTATAGAAGATTCTTATGGTCTGAGTAGATGCTGACTGGATGAGAAGAACCTTCCAATAAATGTCGCCATTCCTCCAAAGCTAGCTTGATAGTGAGGAGTTCACAATCTCCAATGGAGTTATTCTTCTCAGCAGGAGAGAAGGTCTTGGAGAACAACCCACAAGTAACAGTCTTGCCCTTGGCATTTTTCTGAGTGAGAACGTCACCCACTCCAATAGATGAGGCATCAACCTTAAAAGCAAAGGGTCTTTCCGGATAAGGTCTTGTAAGCACGAGAGAAGGCCAAGACTTAGGATTAGATGCCTTCTTAGTGAGAGCCACAATAGGATCAACCAAGGATGAAAAATGTGGGATAAATTGACGATAATAGTTTGAGAATCCCAGAAAGCGTTGAATAGCATGTAGGCCTGAAGGACAAAGCCAATCCAATAATGCAGACAATTTTTCTGGATCCATCTGCAGGCCCTGATGAGAGACAATGTAGCTAAGAAACAGAAGACTAGATTTTTCAAACAGGCATTTCTCCAGTTTGGCGTAGAGATGATTCTTCCGCAGTCGCTGAAGAACCAGACGAACATGAGTACGATGCTCCTCTAAGTTGGAAGAGAAGATCAGGATATCATCTAGGTATACTACATCACAGGTGTAGAGAAGATCACGGAAGATATCATTGACAAACTCTTGAAAAATGGCTGGAGCATTGCAGAGACCAAAAGGCATTACAAGATACTCAAAATGTCCGTCACGAGTATTGAAGGCCATTTTCCATTCATTTCCCTTGCGGATACGAATGAGGTTATACGCTCCACATAAGTCCAACTTGGAGAAGACCTTGGCACCACGTAAACGGTCAAAAAATTCTGAGATAAGAGGTAGAAGGTAACGGTTCTTGACCATGATTTTGTTAAGTCCCTTGTAGTCAATACATGGACGGAGTGAGCCATCCTTCTTCCCTACAAAAGGAGAAACCTGCTCCAGCAGGAGAAGAGGTCTTACGAATAAATCTTTTTTGGAGATTCTCCTGGATAAACTCAGCCATGGCTTTGGTCTCAGGAACCGATAGAGGGTATATCCTTCCACGAGGAGGAGTGGTACCAGGCAGAAGATCAATAGGGTAGTCGTAAGGACAATGTGGAGGCAGAGACTCAGAATGTTTCTTGCAGAAAACATCAGAGAAATCTTGGTAAGGTGGTGGCAGGCCAGGTAAAGGAGGAGGACTGTTACGCCGAGCGCTCCGGGTCCCCGCTCCTCCCCGGAGCGCTCGCTTCACTCTCCCCGCGGCAGCACTCCGGTCACGTCCTCTGACCCGGGGCGCTGCGATTCCGCTGCCAGCCGGGATGCGATTCGCGATACGGGTAGCGCCCGCTCGCGATGCGCACCCCGGCTCCCCTACCTGACTCGCTCTCCGTCTGTTCTGTCCCGGCGCGCGCGGCCCCGCTCCCTAGGGCGCGCGCGCGCCGGGTCTCTGCGATTTAAAGGGCCACTGCGCCGCTGATTGGCGCAGTGGTTCCAATTAGTGTTTACACCTGTGCACTTCCCTATATCACCTCACTTCCCCTTCACTCCCTCGCCGGATCTTGTTGCCTTAGTGCCAGTGAAAGCGTTCCTTGTGTGTTCCTTGCCTGTGTTTCCAGACCTTCTGCCGTTGCCCCTGACTACGATCCTTGCTGCCTGCCCCGACCTTCTGCTACGTCCGACCTTGCTTTTGCCTACTCCCTTGTACCGCGCCTATCTTCAGCAGCCAGAGAGGTGAGCCGTTGCTAGTGGATACGACCTGGTCACTACCGCCGCAGCAAGACCATCCCGCTTTGCGGCGGGCTCTGGTGAAAACCAGTAGTGGCTTAGAACCGGTCCACTAGCACGGTCCACGCCAATCCCTCTCTGGCACAGAGGATCCACTACCTGCCAGCCGGCATCGTGACAGTAGATCCGGCCATGGATCCCGCTGAAGTTCCTCTGCCAGTTGTCGCTGACCTCACCACGGTGGTCGCCCAGCAGTCACAACAGATAGCGCAACAAGGCCAACAGCTGTCTCAACTGACCGTTATGCTACAACAGTTACTACCACAGCTTCAGCAGTCATCTCCTCCGCCAGCTCCTGCACCTCCTCCGCAGCGAGTGGCCGCTCCTGGGATACGCTTATCCTTGCCTGATAAATTTGATGGGGACTCTAAGTTTTGCCGTGGCTTTCTTTCCCAATGTTCCCTGCATCTGGAGATGATGTCGGACCTGTTTCCCACTGAAAGGTCTAAGGTGGCTTTCGTAGTCAGCCTTCTGTCCGGAAAAGCCCTGTCATGGGCCACACCGCTCTGGGACCGCAATGACCCCCTCACTGCCTCTGTACACTCCTTCTTCTCGGAAATCCGAAGTGTCTTTGAGGAACCTGCCCGAGCCTCTTCTGCTGAGACTGCCCTGTTGAACCTGGTCCAGGGTAATTCTTCCGTTGGCGAGTATGCCGTACAATTCCGTACTCTTGCTTCAGAATTGTCCTGGAATAATGAGGCCCTCTGCGCGACCTTCAAAAAAGGCCTATCCAGCAACATTAAAGATGTTCTGGCCGCACGAGAAATTCCTGCTAATCTACATGAACTTATTCACCTAGCCACTCGCATTGACATGCGTTTTTCCGAAAGGCGTCAGGAACTCCGCCAAGATATGGACTCTGTTCGCACGAGGCGTTTCTTCTCCTCGGCTCCTCTCTCCTCTGGTCCCCTGCAATCTGTTCCTGTGCCTCCCGCCGTGGAGGCTATGCAGGTCGACCGGTCTCGCCTGACACCTCAAGAGAGGACACGACGCCGTATGGAGAACCTCTGCCTGTACTGTGCTAGTACCGAACACTTCCTGAGAGATTGTCCTATCCGTCCTCCCCGCCTGGAAAGACGTACGCTGACTCCGCACAAAGGTGAGACAGTCCTTGATGTCTACTCAGCTTCTCCACGTCTTACTGTGCCTGTGCGGATGTCTGCCTCTGCCTTCTCCTTCTCTACAGTGGCCTTCTTGGACTCTGGATCTGCAGGAAATTTTATTTTGGCCTCTCTCGTCAACAGGTTCAACATCCCGGTGACCAGTCTCGCCAGACCCCTCTACATCAATTGTGTAAATAATGAAAGATTGGACTGTACCATACGTTTCCGCACGGAGCCCCTTCTTATGAGCATCGGATCTCATCATGAGAGGATTGAACTTTTGGTCCTCCCCAATTGCACCTCGGAAATTCTCCTTGGACTTCCCTGGCTTCAACTTCATTCCCCTACCCTGGATTGGTCCACTGGGGAGATCAAGAGTTGGGGGTCCTCTTGTTCCAAGAACTGTCTAAAACCGGTTCCCAGTAACCCTTGCCGTAACTCTGTGGTTCCTCCAGTAACCGGTCTCCCTAAGGCCTATATGGACTTCGCGGATGTTTTCTGCAAAAAACAAGCTGAGACTCTACCTCCTCACAGGCCTTATGATTGCCCTCTGGTCTGCCCGCTGTGGATGAAATTTCTCGTGACCTTTCCATCATATGGAGAGAGACCCAAAATTCTCTCTTACAGGCTTCATCACGCATGAAGAAGTTCGCGGATAAGAAAAGAAGAGCTCCCCCCGTTTTTTCCCCTGGAGACAAGGTATGGCTCTCCGCTAAATATGTCCGCTTCCGTGTCCCTAGCTACAAGTTGGGACCACGCTATCTTGGTCCTTTCAAAATTTTGTGTCAAATTAATCCTGTCTCTTATAAACTTCTTCTTCCTCCCTCTCTTCGTATCCCTAATGCCTTTCACGTCTCTCTTCTCAAACCACTCATCCTCAACCGTTTTTCTCCCAAGTCTGTTCCTCCCACTCCTGTTTCCGGCTCCTCGGACATCTTCTCGGTCAAAGAAATTTTAGCTGCCAAAAAGGTCAGAGGGAAAAATTTTTTTTTAGTGGACTGGGAGGGTTGTGGTCCTGAAGAGAGATCCTGGGAACCTGAGGACAACATCCTAGACAAAAGTCTGCTCCTCAGGTTCTCAGGCTCTAAGAAGAGGGGGAGACCCAAGGGGGGGGGGTACTGTTACACCGAGCGCTCCGGGTCCCCGCTCCTCCCCGGAGCGCTCGCTTCACTCTCCCCGCGGCAGCACTCCGGTCACGTCCTCTGACCCGGGGCGCTGCGATTCCGCTGCCAGCCGGGATGCGATTCGCGATACGGGTAGCGCCCGCTCGCGATGCGCACCCCGGCTCCCCTACCTGACTCGCTCTCCGTCTGTTCTGTCCCGGCGCGCGCGGCCCCGCTCCCTAGGGCGCGCGCGCGCCGGGTCTCTGCGATTTAAAGGGCCACTGCGCCGCTGATTGGCGCAGTGGTTCCAATTAGTGTTTACACCTGTGCACTTCCCTATATCACCTCACTTCCCCTTCACTCCCTCGCCGGATCTTGTTGCCTTAGTGCCAGTGAAAGCGTTCCTTGTGTGTTCCTTGCCTGTGTTTCCAGACCTTCTGCCGTTGCCCCTGACTACGATCCTTGCTGCCTGCCCCGACCTTCTGCTACGTCCGACCTTGCTTTTGCCTACTCCCTTGTACCGCGCCTATCTTCAGCAGCCAGAGAGGTGAGCCGTTGCTAGTGGATACGACCTGGTCACTACCGCCGCAGCAAGACCATCCCGCTTTGCGGCGGGCTCTGGTGAAAACCAGTAGTGGCTTAGAACCGGTCCACTAGCACGGTCCACGCCAATCCCTCTCTGGCACAGAGGATCCACTACCTGCCAGCCGGCATCGTGACAAGGACGAGAAACAATTTTAGACTGAACTGATTGGAGGCACAGATTTTGACAGGATTGTCCCCAACGAATAATCTCTCCAGTTCTCCAATCCAGTTGCGGAGAATGGCGTTGCAGTCAAGGAGGGCCAAGAAGAATCTCTGAAGTACAGTGTGGCAGAACATAAAATTAAATCTTTTCTTTGTGCAATACTCCCATTTGCATGACAAGAGATTCTGTACGGAAGTGAACAATACAGTCCAGATTTTGTTCATTAACGGAGGAGATGAACAAGGGGCAAGCCGAGTAAGAGGAAGATGATACTTGTGGACCAAAGAAGCATCAATAAAGTCACCTACTGACCCAGAATCCAAAAATGCTGTAGCACTGAAGGAAGACTTGGCTGAAGCGAAGACTTGTACAGAAATAGTTAAGCACGGAGAGGTAGTGTTCACACACAGAGAAGCCTCTCCCACAAACCATAGGTGTGAGCGTTTCCTGGACGCTATGGGGAGCTGTACAGTCCTTGAGGAAATGCTCTGGGCACATGCGGGTTCCTCAAAGACACTGCGAAATTCTGCCAAGAAGGCAGACAAATGCTTGGTTTCCCAAAAATTTTACATTTTTAAAAAAGGGTAATAGCAGAAAATAGCCCCCAAAATTTGTAACACAATTTCTCCTGAGTACGGCGATACCCCATATGCGACCCTAAACTGTTGCCTTGAAATACGACAGGGCTCCAAAGTGAGAGCGCCATGCGCATTTGAGGCCTAAATTAGGGACTTGCATAGGGGTGGACATAGGGGTATTCTACGCCAGTGATTCAGAAACAGGGTGCCTCCAGCTGTTGTAAAACTCCCAGCATGCCTGGACAGTCAGTGGCTGTCTGGCAATACTGGGAGTAGTTGTTTTGCAACAGCTGGAGGCTCCGTTTTGGAAACAATGGCGTACCAGACGGGCTGTGTAGGGGTGTGTGGATATGTAGTGTTTTTTACTTTTTCTTTTATTTTGTGTTAGTGTAGTGTAGTGTTTTTAGGGTACAGTCACACGGGCAGGGGTTCACAGTAGTTTCTCGCTGGCAGTTTGAGCTGCGGCAGAAAATTTGCTGCACCTCAAACTTGCAGCCGGATACTTACTGTAAACCTCCACCCATGTGAGTGTACCCTGTACATTCACATTGGGGAGGGACATCCAGCTGTTGCAAAACTACAACTCCCAGCATGTACGGTCTATCAGTGCATGCTGGGAGTTGTAGTTTTGCAACAGCTGGAGGCATGCTACTTTGGCTGGGAATGCTGGGGATTGTAGTTATGCAACAGCTGGAGACACACTGGTTTGCTACTTAACTCAGTGTTTCACAACCAGTGTTCCTCCAGCTGTTGCAAAACTACAACTCCCAGCATGTACGGTGCATGCTGGGAGTTGTAGTTTGCAACAGCTGGAGGCACACCGGTCGTGAAACACTGAGTTAAGTAAAAAAAAACTGTGTTTCACAACCAGTGTGCCTTCAGCTGTTGCAAAATTACAACTCTCAGCAGTCACCGACAGCCAACGGGCATGCTGGGAGTTGTAGTTATGCAACCAGCAGATGCACCACTACAACTCCCAGCATGCACTTTAGCTGATTGTGCAAGCTGGGAGTTGTAGTTATACAACAGCTGAAGGTACACTTTTCCATAGTAAAAATGTGCCTCCAGCTGTTGCAAAACTATAAGTCCCAGCATGCCCATAAGGGAATGCTGGGAGTTGTGGAGGTCTGCCTCCTGCTGTTGAATAACTACAGCTCCAGCATGCCCTTTTTGCATGCTGGGAGCTGTTGCTAAGCAACAGCAGGAGGCTGTCACTCACGTCCAACTGCTGATCCACGCCGCCGCTGCAGGTCAGTCCCTCGTCGTCGCCGCCGCCGCTCCTGGGGCCCCCGATCACAACAGGGATGCCGGGGATCGGGGTCCCCAGCTGCCGGGGTCCACGTCCCGCACCCGCTCACGTCCTCCGGAAGAGGGGCGGAGCGGGTTTCGGGAGTGACACCCGCAACATGTGCGCTGATTGGTCGGCCGGTAAACCGTCCGACGAATCAGGGCGATCCTGAGGTGGTACCAGTGCCACCTCTCCCCTGCTGGCTATGACTGTTCGGGGCCGTCAGAGACGGCCCCGATCAGCCAGTAATTCCGGGTCACCGGGTCACTGGAGACCAGATTGACCCGGAATCCTCCGCAGATCGCTGGGCTGATTTGTACAGAGATCTGCGGCCATCGCCAACATGGGGGGTCATCATGACCCCCCTGGGCGATATGCCGCGATGCCTGCTGAACGATTTCAGCAGGCCTCGGGCACCGGCTCTGCTCCAGATGGCTGCGGGGGGCCGGGAAAGTGCATGACGTTCTCATACGTCATGTGTCCTTAAGGGGTTAAGGTGTTGATCCCCAGTTACAGACATTCCTCGCCATCAGACCACAAGTTAGTATTGAGGATATGCATTAGCTAAAACGTAACTTTTCTTAGTCTAAAATATACGTACTGAATTTTTTTTGGAAATCAAACAAAAGGAAAGGTGTTCAAAAAACACCATGTGCCACCTACACCACCAAGTGTTGATGTGATGCAAAGAACTCTAAAAGGTGGAAGGGAACAACGAATTTGTCCAATGTAACCAGTGGGGGTAAAAACTTCCCTTGCAAGGCCCTAGTCTCTCATTGTTAATTCCCTTCTTTGCAAGTGTTTCTCGCCCTAAAAAGGCCGGCTCCACATCGGAACCTCTCCCTATTTCCCCCTTCAAACACTGCCATTTCCCAGGGTTTTTAGGTGGAAATAGAGAGAGTTTCCTGTGTGGGGCCGCCCTTTTAGGGTGAGTAACACTTGCCAAAAAGGGAATTAAAAGGGCGAGAGTAGGGCCTTACAGGGGAAGTTTTGACCCCCCCCCCCCCTGCTACAATGGACAATACCTTGTTCCCTTCCACCTTTTCGAGGAAAGTGTTACTCATCTTAAAAAGGGCGGACCCACACAGGAACCAATCCCTTTTTCCACCTAAAAACCCTGGGAAATGGCAGTGTTTGTAAATGGAAACAGGGAGAGGTTCCTGTGTGGAGCTGCCCTTTTTAGGGCAAGTAACACTTGCCAAGAAATGAATTAATAATGCAAGAGTAGGGCCTTACAGGGGAAGTGTTTACCCCCACCAGTTACAATGGGCCATACTTTGTTCCCTTCCACCTTTTAGAGGTCTTTGCATCACATCAATACTTTGTGGTGTTGGTGGCACATGGTGTTTTTTGCACACCTTTCCTTTGGTTTGATAAAAAAAAAATTTGGGGGACACATTTTATCCTGAGCATACTATTAAAAGTTAAGTTTAACGTAATGCATATCCTCAATACTCACTTGTGAACACTAACACTTTTACAAAAGAGACCGTTTTCTTCTACATACCTGCCTCAGCTACTATTCTGATCCACCCGCCTGATGCCACGCATCTGATGCCAAGTTCTAATTTTTTCACCCACCTTCGTCACCGCATTCTGGTATTGCCACCCACCACACCACTCTGTCACCGGGTCACTTTCAGGACTCCAGATGCTGCTGCTGCCACCTCCAGGCTGTCTCATTCTGCCACCATATGTTCTCCTCATGCTGATGCCAGCTGCAAGCTGTTTTGTACTGCCACCATGTGTTCTCCTCATGCTGCTACCACCTCCAGGCTGTGTCATTCAGCCACTATATGTTCTCCTCATGCTGCCACCACCTCCACACTGTTTCATTCAGTCACTATATGGTCTCCTCATGCTGCCGCCAACTCCACATTGTGTCATTCAGCCACTATATGTTCTCCACATGCTGCCGCCACCTCCACACCGTCATTCAGCCACTATATGGTCTCATCATGCTTCCACCACCTCCACGCTGTGTCATTTAGCCACTATATGTTCTCCTCATGATGCCGCCAACTCCAGGCTGTGTCATTCAGCCACTATATGGTCTCCTCATACTCATGCCACCTCCAGGCTGTGTCATTGTGCCGCCATGTGACATGTGACGCTGAACCCGACACGCTGAACCCGACGTTTCGCTTACTGCTTTATTCGGCTCGTGGTCTAAAACACTTCCACCCTTGGAAGGGATTTAGACCACACCTCGGTTGACGCAGTAAGGGAAACGTCAGGTTCCGCGTGTGGCTAAGTAGGCATTTTGTTTCCCACTGTGGTTTTTAAATGTCCATTATTATTTGCTATTGTTCTATCAAGTGTGTATAGTTTCTTACCATAGATATACTACTGTTGTGGGCTTTGCCACTCATATTAAGGTTACATCATAACATGCCTTCCCTTGCACTTTTTATTATATTGTATTACTTATCTTAGCCACCACTCTCAGTCTTCGTCTATTGGGACTATCATTACTGTGTTTGTAACTTTTTACATTATTCAGTGTTTTTTTATCTTTATTTGTACTAATAAAATTAACATATTGATCCGTAAACGGACGTGTTCTGCTTTGTTTCAATTTATGCTAAACGTTGGATCAGTCACACATGTGGGGATTGCTGTATCTTTCAAGATTTGTAAATTACTTCTATTAAAAATCTTAATCCTTCCAGTACTTATCAGCTGCTGTATACTACAGAGGAAGTTAAGATGTTTTTTTCTGTCTGACCACAGTGCTCTCTGCTGACACCTCTGTCCTCTGTCTATGGGGAATTTGCTCTTACTCTGGACAGTTCCTGACACTGACAGAGGTGTCAGGAGAGAGCACTGGTCAGACTGAAAAGAATAAACTCAAAAATAAAAATATGTGCTATCACTGCGTACATGTAAAAGAAATACCAAAGTCCAAAGTTGTGCATTTTTGGTCACTTCATATACCATAACATTTTTTATAAAAAGCAATCAAAAATTCCCATCAAAACAAAAAATGATACTAATAAAAACTACAGACCATGGCGTACAAAATGAGCCCTCATATAGCCCATATGTGCAAAAATAAAAAAGTTATAAGGGTCAGAAGATGACAATTTTAAACATGCAAATTTTGGTGCATGTAGTTAGGATTTTTTTTATAGTAGTAAAATAAAGTAAAATCTACATAAATTGGATATCCTTGTATATGGGCCCTCATTTACTATTGCAAACCCGACATGTTTTGTTGGGTTGTGCGCCAGATTTTGTCGCATTGTGCCAGAAATTCTGTCTGCGCCAGATTTTGCGCCAGAATTGAAAAAAACCCGACTAACTCTCCATTTTGCTAAGAAAACCCAAAAAAGGGGTGTGGCCATCAGGGAAAGGGGCGTGGTCTCTGAAAGGGGGCATGTTCCCTACACTTTCACAAAAAAACTACATATTCACTAAGGTTTCCACATAAAATGTGGATGATTTCAGCTGAGGAAAACCAGACAGATCAGAGCATGTGTAAAAAAAAAAAGCAAAGTGTAGAGAAAGAAACCTACACTCCACTCATGGTGTCATTTTTACCATAGAAACGGAAGCCCTCAAAAGTTACAAAATGGTGTTTTTACTTTTTTTGTTTTATTTCACCCCAAAGTTTTTTTTGTTTCGCCGCAGATTTTGATATAAAGTAGGTGAAGCCATTATAAGGGTCTGTAGGTGCAAAATTAAAAGCGTTATGATTTTTAGAAGGGGAGAAGTAAAAAAAAGTGCAAAAATGAAAAATCGCCTGGTCCTGGTTAAGGATACCACAAGGTTGCTGTTTGAGCACTGCATTATTTTCCTTTCATGCCTTAGATTTTGGTCCATGTCACAAGGATACCATTTTACTGAAATATGCTGGAGTGACATTAACTGGTTCAATTACAGATGGTGAGTAGACAACCCATAAAACAAAAAGTTAGCAGTTGGACAGTTGGTCTAGGGAGAACAGGCTGGTCTTGCACATGAAAAAAACATGCACAGGCATCATTAATTACAGCAGCTTTTCCTGTGCTCTCCTCTTGTCCATTTCCCACACAACCATCTGGTGTGGAGCGCTCTGCCATAGAGTTGTATTGAGGGGCGTGTCAGCCTGCCACTTCGTGTGGTGGTCAACACGCCCCCTTCCCGCTGGCTTGTCGGGGCCCCCTACAGGAGATCGCAGGGGGCCCCAGCCGTCGGACCCCCTGCGATCTGAAAATGATTCCCTATACTTAGGTTAGGGGATAAGTTTTTCACCACTGGATATCTCCTTTAAAGTTTTCTTCTGTGCTTCCCTTATACTTTGTAACTCACTAACCTGACTAATCAGACTCTCACTAATCATCAAAACCCAACTTCTCCCCTCCCTCACCTTGTAGATTGTAAGCCCTTGTGGGCAGGGTTATCCCTCTCTTATTTAGGGCCTTTTGCGATGTGTGTGAAAGTGAGTGTGGAAGCAGAGTTTGCCTCTACAGTACTGTCATCCTTATCCAGATTGTCTACCTGTATCCCACACAATTGTGGCAATGGCATCGACGGCCGGCTGCCTCCCAACATCTATTTATTCAAAGCGCTTCACAGTGTTGTACCTCCAAGGTTAGGAGATTCATCCATTTACTGTATTTACAGTTATCCACTGGAAATAATTGCACTATATAGCGCCATCTCTGTTCCCTTGTTTTTTCTTCTTCACATGTGCAGAAAAGACCAAAGAGGGTAGGGGCACATGGGCCTATGAACAGTGGTATGTTACCAAAAGTAGTGGAAGTGTGTGCTTTGAAGTGTTCCACTGGCTCTAGGCAGTATATGCCTACAGGAGCAGAGGGTGAATGTGCCAAATTGGTGGCATAGCGATAGGATATCATACATATATCTTAATCCTTTAAGTTAAAGTATCCTCCAGCGAGAGCAGCATACGTGACAGATTGCTTCCCCCCTCATCCCACACCAGATTGGTAACTTACTTTATTCAGTCATGTTTGATACTCTAAAATAAATAATAATAATAAATGACTAGTTATTTAAAGGGTGGTGAAAGATAAGTGGAAAACAAATGTCAAATAAACTGGTGCCAGAAAGTTAAACAGATTTGTAAATTACTTCTATTTAAAAATCTTGACTCTTCTAGTACATATCAGCTGCTGTATACTACAGAAGAAGTTCTGTAGTTCTTTCCAGTCTGACTACAGGACTCTTTGCGGCCACCTCTGTCCGTGTCAGGAACTGTCCAGAGCAGAAGCAAATGCCCATAGCAAACCTCTGCTGCTCTGGACAGTTCCTGACACAGACAGAGGTGTCAGTAGAGAGCACCATGGTTAAACTGGAAAGAACTACTACACTTTTAAATAGAAGTAACTTACAAATCTGTTTAACTTTCTGGCTACAGTCGATTTGATTAGCATGATCTAAGGTGATACAAGGTGCTCAACCCCAAGTGCAGTTGTGCACCTACATTGGAGTGGAGGACCCACACCTATGGATCACAATATGGATTCACTCCTGTGGCAGATGTAAACAATGACATTAGCTAACCCTCAAAACTGATGTAAAATTGAGACATTAGCCAGTATATCCTTATATGAAGGACACACCTGAGCCCGCACACCACGCCAAGGTTTCACCAGTCGATTTGAAAACATATTTTTCCACCTGAGAACCCCTTTAAGGAAGCATAGGGAGGATCATCTGCATAGTACTGTAGTATGTGCAGTAGTCAGGTAGAGACTGTGTAAGATTTTAAATATTTGGAGCAAACTATCTCACATGATTTAAAATCATCTGCAATGATCCATGGTACAGTCAAGAATATTTAAGGAAGTGTGGTTTTAGTGTTGAGTTTTGCAAAAGTTTTAATATGCAAATATCAAGAGTATTTAGTCTTATGGAGTCATAGTTTAATTTGGTAAGGTGATCTTGAGGGAAAAGCAATTATTATGTAAAGTGGCTAAGATTTTTTAATCTATTATAGACTGTGATGGTTTAAAGCTAAGTGTCATAGTTCAACATTTAGTTCTCATCCATACCATTTAAAAATTTTTCCCATAAGCGAAATGCTATTTCGTGATGAACTAGTGCTGATTTTCATTCTACTGCAGTATAGTTTTCAATATGCATATACAATTGCATATATAATTATATGTCTGTGTACTGTATGAAATGTGCTAGCCTGGCTTTGGTTAAAAAAAACTGCATCAAAAATTGCATCAAAACTGCTTGAGTGATTCTATCCTTTTAGCAAGCACCTGAACATAAAAAGCCTCTGATATATTTCAAAGAATTGACTGCTGAAAGTGATGCTCACAATTTTTTTTTAAATTGTTAATCTACTGTAAGAGCTCAGTGGCCAGTGTGGAAACTCAAATTTCAGGATGACATGGACATTAAACTAATTAACTCCATTGGAAAATATTTTTTTCTAAACAGATTTAACCTCTTCAGGACATAGGGCGTATGGATACGCCCTGAATCCCGAGTCCTTAAGGACCGAGGGCGTATCCATACGCCCGTGGGAATTCCGGCCCCCACCGCTAGCCGGTTGGGGACCGGAGCCGGATGCCTGCTGAAATCGTTCAGCAGGCATCCCGGCATATTGCCCAGGGGGGTCACTATGCCCCCCCATGTCGGCGATCGCCGCAGATCGCTGGACAATTCAGTCCAGCGATCTGCGGCGATTCCGGGTCAATCGGGTCTCCAGTGACCCGATGACCCGGAATTACTGGCTGTTCGGGGCCGTCTCTGACGGCCCCGAACAGCCAGAGCCTGCAGGGGTGAGGTGGCACTGGTGCCACCTCACGATCGCCCTGATTCATCGGCCGGATTACCGGCCGACCAATCAGGGCGCCTGCTGCGGGTGTCACTCCCGCACCCGCTCCGCCCCTCTTCCGGAGGACGTTAGCAGGTGCGGGACGTGCACCCCGGGTGCTGGGGACCCCGATCCCCGGCGCCCCTGTTGGGATCGGGGCCCCAGGAGCAGCTGCGGCGGCGGAGACGACGAGGGACTGACCTGTGCGGCGAGGATCGTTGGAGGTGAGTGACAGCCTCCTGCTGTTGCTTAGCAACAGCTCCCAGCATGCAAAAAGGGCATGCTGGGAGCTGTAGTTATGCAACAGCAGGAGGCAGACCACCACAACTCCCAGCATTCCCTTATGGGCATGCTGGGACTTATGGTTTTGCAACAGCTGGAGGCACATTCTTTCTATGGAAAAGTGTACCTTCAGCTGTTGTCTAACTACAACTCCCAGCTTGCATAAACAGCTAAAGTGCATGCTGGGAGTTGTAGTGGTGCATCTGCTGGTTGCATAACTACAACTCCCAGCATGCCCATTGGCTGTCGGTGACTGCTGAGAGTTGTAGTTTTGCAAAAGCTGAAGGCACACTGGTTGTGAAACTCAGAGTTTTTTTTTACCTAACTCAGTGTTTCACGACCGGTGTGCCTCCAGCTGTTGCAAACTACAACTCTCAGCAGTCACCGTACACCATGCACCGTACATGCTGGGAGTTGTAGTTTTGCAACAGCTGGAGGCACACTGGTTGTGAAACACTGAGTTAGGTCACAAACTCAGTGATACATAACCAGTGTGCCTACAGTTGTTGCAAAACTGCAACTCTCAGCAGTCACCGACAGCCAACGGGCATGCTGGGAGTTGTAGTTATGCAACAGCTGGATGTCCCCCCCAATGTTAACGTACAGGGTACACTCACATGGGCGGAGGATTACAGTAAGTATCTGGCTGCAAGTTTGAGCTGCCGCAAACTTTCTGCTGCAGCTCAAATTGCCAGCGAGAAACTACTGTGAACCCCCCGCCCGTGTGACTGTACCCTAAAAACACTACACTACACTAACACAAAAAATAAAATAAAAAGTAAAAAACACTACATATACACATACCCCTACACAGCCCCCCTCCCCTCCCCTCCCCAATAAAAATGAAAAACGTCTGGTACGCCACTGTTTCCAGAACGGAGCCTCCAGCTGTTGCAAAACAACTCCCAGTATTGTCGGACAGCCGTTGACTGTCCAGGCATGCTGGGAGTTTTGCAACAGCTGGAGGCACCCTGTTTGGGAATCACTGGCGTAGAATACCCCTATGTCCACCCCTATGCAATCCCTAATTTAGGCCTCAAATGCGCATGGCGCTCTCACTTTGGAGCCCTGTCGTATTTCAAGGCAACAGTTTAGGGTCACATATGGGGTATCGCCGTACTCGGGAGAAATTGTGTTACAAATTTTGGGGGGTATTTTCTGCTTTTACCCTTTTTAAAAATGTAAAATTTTTGGGAAAACAAGCATTTTAGGTAAAAAAAAAATTTTTTTTTTTACATATGCAAAAGTCGTGAAACACCTGTGGGGTATAAAGGTTCACTTAACCCCTTGTTACGTTCCCCGAGGGGTCTAGTTTCCAAAATGGTATGCCATGTGTTTTTTTTTTTTGCTATCCTGGCACCATAGGGGCTTCCTAAATGCGGCATGCCCCCAGAGAAAAATTTGCGTTCAAAAAGCCAAATGTGACTCCTTCTCTTCTGAGACCTGTAGTGCGCCAGCAGAGCACTTTTCACCCCCATATGGGGTGTTTTCTGAATCGGCAGAAATTGGGCTTCAAATTTTTAGGGGTATTTTCTGCTATTACCCTTTTTAAAAATAAAAAATTTTTGGGAAAACAAGCATTTTAGGTACATTTTTTTTTTTTTTTTTACATTTGCAAAAGTCGTGAAACACCTGTGGGGTATTAAGGTTCACTTTATCCCATGTTACATTCCCTGAGGGGTCTAGTTTCCAAAATGGTATGCCATGTGGTTTTTTTTTGCTGTTCTGGCACCATAAGGGCTTCCTAAAGGTAACATGCCCCCCAAAAACCATTTCAGAAAAACGTACTCTCCAAAATCCCCTTGTCGCTCCTTCCCTTCTGAGCCCTCTACTGCGCCCGCCGAACACTTTACATAGACATATGAGGTATGTGCTTACTCGAGAGAAATTGGGCTACAAATACAAGTAAAAATGTTGTCCTTTTACCCCTTGTAAAAATTCAAAAATTGGGTCTACAAGAACATGTGAGTGTAAAAAATGAAGATTGTGAATTTTCTCCTTCACTTTGCTGCTATTCGTGTGAAACACCTAAAGGGTTAAAACGCTGACTGAATGTCATTTTGAATACTTTGGGGGGTGTAGTTTTTATAATGGGGTCATTTATGGGGTATTTCTAATATGAAGACCCTTCAAATCCACTTCAAACCTGAACTGGTCCCTGAAAAATACTGAGTTTGAAAATTTTGTGAAAAATCGGAAAATTGCTGCTGACCGTTGAAGCCCTCTGATGTCTTCCAAAAGTAAAAACACGTCAATTTTATGATGCAAACATAAAGTAGACATATTGTATATGTGAACCAAAAAAAATGTATTCGTAATATCCATTTTCCTTACAAGCAGAGAGCTTCAAAGTTAGAAAAATGCTAAATTTTCAAATTTTTCATCAAATTTACGGATTTTTCACCAAGAAAGGATGCAAGTATCGACAAAAATTTACCACTATGTTAAAGTAGAATATGTCACGAAAAAACAATCTCGGAATCAGAATGATAACTAAAAGCATCCCAGAGTTATTAATGTTTAAAGTGACAGTGGTCAGATGTGCAAAAAACGCTCCGGTCCTTAAGGCCAAAATGGGCTCCGTCCTGAAGGGGTTAAACAGATTTGTAAATTACTTCTATTTAAAAAAATATTAATCCTTCCATTTCTTATCAGCTGCTGTTATGATCCACAGAAAGTTTTTTTTAATTTCCTTTCCGTCTAACCACATTGCTCTCTGCTTACACATCTGTCCATTTTAGGAACTGTCCAGAGTAGGAGCAAAACACCATAGAAAACCGATCCTGCTCTGGACAGTTCCTGTCAGCAGAGAGCACTGTGGTCAAGCAGAAAGGAAATTCAAAAAGAAAAGAACTTTCTGCGGATCATAACAGCATCTGATAAGTACTTGAAGGATTAAGATTTTTTAATAGAAGTAATTTACAAATCTGTTTACAATTCTGGCACCAGTTGATTTAAAAAAAAAATGTTTTCCAGTGGAGTACCCCTTTAAAAGAAATGTTTAATATGTTAACAGATATGCTTAACTGAAGAAGTTAAATATAAACAAGTGCCAGTATCTACTGGGATATTTTATTTTGTTTTCTGAAATGGTGCTGCAAAATATATAATACTACAGATTAACACGAGAGATGCCCTTTCTTACCACCACCATGAGCTAGAGCAACAGGATTTGCCACCTTTTTTTTCATTGAGAATTAGAAATTTGAGTTAGGAATATCCTTTAGAAGAACGCTAGCCATTACATGGGACATTTTTATTACTTGTTTTCATTTACCTGAAGTGTTTTTATTTCTGGAGCCTTAATCTTCTGTTTTTACTATGATGTTGTAGAACTTGGAGCATATGGAAAACTAAAATATTATGACACTATGACTGAAGAAGGTAAGATTTTTTGGAAAATTTGCTAGCATTTTGTTGTTTGTATTGGCTTATTTCTATCTTTTTTGTTTATGTAATTATTCTTCATCCCTGCATGGTTCACTGAGGCTGCTGCAGTCATTGGTGTTGGTGTTTGCCTGGTTTGATGTTGTTTGCCTTCAACTGTGTTTCATGTGTTGTTCAGATATGCTGACCACCACAGTGATTGACTTAAGGGTTGCCAGATATGTACTAGCATGTTTGGCTAGAAATGCATTTTAAATGCCTATGACATCTCTGTTACTTTATTTTAGAGAACTAAGTTTCTTGAAGGTATTGTTATTTAGAATATGTATTGCATAATTATTTTTGCATTTGACTTACTATTATGTGAAAACAGAAATCTGATTAGTAATTATAGTGAACGGTCCATTATACTTTGTGAAATAGATCTGTGTGCATTTTACATTTCCTGTTCATGCCTTTTCTCCGACAAAAATGTTATCTGCATTTAGCCATATCTTCGAATATACTCCAAGAGAATCTCAGATTAAAGAACTGAATATTATTATCTCAAGAACACTTCTCATCACACAAAGTAGAATATTTTTTCAAGGGTCATTATAAAAGCGGTGCCAAATGAAATCATTTTAGTTAAGAAAAAATGCAAATAACCTGCAAGTTATATATGAATCTAAAAAAGTATGTCATTAAAATGTACTTTTCCTATACCTAAACAGATCATGGCTACATTTTATAACAGATACATTTTACACTAGATGAAAAAACAGAAGATCCAGCTTGGCAGAAAGTTGCATCAAATCGTAGGACTTTATTCCCAACAAATAGACATTTAGTTTTCATTGTTTATTATGTCTGTTGTATGTGTTTTTAGACAATAAATTAATTATGGTTTATACTAACCTGTTTGTAAAGGGGTTAACCCTTCTATGCCCAGGTGAATCCTGAGCTGATTAGGTTTCCCTACATAAATAGACATCTGTTCTGAAAACTCCTTGTACAAATATTGTGGGCTTCACATGAAATGCGTCACCCCGTTCTACCTGTGTTCCTTTGAATATCTTTTTATTTGGAATAAAGTTCTAAGATTTGATGCAATTTTGCGCCGAACTGGATCTTCTGTTTTTCCATGTTTTTCGGTAACGTCCTGCACCTATCCGGGCTGGCTCTCTCCCGTAGTGAGTGTGTTGGAGTACTGTTTCCACTTTCCACTTCCATTTTACACTAGAATTATTTTTCCTTATAGTGCACTGAGATCCCCTTCAATATTAGATATCCCTCGCTTCTCAGCCTTTTGGCTAAGATCAAGTGTAGTATCTGTTCTTATCAGTTTCATGCCTGTTTTCTCCACAGCACTGGTGTGGAGCTTGTGCGGATGGGTGCTGCATGGAGGGGACAGGTGTACCAGGGCTGGTTCTGAGAAATCACCTCGACGGCTGCTCCGATGTGACCTGTTTCCCTCCGGGTCTTGCTTGAGGCTGAGAGGGTCTAGAGCCAAGGTACTTTAGTACTTCGGGGAGTGGTGACCCCGAGGTGCCGAAACTCACTGGGAGTATTGGCTCACTGAGTGGAAGCACAGGCACCACGATCTCTTCACATTGCGGCACTTACCTCTTGATTCCCGGCCTTCAGGCTAGGATCAGAGGATTTTTTTATAGATCCGGACCGATTTCCAGGCAGTATACCTGCACGCATTCATTTATTTTTGTCACTGTGTCACTTTTTGCGTTTTGTGTGTTCACAGGCTTGTTAGTATGCAAAAACCCCGGTTACTCCTGCAGGCAGATAGCTTGGTTAACGCCAAGGATATCAGGAGCATTTGTGGTCCCTTAGTAGCTTCGGCGAAAAGGGACATCGAACCTAGAACCTTGCAGGTACCTTTTGGTCCGTCGGCGAAGGATAAGGTTTGTTGGGGGGCCTCTCTCCTGTCAGAGAAGGGCTTGCGATAGACCACGTCCTTTGCGCATTTTTTTTTTAGTGCAACACGTTTGCACTTTTTCTTACACTTTGGGTGATTCGAGAGCACGTTCCTCGGCTCTTAGATATTCCTTCCATACTCTTATTTGACATGTGACTTAAGCATTCAGTATATGTTTATTTAATTGAAAGTAAACTTAAATATAAAATTTTTACTGAAACAAAATAGTAAGCGTCCAACGCTTACCCCATTCAGTTAGATGGAGGGTCTCCTTTTGTCACCCATCAGCTTCTGTTCGGTCTGCTGTTTGTTTGAGCCTACGATTTAGCACATTATTTTCCAAACACACTAGAAGCCTTTAAAAAAAATGGCATGCTTATTGTTTTTTGTTCTTTCCCCTCCTCTTAAAAATATAAATGAGATATTGGTATAATTAATAAAAATTATAGCAAATCCTGCGAAAAAGCATATTAACCCCTTCCAGAAAATGGACATTTATGAACGTCCATTTTTCCTGTAACTTAAGGCAAATGGACGTTCATAAACGTCCAATACATTTTCTATCACCATGTCCGTTGGCATGGTGATAGAAACGTGATGACACTATGCAGCTGTGGACCAATCAGAATGGTCCCCTGCTGCTGATCGTTGCCATTAGTCAGTTAGTGACTGACTAATGACAAGGACTTGCGGGGTTCCGGGCTGATCGGGTCTCTGGTGACCCGATAGCCCGGAAAATAAGGATGATCGGAGCTGTCAGAGGCAGCTCCGATCATCCTGAGGGATAGGAGTGAGGTGGCAGCTGCCACCTCGCTCCTATCCCCTGCTGTTGGTCATCAGGACAAACTGACCAATGGCAGGAGGGGGGCGGGAGGTCAAAGTTGAATTCCCAGCTCTCCCAGAGAGGGGGGGGGAGATGGTGGAGGATGCCGGGACCTACGATCGGGACAGGACCGGCGGCGGGATTGGGACAGGCAGCGGCGGGACCGGCGGAGGCAGCAGCGGAGGCAGCAGTAAAGATCAGCAGTAAGTGATCTTTACTGCTGCCTTCCAGGAGTTGCCAAACTACAACTCTCAGCAAGCCCAGACAGCCAAAGGCTGTCTGGGCATGCTGGGAGTTGTAGTTTTGCAACATCTGGAGGGCCTCAGTTTGGAGACCACTGTGCAGTGGTGTCCAAACTGTAGCCCTTTCAGATGTTGCAAAACTACAACTCCCAGCATTCCCAGACAGTCCAGGCATGCTGGGAGTTGTAGTTCTGTAACATCTGGCCCTTCAGATGTTGCAGAACTACAACTTCCAGCATGCCGGCACAGTCTGGGCATGCTTTGCTTGGAGCTGAAGTTTTGCAACATCTGCTGGGCTACAGTTTGGACACCACTGCACAGTGGTCTCCAAACTGTGACCCTCCAGATGTTGCAAAACTACAACTCCCACCATGTCTTTTGGCTGTCTGGGCATGCTGGGAGTTGTAGTTTTGCAACAGCTGGAGGCACCCTGGTTGTGAAACACTGAGTTAAGTAACAAACTCTGTGTTTTGCAATCAATGTGCCTCCAGCTGTTGCATAACTACAACCCGCAGCATGCACAGACAGCCAAAGAGTATTAGTAGTGCTGGGAGTGTTTGTAGTATGCCTCCAGCTGTTGCATAACAGTTGTCACTGCATGCTGAGAGTTGTAGTTTTTGCAATGGCTGAAGGCACACTGGTTGCGAAGTTTGTTACCTAACTCAGTATTTCGTAATCAGTGTGCCTCCTGCTGTGGCAAACTACAACTCCCAGCATGCACTGATAGACCGTACATGCAGGGAGTTTCAGTTTTGCAACAGCCGGAGGCACACTGGTTGCAAAACACAGAGTTTGTTACTTATTTCAGTGTTTTGCAACCAGTGTTTTTTTGCAACCAGAGGTTCCCCCCCCCCCCCCAATGTGAATGTACATGGTACATTCTCATGGGCGGGGGTCTACAGCGAGTTTCTTGCTACAAGTTTGAGACGCAGCAAATTTTCCGCCACAGCTCAAAATCCCAGCGGGAAACTCGCTGTAGACCCTGGCCATGTGAGTGTACCCTAAAAACAATACACTACACCTACACAAAATAAAGGGTAAGACACTACATATACACAACCCCCCCCCCAAATAAAAATAAAACATTTCTCGTATGACACTTTTTCCAAAACAGAGCCTCCAGCTGTTGCAAGACAAGTCCCAGTATTGCCGGACAGTCATTGACTTTCCAGACATGCTGGAAGTTTTGCAACAGCTGGAGGCACCCTGTTTGGGAAACACTGTCAGAGGGTATTTTTGGTATCGGAGGCAAGTGTAATTCTTGTATCCGAGTCCGTCCCATGCAAATCCCTTATTTAGTCCTCAAATGCGCATGGCACTCTCTTACTTGGGAGTCCTGTTGTATTTCAAGGCAACAGTTTATGCCCACATATGGGGAATTTCCGTACTCAGGAGAAATTGTCTAACAAATTTTGGTGGGCTTTTTCTCCTTTTACCCCTAATGAAAAGGTAAAGTTTAGGCATGTCATTGTAAACATTTTAAAAGGAAAAAAAGACCCCCAAAATTTGTAACGCAACTTCTCCTGAGTACGGAAATACCCCATATGTGGGTATGAAATGCTCTGCGGGCACACAACAAGGCTCAGGAGTGAGAGCGCACCATGTACATTTGAGGTGATTTAAACAGGGGTGGCTGATCATTACAGTGGTTCTGACATAAACACAAAAAAAATTATACACCCACATGTGACCCCATTTTGGAAACTATACCCCTCATTGAACGTAACATTATAATTTTTTTTATTTTTTCACTAAAATGCTGGTGTTATCCCAAATTTTTCATTTTTACAAGGGGTAATAGAAAAAAAGCCCCCCCCCCTAAAAAAATTTGTAACCCCATTTATTCTGATTATATAAATACCCCATATGTGGATGTAAAGTGCTTTGCAGGCGAACTACAGGGCTCAGAAGAGAATGAGCGCCATTGGGCTTTTGGAGAGAGAATGTTTCTGGAATTGAAGACCATGTGTGTTTAAAAAGCCCCCATGGTGCTAGAATAATGGGCCCACCACATGTGACCCCATTCTGGAAACTACACCCCTCAAGGAATGTAATAAGGGGTGCAGTGAGCATTTACGCCCGACAGGGGTCTGACAAATTCTTTGAACAGTCGTCCGTAAAAATAAAAAATTAAAGTTTTCATTTGCACAGCCCACCATTCAAAAGATCTATCAAAGGCCAGTGGGGTGTAAATGCTCACTGCACCCCTTATTACATTCCGTGAGGGGTGTAGTTTCCGAAATAGGGTCACATGTAGGGGGGGTGCATTGTTCTGGTTGCACGTGGGGCTTTGTAAACGCACATGGCCCCTGACTTCCATTCCAAACAAATTCTCTCTCCAAAAACCCAATGGCGCTCCTTCTCTTCTGAGCATTGTAGTTCACCCGCAGAGCATTTTACTTCCACATTTGGGGTATACCACACTCAGAAGAAACGGGGTTACAAATTTTGGGGAGCATTTTCTCCTATTACCTCTTGTAAAAATGGTAAGTTTGGGAAAAAACTGCATTTCAGTGAAAAAAAGTTTTTTAATTTACACATCTGACTTTAACGAAAAGTCATCAAAACACCTGGCTCACTGTACCCCTTCTTACATTCCTTGAGGAGTGTCGTTTCCAAAATAGTGTGCCATGTGTTTTTTTTTTTTGCTGTTCTGGCACCAAAGGGGCTTCCTAAATACGACATGCCCCCCAAAAACCATTTCAGCAAAATTTGCTTTCCAAAAGCCAAATGTGGCTCCTTATATAAATAGAAAAAACTGATGGGCACCACCTCAATAAAGATAGGGTGCAATAGGCTGCAACTGAATATGGACCCAGAAGAAGAGAGAAAGCTAGCAGCCATATATAAATTGCACACCACAAATACTCAATATGTTCCAAAAAATATATATATAAATCTTTATTTATCACAAAACAGACAGATGAGTACATACAATTAAAAACACATAATCCAAAAGCGGAGGAATATAATCCTACTACGCCCACCCTGCAGTGGGTACACATAACCCTAAGATGTAAACCAGTCCCGGACCAATGAAACACAAGCCAATCTATGCAGCAAATTCTAAAGATTGTACCAATAAGTAGCACCTGGCAAGTGTAAATATAATATATAAAACGACTAGCAGCCTAACCAATGTCAGTGTAATGAAAAATATAAGTGAATCTCAGTGCATATAAATCTGACCAATATAAGGTGCAAAAACTAAATCTCAGTGCATATAATAAGTCTGACCAATATAAAGTGCAATGCTACGACCTGAGAAAAGTGCTGTATGTCCATCAAGTCTGGCTGTCAGGCTCAGTGCTAAAGTGCTGCTACCGGGACTCCTCACATCCAAAGTAGGGAGAAGCTGACCCCACGCGTTCTGCCTCCAGCTACGGAGGCTTCCTCAGGAGTACATATTGAGTATTTGTGGTGTGCAATTTATATATGGCTGCTAGCTTTCTCTCTTCTTCTAAATGTGGCTCCTTCTCTTCTGAGCATTGTAGTGCACCAGCAGTGCATTTGATGTCCACGCATGGGGTATTTCCATACTCAGAAGAGATGGGGTTACAAATTTTGGGGGGCACTTTCTCCTATTACCCCTTGTAAATATTCATTTACACATCCAACTTTAACGAAAAGTTGTCAAAAACCTGTGGGGTGTTAAGGCTCACTTTACCCCTTGTTATGTTCCTTGAAGGGTGTAGTTTCCAGAATAGTATGCCACATGTTTGTTTGTTTTTTTTCTGTTCTGGCACCATAGGGGCTTCCTAAATGTTACATGCCCCCAAAAAAACATTTCAGAAAAACTCACTCTCCAAAATCCCATTGTCGCTCCTTCCCTTCTGAGCCTGCCGAACACTTTACATCCACATATGAGGTATTTCCTTACGTGAGAGAAATTGGGTTACAAATTTTTGGGGGGATTTCTCACATTTTACCCCTTGTAAAAATTCAAAAACTGGGGCTACAAGAACATGCGAGTGTAAAAAATGTAGATTTTGAATTTCCTCCTTCACTTTGCTTCTATTCTTGTGAACCACACACTTACTGAATGTCATTTTGAATACTTTGAGGGGTGCAGTTTTTACAATGGGGTCTTTCTAATAAGAAAGCCCTTCAAATCCACTTCAAACCTGAACTGGTCCCTGAAAAATTCAGATTTTGGAAATTTTGTGAAAAATTGGAAAATTGCTGCTGAACTTTGAAGCCCTCTGATATCTTCCAAAAGTAAAAACATGTCAACTTTATGATGCAAACATAAAGTAGACATGTTGTATATGTGAATCAATATATAATTTATTTGGTATGTATGGTGAGCTGTGATGAAGAGATTGTAGGCTGAATAAAGATAAGTGCTTGGCTTTGTGGGGCATGGCTTGTGGGATTGAGTGTGGCTTTCATGCCAGATGAACACATTCACCCTGAGATTTGGAGCTTGTGGAGTAAAATGGGGCTGAGCCATGATGAAGAAATTGGGGTTAAAGGACTTGGAATGTGGGTGTATCAGGATAAAATAATGTTTTCAGTTTTCAGCAAAAACAAAAAAAAGCGCCGTAAATAGAATGAGTAATGCTTGGAGAGGCGCGTGGCTTGTAATTTGGACCAACACACACTCACTAGGAGATACAGAGTGTAGCTTGTGGAGTAAGGTACTGGAAGTCCCATAGACTTTAGACAAAAACCCTGACTCTCCCTAATGGGGGGTGGGTTAGGGTTTATTTAACTATACTATGTTTTTAGTTGACATATAAGTAACATATATATATATATATATATATATATATATTGTGAAGGCTCGCTCTTGCAAATAGGTGTGGTTGCAGTATAGAGGCAAATCAAAGTTCAGTGTTTTATTCACACTTTGCACACAGCAAACAGCCTTTAAATGCGGAACCAAGGAAAACGTAACAAAAGTCCACCTGTATTCCTTAGGTGTTTGTTCACACCTGAGTCCATGTCATGCGGCATCAAGAAAGTATTTTCCAGGCCTCTAGGCAGACTGTTCACCATCTTCCAACCTTGGAGCAAACACAGGGAAGACCTCCACATTCAGCTCTCTCTGGCAGTGTGAGCTGCAACTAGCAAATCCCTCTCAGCTGGCGAAACAGGGTGCCTTTAAGACCAACAAAAGGTGGCCTGGATTGTGGGGAGTGACCCCCACCCTGCACTTGGTCATTCCCAGTAAGAGCCGAGCTGTGCACAGAGGAGTGGCAGAGGCCTAAATCCTTCAGGCAGAGGTCGCAGCAAACTACGGGTGAGTGGCAGCAGGAGTCGCAGCGAGAGGCCTGAGTTCCCGTTATCAGCTAGCGGTCGTGTCTCGACCAGCAACCCATCTGCCGACGTCGATTGGTTAACACGGTCATCCACTTCATCACAAGTGACATCTGACACCCCCCGTCAACAGTCGGTGGGTTCCTCAGACTAAGAGGGAGGACAAACTGACCTACTACAGAGAGATCCTACGTAGTTAGTTGACTGATGCCTATCGGAGCCATCGTCCATCCACTAGCAGGTCTTACTCGGGGGGCCCTCTGCGCTCACCTTCCACTGCCATGGCTCTACAGTCGCTGATGAGTACTTTTCTTCACCCGCATAGTGAAGCAACTCATCAGTAGCAGGTAGACATGGAGCAGGACCTGAACCAGCAGGTGGTGGCATACCTTGACATGGCCATGCCAACAAACATTGAAGATCTGCTGGACTCCTGGGCAGCCAAACTTGATTTATGGCCGCAACTAGCAGAGTTTGCCCTGGAAAAGCTGTCCTGCCCGGCCAGTAGTGTGGCATCAGAGCAGGTGTTTAGTGCGGCAGGGGCCATAGTCACCCCAAGGAGAACTCGTCTGTCCACGAAAAATGGGGAGAGACTGACCTTTGTGAAGATAAATCAGACATGGATAAGCCAGGATTTCCACCCACCAATGCCAGATGCTTCAGAGTTGATGACCATGGTGCTACACCAACACTTCACAAATATGCATAGTGCCAAACAAATTTAAGGCACTGCTTCCCAGTTACAAACATTCCAGCCACCTTCATCAACCGGGAACTGATATTGCCACCCACCGCACCACTCTGTCACCGAGTCACTTTCAGGACGCCTGATGCTGCCACCTCCAGCATGTTTCATTCAGCGACTATTTTGTCTCCTTATGCTTCTGCCAACTCCAGGCTGTGCCATTCAGCCACTATGTGGTCTCCTCATACTTCGGCCAACTCCAGGCTGTACCATTCAGACACTATATGGGCTCCTTATGCTTTCCCCACCTCCAGGCTGTGTCATTCAGCTAATATATTGTTTTCTGATGCTGCTGGGACTGTCTTGGATGTTACCTACAATTTTTTATGTTAGCACTAGCAAACATACATGCTCAATCGAGATGTCAACATTGATCTTTTAATGTTAGGAGTTGTGAAGCCCTCTTATGCATGCATCCTGCTGCCTGATCCAGGCTGTGTGTTTCAGCAACTATATTGCTTAGTGATGCTGCTGGGCCTGTGCCTAAAAAATTTTCATGTTAACACTAGCTAACATACTTCTTGTATACAGATTTCAACACTAACATTTTAATCCAATGGAGAAGAAAGAATGGGCCGCACTCACCATTGAAGTGCAAAAAGTGTTTGGTTCTTTATTTGCAGAGATACATCAAATCATCCAGCAGGACATCTTACAAAAGCTTCAGTTTGGACATGGGTGACAGCTGTTGAGCGTGCGCAAGGCACGCTTCATCAGACGCTGCCCACCCAGGTGCACATCACCTTAAATACTCTCACTTGGTGACGTGCACATGGGAGGGACAAACAGGTTTACAAACAAACAATTTATTAAAAACATAATTACATTATTCATGCATATGCAAGCAACATATAAAATTCGACTTGTTATAATCAACTTTATGAGTTAAAGAAAAACGCTGAAATCCAGCCTCTCATTTAGACCCAGGTTACCTTGCGCGTTGGTTTTAATAATCCAGTGTGCCTCTGCTTGTAACAGTTTTTTTCTGAGATCGCCACCTTCTTTTTTCATCATACGTTCAATACCCTGGAACACCAGGTCCTTGCAATCTCCTCCGTGTGCTTCATTCATATGTTCTATGAACCTTGGGGAACCTTTGATGGAGCGCACGGAGTATATATGCTCACGGAATCTGGTGTGAACAGGTCTTTTAGTGCTGCCTATATAGAACCTACCGCAATTACAGGTGATCACATAAACTATCCAAGGAGTTCTGTAAGTGATTAGATTTTTAACCGTCACATCTACTCCTCCAACTCTGATGAATTTCCCTGGCTTGAAATATGGGCACCACAAACAGGAGCCACATCGGTGGTTACCTGTGGGGCCCATTTTTTCAAGCCATTCTGTTCCACACTTGTTTTCAGACTGGAACTTACTTCTAGTTACCTCATCCTTTAAGTTTTTTCACCTCCAAAAGGTGACCATAGGACGGGATGGTAAAATTTTACTTAGGTCTGCATCTTTTTTTACCAAAAACCAATTCTTCTGAATTATCTGACTAATTCGATTGGCCATAGGGCTAAATTTAAAAGAAAAATATTCAATATTAGTGTCTAGGGGAGACTGTTTTCTTCTATTTCCCTTGAATAGGGACGCTCTCTCTCTGGAGAGAGCTCTCTCCATAGCCTCATCCAAAGCTGCCCAGGGGTACCCTCTTGCAAGCAATCTCTCCTTCAATTCGCCAGCTTGTGTTTTAAAATCCTCTATAGTGCTATTAATATGCCGCAGACTCAAAAACTGCCCATATGGTACTGCTTTTTTAACATGGGAAGGGTGGTAGCTGGAGAAGTGAAGGAGAGAGTTGCAAGCAGATGGCTTCCGATAACTCACTGTAGTCACTTGTCCGTTATTGATCTTAACCAGAATGTCCAAGAATTCTAGTTGGGCACTGTCAACCTTATATGTGAACTTTAGATTCATATCGTTCACTTCATTCAAGTAACCTACAAAATCCTCAAAGTCCGTCACGGTGCCATCCCAGGCCATGAACACATCGTCCACGAACCTGAGATAGCACCGGATGAACCCGAGGAAGGGATTTTTTTCCGTGAAAATAAATTTACTCTCAAACAGTGTCACATATAGGTTGGCAAAGGTACACGCAACGGGGGTGCCCATGGCCACGCCCCCCTTTTGCGTGTACCACTGACCATCAAACTGAAACGAGTTGTTATTTAAAACGAAAGTAAGGGACTCAAAGATAAATTGGATAGTGTCTGGATTTTTGCCGGTGTGTCCCAGCAGTTCTCTGATGCAATCCACTCCTAATTTTTGTGGTATACTCGTGTAGAGCAACTCGATGTCGATCGACGCGAGTATACAATTTTCTGGCCAAGCCATATCTTGTAAGCAATTGAGAAATTGATTTAAATCTTTCACAAGTGCTGGAACTTCCTGCAGAAGGGGTTGCAGTAGCCAATCCAAATATTTGGAAAGTGGCGCTGTGACCGACCCCACCCCCGAGACAATGGGTCTACCCGGGGGTGAGGTGAGGGTCTTATGCACCTTCGGCAGGAAGTACCAGTGCGGAAAGCTGGGCAATTGTGGTATAAGTGTTTCGGCCCTTTTTTTTTTAAATGATGCCTTTCTCAACGAAATGTCTCAGGAGAGTCTGTAATTTTGTCTTGGTTTTCTCCACAGGGTTGCCCCGCAACCTCACATAGGTACGATTATCGCTCAATTGTCTATTTGCCTCTGAGGCATAATATTCACTAGACATTATAATGATCTTATCGGACTTTTCAATCACTATGTCTTTTCTTAAATTTTTCGAGCGCTATTGTTTCTTCCCTGCTGAGGTTGCGTGGGTCACTTGGAAAAATCAAGGCCTTGACCTCTTCTAACACCCTATTTTGGAACAAATCCAGTTTGCCTCCTGGCAACAGGGGGGGGAGAGAACGTTGATTTTGTTCCACCCCTGAATTCTTGTACCTGTAAGGTGGTTTCGTTGCTATACTCTTTGACACCAGTAGGGTCAGCTTCCTCCAAAAGATCCATTAGACTATCTAGACAGATCAAGTCTTTTGAAAGAGTTGGTCTGTCTAGATAGTCTAATGGATTTTTTCGAGGAAGCTGACCCTACTGGTGTCAATGAGTATAGTAACGAAACCACTTTACAGGTATAGGAATTCAGGGGTGGAACAAAATCAATGTTCTGTCCCCCCCCTGTTGCCATGAGGCAATTTGGATTTGTTCCAAAATAGGGTGTTAGAAGAGCTCAAGGCCTTGATTTTTCTAAGTGATCCCGCAACCTCAGCAGGGAAGAAACAATAGCGCTCGAAAAATTAAAGAAAAGAAAAGACATAGGAGGAGATTTATCAAAGCCTGTGCAGAGGAAAAGTTGCCCATTTGCCCATAGCAACCAATCAGATCGTTTCTTTCATTTTGAAGAAGCCTTGTTAAAAATGAAAGAAGCAAGCTGATTGGTTGCTATGGGCAACTGGGCAGCTTTTCCTTTGTACAGGTTTTGATAAATCTCCCCCATAGTGATTAAAAAGTCCGATAAGGGCAGTAATATTGTTATAAGGTATAGTGAATATTATGCCTCAGAGGAAAATAGACAGTTGAGCGATAATCGCTCAATGTGAGGTTGCGGGGTAACCCTGTGGAGAAAACCAAGACAAAATTACAGACTTTCCTGAGACATTTCGTTGAAAAAGGCACCATTTCAAAAAATAGGGCCGAAAAACTTATACCACAATTCGCCAGCTTTCCGCGCTGGTACTTCCTGTCGAAGGTGCATAAGACCCTCACCTCACCCCCCGGGTAGACCCATTGTCTCGGGAGTGGGGTCGGTCACAGAGCCACTTTCCAAATATTTGGATTGGCTACTGCAACCCCTTCTGCTGGAAGTTCCAGTGCTTGTGAAAGAAACAAATCAATTTCTCAATTGCTTACAAGATATGGCTTGGCCAGAAAATTGTATACTCGCGTCGATCGACATTGAGTCGCTCTACACGAGTATACCACAAAAATTAGGAGTGGATTGCATCAGAGAACTGCTGGGACACACCGGCAAAAATCCAGACACTATCCAATTTATCTGTGAGTCCCTTACTTTCGTTTTAAATGACAACTCGTTTCAGTTTGATGGTCAGTGGTACACACACAAACGGGGGGCGTGGCCATGGGCACCCCCGTTGTGCCTACCTTTGCCAACCTATATGTGGCACTGTTTGAGAGTAAATTTCTTTTTACAGAAAAAAATCCCTTCCTCAGGTTCGTCCGGTGCTATCCCAGGTTCGTGGACGATGTGTTCATGGCCTGGGATGGCACCGTGACGGACTTTGAGGATTTTGTAGGTTACTTGAATGAATTGAACGATATGAATCTCAAGTTCACATATAAGGTTGACAGTGCCCAACTAGAATTCTTGTACATTCTGGTTAAGATCAATAAGTGACTACAGTGAGTTATCGGAAGCCATCTGCTTGCAATTCTCTCCTTCACTTCTCCAGCTACCACCCTTCCCATGTTAAAAAAGCAGTACTATATGGGCAGTTTTTGAGTCTGCGGCATATTAGTAGCACTAAAGAGGATTTTAAAACACAAGCTGGCAAATTGAAGGAGAGATTACTTGCAAGAGGGTACCCCCGGGCAGCTTAGGATGAGGCTATGGAGAGAGCTCTCTCCAGAGAGAGACCGTCCTTATTCAAGGGAAATAGAAGACACCAATATTGAACATTTTTCTTTTCTAAATTTAGTCCTATTGTTACGCCAAGCGCTCCGGGTCCCTGATCCTCCCCGGAGCGCTCACGGCGTCTCTCTCCCTGCAGCGCCCCGGTCGGTCCCGCTGACCGGGAGCGCTGCACTGATATGGCCGTCGGGGATGCGATTCGCACAGCGGGACGCGCCCGCTCGCGAATCGCATCCCAAGTCACTTACCCGTCCCGGTCCCCTGCTGTCATGTGCTGGCGCGCGCGGCTCCGCTCTCTAGGGCGCGCACGCGCCAGCTCTCTAAGACTTAAAGGGCCAGTGCACCAATGATTGGTGCCTGGCCCAATTAGCTTAATTGGCTTCCACCTGCTCCCTGGCTATATCTGCTCACTGCCCCTGCACTCCCTTGCCGGATCTTGTTGCCTTGTGCCAGTGAAAGCGTTTAGTGTTGTCCAAAGCCTGTGTTACCTGAACTCCTGCTATCCATCTTGACTACGAACCTTCACGCCTGCCCCGACCTTCTGCTATGTCTGACCTTGCCTCTGCCTAGTCCTTCTGTCCCACGCCTTCTCAGCAGTCAGCGAGGTTGAGCCGTTGCTAGTGGATACGACCTGGTTGCTACTGCCGCAGCAAGACCATCCCGCTTTGCGGCGGGCTCTGGTGAACACCAGTAGCCTCTTAGAACCGGTCCACCAGCACGGTCCACGCCAATCCCTCGCTGACACAGAGGATCCACTACCTGTAGCCGAATCGTGACAGTAGATCCGGCCATGGATCCCGCTGAGGTGCCGCTGCCAAGTCTCGCTGACCTTACCACGGTGGTCGCTCAGCAATCGCAGCAAATTGCCCAACAAGGACAGCAGCTGTCGCAGTTGACCGCCACGTTACAGCAACTTCTGCCTCTGCTACAGCAGCAACCATCTCCTCCGCCAGCTCCTGCACCTCCTCCGCAGCGAGTGGCCGCTCCTAGCCTCCGCTTGTCCCTGCCGGACAAATTTGATGGGGACTCTAGACTCTGCCGTGGATTTCTGTCTCAATGTTCCCTGAATATGGAGATGTTGTCGGACTTGTTTCCTACAGAACGGTCTAAGGTGGCGTTCGTAGTGAGCCTTCTTTCAGGAAAGGCCTTGTTTTGGGCCACACCGCTCTGGGACCGCAATGATCCTGCCACAGCCACAGTCCAGTCCTTCTTCGCTGAACTCCGTAGTGTCTTCGAGGAACCAGCCCGAGCTTCTTCTGCCGAGACTGCCCTGCTGAACCTGGTCCAGGGTAATTCTTCAGTGGGCGAGTACGCCATCCAATTTCGTACTCTTGCTTCCGAATTATCATGGAATAACGAGGCTCTCTGCGCGACCTTTAAAAAAGGCCTATCCAGTAGCATCAAGGATGTGCTGGCCGCACGAGAGATTCCTGCCAACCTGCAAGAACTTATCCATTTGGCCACCCGCATTGACATGCGTTTTTCTGAGAGACATCAGGATCTCCGCCAGGAAAAAGACTTAGATCTCTGGGCACCTCTCCCACAGCATCCTTTGCAATCTACGCCTGGGCCTCCCGCCGAGGAGACCATGCAAGTGGATCGGTCTCGCCTGACCCAGGAAGAGAGGAATCGCCGTAGGGAAGAAAATCTTTGTCTGTACTGTGCCAGTACCGAGCATTTCTTGGTGGATTGCCCTATTCGTCCTCCACGTCTGGGAAACGCAAGCACGCACCCAGCTCACGTGGGTGTGGCGTCTCTTGGTTCAAAGTCTGCTTCTCCACGTCTCACGGTGCCCGTGCGGATTTCTCCTTCAGCCAATTCCTCCCTCTCAGCCGTGGCCTGCTTGGACTCTGGTGCCTCTGGGAATTTCATTTTGGAGTCTTTGGTGAATAAGTTCTGCATCCCGGTGACTCGTCTCGTCAAGCCGCTCTACATTTCCGCGGTCAACGGAGTTAGATTGGATTGCACCGTGCGTTACCGCACAAAACCCCTCTTAATGTGCATTGGACCCCACCACGAAAGGATTGAATTTTTCGTCCTCCCCAACTGCACCTCTGAGGTCCTCCTCGGTCTGCCATGGCTCCAGCTTCATTCTCCCACCCTTGACTGGACCACCGGGGAGATCAAGAACTGGGACTCTGCTTGCCACAAGAAATGCCTCTCCCCCCCTCCCAGTCCCGTCAGGCAAGCCTCAGTGCCTCCTCATGGCCCCCGCCCTGGTGTCACCCTGCCCCGTGCCAAGCTTCACCCTCTGCCCTCCCTCCCCATTCCCACTCCTGCTGTACTGCCTGCCGTTGAGGAAACCCTCCATTCTTTCCCGGTGTCCTCGTCCCAGGTAAAGCAGTTGTCGGACAAAAAAAGGGGGAGACCTAAGGGGGGGGTACTGTTAAGCCGAGCGCTCCGGGTCCCTGCTCCTCCCCGGAGCGCTCACGGCGTCTCTCTCCCTGCAGCGCCCCGGTCGGTCCCGCTGACCGGGAGCGCTGCACTGATATGGCCGTCGGGGATGCGATTCGCACAGCGGGACGCGCCCGCTCGCGAATCGCATCCCAAGTCACTTACCCGTCCCGGTCCCCTGCTGTCATGTGCTGGCGCGCGCGGCTCCGCCCTCTAGGGCGCGCGCGCGCCAGCTCTCTGAGACTTAAAGGGCCAGTGCACCAATGATTGGTGCCTGGCCCAATTAGCTTAATTGGCTTCCACCTGCTCCCTGGCTATATCTGCTCACTGCCCCTGCACTCCCTTGCCGGATCTTGTTGCCTTGTGCCAGTGAAAGCGTTTAGTGTTGTCCAAAGCCTGTGTTACCTGAACTCCTGCTATCCATCTTGACTACGAACCTTGCCGCCTGCCCTGACCTTCTGCTACGTCTGACCTTGCCTCTGCCTAGTCCTTCTGTCCCACGCCTTCTCAGCAGTCAGCGAGGTTGAGCCGTTGCTAGTGGATACGACCTGGTTGCTACTGCCGCAGCAAGACCATCCCGCTTTGCGGCGGGCTCTGGTGAACACCAGTAGCCTCTTAGAACCGGTCCACCAGCACGGTCCACGCCAATCCCTTGCTGACACAGAGGATCCACTACCTGTAGCCGAATCGTGACACCTATGGCCAATCAAATTAGTCAGATAATTCAGAAGAATTGGTTTTTGGTAAAAAAAAAAAAAAAAAAAGATGCAGACCTAAGTAAAATGTTAACATCCCGTTCTATGGTCACCTTTCGGAGATGTAAAAACGTAAAGGATGAGGTAACTAGAAGTAAATTCCAGTCTGAAAACAAGTGTGGAACAGAATGGCTTGAAAAAATGGGCCCCACTGGTAACCCCCGATGTGGCTCCTGTTTGTGGTGCCCATATTTCAAGCCAGGGAAATTCATCAGAGTTGGAGGAGTAGATGTGACTGTTAAAAATCTAATCACTTACAGAACTCCTTGGATAGTTTATGTGCTCACCTGTAGTTGCGGTAGTTTCTATATAGGCAGCACTAAAAGACCTGTTCACACCAGATTCCGTGAGTATATATACTCTGTGCGCTCCAACAAAGGTTCCCCAAGGTTCATAGAACATATGAATGAAGCACACGGAGGAGATTGCAAGAACCTTGTGTCCCAGGGTATTGAACATATTATGAAAAAAGAAGGTGGCGATCTCAGAAAAAAACTGTTACAAGCAGAGGCGCACTGGATAATTAAAACCAACGCGCAAGGTAACCTGGGTCTAAATGAGAGGCTGGATTTCAGCGTTTTTCTTTAACTCATAAAGTTGATTATAACAAGTCGAATTTTATATGTTGCTTGCATATGCATGAATAATGTAATTATGTTTTTAATAAATGGTTTGTTTGTAAACCTGTTTGTCCCTCCCATGTGCATGTCACCAAGTGAGAGTATTTAAGGTGATGTGCACCTGGGTGGGCAGGGTCTGATGAAGCGTGCCTTGCGCACGCGCAACAGCTGTCACCAATGTCCAAGCTGAAGCTATTGTAAGATGTCCTGCTGGATGATTTGATGTATCTCTGCAAATAAAGAACCGAACAATTTTTGCACTTTAATAGTGAGTGCGGCCCATTCTTTCTTCTCCATTGGATGTATACTGCTTGTTGTCTACTTGTGGGCTTTCGCACCCCAGACGGTACAGTATAAGGTGGCTGGTGTTTCCCCTAGTAGGAAGTTCTTCTGCGGTATTTCTGAACTGTCCGGTGTACTTGAGCCGCTGAACGGGGGTTGGAGTGCCGACTGCTGTGTCTCTCCACTCAAACTAACATTTTAATGTTAGGGGTGTGAAGCCCTCTTTTAAACTCATGCTGATGCCTGCTCCAGGCTGTGTGTTTCAGCAAATTCTTTGATAGAGATTTCAGCATTGATCTTTCAATCTTAGGGGTTATGAAACCCTCTTGAGTTCTGCTGCTACCTGCTCCTGACTGTCTGTTTCAGGAACTACTTGGCTTACTGATGTTGCTGGGCTTGGGATTTAAATTTTGGGATGGTAGCACTAGCTAACATGCATCTTCAATAGAGATTTCAACATTGACCTTTTAATGTTACCTTGTGTATTCATGCTGCTGCCTGCTCCTGTCTGTGTCATTAAGGAACTACATGGTTTAGTGATGCTGCTGGGCCTAGGACAGTACCTATATATGTTTATGTTAGCACTAGGTACCATACATCTTCAATGGAAATTTCTAAATTCATTACATTCTTACATTTTTAGAGATTGTGAGGCCCTATTGTCTCCTTATCTGCCGCCAACTCCAGGCTGTGCCATTTAGCAACTATATGGTCTCTTCTCATGCTTTAGCCAACTCCAGGCTGTGCCATTCAGACACTAAATGGTCTCCTCCTACTGATGCCACCTCCAGGCTCTGTCATTGTGCTGCCATGAGACTTGTTAGATTTTGTCCTTTGTACCAACACGCTGGGGAACGGGACACTAAAACTTGGGAGTTAAAAGTTCAATTTCAAAATTCTTAATTTGAATTTCAAAATAATACATTGCAATGGACTCCTCATGCTTCTGCCAACTCCAGGCTGTGTCATTCAGGCAATATATGGTTTACTGCTACTGCTGCTGGGCCTGGGAATAAAAATTTGTTATGGTATCACTAGCTACCCAAAATCTTCCGTTTAAATTTCAGAATTCATCTTATAATCTTAGGGATTGTGAAGGCCTAGTGTCTACCCATGCTGCTGCCAACTCCTGGCTGTGCCATTCAGTCACTATATGGTCTCCAAATGCTGCCAACACCTCCACGCTGTATCATTCAGCCACTATATGGTCTCCTCATGCTTCAGCCACCTTCAAGCTGTACCATTCAGATACTATGGGCTCCTTATGCTTTCCCCACCTCCAGGCTGGGGAAATATATTGTGCGTTCAGCCAATATATTGTTTTCTGATGCTGCTTGGACTCGGATATTAACTCCAAATATGTTATGGTAGCACTAGCTAACATAAATGCTTAATTGAGATTTCAAGCTTGACCTTTCAATGTAAGGGGTTATGAAACCCTCTTGGGTACTGCTGATGCCTGCTCCTGACTGCTCCTGTGTCTTTCGGGAATTACTTGGCTTACTGATGCTCCGGGCTTGGCCCTTAAATTTTTGGACGTTTAGCACTAGCTAAATACATGCTTAATAAACATTTCAACATTGATCTTTCAATCTTAGGGGTTATGAAACCCTCTTGTGTACTGCTGATGCCTGATCCTGACTGTGTGTTTCAGGAACTACTTGGCTTTCTAAAGCTGCTGGGCTTGGGCCTTTAATTTTTGGACGTTAGCACTAGCTAACATACATGCTTAATTGAGATTTCAATATTGTTCTTTCAATGTAAGGGGTTATGAATCCCTCTTGTCTACTGCTGATGCCTGCTCCTGACAGTGTGTTTCAGGAACTACTTGGCTTGCTAATGCTGCTGGGCTTGGGCCTTAAATTTTTGGATGTTAGCACTAGCTTACATACATGCTTCATTGAGATTTCAACGTTTATCTTTCAATCTTAGGAGTTATGAAACCCTCTTGTGTATTCCTGCTGCTGACTTCTCCTGTCTGTTTCATTCAGCAACTACATGGTTTAGTGATGCTGCTGGGCTTGAGCCTTAAATTTTTGGATGGTAGCCCTAGCTAACAGGCATCTGCAATAGAGATTTCAACATTCACCTTTTAATGTTAGTTGTTGTGAACCCCTCTTGTCTACTCATGCTGCTGCCTGCTCCTGTATGTGTCATACAGCAACTACATGGTTTAGTGGTGCTGCTGAGCCTAGGACATTACCTCTATATGTTTATGGTAGCACTAGGTACCATACTTCTTCAATTGAAATTTCAGAATTAATTTTTTAATCTTAGGGATTGTGAAGCCCTGGTGTCTACTCATGCTGCTGGCAACTCCAGGCTGTGCCATTCAGGCAATATATGGTTTACTGATGCTGCTGGGCCTGGGAGTAAAATGTTTTGTTATTGTAGTACTTGCTACCCAAAATCCTAAAATTCAAACTTCGCCTTTTTTTCTTAGCGATTGTGAAGCCCTGGGGTCTCCTTCAGCTAACTCCAGGCTGTGCCATTCAGACACTATATGGTCTCCTCCTACTGATGCCACCTCCGGGCTCTGTCATTGTGCTGCCATGTGATATGTGACTACTTGTTAGATTAGGTCCTTTGTAACCACACGCCAGGGCCCAGGACCCTAAAACTTAGGAGTTATAAGTTCCATCTCAAAATCCTCAATTTCAAAATCTTAGATTTCATAGTTACATAGTTACATAGTTAGTACGGTCGAAAAAAGACATATGTCCATCAAGTTCAACCAGGGAATTAAGGGGTAGGGGTGTGGCGCGATATTGGGGAAGGGATGGGATTTTATATTTCTTCATAAGCATTAATGTTATTTTGTTCCATGAATGTATCTAATCCTGTTTTAAAGCTGTTAATTGTTCCTGCTGTGACCAGTTCCTGAGGTAGACCGTTCCATAAATTCACAGTCCTCACGGTAAAGAAGGCGTGTCGCCCCTTGAGACTAAACTTTTTCTTCTCCAGAGAGAGGGAGTGCCCACTCGTCCTTTGGGGGGGTTTAACCTGGAACAGTTTTTCTCCATATTTTTTGTATGGGCCATTAATATACTTATTTACGTTTATCATATCCCCCCTTAAACGTCTCTTCTCAAGACTAAACAATTGTAACTCCTTTAATCGCTCCTCATAGCTAAGATGTTCCATGCCCCATATTAGTTTAGTCGCGCATCTATGCACCCTTTCCAACTCCGCAGTGTCCCTTTTATGGACAGGTGCCCAAAACTGAACAGCATATTCCAGGTGAGGCCGTACCAATGCTTTATAAAGGGGGAGTATTATGTCCCTGTCCCTTGAGTCCATGCCTCTTTTGATACATGACAATATCCTGCCGGCTTTGGAAGCAGCAGCCTGACATTGCATGCTATTCTGTAGCCTGTGATCTACAAGTACACCCAGATCCTTCTCTACCAGTGACTCTGCCAGTTTAATCCCCCCTAAGACATACGATGCATGCAGGTTATTAGTACCCAGATGCATAACTTTACATTTATCCACATTGAACCTCATTTGCCAAGTGGATTCCCAGACACTTAGTCTATCCAAGTCATCTTGTAACTTATGCACATCCTCTACAGACTGTACCGTGCTACAAAGCTTGGTGTCATCTGCAAAGATAGAAACAGAGCTGTTAATACCATCCTCTATATCATTGATAAATAAATTAAACAACAGCGGGCCCAGTACTGAACCTTGGGGTACACCACTAATAACCGGGGACCAATCAGAGTACGAATCATTGACCACCACTCTCTGGGTACGATCCATGAGCCAGTGTTCAATCCAGTTACAAACTAAAATTTCCAAACCCAAAGACCTTAACTTACCTGTCAGACGTCTATGAGGGACAGTATCAAACGCTTTAGCAAAATCCAGAAACACTATATCCACAGCCATTCCTCTGTCAAGGCTTCTACTCACCTCTTCATAAAAGCAAATTAGATTGGTTTGACAACTTCTATCCTTAGTAAACCCATGCTGGCTATCACTTATAATACAATTATCCCCTATGTATTCCTGTATGTAATCCCTTATAAGTCCTTCAAACAATTTACCCACAATGCACGTTAAACTTACCGGTCTATAGTTTCCTGTGGAAGAACTAGAGCCCTTTTTGAAGATTGGCACCACATTCGCCTTGCGCCAGTCCCTTGGCACAATACCAGACACCAGAGAATCTCTAAATATCATGAACAGGGGTACAGATATTACTGAACTTACCTCTCTAAGAACTCTTGGGTGTAGTCCATCAGGCCCTGGGGATTTGCTTACATTTATATCACTTAACTTACCTTGTACCATCTCTACATTAAGCCAGTTCAGTACATTACATGATGTGTTACCAGCACTGACCTGTCCAATGTCAGCTCCTTTTTCCATAGTGTATACAGAACTAAAGAACCCATTCAGTAGCTCCGCTTTCTCTTGATCGCCTGTGACAACCTCCCCATTATCATTATTAAGGGGTCCTACATGCTCTGTCCTTGGTTTTTTTGCATTTATATATCTAAAAAAATATTTAGGATTAGTTTTGCTTTCTTTGGCCACCTGTCTCTCGTTTTGAATTTTTGCTGTTTTTATTACATTTTTACAGATTTTATTAAGCTCTTTGTACTGTTTAAATGTTATCGCTGACCCATCAGATTTGTATTTTTTGAAGGCTATTTTTTTGTTGTTTATTGCTCTTTTAACATCATGTGTCAGCCATGTAGGATTTAGTTTTAATCGTTTATATTTGTTCCCCTTTGGTATATATTTAGATGTATAGTTATTTAGAGTTGATTTAAAGATGTCCCATTTACCTTCTGTATCAGTATTTGACAACACCTCCCCCCAGTCTATGTCCTGTAGTGCAGCCCTCAGCCCAGGGAAGTTTGCCTTTTTAAAGTTATATGTTTTTGCCTTCCTTGCCTGTCTTTGTTTTCTACATTTTAAGTCAAAAGTAACTATATTGTGGTCGCTATTACCAAGGTTTTCCCGCACAGTTACATTACCAACCAGCTCTGCGTTGTTGGAAATGATCAGATCCAACAAGGCATCACTTCTTGTTGGGTCCTCTACAAACTGGCCCATAAAATTATCCTGCAATAAATTTAGGAATTGTCGCTCCTTTGTAGTTTTAGCCAACCCCGGACCCCAATCTATATCTGGATAGTTAAAATCTCCCATTATTACCACTGTACCTGCCCGGGCGGCCCTCTCTCGATTTAAAATTCTTATATTTCATTGGTCTCCTCATGCTTTTGCCAACTCCAGGCTGTGTCATTCAGGCAATATATGGTTTACTGATGCTGCTGGGCCTTGGTCTGGGAATAAAAATTTTGTTATGGTAGCACTAGCTACCCAAAATCTTTGGTTTAAAATTCAAAATTCATCTTAGAATCTTAGGGAGTGTGAAGGCCTAGTGTCTACTCATGCTGCTGCCAACTCCTGGCTGTGCCCTTCAGACACTATATGGTCTCCTCATGCTGCCAACACCTCCTCACTGTGTCATTCAGCCACTATATGGTCTCCTCATGCTGCCAACACCTCCACGCTGTGTCATTCAGCCACTACATGGTCTCCTCATCCTGCCAACACCTCCACGCTGTGTCATTCAGCCACTTTATGGTCTCCTCATGCTGCCAACACCTGTACGCTGTGTCATTCAGCCACTATATGGTTTCCTCATGCTGCCAACACCTCCACGCTGTGTCATTCATCCACTATATGGTGTCCTCATGCTGCCCACACCTCCACACTGTGTCATTCAGCCACTATATGGTCTCCTCATGCTTCAGCATCATCCAAGCTGTGTCATCCAGCCACTATATGGTCTCCTCATGCTGGCGCCACCTCCACGCTTTGTCATTCAGCCACTATATGGTCTCCTCATGCTGCCAACACCTCCACACTGTGTCATTCAGCCACTATATGGTCTCCTCATGCTTCAGCCTCATCCAAGCTGTGTCATTCAGCCATTATATGGTCTCCTCATGCTGCCAACACCTCGACGCTGTTTCATTCAGCCACTATATGGTCTCCTCATGCTGCCAACACCTCCATGCTGTGTCATTCAGCCACTGTATGGTCTCCTCATGCTGATGCCACCTCCAGGCTCTGTCATTGTGCCGCTCTGTGGTAGTCATTCTAAAAGCGATGCTGGTAATCTGCATGTTATTCTGAATAACAGTATTATTTCACTACCCCAGCACACTCGGATCGAACCAAATTTTTTTTTTTAAATTTGTCAAATTGGCCAAATTGAATTTTTCAAAAGTTCGCTAATCTCTAATGACCTGAAACAAATTTGCAGCATTACTTATCAGCGTTTAATGCATATGGTGCCAGCGCTCTGTCAGACTCAATCACAGTCCATCTGTAGCATAAGAACAAGTAAATGGTGCAGCACTATCAAACAATAGGTGATTAAATTTTATTGCTTCGCATGAGAAAATAAATCACCCATCAGAGTATGCGCCATTGCTCGGTCATCCTACTTAAACCTTGTAGGAGAGGAAAAGCAAAAATGAAGCTCTTGTCCTTATAGCTAGAAATGAGCCAATCAAATCTGACAAATGCAAATTCATTATGAATTTAATGAAAAATTTGATTTGCAACAAATGTGAATATTGCGCAAATCGCTTCATTAAACTTCGTTTAGTGCAGTCCAGGCTCCAGGGCATCTAAAATGTTGGATCCACATGTGAGGACATAGGGCAAGGAACTCTGGGAAAGTAGGAACAAGGGTAGGCGGGATGACCCTGAATCACATGCAGGATGCAGCCTATCAGCAGCCAGTCACCCATCTGATGTCACAGCCCTATATAATGAGCAGCCATATTTCGACTAGTCACTTAATCCTTTCTCACTGCAGAGAGATAGGACAGCGCTCTGCGTTACACAGACAAGCTTTTTCCAGCAGCGTTTCCCCTCCTAGTCACGTCAGCGTTCTGGTGGATAGAGAGCAGTGCATTTTTCAAATAATTTTTTTTTTACTGCAGCCATTAACCTCCCAGTCACTTTCTACAGCAGTTTATTACAGAAAGGGGCAGGGAGCAGTGTGTTGCCTCATACATTTGAAGAAGCTGGCTCAGCTTGAGAAACCTTAGCAGAGGATGGAGGAATAATTTTTCAGCGCAACTCTGTGTCTTTGTTCCACGACAAATGGGCGGCTGGTTATACTAGTCTGTAGACGGTATAATACCCTGCAGTCCATTCTTAATAGTCTTTGATAGAGTGCAATTTTGGGTTTAGTACACAGCGACTGTGTGCTGCAGCACTGTTGTGTACTGCTGGTGTTGTGCAAAAATAGTTTTTTAAGCTTACAGTAGCGCATTTTTCTGCCCTCATAAGTGCATACAACATACATACTTATAAGTAGGGTACTATTTTGTACCTGTTAATCTGTCAAGGGCCTAGATACTGTGAAAGTCCAGGCAAAAGTAATCACCAGCTGGTGTTTTACTCAAATACATTTTTTAAGCGTACTGTAGCGCATTTTTCTGCCCTCATAAGTGCGTACCACATACCTGCATCTAAATAGTGTACTATTTAGTACCTTTTAATCTGTCAAGGGCCTAGATACTGTGAAACACCAGGCAAAAGTACTGACCGGCTGGTGTGCTCAAATACTTTTTTAAGCGTACTGTAGTGCATTTTTCTGCCCTCATAAGTGCATACCACATACCTACATCTAATTGTATACTATTTTGTACCTGTTAATCTGTCAAGGGCCTAGATACTGTGAAAGGACAGCCAAAAGTACACACCTGCTGCTGTTCTAGACAAATACAGTTTAAAGCATAAACGTATTGTACTCCCTTCATATACACACTAAGTATGTCAGGCAGAGAAGTGCCAGGACATGCACAGATGAGCGGCAGAGGCCTAAATTCATCAGGCGCAGGCAGAGGTCAAAGCAGACTAGGGGCGGGTGGCAGCAGGAGTCGCAGCGAGAGGCCTGATATCTCGGTATCAGCTAGCGGTCGTGTCTCGACCAGCGACCCATCTGCCATAATTGATTGGTTAATATGGTCATCCACTTCATCACAAGTGACATCTGATACCCTTAGTCAACCCTCAGACACAACCCTCAGTTGGCATGGCCCGGGAGCAGTCCCTGTCCTCCCATTGCCTCTGTCCTATGCTGTTCCCTCCCCTAAAGAAGTATCTTATGCTGTGGGTTCAGCTCCACTATTCAGTGAGGACGATCTAATAGAGGACATTCAGCAGCTACTGCCCAGCAAAGAAGTGGAGGAGACATCCGTCGCTCCCTCCGCTAGGTGGGAAAGTAGTGATGAGGAGAGTGACATGGGAGGCGGTGTTGCCAGCGTTCAGGGTCCTGAAGCAGAAACAGTTGAGGAACCTGAGGAGGACATCAGTGACGTGCAGACACTTTTTGATGATGATGATGAAGCCGATTTCAATTGGGAGCCGGGTGCAGAAGGGGCTTCATCATCATCAGGAGAAGCGGGTTGGAGGTTGCCCGTGAGGCAGCAGCTGAGCCAGCAAGGTGGTCGCAGGGTTGGCAGTCAGCATGGTGGCAGAAGTGGAAATTCTGGAGCCAAAAGTGCCTGGGGGAGAACACCTGCTTCACAGCAGCCTACCTTCCAGGAAGGTAGTGGAACAGGGGTTCCCGGAGACGGCGGCAGTAGCAGTCAATTAGTGCAGACTGTTGGTGACAAAATCAGCTACTCGGCTGTGTGGCAGTTTTTCATCAAGCATCCGGAGGAGGTTAACATAGCCACATGCAAGATGTGTCGCAGAAGGTGAAGCGTGGCCAGGGTCCCAATGTTGGCACCACGGCCCTGCATCAAGATATGCTGCGCCACCATAAAGTGGCCTGGGAGAATTGTGGCTCTGATGAAACGGTCCAGCCTGCGCATCACCCAGTAGCACGCCGCTCCCTCTTTCAGCCAGCCAAGGCTCCACCACCTCAGCCGAAGGGAGCTGTGTGTCATACCCTACTTCTGTCACTCCAGATGCTCCTGTTCCTCCTACCTTTTAGTCAGTCATTCCGCCAGCAATCCATAGGCAAAGCAATGTCCAAGATACAACTGTATGCAACCACTCATCCAACAGCGCAGAAGCTTAATGTGCTCCTGTTTAAGTTGCTGGTGCTGCAGTCCCTCCCTTTTCAAGTGGTGGACTTTTGTCGAAGAGAAGGTGGGCCAGTCCTTGAGCCTGTCGGTGTGTACCAAAGTTCATGGCAGCGGCGACGTCTGGAGCTTTAACTATGGTCAGGGACAATACATGTCCTTTATGGCCCACTGGGTGAATGTCGTTCCTGCACAGCCACAACACCAACTTGGACAGGTCATGACGCTTCCTCCTCCATGCTCTCAGGCCTTTGGTCCTGTGACAGTGTGTGACTCCGCCTTCTCATCTTCCACTGTGTCCTCAGCCTCTACTGCACAAACAATTCTCAGTGCCCCTTCAGCATATCATGTGTGCAGGGCACAGCAGTGTCACATTGTTCTTCACATGGTTTGCCTTGGCAAACGGAGTCACACAGGGAGGAACTACTAAAAGTAATTCATAAAGAAATCGGAGCATGGCTTAGTCTACAAAAACTGGAAATGGGAACCATGGTGACCGACAACAGGAAGAACATCTTATCTGCGCTGTGACAAGGAAAGCTGAGCCATGCATGGCACACATGTTCAATCTGGTGGTTCCTGAAGTGTTCCCTCATTTGCAAGACATCCTACCAATGGGAAGGAAACATTGCATGCACTTCAGCCACTTGTACATTGCAAAGCACACCATCTTTGAGCTGCAGCGTCAGAACGGTATCCCCCAACATAGTGTGATTTGCGACGTTGCCACACGTTGGAATTCCATCCTCCGTATTTTGGGCCGGCTATACGAACAGAGAAAAGCCATCACCGATTTCTTGATGTTCCAAGCGGATAGGGGTACTCCCCTGTGTAACTTCAATGTCAACCAGTGGCAGCTCATACGTGACACCTGCCGTTTGCTCACGTCCTTTGAGGAAGCCACATTACTAGTCGGTCACCAGGATTACAGGATAAACAACGTCATTCCACTGCTTCATTTCCTACAACACGTGTTTGAAACGATGGCTGGTCAGGGCAATGGAGACGTGGCACCTACATCTCATGACCACATGAGCCCTGTGGCGGCTGAACTGGAGAAGGAGAGGGAGGGGCACAGTGGAGCAGACAGCCGAAGATAGCCGATCGAGCAGGCCAGAGCAGAAGATAGCCGATAACACTGATCAGTGCTATGTCCTATGCATAGCATTGAACAGTATTAGCAATTGAATGTTTGCTATAAATAGTCCCCTATGGGGACTATTAACCTCTTCAGGACATAGGGCGTATGGATACGCCCTGCATTCCGAGTCCTTAAGGACCGAGGGCGTATCCATACGCCCCTGGGAATTCCGGTCCCCACCGCTAGCCGGTTGGGGACTGGAGCCGGATGCCTTCTGAAATCATTCAGCAGGCATCGCGGCATATCGCCCAGGGGGGTCATTATGCCCCCTTATGTTGGCGATGGCCACAGAACGCTGGACAATTCAGTCCAGCGATCTGCGGCGATTCCGGGTCAATTGGGTCTCCAGTGACCCGGTGACCCGGAATTTCTGGCTGATCGGGGCCGTCAGAGATGGCCCCGAACAGCCATAGCCTGCAGGGGTGAGGTGGCACTGGTGCCACCTCACGATCGCTCTGATTCGTCGGCCGATTACCGGCCGACCAATAAGGGCGCCTGCTGCGTGTGTCACTCCCGCAACCCGCTCCGCCCCTCTTCCGGAGGACGTGAGTGGGTGCGGGACGTGGACCCCGGGAGCTGGGGACCCCGATCCCCGGCATCAATGTTGGGATCGGGGCCCCAGGAGCGGCGGCGGTGGCAAGGGAGAGACCTGTGTCCCGGAGCAGCAGCAGGAGGTGAGTGACAGCCTCCTGCTGTTGTTTAGCAACAGCTCCCAGCATGCAAAAAGGGCATGCTGGGAGCTGTAGTTATGCAACAGAAGGAGGCAGACAACCACAACTCCCAGCATTCCCTTATGGGCATGCTGGGACTTATAGTTTTGCAACAGCTGGAGGCACATTTTTTCTATGGAAAAGTGTACCTTCAGCTGTTGTATAATTACAACTCCCAGCTTGCACAAACAGCTAAAGTGCATGCTGGGAGTTGTAGTGGTGCATCTGCTGGTTGCATAACTACAACTCCCAGCATGCCCGTTGGCTGTCGGTGACTGCTGAGAGTTGTAGTTTTGCAACAGCTGAAGGCACAATGGTTGTGAAACTCAGAGTTTTTTTTTTTACCTAACTCAGTGCTTCACAACTGGTGTGCCTCCAGCTGTTGCAAACTACAACTCTCAACAGTCACCGTAAACCATGCACCGTACATGCTGGGAGTTGTAGTTTTGCAACAGCTGGAGGCACACTGGTTGTGAAACACTGAGTTAGGTCACAAACTCAGTGATACATAACCAGTGTGCCCACAGCTGTTGCAAAACTAAAACTCTCAGCATGTACAGTCTGTCAGCGCATTCTGGGAGTTGTAGTTTTGCAACAGCTGGATGACCCCCCCCCCCCCCCCCCCCAATGTGAATGTACAGGGTACACTCACATGGGCGGAGGTTCACAGTAAGTATCCGGCTGCAAGTTTGAGCTGCGGCAAATTTTCTGCCGCAGCTCAAACTGCCAGTGAGAAACTACTGTGAACCCCCGCCCGTGCGACTGTACCCTAAAAACACTACACTAACTCACAATAAAATAAAAAGTAGAAAACACTACATATACACATACCCCTACACAGACCCACTCCCCTCCCCAATAAAAATGACAAACGTCTGGTACGCCACTGTTTCCAAAACGGAGCCTCCAGCTGCTGCAAAACAACAACTCCCAGTATTGTCGGACAGCCGTTTACTGACCAGGCATGCTGGGAGTTTTGCAACAGCTGGAGGCACCCTGTTTGGGAATCACTGGCGTAGAATTCCCCTATGTCCACCCCTATGCAAGTCCCTAATTTAGGCCTCAAATGCGCATGGCGTTCTCACTTTGGAGCCCTGTCGTATTTCAAGGCAACAGTTTAGGGTCACATATGGGGTATCGCCGTACTTGGGAGAAATTGTGTTACACATTTTTGGGGCTATTTTCTGCTTTTAACCTTTTTAAAAATGTTTAATTTTTGGGAAAACAATCATTTTAGGTAAAAAAATTATTATTTTTTTTTTACATATGCAAAAGTCATGAAACACCTGTGGGGTATAAAGGTTCACTTAACCCCTTGTTACGTTCCCCGAGGGGTCTAGTTTCCAAAATGGTATGCCATGTGGTTTTTTTTTTTGCTGTCCTGGCACCATAGGGGCTTCCTAAATGCGGCATGCCCCCAGAGCAAAATTTGCTTCCAAAAAGCCAAATGTGACTACTCCTATTCTGAGACCTGTAGTGCGCCAGCAGAGGACTTTTCACCCCCTTATGGGGTGTTTTCTGAATCAGGAGAAATTGGGCTTCAAATTTTGAGGGGTATTTTCTGCTATTACCCTTTTTAAAAATGTAAAATTTTTGGAAAAACAAGCATTTTAGGTTATTTTTTTTTTTTTTTTACAAAAGTCATGAAACACCTGTGGGGTATTAAGGCTCACTTTATCCCTTGTTACGTTCCCCAAGGGGTCTAGATTTCAAAATGGTATGCCATGTGTTTTTTTTTTGCTGTTCTGGCACCATAGGGGCTTCCTAAATGCAACATGCCCCCCAAAAACCATTTCAGAAAAGCATACTCTCCAAAATCCCCTTGTCGCTCCTTCCCTTCTGAGCCCTCTACTGTGCCCGCCGAACACTTTACATAGACATATGACGTATGTGCTTACTCGAGAGAAATTGGTCTACAAATGCAAGTAAAAATGTTCTCCTTTTACCTCTTGCGAAAATTCAAAAATTGGGTCTACAAGAACATGTGAGTGTAAAAAATGAAGATTTTGAATTTTCTCCTTCACTTTGCTGCTATTCCTGTGAAACACCTAAAGGGTTAAAACACTTACTGAATGTCATTTTGAATACTTTGGGGTTGTAGTTTTTATAATGGGGTCATTTATGGGATATTTCTAATATGAAGACCCTTCAAATCCACTTCAAAACTGAACTGGTCCCTGAAAAATATCGAGTTTGAAAATTTTGTGAAAAATTGGAAAATTGCTGCTGAACTTTGAAGCCCTCTGGTGTCTTCCAAAAGTAAAAACATGTCAATTTTATGATGCAAACATAAAGTAGACATATTGTATATGTGAATTAAAAAAAATGCATTCGTAATATCCATTTTCCTTACAAGCAGAAAGCTAAAAAGTTAGAAAAATGCTAAATTTTCAAATTTTTCATCAAATTTACAGATTTTTCACCAAGAAAGGATGCAAGTTACCACAAAAATGTACTACTATGGTAAAGTATAATATGTCACGAAAAAACAATCTCGGAATCAGAATGATAACTAAAAGCATCCCAGAGTTATTAATGTTTAAAGTGACAGTGGTCAGATGTGCAAAAAATGCTCTGGTCCTTAAGGCCAAAATGGGCTTGGTCCTGAAGGGGTTAAAGTGAAAAAAAAGTTAGAAAAACTTTGGCAAAGCAGGTCATACCAGCTGAGCTCATAGCCTCTATGATTCTCAGTCTGCACAGAACTTTCAAGCGCTCAGTATTTATTTTCCTTTGCAGGATTTATTCTACTAAATAACTCTGCTACATAAGACTGGTTTATTATTTGCTATCTATTTACAGGATTATCTATAGTCTTTTTTTCATCCCAAGCCGGTGTGAGGTGGTTTTTTGCGCCCCCGAACTGGGGGAGGGCAGAACAAGGGGAGGGAGGAGGTTCACACCCCCTCCCTCATCTCCCCTCCCTGAGCTCGGCTGGACGCAGATCTCTACGGCACGCCCCCTCCATGAGGACATAGATCGCCACAGCAGGTCCCCTCCCTCATCTCCCCGAGCTGAGGACGTAAATCTCCACGGCAGGTCCCCTCCCTCATCTCCCCGAGCTGAGGACGTAGAGCAGTGCTCCCAATGTGCTCTGTGTGTAAAGGGGGACATACTGCACTGGCTAAAGGGGGACATACTGTTCAGGCTAAATGTCCCCCTTTAGCCTTTGCAGTATGTCCCCCTTTAGCCCGTATAGTATGTCCCCCTTTACACATAGAGCTTATTGGGAGCACTGCTCTACGTCCTCAGCTCGGGGAGATGAGGGAGGGGACCTGCCGTGGCGACCTATGTCCTCAGCTCGGGGAAATGAGGGAGGGGACCTGCCATGGCGACCTATGTCCTCAGGGAGGGGAGATGAGGGAGGGGACCTACCGTGGAGATTTACGTCCTCAGGGAGGGGAGATGAGGGAGGTGACCTGCCGTGGCGATCTATGTCCTCAGGGAGGGGGCCAGCCGTAGAGATCTGCGTCCAGCAGAGATGAGGGAGGGGGCGTGAACCTCCTCCCTCCCCTTGCTCTGCCCTCCCCCAGTTCTAGCTTCGGAAATGTTCGGAGAGCTGGGGGAGGAGCGGACGCATGGATCTACGGGGGCGCAAAAAAACACCTCACACCGGAACACTACTGTTGCTATACTGTCATACTGTTGCTACATCTTTTTTCGCAGGGACACTGTTGCTGTATTCAATTGTTGCTACACCTTTTTTTTTTTCAGGGATACAATTCCTTGCAGGGATCTATCAATCCTATACTGCTGTTGCACTTTATTGCTGTTATATTTTCTCTGCAGGAATATATCATATTGTATATCAACAATTTATTTGATCTACTAGATGTAAGAAATATTCTTACTCCCCAGGACATATCTACCATTTGTAATAGAAATGAATGTTGTTATTATTATTATTATTATTATAATAATAATAATAATAATAATAATAATAAATAGGTTTAACCCCTTAAAAACCAAGCCCATTTTCACCTTAAGGACCAGGCCAATTTTATTTTTGCGTTTTCGTCTTTTCCTCCTTGCCTTCTAAAATCCATAACTCTTTTATATTTCCATCTACAGACCCATATAAGGGCTTGTTTTTTGCGTGACCAATTGTACTTTGTAATGAAACCTCTCATTTTACCATAAAATGTACAGCGAACCCCAAAAAAAATTTTTAGGGAAGAAATTTAAACAAAAACCAAAATTTTGCACATTTTGAAGGGGTTCGTTTTCACACTGTACAATTTACGGTAAAAATGATATGTGTTCTTTATTTTGTGGGTCAATACGATTAAAATGATGCCCATGACTAAGGGTCTTGTTACCTGAAACGCGTAGGCTTACGCTCTGTCCTGTTCATGTATCTACTTTTATGCCAATAAACACTATTGCAACGGACATCGAGTGCTGGACGTTCTACTTTGTTTGCTGTATTGGGCGGTTGCGCTTCCGCCAGTCCGTGCACACCTGTGTCCAGTGGGAGGTGAGAGCTGTCTACTTACTGGCCATGACTAGATACTTTTACATTTTTGTACGGCTTAAAAAAAATCTAAAACTTTTTGTACAAAATCAGTAATCTAAAATTGCCCTATTTTGACCACCTATAACTTTTTCATTTTTCTGTATATAGGGAGGAATGAGGGATAATTTTTTGCGCCGTCATCTGTACTTTTGTTAGATACCACATTTGCATATATAAAACTTTTAGATCATTTTTTATAATTTTTTTTGAATAAAATGTGACAAAAAAGCTGCATTTTTGGACTTTTTTTATTTTTTAAGTTTACGCCATTCACCGTACGGGATCATTAACATTATATTTTGATAGTTCGGACATTTACGCACGCGGTGATACCAAATATGTTTATTTAAAAAACTATTTTACGCTTTTTGGGGGTAAAATGGGAAAAACTGACAATTTTCATTTTTATTGGGGAAGGGATTTTTCACTTTTTTTACTTTTCATTTTTACATTTTTCAACTTTTTTTTAACACTTTTATGTCCCCAAAGGGGAAGGGGACTATCTATAGCAATCCTTTGATTGCTAATACTGTGCAGTGCTATGTATAGGACACAGCACTGCTCAGTATTATCGGTGTTCTTCTGCTCTGGTCTGCTCGATCGCAGACCAGAGCAGAAGACCCTGGGAGGCGATCCGATCATCCAAAGTACCGCAATACCGCAGATGCATCCGATCATCCAAAGTACCGCAATGCCGGCATCTGAGGGGTTAATGGCAGACATCCGCACGATCGCGGATGTCAGCCATTACGGGCGGGTCCCTGACTACTGCTAGCAGCCGGAACCTGCCATGTATGACGCGAGCACCGTTCCGATGCTCGCGGTCATACACAGGACGTAAATGTACGTCCTGGTGCGGGAAGTCCCACCAAGCCAGGACGTACTACGTAAGTACTTTCAGTACTTATGAGCTGCTGAAGTTGAGTTGTTCTTTTCTGTCCAACAACAGTGCTCTCTGCTGACATCTCTGCTTGTCTCGGGAACTGCACAGAGTAGAACAGGTTTGCTATGGGGATTTGCTTCTACTCTGGACCGTTCCTGAGACAAGTGTCATCAGCACTTAGAAAAGAACAACTCAACTTCAGCAGCTGATGTGCTCTCTGATGACACTTGTCTCAGGAACTGTCCAGAGTAGAAGCAAATCCCCATATCAAACCTGTTCTACTCTGTGCAGTTCCCGAGACAAGCAGAGATGTCAGCAGAGAGCATTGTTGCTAGACAGAGAAGAACAACTCAACTTCAGCAGCTGATAATTATTGGAAGGATTAAGATTTTTTAATAGAAGTAATTTACAAATCTGTTTAACTTTCTGGAGCCAGTTGATATAGGAAAAAAGTTTTTTCCTGGAATACCCCTTTAACCCCTTAAGGGCCAAGACCATTTTTACCTTAAGGACCAGGCCAATTTTATTTTAGCATTTTCGTTTTTTTCTCCTCGCCTTCTAGAATCCATAACTCTTTTATATTTCCATCTACAGAGCCATATCAGGGCTTGTTTTTTGCGTGACCAATTGTGCTTTGTAATGAAACCTCTAATTTTACCATACAATGTACAGAAATTTAAATAAAAACCACAATTTAGCAAATTTTGGAGGGTTTCATTTTCACACTGTACAATTTACGGTAAAAATGACATGTGTTCTTTATTCTGTGGGTCAATACAATTAAAATGATATCCATGGCTAGATACTTTTATATTTTTGTACCGCTTAAATAAAATCTAAAACTTTTTGTACGAAATCAGTAATCTAAAATCGCCCTATTTTGACCACCTATAACTTTTTCATTTTTCTGTATATAGGGCGGTATGGGGGCTCATTTTTTTTACCATCAACTGTACTTTTTATCAATATCACATTTGCATATATAAAACTTTTAGATAATTTTTTATGATTTCTTTTTAAATAAAATGTGACAAAAAAGCAGCATTTTTTGACTTTTTAAATTGTTTATGTTTACGCCGTTCACCGTAGGGGATCATTAACACTATATTTTGATAGTTTGGACATTTACGCATGCGGCAATACCAAATGTGTTTATAAAAAAAATCTCAGACCAAAGCAGGAGACGCCGGGAGACGGACGGAGGTCCCCTCACTTGCCTCCGTTTGTCTCCCGGCCATTACAGATGATCGGATCGTTGTGGCAGCGCTGCGGGCGATCGGATCATCTATTTTATCATGTGCATTGACGCAGATGCTGTGATCTGTACAGATCACGGCATCTGAGGGGTTAATGGCGGACATCCGCGCGATCGCAGCCGGAACCTGCCGTGTATGACGCGAGCACCGCTCGGATGCTCGCGGTCATACACAGGACGTAAATGTACGTCCTGGTGCGCGAAGTACCGCCAAACCAAGACATACATCTATGTCCGTGGTTGTTAAGGGATTAAGGCCCAAATGGGCTGAGTCCTTAACGGGTTAAGATACAAGTAGGAGCTTTTTCACTACAGCCACTTCCTTGCTTAATGCGCCCACTTATCCAATGGCACAGAAGCTGAATGTGCTACTGTCCAAGTTGCTGGTACTGCAGTCCCTCCCTTTTCAAGTGGACACTCAGAGTATGGGGGTGCGCTGAGAGGCAGGGGCTGGAAAAAGGTGGTAGCTCACCTCAAGGCAGACCACCAGCTCGCCAGAATTGCTGTTCAAAAAATGTTAATAAATGAAAATTTTATTAAATGGAAATTACATAAAAAATCTGCCACGTCCAGATGCTCTGCAGCCGTGATTCTAATAGCGATGCCTGTAATGTCATACTGAATAACAGTATTATTTCACTAAAACAGCACACTCCTTATGCGCGTTAGGACAAAGCAAAGTGTTCTACACCCCTATTGAGGCTCTCTGTAGGACAGAAATAGCTGTTTTTAATAGCGATTCGCAGCCAATAAATTCGACCCGAACCTAATTTTTTCGGAAAAATTAAGCGAAACGGCCGAATCGAATTTTTCAAAAATTCGCTCATCCCTACTTATAGCCCAACATCATATCTTGCCCTCCTATGCCGCCATTATATCCCATTCTCATATCCTATCCTCATATGCCAACCTTGTATCCCATTCTCATATCTTGACCTCATAGCCCATCCTCATATCCCGTCCTCATGTCTCAACATCATGTCCAACCTCATATGACGTCCTCATATCTCGATCTGATATCCCATCCTCATACAGTCATGGCCATAAATGTTGGCACCCCTTAAATTTTTTCAAGAAAATGAAGTATTTCTCACAAAAAAAGATTGCAGTAACACACGTTTTGCTATACACCTGTTTATTCCCTTTGTGTGTATTGGAACTAAACCAAAAAAGGGAGGTAAAAAAAAGAAAATTGGACATAATTAGTGTTGCTCGCGAATGTTCGCAATGCGAATTTTATTAGCGAATATCGCATATTAGCGAATTCGCGAATATTCGCGAATATAGCACTATATATTCGTAATTATGAATATACGTTTTTTTTTTTGTTTTTTTTTTCACAGTACACATCACAGTGATCACCCCTCTCTGCTTCCAGCCTGTGTGGTGTAAAGAAGGCTCTAATACTACTGTGTGAGACTGGTGTGCGAATTTTCGCATATGCAGAAATTTGCATATGCAAATTTTCGCATATGTGAATTTTCGCTTATGCTAATTTTGTATATACTAATTTTCGCATATGTTAATTTTCGCATACGTGAATTTTCGCATATGTGAACATAAAATGAGAATATTACGAATATGCGAATTTAACGAATATATGACGAATATTCGTCCATATATTCGCAAATATTCGCGAATTCGAATATGGCTTATGCCGTTCAACACTAGACATAATGTCACACCAAACTCCAAAAATGGTCTGGACAAAATTATTGGCACGCTTTCAAAATTATGGATAAATAAGATTGTTTCAAGCATGTGATGCTCCTTTAAACTCACCTGGGGCAAGTAACAAGTGTTTGCAATATAAAAATCAAACCACACAAAAATTTGCGAGGTTCACTTAGTCTTTGCATGGTGTGTCTGTGTGTGCCACACTAAGCATGGAGAACAGAAAGAGGAGAAAAGAACTGTCTGATGACTTGAGGACCAAAATTGTGGAAAAATATCAACAATCTCAAGGTTACAAGTCCATATCCAGAGATCTAGATTTGCCTTTGTCCAGAATGCAACATTATCAAGAAGTTTGCAACCCATGGCACTGTAGCTAATCTCCCTGGGCGTGAACAGAAGAGAAAAATTGATGAAAGGTGTCAACGCAGGATAGTACGGATGGTGGATAAGCAGCCCCAAACAAGTTCCAAAGATATTCAAGCTGTCCTGCAGGCTCAGGGAGCATCAGTGTCAGCGTGAATTATCCGGCGACATTTAAATGAAATGAAATGCTATGGCAGGAGACCCAGGAGGACCCCACTGCTGACACAGAGACATAAAAAAGCAAGACTACATTTTGCCAAAATGAACTTGAGTAAGCCACAATCCTTCTGGGAAAATGTCTTGTGGAAAGATGAGACCAAGATAGAGCTTATTGTTAAAGCACATCATTCTACTGTTTACCGAAAATAGAATGAGGCCTACAAAGAAAAGAACACAGTACCTACAGTGAAATATGGTGGAGGTTCAATGATGTTTTGGGGTTGATTTGCTGCCTCTGGCACTGGGTGTCTTGAACGTGTGCAAGGCATCATGAAATCTGAGGATTACCAACGGATTTTGGGTCGCACTGTGCAGCCCAGTGTCAGAAAGCTGGGTTTGCATCCAAGATTTTGGGTCTTACAGCAGGACAATGACCCCAAACATACCTCAAAAAGCACCCAGAAATGGATGGCAACAAAGGGCTGGAGGGGTCTGAAGTGGCCAGCAATGAGTCCAGATCTAAATCCCATTGAACACCTGTGGAGAGATCTTAAAATTGCTTTTGGGAAAAGGCACTCTTTCAATAAGAGATACCTGGAGCAGTTTGTAAAGGAAGAGTGGTCCAACATTCCGGCTGAGAGGTGTAAGAAGCTTATTAATGGTTATAGGAAGCGACTGATTTCAGTTATTCTTTCCAAAGGGTGTGCAACCAAATATTAAGTTAAAGGTGACAATAATTTTGTCCAGACCATTTTTGGAGTTTGGTGTGACATTATGTCCAATTTGCTTTTTTACTTCCCTTTTTTGGTTTAGTTCCAATACACACAAAGGGAATAAACACGTGTATAGTAAAACATGTGTTACTGCAATCCTTTTCTGTGAGAAATACCTTATTTACTTGAAAAACTTCAGGGGTGCCAACATTTACAGCCATGACTGTATACTGGTCCTCGTATGCCGTCCTCACATCCTGTCCTCAGGTGAGGCTGAGTTGTGATGAATAGATTGTAGGCTGAAAATAGAAGAGGCATGGCTTTGTGGGAGTAGGTGTGACATGCAGGTCAATGCACAAAAAAGGGTAAAAAAATAGAAAAGGGTGTGGCTTTACAGGACGGGCCTGGCTTTGAGAGAGGTTTGTGGCATGCAAGCTAGACTGATGCACTTATCGGGACATGCAAAACAGTATCGTATACCAAGTATTATTGAAATATCTCCAGCCATTTGGAAGTTAGGGCCTATTTACACGGCAGAATTTCCGCATGCGGAATTCTGCAGAGATTCTGCATGCGGATTCCGCCTCATATTAAAGCCCAATAGACTTCGATGGGATTCCGCACTCCCATTCACACTTCTGAATTTCTGCATGCGGCTTCTGCATGCGGAAATTCTGTCATGGGAATAGACACTTATGCTAGAACTTACATTTCCCATAGACTTGCATGGAACTTTAAACAAAAACCCTGATTATCGCTTAGGGTTAGGTTAGGGTTAATATCTCCAGCCATTTGGAAGTGATGCTGGAACACACACACCCATACACACACGCAGAGTTTTATATATTGTTTATATATATAGATTTGAAATGTATTCAAAATGATCTGGCACTAGAATCCCACTGAAGTTGTTTGTACTTACTTTGAATTAGATGCTGCAGATTTGACGCTGAATAATTCAGTTAATCTAGTAGCACTGATTTACACTCCGTAAGCTTAAAGAAATTTGAAGGAGTACTCCGCACCCCTAGACATCTTATCCCCTATCCAAAGGATAGGGGATAAGATGTCAGATAGCCGAGGTCCTGCTGCTGGGGGCCCCTGGGATCTCGGCTGCTGCACCCACCTGTACGGCTTCCACCTCACACCTGCAATGCTGGAGGCTTCTGAGCCTGACCACAATGGCGGACTAGCGTGACGTCACGACCCTGCCCCATGTGACATCACGCCCCGCACCCTCAATGCAAGTCTATGGGAGGGGGCGTGGCGGACCTCTCATAGACTTGCATTGAGGGGGCAAGGCGTGACGTCACACGGGGCAGAGTCGTGATGTCACACTCGTCCGTCATTGTGGTCGGGCTCCGAAGCCTCCAGCGTTGCCAGTGTGAGGTGGAAGCCGTACAGGTGGGTGCAGTAGCCGAGATCCCGGGGGATCCCAGCAGCCGGACCCCGGCGATCTGACATCTTATCCCCTATCCTTTGGATAGGGGATAAGATGTCTAGGGGTGCGGAGTACCCCTTTAAGAAACAAAATTTAAAGAGGACAGGTGGCCTGTCTTAATAAATATTTGTATTACACATTAAAAAAATAATTCTGGAACACCTTTTCTTATAGCTCTGTGTTGTGCCTTTCTCCTGTTAGGGCCTATTCACACTAATTCCACTCGTAAGTCTGATGCAGAAGCCTCACATTGTTATCAATGTGATTCTGCTGCATCATGCTCACTGCAGAATTTCCATAGCAGAAAAATCTGCTGTCAAAATTAAAATTATGGACTCTATTCTTTCAGCTTAATCCCATGCAGACTGTATTGCCATCAATGATGAAGGAGCATGTCCGCACCAATGGATTTTGGCGCTGAACGCTGCAGATGGAATCTCTGCCCAGAATATCTCTTGGTGGAAATTCTGTAATGGGAATGGGCAATTATGCTTACTGGAAATGGGTGTAAGCAGTAGGGGCTGTGTTCGTGCAGCTTTAATTGGATAGTCTCAGACAGTGTAGTAACATGCCCCCAACTAGTAACACCCACTTTACTAGTTAGTCATTGATTTCTACTAAGAATGACAAATAAACGTCACAGCACAGAGCTATAAGAAAATATGTGAATTGTTATTTCATGGGAAATGCATGTATTTACTAAAACATTCATGTTGGAAAAGCACACAGGTTATATCTTTAGAGGGATTATACAGCTTGTATAAATTGATTACCTATCATTTGGATCAATATAAGACTAGCGGGGGCCTGACTCCTAAATACCTAAAGATTAGCTACAGTGCATAGTGAAAGTATTCGGCCCCCTTGAACTTTTTGACCTTTTGCCATATTTCAGGCTTCAAACATAAAGATATAAAACTGTAATTTTTTGTGAATAATCAACAACAAGTGGGACATAATCATGAAGTGTAATGACATTTATTGGATATTTCAAATTTTTTTAACAAATAAAAACTGAAAAATTGGGCGTGCAAAATTATTCAGCCCCTTTACTTTCAATGCAGCAAACTCTCTCCAGAAGTTCAGTGAGGATCTCTGAATGATCCAATGTTGACCTAAATGACTAATGATGATAAATAGAATCCACCTATGTATGTAATCAAGTCTCCGTATAAATGCACCTGCACTGTGAGGTCCGTTGAAAGCGCAGAGAGCATCATGAAGAACAAGGAACACACCAGGCAGGTCCGAGATACTGTTGTGGAGAAGTTTAAAGCCGGATTTGGATACAAAAAGATTTCCCAAACTTTAAACATCCCAAGGAGCACTGTGCAAGCGATAATATTGAAATGGAAGGAGTATCAGACCACTGCAAATCTACGAAGACCTGGCCATCCCTCTAAACTTTCAGCTCATACAAGGAAAAGATTGATCAGAAATGCAGCCAAGAGGCCCATGATCACCCTGGATGAACTGCAGAGATCTACAGCTGAGGTGGGAGACTCTGTCCATAGGACAACAATCAGTCGTATACTGCACAAATCTGGCCTTTATGGAAAAGTGGCAAGAAGAAAGAAATTTTTTTAAATATATCCATAAAAAGAGTAGTTTAAAGTTTGCCACAAGCCACCTGGGAGACATATTAAACATGTGGAAGAAGGTGCTCTGGTCAGATGAAACCAAAATCGAACTTTTTGGCAACAATGCAAAACATTATGTTTGGCGTAAAAGTAACACAGCTCATCACCCTGAACACACAATCCCCACTGTCAAACATGGTGGTGTCAGCATCATGGTTTGGGCCTGCTTTTCTTCAGCAGGGACAGGGAAGATGGGTAAAATTGATGGGAAGAGGGATGGAGCCAAATACAGGACCATTCTGGAAGAAAACCTGATGGAGTCTGCAAAAGACTTGAGACTGGGACGGAGATTTGTCTTCCAACAAGACAATGATCCAAAACATAAAGCAAAATCTACAATGGAATGGTTCACAAATAAACATATCCGGGTGTTAGAATGGCCAAGTCAAAGTCCAGACCTGAATCCAATTGAGAATCTGTGGAAAGAACTGAAAACTGCTGTTCACAAATGCTCTCCATCCAACCTCACTGAGCTCGAGCTGTTTTGCAACGAGGAATGGCCAAAGATTTCAGTCTCTCGATGTGCAAAACTGATAGAGACATACCTCAAGCGACTTACAGCTGTAATCGCAGTAAAAGGTGGCACTACAAAGTATTAACTTAAGGGGCTGAATAATTTTGCACGCCTAATTTGTCAGTTTTTTATTTGTTAAAAAAGTTTTAAATATCCAAAAAATTTCTTCCACTTCATGATTGTGCCCCACTTGTTGTTGATTCTTCACAAAAAGTTACAGTTTTATATCTTTATGTTTGAAGCCTGAAATGTGGCAAAAGGTCGAAAAGTTCAAGGGGGACGAATACTTTCACTATGCACTGTATATTAAGAGAATGTGGTGCACATGCAAGTGCTGTATGCTCTGTTGCTTACTGCAATGTTACTGCTGCTCTGCCTTGCAATCGCTATTCCTTGAAAAGGACAATGTTGCGGTTCCTTGCAACTCCTCTACTAAAAGTATGAGAACTGCAATCATACCATTGCTACAGTAACTTCAAACTGTTGAATAGTGGGGGTGCTGGGAATCAGATGCTCACTGATCTAAGGTTGAATGCCTTGGTGAATAGGGCATCTATTTTTACGGGCTTGATAGCTTCTTTAAGAATTTGCTGGATTTAGATTCTGAGTTAATTATTTTATAGCTTCAGCTAGTAGGAGGTCTAAAGTTCCTAGCTTGTAGGCTAGGTTTACGTCACATTTATGAGAGTCATTACCCCAAATCTATTTAAAAATCAAAATGAGAATTTGAGTGCTTTTCATGGGGGAGGGGGAAGTTGACTGGTATTTCCTTAGGGAATGTTTCTCTCTTTTCTGAGTTGTGTTCTGATCGTCCTTTTGCTTTAAATAGACGTATGGGAGAATGGATCTCCCAAACGTGATGTGAATTTAGCTTTTTGTTGGAACAAAAAACAACAGTACCTTTCAATAGGAAGTTAGCACATGTCGTCAACAGCCCCAGAGACATAATTTTAATGAACACTCTCAAGAGGATCTTTTCTAATATAACATTAGTTTAAATGGGAAAATGGTGACAAATGCTTTGTAAGTATTAGTGTATTGTTAGAGTCAGTATTTTAATACCAAATGCAGAAGACATTAGGACTCCTACATTTAATTGCTCTGTGCAATCTCTGATTAAGACAGTTTTTCTAGTTGATAACTCAATACATCAGAAACATCTGTGCAGACTGGTGGTTCACAGCTTTCAATTCTGGCAATATTCCATTTACAGTGTTACCCTTCTGTTTAACCTTCATCTATAAATTAAATAAACTGAGAAGACAGAGGGGAAAGGACAGATGTCAATCTGTAATACTATGGGGGAGGGTGTTGATGAATTGCATTGAAAGATTATTTATCATACAAAGATGTTACCTGATTATTGTAAGCACAGAAAATGAACACATGCATATAGTATTGCTTCTCATTGCATCTGATAAAAGTGTGCTGCAGCAGCTGATGAAATGTCTACAATGCTTTCAGACTCATTAACTTTTTTCACATTTTGTGGCCTTGTGCTAAAATAGCTGGCCTTTCTAGAGCTGGCTGCCATACCAAACCACTTAATCGGGGAAGAAGGGCCTTGATAAGAGAAGTGACCAAGAACCCAATGGCCACTCTAGTTGAGCTCCAACAATCCTGCGTATACTTGCCATTCTATGGCAACTGTACCTTTATCAAACATTGCCAATATATAATAATAGACAAATGTCATGAACAGGGGGGCAGGGAGAAGTGAGCTCTAAGCTGTCCCTACCTACTTGCCCAGACACCCTAACAGCGAATGACAACTTGGAGCCGGTCCCTTCCTTGCGCTAAAGTGCATTGGCATCAAAATCAACAAAACAATCAGGCACAAGACTCACTCTCTCCTAGATAGAAGGATTAGCACAAGGCTCAGAACAGGATTCTATACTCCTATATAGTGCAAACAAAGTTAAAACAGGACTGACCTAGTGCACAGTGAGAATACAGACTAAGACAACACAAAGCAAATGCAGAAGGAACATACACAATTACTAAAACCCGAAAATTATACTAAAACAAAGCAGGCTAAAATCTCTATATCAATCAGGACAGATAACCATGGTTAAAACTCAGGATATGTGCTCAGACAAACATAGCTAAGGTGCATAATAAAAAGACATGGTCAGAGTACAGGTCCAATTACTAGCTGAGAGTTCCAGCAGGATCTCACAGGATCCACCCGGGATCTCACAGACTGGAAGCATTAACTCTGGAAGCATAGAAACTGTTCAGACACAAACCTAATGTCTGAACAAGACCCAAAGTAAAAAAATGCAAAAACACAGAAACGGACATTACAACAAAGTCCACAGTGTAAATAAGCAGCAACAGTGTAATAAACCCAGTTGGATTTAGATAGTGTACACAAAGTCTATATGCAGCAGTAGTGTTATTTAAATGTATAATGGCTTGCACCCACCAACCCCTATTGTACATGGCTCTAATATGGATAAGAAAGCAAAGAGGAAGCAGCACTCCTGCGGGAGTGAATAAAGTAGACTACGGGTGCAAGCAGGCTGAAGGATCTGGTCCAAGGTCCCCACACAATACAGCAATTGGAAAAATGCCACCACACTCACAGGTTGTAGTAAAGAAAAACTGGCTTTATTCCATTGCCTGTTTGTTATGGAATAAGACTAGGTTTCCACCAATAAAAACGCTCATTCTGACGCATGGCTTTTTTTTGTGTGGAAAAAAGGCTGCCGCCAGATGTTAGCTGCAAGTCAATAGGGAACTGCAAAATGCCATATCCACTTGGCGTCTTTCAGTTTGGCATTTTTTAAATCCTTTTGGCATTTTTCTGCTATTTTGGGCTCCTTGGCAGTTTTTCAAAAACGACCTCTTGTTGAGACTTTGGCATTTTTTGGGGGGGAAATCTTGGCGTTTTCCTCCCATAGAAGTCTACGGGAGTGAAAAAATGGCAAGAAAAACGCCATGTGGGTTTTAACTTTGGCATTTTTGCAGGCGGTTTTTATTCTTTTTTGGACTTAAGTGATCCAAAAAAGTTATGACGATACCTTTTTTATTAAAATTTTGTAGGGTACCATTAAAAAAACATAATACAAAAGATACAGTAGTGATGGAAAAAATTGTAATTAACGAAATGTATCTTTTTTATAACAAAATGTTTGTTAATTTTTAAACAGGGATCAATTTATGTGTGCGGGTAGAGCACTAAAAATGTAGTCGACAATAATAAAAATGTAGTGTGTGTGTTTTTCACTTTATTTATTTATTTTTTAATTTTTTAGGTAGTACTACTACTCCCAGCATGGAACACACTGTTGTGGGAGTAGTAGTACCTGTACTAATTGACAGATCACCCCGAGTCCGTTGCGATCCTTCTGTATGATTTATAGATGCGGCCGGCCACTCTAAAATCCACCAAAATAACCTAATAGTGCTCAAAATAACCAGTACCAAATAATATCAACCAATAAAGCAGTTACCACATCACAATGTGGATTTACAAAAATTTTGCAAGCTATTGCTTATCCATATGCATAACGCCCAATGCGTTTCTGCCACGGTAGAGTGGTGTCATCAGGGGAATTAATATGCAATAGTTTGTGGTATTTGGGCTATTTTATTCAGCCCCCAAACAAAAATAAACAGCATAAATATGTTTATAAGAACTGGTAGATGGAGCAATGGTTACATAGGGAGAGAGACACCTGATACATAGTGTTCAACCCATACAATACAAAAATAAATTTTTTCAGGACATGGTGAGTACGATCCTCAGGAAAACCTGAAAAACAAGGCAAAGAAAAAACAGCAAAAGAGAAATGGTTTCAATATAAATTCCTCCATGTTGACAATTACTAGTATAATACTGCTGAATGCAGGTATAAATGATGTCACTCACATGCCCCAATTTGGTCCAAAGTACCTAGAAGGAAAGATGTAGTCCCTATAAGTATGGAGCGAATATCAGTACCTGAAAAGCAAACGGTGCACAATGCACCTGCTAGTGTACTCACATTCCCATTGCCTTGCTTCTGGTATGGTTCTCCGTGCAGCGCTCCTACCCGCAGTGGCGGGGAGCCGTCTATCTCTGACAGCTGCTGAGCGATCACTGGGACCATGCCGGCGTCTCCCGCCAAACGGAAGCTGCGTCATCGCGCCCAGCCCTCAATGACGTCTACAGAGGGTGGAGCTGAATGTGACAAGCAGCGTCCTTAGTGACGGCGGGAGTGTAATAATAAAACGGGCAATTTGCTTAAAGGGGTTCTCCGGTGCTGCTCTGCCCCTCAATGCAAGCCTACGGAAGGGGGCGTGATAGCTGTAATGCCCCCTCCCATAGGCTTGCATTGAGGGGCGGAGCGTGACGTCACACGGGGCGGCGGCGTGACGTCACACGCCGCCGGCCTTGGGGTTGTCGGTAATCAGACCCAGAGCGAACACGCTCTGGGGACTGATTACAAATGGGGTGCCGCATGCAAGATCCCGGGGGTCCCCAGCGGCGGGACTCCCGCAATCAGGCATATTTTCCCCTATCCTTTGGATAGGGGATAAGATGTGTAAGCACCGGAGAACCCCTTTAAATCTATACAGAAGACTAGTATGATTGAGGATACTTGGCGAACATAAAGAGACAGTTGGACAGTATATGGGACGGGGGAGGAAAGAGGGATCCGACCACTAGGTATCCATTTGACTTCAGTTGGATACAGGGTCCCGCAAGCTTTGTTGCGGCGATCACTCTCTTCCGCCTGCCATCCCAAACAATCCTACCAGCAAATACACTAAATAATACAACCCATATCTAAATTGTTTATACACATAGAGTGGTCTCTGTAGAACTGTTAATCTTAAATTTTAAAGGGGAACTCCACAATGCTATATTAATTATAGGTTTACAGTTTATTTAAAATTTTTTATATGGAAAGTATTTTTATATATTGATGAAATGATATAAAAAAAAAAGGAGAGAGAGAGGGGAGGTTATCAAAGGAAAGCACTAGACCCGAGGAGGGATATAAAAACAGGTGAATAGTGAAAAATAATATAAACCAGAGGACTAGAAGGTAAGATATGTGGATGGTGGAGGTTACCACTGACCCTGAGGGAGGTATGCGTATCTTCCGCAGCACGAATCTCGTCCAGAAATGGACCTGTTTAGGGGGGGGGAGGGAGGAGTGTATAGCATGGGTCTAGGGATCCTAGACTGTCCCCATTCTAACTCATAACCCCTAACCCTAGGCAGGGTAGACACCCTAATAAGGGCAGCCCCGCTCACGTGCCTCCTACTCTGCCTCAAGGTATCCCTATTCTCTATGGTGATACTTACTCATAGGCCCACTAGGGTCTCCACTACCAGCCTATTAATCACCATAAGGGAGAGATCGTATCACAGTAAAAACACGCATAGTTGAGTTGATCATTCAGACCCTCAGGGGCACTGGTACCCAACTCATATATCCACCTACACTCCTTTTTTAGTAGGACCTGATCAAAATTACCTCCCCTAGCTGATGGTTTAACTTTTTCTAATCCAAAGAATTTAAGGTTGCAGATATCGTCCCTGTGGCATCGGTTCATGTGATGGGCTAACAAAGTATCGTGGTCATGCCTAGTATCTTGGTTTCCCCTATATATTTCTTAGAGCAGGGGCAGATGGCCATATAGATAACACCCCGAGTACTACAGTTGATAAAATTATGGATTTCAAAATGCCTACCTGTACATTCACAAGAAAAATTCTTAGTCTTAAGTATGTGAGGGCATGCTTTACAATGACCACAGGGATGGTTGCTGTTACGCCGAGCGCTCCGGGTCCCTGCTCCTCCCCGGAGCGCTCGCGGCGTCTCTCTCTCTGCAGCGCCCCGGTCAGACCCGCTGACCGGGAGCGCTGCACTGACATTGCCGGCGGGGATGCGATTCGCATAGCGGGAGGCGCCCGCTCGCGAATCGCATCCCAAGTCACTTACCCGTCCCGGTCCCCGGCTGTCATGTTCTGGCGCGCGCGGCTCCGCTCTCTAGGGCGCGTGCGCGCCAGTTCTCTAAGATTTAAAGGGCCAGTGCACCAATGATTGGTGCCTGGCCCAATCAGCCTAATTAGCTTCCACCTGCTCCCTGTCTATATTACCTCACTTCCCCTGCACTTCCTGGCCGGATCTTGCCTTGTGCCAGTGAAAGCGTTTAGTGTTGTCCAAAGCCTGTGTTCCAGATCTCCTGCTATCCTCTTTGACTACTAACCTTGCCGCTTGCCCCGACCTTCTGCTACATCTGACCTTGCCTCTGCCTAGTCCTTCTGTCCCACGCCTTCTCATCAGTCAGAGAGGTTGAGCCATTGCCGGTGGATACGACCTGGTTGCTACCGCCGCTGCAAGACCATCCCGCTTTGCGGCGGGCTCTGGTGAAAACCAGTAGCAACTTAGAACCGGTCCACCGACACGGTCCACGCCAATCCCTCTCTGGCACAGAGGATCCACCTCCAGCCAGCCGAAGCGTGATAGTAGATCCGGCCATGGATCCCGCTGAGGTGCCGCTGCCAAGTCTCGCTGACCTATCCACGGTGGTCGCCCAGCAATCGCAGCAAATTGCCCAATAAGGACAGCAGCTGTCGCAGTTGACCGCCACGTTACAGCAACTTCTGCCACTGCTACAGCAGCAACCATCTCCTCCGCCAGCTCCTGCACCTCCTCCGCAGCGAGTGGCCGCTCCTAGCCTCCGCTTGTCCCTGCTGGACAAATTTGATGGGGACTCTAGACTCTGCCGTGGCTTCTTGTCTCAATGTTCCCTACATATGGAGATGTTGTCGGACCAATTTCCTACAGAACAGTCTAAGGTGGCGTTCGTAGTGAGTCTTCTTTCTGGAAAGGCCTTGTCTTGGGCCACACCGCTCTGGGACCACAATGATCCTGCCACAGCCACAGTCCAGTCCTTCTTCGCTGAAGTCCATAGTGTCTTTGAAGAACCAGCCCGAGCTTCTTCTGCCGAGACTGCCCTGCTGAACCTGGTCCAGGGTAATTCTTCAGTAGGCGAGTACGCCATCCAATTTCGTACGCTCGCTTCCGAATTATCTTGGAATAACGAGGCTCTCTGCGCGACCTTTAAAAAAGGCCTATCCAGTAACATCAAGGATGTGCTGGCCGCACGAGAGATTCCTGCCAACCTGCAAGAACTTATCCATTTGGCCACCCGCATTGACATGTGTTTTTCTGAGAGACACCAGGAGCTCCGCCAGGAAAAATACCTTGATCTCTGGGCACCTCTCCCACAGTATCCTTTGCAATCTACCCCTGTGCCTCCCGCCGAGAAGGCTATGCAAGTGGATCGGTCTCGCCTGACTCATGAAGAGAGGACTCGCCGTAGGGAATAAAATCTATGTCTGTACTGCGCTAGTACCGAACATTTATTGGTGGATTGCCCTATTCGTCCTCCACATCTAGGAAACGCACGCACGCACCCAGCTCACGTGGGTGTGGCGTCCCTTGGTACGAAGTCTGCTTCTCCACGTCTCACTGTGCCCGTGCGGATTTCTCCTTCTGCCAACTCCTACCTCTCAGCCGTGGCCTGCTTGGACTCTGGTGCTTCTGGAAATTTTATTCTGGACTCTTTGGTGAATAAGTTCTGCATCCCGCTGACCCGTCTCGTCAAGCCGCTCTACATTTCTTCGGTCAACGGAGTGAAGTTGGACTGTACTGTGCGTTACCGCACAGAACCTCTCTTAATGTGCATTGGACCCCATCACGAAAAGATTGAATTTTTCGTCCTTCCCAACTGCACCTCTGAAGTCCTCCTCGGTCTGCCATGGCTCCAGCATCATTCTCCCACCCTTGACTGGACCACCGGGGAGATCAAGAATTGGGGTTCTGCTTGCCGTAAGAAATGCCTCACATCTGCTCCCAGTCCCGTCTGTCGGGCCTCAGTGTCTCCTCCTGTGCCTGGTCTCCCCAAGTGCCTCCTCATAGCCCCCATCCTGGTGACACTCTGCCCCGTGACAAGCTTCACCATCTGCCCCCCCTCCCCATTCCCACTTCTTCTGAACTACCTGCCGCTGGTATAGCTACCCAGGACTTATTTTTTCAGAAGGAGACTCAAGAGGCGTCCCCTATGTTCTCGTCTCTTTTGAAGGGACAAGGAGACAAAAAGAGGGGGAGACCTAAGGGGGGGGTACTGTTACGCCGAGCGCTCCGGGTCCCTGCTCCTCCCCGGAGCGCTCGCGGCGTCTCTCTCTCTGCAGCGCCCCGGTCAGACCCGTTGACCGGGAGCGCTGCACTGACATTGCCGGCGGGGATGCGATTCGCATAGCGGGATGCGCCCGTCCGCGAATCGCATCCCAAGTCACTTACCCGTCCCGGTCCCCGGCTGTCATGTTCTGGCGCGCGCGCCTCCGCTCTCTAGGGCGCGCGCGCCAGTTCTCTAAGATTTAAAGGGCCAGTGCACCAATGATTGGTGCCTGGCCCAATCAGCCTAATTAGCTTCCACCTGCTCCCCGTCTATATTACCTCACTTCCCCTGCACTTCCTGGCCAGATCTTGTTGCCTTGTGCCAGTGAAAGCGTTTAGTGTTGTCCAAAGCCTGTGTTCCAGATCTCCTGCTATCCTCTTTGACTACGAACCTTGCCGCCTGCCCCGACCTTCTGCTATGTCTGACCTTGCCTTACCTTGTCAGCAGTCAGCGAGGTTGAGCCGTTGCCGGTGGATACGACCTGGTTGCTACCGCCGCAGCAAGACCATCCCGCTTTGCAGCGGGCTCTGGTGAAAACCAGTAGCAACTTAAAACCGGTCCACCGACACGGTCCACGCCAATCCCTCGCTGACACAGAGGATCCACATCAAGCCTGCCTAATCGTAACAGTTGCCTGTGGGTTTAAAAGTTCTATCCAGCCAGGTCACATGATCCAGAGAGAGAGAGGTGACTATGTGTCACCATATCCCCTATGTTACGTCCCCTTCTGAATGTAATCTGGGGATAATCAGGGATAATATCTTTAATATCCACATCCGTTTGCAAAATCCCCCAGTACTTCTGGAGTACGTCTCGCATATAGGGAGCACCATTATCATAAGTAGAAATCACTCGCATGGATGGTGCTGTGTTTTCTCGACTTTTTGGTACAAGGAGTGATTCCCTAGGGGTCCTCAAAGCATGTTGGTATGCTTATCGTAAAGCATACTGTGGATAGCCCCAATTAATAAAACGCCACCTCAGGTCACCTGCCTCTCGAATGAAATCTCCCCTCTCCGAGCAGTTCCTCCTCAGGCGGAGATACTGCCCCCTCGAGATCCCCCTTTTTAGCGGGGCCGGGTTGCAGCTCTCCCATCTCAGGAGAGAATTAGTGGCAGTGGATTTTCTATGTACTGTTGTACAGAGACTCCCATCGGCATTTTTGTGAATGGCTATGTCGAGGAAAGAAAGTGATGACTGATGGTATTCGTAAGTAAATTTTAGGCCAATGGTATTGGCATTTAAGGACTTCAAAAATTCTTTGAACTGTTGAACACTCCCTTGCCAGAGAATGAAGATATCATCAGTGTAGCATGCCCATAGTAGGACACACTCACAGAATTGTTCCCTAAAATAAAAATAAAACTTGGGTGGCCTCCCACCAGCCCAGAGTGAGATTCGCATAGCAGTCCCTCTGAGCTGGTGGAAGAATTTCCCATTAAACAAAAATAATTATGAGTAAGTGTGTATTGCAGCTGTTTGAGTATGAAGTCATTATGTGCCTTAAATTGGTTTCCCCTGAATGCCAGAAAATAAGTTACAGCTCACAATCCTATCTCTTGGGGTATCGAGTACAGTGCTTCCACGTCCATGCTGGTCAGCAGGGCATGACTCTCAACTGAGATTCCCTCAAGTTTTTTAAGGAGGTCAGTTGTATCGCGGGTATAAGAGGGAAGAACTAGTACAAAGTCCCTCTGATCTGATCTATATAAATCTCAGCTTTCTGAGACACACCTCCTATCCCTGCCACTATTGGTCGTCCTTTAAGGGGCCGTAACCCCCTTATGGACCTTTGGCAGGGCATAGAAGGTGGGAATGGTAGGATTTTTTGTAAGCAGAAAATCACATTCTTGGTCACTAATAAGTTTCCTCTATTTAGCCTGTATCACAATAGCCCTTAGTTCTTGTTTGTTTGCACTTGTGGGATCTCCGGACAGAATCTTGTATGTGGATCTATCATTAAGCAATCTGTTGCACATATTTATGTACTGTGAACGATCAAGGACCACAATATCCCTCCCTTGTCTGCAGCCTTAATAATTAGATGTTCATTTTTTTGAAGTTGTTCTATAGCCCCTGTATAGCCCCTTAGGGTCTGAATGATCAACTCAACTATGCGTGTTTTCTGTGATACGATCTCTCCCTTACAGTGAATAATAGGCTGCTAGTGGAGACTCTAGTGGGCCTATGAGTAAGTATCAGCATTGAGAATAGGGATACCTTGAGGCCAAGTAGGAGGCACGTGAGCGGGGCCGCCCTTATTAGGGTGTCTACCCTGCCTAGGGTTAGGGGTTACGAGTTAGAGTGGGGACAGTCTAGGATCCCTAGATCCATGCTATACACTCCTCCCTCCCCCCTGAACAGGTCCTTCCCTGGACGAGATTCGTGCTGCGGAAGATATGCATACCTCCATCAGGGTCAGTGGTAACCTCCACCATCCACGTATCTTACCTTCTCGTCCTCTGGTTTATATTATTTTTCACTATTCACCTGTTTTTACATCCCTCCTCGGGTCTAGTGCTTTCCTTTGATAACCTCCCCTCTCTCTCGCCTTTTTTTTAAAATATAATTTCATCAATATATAAAAATACTTTCCATATAAAATTTTTTTTATAAACTCTAAACCTATAATAATATATTGTTGTAGAGTTCCCCTTTAAAATGTAAGATTATATAGTGTATTTGCTGGTAGGATTGTTTGGGATGGCAGGGGGAAGAGAGTGATCGCTGCAACAAAGCTTGCAGGACCCTGTATCCAACTGAAGTCAAATGGATACCTTGTGTCTCTCCTCCCTTGTCCCAAATACTGTCCAACTGTCTCTTTATGTTTGCCAAGCATCCTCAATCATACTAGTCTTCTCTATAGATTTAAGCAAATTGCCCGTTTTATTATTACACTCCCACCGTCTCTAAGGACGCTGCTTGTCACATTCAGTGCCGCCCTTTGAAGACGTAATTGAGGGCTGGGCGCGTTGACGCAGCTTCCGTTCGGCGGGAGGATATGACGTCAGATGCCAGCATGGTCCCAGTGATCGCTCAGCAGCTGTCAGAGATAGACGGCTCCCCGCCACTGCGGGTAGGAGCGCTGCACAGAGAACCATACCGGTAGCAAGGCAACGGGACCGTGAGTACACTAGCAGGTGCATTGTGCACCGTTTGCTTTTCAGGTACTGATATTTGCTCCATACTTATAGGGACTACATCTTTCCTTCTAGGTACTTTGGACCAAATTGGGGCATGTGAGTGACATCATTGATACCTATATTCAGCGGTATTGTACTAGTAATTGTCAACATGGAGGAATTTATATTGAAACCATTTCTCTTTTGTTTGTTTTTTCTCTGCCTTCTTTTTCAGGTTTTCCTGATGATCGTACTCACCATGTCCTGAAAAAAATTATTTTTGTACTGTATGGGTTGAACACTATGTATCGGGTGTCTCCCTCCCTATTTAACCATTGTTCTACCAGTTCTTATAAACATATTTATGCAGTTTATTTTTGTCTGGGGGCTGAATAAAATAGCCCAAATACCACAAACTATTGGATATTAATTCCCCTGATGACAACACTCTACCGTGGCAGAAACGCGTTGGGAGTTCTGCATATGGATAAGCAATAGCTTGCGAAATTTTTGTAAATCCACATTGTGATGTGGTAACTTCTTTATTGGTTGATATTATTTGGTGCTGGTTATTTTGAGAACTATTAGGTTATTTTAGTGGATTTTAACATATTCCTCCTATCAGCACTCTTTCTATGGTTGTTGATGCATTTATTTAATTTATTCCGGTATTTTTTTGGGCCACATGCAGGCTATATGAACAGTATATGTATGCATTTTCTCTACACTCTTCTATGGTCCCCTGCACTGACATATATATACACCTATTCATATTTCCCGCAGAGAGCTGTGATTGGCCTGATGGTTCCAGCCAATCACAGCTCTCTGTGGGAAATATGAATAGGTGTATATATACGTCAGTGCAGGGGATCATAGAAGAGCGGCCGGACAAATCTATACATTATACAGGAGGATCACAGTGGGTGTCAGGAGTGATATCCGCTGTGGTCTTTCCTTAACTGCAGGTACTACATCTCCCAACATGGAGCACACTCTGAAGTACCTGCATTAATAGACAGATCACAACAGGTGTCAGAGGTTAACCTTGCTGTGATCTGTCTATTAATGCAGGTACTACAGCTCCCAGCATGGAGCAGAGTGTTCTCCATGTTGGGAGCAGTAGTACCTGCAGTTAAGGAAAGATCACAGAAAATGTCACTCCTAACACCTCTTGCAATCCTCCTGATGTGAATTTCGGGACTCAGCTGTGCTCAAGGCTACAGAGCCGGGAGAACAGCTGATGCTGAGCAGTAGATGTATGTTCTATATCTACAGCTCAGCAAGAACTTACAGTGAGCCTACAATGTGTATACAGTATACACATTGCTGGCTCACTTAACCCCTTGCTGAGCTGTGCGCTATGCCAGCCCGGCAAGGAAAGAGTTAACTTACACTGCTGGACAGTGTAGGTTAATAGTTTGGGAAGTAAACACTATATACAGCTATCTATAGATAGCTGTATATAGTGTATACAGAAGATGGAGAAGTCCCCTTACCTCCCTCCGGCCCCCTAGTGATGACGTCATTAGGAGACGGAGCTTCAGATGGGAGCCAGGCTGATAAATCTGAGGCTCTCTTCACATTGTCTTTTTTGTATAATGTGAACGGACCCTTCTGGCAGTGGCTTCCCAGACAGGTAGACTCCAGCTGTTGATAAACTACAACTCCCAGCATACTCATGTGTAGTTTTGCACCAATTGGAGGCTCCCTGTTTGGGTAGACATTTCATTATGGGCGATCTCCCCAGCAGAGAGTGCCAAAAATGTCCTAACCAATTTTTTGTGTTTTTTTTTCTTCTCATTTCAGATCCGTGTATACAGAGGATTACGGCAGATTGAATGGATTTCACGGCGGCTGAACTAGATTTTTTTTCTTTTTAAAAAATTGTTAACGAGGGCTGTGGGGGAGTGTTTTTTAAAATAAAATAATTTTCCCAATGTGTTGTGTTTTTTTTATTTTATTGAATTTTCAGGCTTAGTAGTGGAGGCTATCTTATTGACGGAATCAATTAATAAGCCGGGGCTTAGCATTACCGCTAAAAACAGCTAGAGCCTAGCCTGTTATCGCCTGGGCCCAGGAGCGCCATTTTTGACACTCCGGGCCTGTTGGTACCGACTCTTCCTGGCACCCCTGTGGTGGTGGGTAGAGGGTAATAATTGGTGGTTAGCGCTAGCTGTTTTTGGGTCTAACGCTGAGCCACAGCTTAGTAATGGATTCCGTCAATAAGATAGCCTCCACTACTAAACCTGAAAATTCAATTAAAACAAAAACACAGCACATTGGAAAAATTATTTTATTTTAAAAAACACTCCCCCTTAGCCCTCGTTAACCATGCCGTAATCTTCTGCATACACGGATCTGAAACAAGAAGAAAAAAAAACTAAAAATTGATTAGGACATTTTTGGCGCTGTCCACTGGGGAGAGCACCCACAATGTAATGTCTTCCCAAACAGGGAGCCTCCAATAGGAGCAAAACTACAACTCCCAGCATGCCCTGACAGCCTTTGGCTGCCTGGGCATGCTGGGAGTTGTAGTTTACCAACAGCTGGAGTCTCCCTCTCTGAGAAGACACTGCCAGAAGGGTCTGTTCACATTATACAAAATGGACAGTGGGAACAGAGCCTCAGACTTACCAGCCTGGCTTCCTTCAGAAGCTCCACCTCCTAATGACATCATTGCTAGGGGGCGGAGCTACACAGACCCAGCCGGGACTGGAGGGAGGGAAGGGGAATTCTTCATCTTCTGTATACACTATATACAGCTATCTATAGATAGCTGTATATATTGTTTACTGCCCACAGGGTTAACCTACACTGTCCAGCAGTGTAAGTTAACTCTTTCCTTGCTGGGCTGGCATAACGCACAACTCAGCAAGGTGTCAAGTGAGCCAGCAATGTGTATACTGTATACACATTGCAGGCTCACTGTAAGTTCTTGCTGAATAGTAGATATAGGACATATATCTATTGCTCAGCATCAGCTGTACTCCCGGCTCTGTAGCTGTGAGCACAGCTGAGTCCCGAAATTGACATCAGGAGGATTGCATCGGGTGTTAGGAGTGACACTTTCTGCGATCTTTCCTTAACTGCAGGTACTACTGTTCCCAACATGGAGCACACTCTGCTCTATGCTGGGAACTGTAGTACCTGCTTTAATAGACAGATTGCAGCTAGGTTAACTTCTGAAATCTGTTGCGATCTGTCTATTAATGCAGGTACTACAGCTCCCAGCATGGAGCAGAGTGTGCTCCATGTTGGAAGCTGTAGTACCTGCAATTAAGGAAAGATCACAGCGGATGTCACTCCTGACACCCGCTGTGATCCTCCTGTATAATTCAAAGATGCAGCCAGCCGCTCTTCTATGGTCTCCTGCACTGACGTATATATACACCTATTCACATTTCCCACAGAGAGTTGTGATTGGCTGGAACCATCTGGCCAATCACAGCTCTCTGTGGGAAATATGAATAGGTGTATATATACGTCAGCACAGGGGACCATAGAAGATCGGCCGGCCACATCTATACATAATACAGAAGAATCGTAATGGACCCTGGGCGATCTGTCAAATAGTTCAGGTACTACTACTCCCATCACATAACCGTGTGTTCCATGCTGGGAGTGATAGTACTAACTTAAAAATGTAAAAATAAAAATAAAAAAAAGTGAAAAACACACACACTACATTTTTATTATTGTCGGCTACATTTTTAGTGCCCTACCCGCCCACATAAATTGAAATGTTGTTATAAAAAAAAAATATATTTTGTTAAATACAAATTGTTCCATCACTACTGGATCTTTTTTATTTAGTTTTTTAAATAATATCCTACAAAATTTTTATAAAAAAGGTATCTCCATCACTTCTTTGGATCGCTAATGTCCAAAAAAGAATAAAAACCACCTGCAAAAACGCCAAAGTTAAAACCCACATAGCATTTTTCTTAGCTTTTTTTTCACTCCCAAGATAGCTGAATGTTATTATTAATACTGTGGGAAAAAAAAATTCAAATCTTTCAATAAAAACTTATTGAATTAAAAAAAAGTTGCAAAGTGAGAAACTCATATACTGCCCCCAAGCCCTACACTAGGTATAACACAATAGCAGTTTTGCCTAGATTGCTTTCTAGGTAGGAAACCATCACCAGTGTTTCCTACTTTACATTCACTTGATATTTGTATCATCTTATAATGCACTTGATTCAAAGTTAATTTTTAATTCACTCCCCCTTTTTTCTGTATATTGTATTCTATTGGGAGATTATTTGCATCCATGTGGGTAGATACTTGCAACTATCTATGGTTCTAGATTGCTTTCTCTAAAGCAGTCTGCCATTTACTTAATTTATGTTTATTGGTTTTGTGTTATCATATTTATATTAACCCCTTATCATATATACGGCGCTGTTGAAGCAAGGGAGTATTAAAACTAAATAATTATAATATTATTAACTATAGCAGAATTCAAAAGTTACAGTTATCCTATAAGGGTATATTCACACTACGGAATTTCCACTCATGGAATTCCGATTAGGAATTCTGCTCGGAGATTCAGTCTGGGGGCCACCACTGATATCCTTCAGCAGTCGAATTGTGCGAACCTGCAGCCCCATGCGTAATTCCACCTTCTGAAATACCATAGTGTTAATGGGTCCATATGCAATTTAAATTTCCACGACAGTGCAGTAGACTCCCATTAAAAACAATGGGAGGCAGCTGCATCAGAATTACCAAGCCCTTTGGCCCTTAAAAGCATGCCTTTCCATCAATTTTTGGGGGTCACTAAAGACTGCAAGCTGTGCACCCTTGTATTATATTTTTGTACTTGTCATCAAAGGGACAAACAACAAAAAAAACACACTAACCACACTAAAAGTTGAAGAAAGTATTTAAACCTTTTGCACAGTCAAATATTTTGTCACTATGTAGCAAAAAATGGCTAGAATAAAAAACACTATAAAACACAGTCATAGTTTTTTTTCATACATTTGTTTTGTCATTATTTTTATTGTAAAGTTTGACATTTTCTAAGACTTAGTACATGTGCTACAAGCCAAGTCAAAATGGGCACTTATCCAAAATTACAGTAGTGTTGCATTTTATCTGGCTAATTGGAAGTCATTACTGTGTCTGAGTAGTATTCTGATTGCTTCTCTGCTCCCATTGTACTGGGTCATGATGAAGCAATCAGACTCCGTCATAATCAGCTGAATTGTTCTATTTGCATACTCAGCTCAGAGAACAAGTACAAGAGATCAGCAGAGCTTTATGATCTCACAAGGAACATGAGAGCTACAAAATAACCATTTCCCACATTGTTCAAGAACACTAGAATTTAAATTCAGTCCATAATAATGAGCAATATATAACATGAATATTTACTAACTAAAATCAAATGTATGTGTAGATAGCTGTTATGGGTCTCTGCACACGGTACACTAACTTTGTACACTGATGTCTTATTAAGGCCTCCTTCGCATAAACATCAGTATTGTATGTCAGTATTTGCTAAGCTAGATTCCTATCAAGTTTTTGCATCCTATTAAAACATTTTTTTTTTTTTTACATACATTTTAAATTGTAACACTGGCTTTAAAAAAAGACTATTTGCAATATAATTGTGGCTTTCCATCTTTCCATTTTCTGCAAGGTTTAGGATTAACCCCTTAAGGACTGAGCCCTTTTTCACCTTAAGGACTCGGCCATTTTTTGCAAATCTGACCACTGTCACTTTAAACATTAATAACTCTGGAATGCTTTTAGTTATCATTCTGATTCCGAGATTGTTTTTTCGTGACATATTCTACTTTAACATAGTGGTAAAATTTTTTGGTAACTTGCATCCTTTCTTGGTGAAAAATCCCCAAATTTGATGAAAAATTTGAAAATTTTGCATTTTTCTAACTTTGAAGCTCTCTGCTTGTAAGGAAAATGGATATTCAAAATAAAAAAATTTTTATTCACATATACAATATGTCCACTTTATATTTGCATCATAAAATTGATGAGTTTTTACTTTTGGAAGACATCAGAGGGCTTCAAAGTTCAGCAGCAATTTTCCAATTTTTCACAAAATTTTCAAACTCGCTTTTTTTCAGGGACCAGTTCAGGTTTGAAGTGGATTTGAAGGGTCTTCATATTAGAAATACCCCATAAATGACCCCATTATAAAAACTGCACCCCCGAAAGTATTCAAAAGGACATTCAGTAAGCGTTTTAACCCTTTACGAGTTTCACAGGAATAGCAGCAAAGTGAAGGAGAAAATACACAATCTTCATTTTTTATTTTCGCTTGTTCTTGTAGACCCAATTTTTGAATTTTTGCAAGGGGTAAAAAGGAGAAAATTTTTACTTGTATTTGAAACCCAATTTCTCTCGAGTAAGCACATACCTCATATGTCCATGTTAATTGTTCAGCGGGCGCAGTAGAGGGCTCAGAAGGGAAGGAGCGTCAAATGGTTTTTGGGGGGCATGTCACTTTAAGGAAGCCCCTATGGTGCCAGAACTGCAAAAAACCCCACATGGCATACCATTTTGGAAACTAGACCCCTCGGGGAACGTAACAAGGGGTAATGTGAACCTTAATACCCCACAGGTGATTCACGACTTTTGCATATGTAAAAAAAAAAAAAAAAATTTTACCTAAAATGCTTGGTTTCCCTAAAGTTTTACATTTTTAAAAAGGGTAATAGCAGAAAATACACCCCAAAATTTGAAGCCCAATTTCTCCCGATTCAGAAAACACCCCATATGGGGGTGAAAAGTGCTCTGCTGGCGCACTACAGGTCTCAGAAGAGAAGGAGTCACATTTGGCTTTTTTGAAGGAAATTTTGCTCTGGGGGCATGCCGCATTTAGGAAGCCCCTATGGTGCCAGGACAGCAAAAAAAAACCACATGGCATACCATTTTGGAAACTAGACCCCTCGGGGAACGTAACAAGGGGTAAAGTGAACCTTAATACCCTACAGGTGTTTCACGAATTTTGCATATGTAAAAAAAAAAAAAAAAATTTACCTAAAATGCTTGGTTTCCCAAAAAATTTACATTTTTAAAAAGGGTAAAAGCAGAAAATACCCCCCAATATTTGAAGCCCAATTTCTCCCGAGTACGGCGATACCCCATATGTGACCCTTAACTGTTGCCTTGAAATACGACAGGGCTCCAAAGTGAGAGCGCCATGTGCATTTGAGGCCTAAATTAGGGATTGCATAGGGGTGGACATAGGGGTATTCTACGCCAGTGATTCCCAAACAGGGTGCCTCCAGCTGTTGCAAAACTCCCAGCATGCCTGGACAGTCAACGGCTGTCCGACAATACTGGGAGTTGTTGTTTTGCAACAGCTGGAGGCTCCGTTTTGGAAACCATGGCGTACCAGATGTTTGTCATTTTTATTGGGGAGGGGGGCTGTGTAGGGGTATGTGTATATGTAGTGTTTTTTTACTTTTTATTTTATTTTTTGTGGTAGTGTTGTGTAGTGTTTTTAGGGTACAGTCGCACGGGCGGGGGTTCACAGTAGTTTCTCGCTGGCAGTTTGAGCTGTTGCAGAAAATTTGCTGCAGCTCAAACTTGCAGCCGGATACTTACTGTAATCCTCCGCCCATGTGAGTGTACCCTGTACATTCACATTGGGGGGGACATCCAGCTGTTGCAAAACTAAAACTCCCAGCATGCACTGACAGACTGTACATGCTGAGAGTTTTAGTTTTGCAACAGCTGTAGGCACACTGGTTATGTATCACGGAATTTGTGACCTTACTCAGTGTTTCAAAACCAGTGTGCCTCCAGCTGTTGCAAAACTACAACTCCCAGCATGTACGGTGCATGGTGTAAGGTGACTGCTGGGAGTTGTAGTTTGCAACTGCTGGAGGCACACCGGTCGTGAAACACTGAGTTAGGTAAAAAAAAAACTCTAAGTTTCACAACCAGTGTGCCTTCAGCTGTTGCAAAACTACAACTCTCAGCAGTCACCGACAGTCAACGGGCATGCTGGGAGTTGTAGTTATGCAACCAGCAGATGCACCACTACAACTCCCAGCATGCACTTTAGCTGTTTGTGCAAGCTGGGAGTTGTAGTTATACAACAGCTGAAGGTACACTTTTCCATAGAAATAATGTGCCTCCAGCTGTTGCAAAACCATAAGTCCCAGCATGCCCATAAGGGAATGCTGGGAGTTGTGGTGGTCTGCCTCCTGCTGTTGCATAACTACAGCTCCCAGCATGCCCTTTTTGCATGCTGGGAGCTGTTGCTAAGTAACAGCAGGAGGCTGTAACTCACCTCCTGCTGTTGCTTCATCGCTGGACTGTCCCTCGCCGCCGCCGTCGCTCCTGGGGCCCCGATCCCAACATGGACGCCGGGGATCGGGGTCCCCAGCACCCGGGGTCGTCTTCCCGCACCCGCTCACGCCCTCCGGAAGAGGGGCGGAGCGGGTGCGGGAGTGACGCCCGCAGCAGGCGCCCTGATTGGTCGGCCGGTATTGGGGGGCATAATGGTCGCCGACATTGGGGGGCATAATGACCCCCCTGGGCGATATGCCGGGATGCCTGCTGAACGATTTCAGCAGGCATCCGGCTCCGGTCCCCAACCGGCTAGCGGTGGGGGCCGGAATTCCCACGGGCGTATGGATACGCCCTGCGTCCTTAAGAACTCGGGATGCAGGGCGTATCCATACGCCCTGCGTCCTTAAGAGGTTAAAGACCAAGACTTTAATGTGCACACTCTAAAAGAAGCAAATAACATAGTAGAAATAATAAAATGGATGAAAAGGGTTCACATCAGCATTAACCCGTTTAGGACCCATGACGTAACGGTACGTCCCGACACCCTGGGTCTTAAGGACCCATGACGTACAGTTACGTCATGGGCCGGTCCGGTCCCCGCCCCTCCTATCCCTGCTATTGGTGGTCTAGACGCGACCACCAATAGCAGATCGGGGGCGGGGGGGGTTTACTTTCGTTTTCCCCGTCCTGCCATCCCACAATAGGCGGGGCAGGACGGAGAAACGACGGGGACCGGCGCCGAAGATCCACTTACCGATCCGGGCGGGCGACGGAGGCTGCGGGCGACGGAGATCGGCGGGCGGCGATGACGTGCGGCTGGATCCGACGGAAGCCGGTGAGTTGCCTAGCAACATCTGGAGGGTACAGTTTGAGACCATTATACAGTGGTCTCTAACTGTAGCCATCCAGATGTTGCAAAACTACAACTCCCAGCATGCCCAGACAGCTGTTTGGGCATGCTGGAATATGTAGTTTTGCAACAGCTGGAGGGCTACAGTTTGAGACCACTATATAGTGGTCCCTAAACTGTAGCCCTCCAGATCTTGCAAAACGACAACTCCTAGCATGCTCAAACAACTGTTTGCTGTCAGGGCATGCTGGGAATTGTAGTTTTGCAACAGCTGGAGGACCACAGTTTGGAGATCACTTTGCAGTGTTCTCTAAGACTGTAGCCCTCCAGATGTTGCAAAACTGTAAATCCCAGCATGTCCTAACAGCAATCAGCTGTCTTGGCATGCTGGGAGTTGTAGTTGCGTACCTCCAGCTATTGCATAACTACTTCTCCCAGCATGCCCATCGGCGATCAGTATATGCTCGGAGTTGTAGTTTTGCAACAGCTGGAGGCACACTGGTTAGAAAATGCTGAGTTAGGTAACAGAACCTAACTGAAGGTTTTCCAACCAGTGTGCCTCCAGCTGTTGCAAAAGTACAACTCCCAGCATGCACGGTCTGTCAGTACATGCTGGGAGTTGTAGTTTTGAAACAGCTGGAGGTTTGCCCCCCCCCCCCATGTGAACGTACAGGGTACATTCACACGGGCAGGCTTACAGTAAGTTTCCTGCTTCAAGTTTGGGCAGCGGCAAATTTTTCGCCGCAGCTCAAACTCCTAGCGTGAAACTCACCGTAACACGTCAGTGTGAATGTACCCTAAAAACACTACACTAAACTAACACATAATAAAGAGTAAAACACTACATATACACCCCCTTACACTGTCCCCCCCCGCCCCCCCCAATAAAAATGAAAACCGTATTGTATGTAAGTGTTTCCAAAACGGAGCCTCCAGCTGATGCAAAACAACAGCTCCCAGCATTTCCGGACAGCCACTGACTGTCCAGGCATGCTGGGAATTTAGCAACAGCTGGAGGCACCCTGTTTGGGAATCACTGGCGTAGAATACCCCTATGTCCACCCCTATGCGATCCCTAATTTAGTCCTCAAATGCGCATGGCGCTCTCTCACTTTGGAGCCCTGTCGTATTTCAAGGAAACAGTTTAGGGCCACATATGGGGTATCTCCGAACTCGGGAGAAATTGCACTACAAATATTGGGGGGCTTTTTCTCCTTTTACCCCTTATGAAAATGAAAAGTTGGGGCTACACCAGCTTGTTAGTGTAAAAAAAAAAAAATTACACTAACATGCTGGTGTTGCCCCATACTTTTTATTTTCACAAGCGTTAAAAGGAAAAAAAGACCCCCAAAATTTGTAACGCACTTCTCCTGAGTACAGAAATACCCCATATGTGGGCGTAAAATGCTCTGTGGGCACACAACAAGGCTCAGGAGTGAGAGTGCACTATGTACATTTGAGGCCTAAATTGGTGATTTGCACAGGGGTGGATGATTTTACAGCGGTGATTTTTTTTTTTTTTTTTTACATATGCAAAAGTCGTGAAACCCCCTGTGGGGTATTACGGCTCACTTTATTCCTTGTTACGTTCCTCAAGGGGTCTAGTTTCCAAAATGGTATGCCATGTGGGGTTTTATTGCTGTTCTGGCACCATAGGGGCTTCCTAAATGCGACATGCCCCCCAAAAACTATTTCAGAAAAACGTACTCTCCAAAATCCCCTTGTCGCTCCTTCGCTTCTGAGCCCTCTACTGCGCCCGCCGAACACTTTAAATAGACATATGAGGTATGTGCTTACTCGAGAGAAATTGGGCTACAATAGTATAAATTTGCTCCTTTTACCCCTTGTAAAAATTCAAAAATTGGGTCTACAAGAACATGCGAGTGTAAAAAATGAAGATTGTGAATTTTCTCCTTCACTTTGCTGCTATTCCTGTGAAATACCTAAAGGGTTAAAACACTTACTGAATGTCATTTTGAATACTTTGGGGGGTGCAGTTTTTATAATGGGGTCATTTGTGGGGTATTTCTAATATGAAGACCCTTCAAATCCACTTCAAACCTGAACTGGTCCCTGAAAAATTGTGAGTTTGAAAATTTTGTGAAAAATTGGAAAATTGCTGCTGAACTTTGAAGCCCTCTGGTGTCTTCCAAAAGTAAAAACACGTCAATTTTATGATGCAAACATAAAGTAGACATATTGTATATGTGAATCAAAATTTTTTTTATTTGGAATATCCATTTTCCTTACAAGTAGAGAGCTTCAAAGTTAGAAAAATGCAAAATTTTAAAATTTTTCATCAAATTTTGGGATTTTTCACCAAGAAATGATGCAAGTTACCATAAAATTTTACCACTATGTTAAAGTAGAATATGTCACGATAAAACATTCTCGGAATCAGAATGATAACTAAAAGCATTCCAGAGTTATTAATGTTTAAAGTGACAGTGGTCAGATGTTCAAAAAATGGCCGGGTCCTACAGTGAAAAATGGCTGGGTCCTTAAAGGGTTAAAGGGGTACTCCAGGGAATAACTTTTTTTTTTTTTTAAATGAACTGGTTCCAGAAAGTTAAACATTTTTTTAAATCACTTCTATTAAAAAATATTTACCCTTCCAGTACTTATTAGCAGCTGTATGCTACAGAGGAAATTATTTTCTTTTTGAATTTCTTTTTTGTCTTGTCCACAGTGCTCTCAGTTGACACCACTGTCCATGTCAGGAACTGTCCAGAGCAGCATAGGTTTTCTATGGGGATTTTCTCCTGCTCTTGACAGTTCCTGATACGGGCATCAGGTGTTAGCAGAGAGCACTGTGGACTAGACAAAAAAGAAATTCAATAAGTATAGAATTTTCTCTGTAGCATACAGCTGCTAATAAGTACTGGAAGGGTAAAGATTTTTTAATAGAGGTAAATTACAAATCTGTTTAACTTTCTGGCACCAGTTAATTTAAAAAAAAAATTCCACTGGAGTACCCCTTTAAGCTCTGTCCAGAGGAGCTCCACTAACTCAGTCTCTTAAAAGTACACGAGTTGAGTGGGAAAAAAAAACCTGCATGTCCTAATTTTTCTCTGCTCAACTCCTGTGAAGCAACAGACACCAGACGGAAACCTGACTGTCCCCATTAAAAGTCACTGGGATGCACTGCACATGGCGGAAAATCCATGCGGAAATTCAGTTTTCCGCGGTCTGGAAAAAAATAAGTCTGGTCTTATATTTTTCTGGACTTCGGCTGTGGAACAGTCCCATTATGGAACAGACACTGTCCATAATGGGAAGTGTAGTAGGAGATACAGGTCCTGCTGGGGAAGCAGGCGGCATTGTGCCACGATCCTCGGCCAGCCATCTATATGAAAAACAATGATCTACAATGTATAATTTTAAAAAACCTGAATGGCCAATTGATGCCATCCATTCAGGGCTCTTGGCAGGGTATTTGAATTTGTGAAAGTAAAATATACATCGCTGGGGAGCTGAGGGGCGGCATGCCGCTCGCTCCGCAGGTTAATAACTTATGATCACAGCGGGTCTCAGAATTGAGAAACATGTAGAAGTTGGCAATATAATGTATATTTTAAAGTGATAACCGGGTCGGGCAGGCTATAAAGTGGCAACTGCAGTGCCGAACATTTAAGTGAGAGGAGTGATTACTCAATTTCATACTAACTAATAGCCCTCGCCTGTATCAGTTTTTAACAATTTTCTGGGGACACTTTGTATTTTGTAATACATACAATTAAAGTTATATTTTTGGGGTTGAACCAATAGGGTTAGTGTTTTACCCCGGGCTGCAGCCCTGGGGTTAGGAAATTATATGAACTATAATATATTTATATATAATTATATATAGTTTTGCAACAGCTGGAGGCACCCAGGTTAGAAAACACTGGTCTATTCACAGCAAAGCATGGATGACAGCACAACCGTGCTTCAATTGGTGGGGGGTTGATGTGTGGAAGGGATAAAAATGACCTCACACTTACAAACATGGTACTATGGAATTTGTAGTTTGGGATTTCCAACAGGAAATAGCCATTTCACAAAAAGCTAGCCACAGTTTTATGGTAATCTCACAACATAGCCATTTAGCCCCAAGACAAGCGCAGATCCTTCCTAAGCATGTCCACCACTGTCTGGCAGGTAAGTACTAAAAACTCCTTATGGTGGATAACCCCTTTAATGGTAAGGGATATGGCTTGAAATGTGACAAAGTGCATCAAGATTGCAACAACATTGGGGCAAAATTTTACACAGGATTAATTTAATTGTATGATGTTTATTTAATTTTACACTGTTAGCTAAAATGGTTTGGAAATGCAGAGATAAAATTAACAGACCGGTTATTCAAGGATCAATATGATTTTATCAAGTTTAGAATTTATTTATTAAATATGTGTAGCATATCCTTGGTAAGACCATCATATGGTATTGTCAGTAATATATCTTGATCAAAGGGGTAGTAGAATAATAGCTGGAGAAATAATGAATCACCCTGTCTGAGTTGATAGTAAAAAGGCAATTACAGAATTACATTAGGGTGTCCAGACCCATTGGGGGAGATTTATCAAAACCTTTCCAGAGGAAAAGTTGCTGAGTGACCCATAGCAACCAATCAGATCGCTCCTTTCATTTTTCAGAGGCCTTTTCAAAAATGAAAGAAGCAATCTGATTGGTTTCTATAGGCAACTCAGCAATTTTTTCTCTGGACAGGTTGTGATAAATCTCCCCCATTGGGTTTTTAACTGGGTATTCAAGAATATTTTGTGTCTATTCTTAATAAATTATGCCATTATATTATAAGCCAAGGACATTCTAAAAGCCTTAGTCACAGTGATCCAAAACTAGATAGAGATCACACTGCAGTTGAACATTGTAGGCCGATTTCACTTGTGAATATGGTTTTTAAAATATGGACCGTGATTATTGCTAACAGATTTAATAGAATAGCTTAGTATATAATAGAGAGAGATCAGGTAGCAGCTGTGCTGAACTGGCAAGCACCATAATGTTAGAAAAATAATGAAAAAAATTATAGAGAAAAATAGAGAAAAAAATACCTGCAATAGTTGTATTAGCCATAGAAAATACTAGACTATTTTAGTTGCCCTTACATTGATGCATCTTTAGATAAAAATCGTGTATGGGGAGAAATTGTGGGAGTTTGAGCAGATCAAGATTACTAGGATTACTACAAGGTAACTAGGAAGGATGCCCATAATCGCTGGCAACATTTATATTAGCAATAGAAACACTAGCCATAATGATTAGACAAAATATTTCAGGGATTAAAGTAGGAAAGAGAGAATATAAATTAAGTCTATATGCTGATGATATTATTTTTCCATTAACTAAACCGCTTACTTTGTTGCCTAATTTAATTAAAACATTGGAGGATTTTAGAGTGTTATCAGGTTTGTGTATAAATACAGATAAGTCTGAGATAATGTACAGCAATGTAAATGAGCAATTGAGAAAATTGACAGATCTGAATTTTAGCTTTTTGAAGAGAGATGATGAAAAAAGGAAGAGGGTTTGGAACAACAAGCAGATTTCTCCATTGGGGAAAAAATGCACTCAATATAAATGGTAATGGTACCCAAAATGTTGTGATAACTCATTAGAACTCCTAGAAGATATTTCCTATTTGAAAAAAAACAAGTATATTAAGAAAAGTTATGATCTTGGGTAACAGATTAGGTGGAGATCAGTTTGTTCCAAATGTACACAAGAAGGACAGTTGATGACAGTTAACTCTGATAAAAGTAGGCCACTTTTAGTAGGGTTTGAGGAAGACCTTATGAAGCTACAATTTTGATTATTGGTAATTTGGACACTAAGGAGGGCATTCATCAAGAGTGGTGTAGGTGAACGTGTTTTTACCCCATTAATTTATGTGGTGTAAACTGTGTACCTGCACCAAAATTATTACATGGTGTAGGTCATGTGATAAATCTGGTGCTAATCACATTTCTTACTTCAGAACACCACTTTGTACGTCACCCCTCTGCGACTTTTTGTGCTATTTATCCCGTGTGACAAAATGTGCAACTTTTTAACTTTTTACTGCTGTTTGCAGTCAGTTTGTAAGCCAAGACAGGGTGTAGAGTTGCGCCTAAGTTAGCGCAGTTGTGATTAAAGATGCAATAAACTGAAAAGTCACACATCATAAATTCCTGGCCACTGCATGATATCCACTGAAATCACCACTTGTTCCTTTTACAAAACCTTCTAAAGCAAAAATCGCAATGAAAAGTCTCAAAACATCATCTGAGACAAACTGTGTGACAAATGTAAGGGTAAAGTCAGGTAAAACCAATCATAAATTCACCCATGAAAGTAAATGTGTAGCCGATGTAATTAATTTAATAAATGTTTCACTGTCTATTTTTGTGCATTTTAACCCTTAGGGACTCAGTCTATTTTCACCTTACAGGGGTACTGGTGCCAGAAAGTTAAACAGATTTGTAAATTACTTCTATTAAAAAAATCTTAATTCTTCCAGTACTTATTAGCTACTGAATACTACAGAGGAAATGATTTTCTTTTTGGAACACAGAGCTCTCTGCTGACATCATGACCACAGTGCTCTCTGCTGACAACTCTGTCCATTTTAGGAACTGTCCAGAGCAGCATATGTTTGCTATGGGGATTTTCTCCTACTCTGCACAGTTCTTAAAATGGACTGAGATGTCAGCAGAGAGCACTGTGTTCATGATGTCAGCAGAGAGCTCTGTGTTCCAAAAAGAAAACCATTTCCTCTGTAGTATTCAGCAGCTAATAAGTTCTGGAAGGATTAAGATTTTTTAATAGAAGTAATTTACAAATCTATAGAAATAAATAAGTGGAAGTGCAGCTCACAAAAAAATTTGTCGAGGTATGAATGGATAGTACTTACACCGCAAAGTACAATGTGATTAAAATAAAGTAGATATATAGGGGTCCCATTCACCTCTAGACTAATACCAGAAAAACTGATACATGACGATAATATATATATAATAAAGATTGGAACTGTGCTTCAGATTTATGATGAAAACAAATTGTTTTTATTCATAGATATTTATATAAAATAACCGCTAATAAAGTATCTTAGACATGACAATAATAGCAAAATATGTAACAATAACTCCTTACACAGGGCCCTTGTGTGGAGAAAAAGGTAACAATGATTTTAAAAAATATCAATGGTTTTAAAAATATATATAAAATATTGTGATACCGCAGAAGTCTTAAATCCAGTAATCCAGCATAAAGGTGATGCAGTTAAGCAGGTTAAACATGTATCCAAGTCCGCATTTAGATAAATTTATGCAGCATATATTTACCGGCTTATAGCAATAGATGTGCCGAGCTTTGGAGCTGGGGTTCCTGATCGTCCTATAGAGGCTGATATGCGCTGGCGTGCCCAGCTTCTACGATACTTCTACTGAGGAAAGGGTCAATATCCAGTACTCTGAAACGCGTCTAGAGTTATTTTTACCGCAACATCACCGCTATAAAAAACTATTGCATTGTTACCGCAGTCTAGCAAAGCATTTCTGCTATCTATCCAGCCGCTCATGTTGAGCTACCACTGCTCTCACTAATCCAGCTGTCAGCATTTAGTTACCACCGCTCTCACCAACAGCATTCACCGGGCTGACATCCAGCGTTGCAAAGCTGACGTCACATGCCCAGAATCCCTCCACGAGGTCTGTTTCCACCATCGGAGTTTGATCATCTACCTCCGTGTCCGGCGGGATTGCTAGGTTTGCGGCTAGCGGACTAGCCGCCGGTGCGCACGCCAGCACCTATCAGCCTCTATAGGACAATCAGGAACCCCAGCTCCAAAGCTCGGCACATCTATTGCTATAAGCCGGTAAATATATGCTGCATAAATGTATCTAAATGCGGACTTGGATACATGTTTAACCTGCTTAACTGCATCACCTTTATGCTGGATTACTGGATTTAAGACTCTTCTGCGGTATCACAATATTTTATATATATTTTTAAAACCATTGATATTTTTTAAAATCATTGTTACCTTTTTCTCCACACAAGTGCCCTGTGTGAGGAGTTATTGTTACATATTTTGCTATTATTGTCATGTCTAAGATACTGTATTAGCGGATATTTTATATAAATATCTATGAATAAAAACAATTTGTTTTCATCATAAATCTGAAGCACAGTTCCAATCTTTATTATATATATATTATCATCATGTATCAGTTTTTCTGGTATTAGTCTAGAGGTGAATGGGACCCCTATATATCTAATTTACAAATCTGTTTAACTTTCTGGTACCAGTTGATTTAAATGTTTCTTTTTCACAAGGGGTAATAGGAGAAAATGGACCCCAAAATTTAAAGCCCAATTTCTCCTCATTAAGAAAACGCCCCATATGTGGAGGTTAAGTGCTCGGCTGGCGCACTACAATGTTCAGAAGACAAGGAGCAAAATATGGCTTTTTGAAAGAGAATTTTGCTGAAATGGTTTTTGGGGGGCATGTTGCATTTAGGAAGCCGCCATGGTGCCAGAACAGCAAAAAAAAAAACACATGGCATACTATTTTGGAAACTACACCCCTCAAGGAATGTAACAAGGGGTATAGTGAGCCTTAACACCCCACAGGGATTTTTTGAACAGTGGGCCATAAAAGTGAAAAATTAGATTTTTTGCACTATATTGATAGTGTTACCCCAAATGTTTCATTTTCACATTGGATTATAGGGCAAAACGCACCCACAATTTGTAGTGCAATTTCTCCTGAGAAAGAAAATACCCCAAATGTGGATATAAAGTGCGTTGCGGGCGCACTGCACCATTGGGCTTTTGGAGTGAAGAGTTTGTTGGAATTAAAGTCGGGAGCAATGTGCGTTTACAAAGCCCCCATTGTGCAAGAACAGCAGTAACCCCACACATGTGACACCATTTTGGAAACTAAACCCCTCAAGGAACGTAGCAAGGGTTATAGTGAGTACTAACACCTGTTTTTTAGCAAGGGTTATCGTGAGTACTTACACCTGTTTTTTAAACAGTGGGCCGTAAAAGTGAAAGAATTGATTTTTAAGACTGAATTGTTGGTATTAACCACATTTTTTTAAGTTTTACAAGTAGTAAGAGAAAAAAATCTCCACAAAATTTGTAGCCCAAGATATTAACAGAGGCAACGGAATTTTTTTTTTTTTTCATTTTTTTTTTTTAAGACAATGTACTATGGAATGGTACATTGGAGTCAAATTCTGGGGAATTAAAATCAGGGAAAAGGGTTCAAATTTAGTGCCCCGTGTAAGTGTGATACTCCCTGAAGCAATCCTTAATGCAGAGGCCCGGATGATCGGGGCAAGTGTCGCATTGAGTGGTGGTGTCCTTCTGAATCCTCCTCTTGCAACACACTCTGCATTTTTTCTGGGATCATCCCTTCTTTCCAGTGTGGGGGACCTCACCTGGAAAGTGTTGGCCGGGGACGATCCGGGGCACTGAAGTTCCAGAGGTGCTCTGACCCGCTCATTGGTGGTAACCAAAGATGAGGGCCTTTAGAACTACCTCTTGGAACTCCAGGAATGTCACTGTGTTGCCAGCGTACTGGGACATTACAAAAGAGTTGTACATGGCAACCTGTACCATGTAGACCGCAACTTTTTTTGTACCATGCCCGTGTTTTCCGCATGGCGTTATATGGCTTGAGGACTTGATGAGAAAGATCAACTCCCCCCATATACCGATTGTAGTCCAGAACACAATCGGGCTTGAAGACCGGTCCCACTGCACCTCGCACAGAGACAGGGGTGCTGCCGTTCCCATGAATTGTGGACAGCATAAGGACATCCCTCATATCCTTATACCTGACCAACAACAGGTTTTCATGGGAAAAGGCACGGGACTCACCCCGGGGGATAGAAATTTGGAGGGGATAGGAAGGAAGGCCTCTTTGATTCTTCCGGACTGTCCCACAAGCGCCTGTGGTTCTGGCGGCTAGGGATGTGAAGAGAGGGATACTAGTATAAAAGTTATCCACGTAAAGGTGGTAACCTTTATCTAGCAATGGGTGCAAAAGGCCCCAAACTATTTTCCCGCTAACACCCAGAGTGGGGGGACATTCTGGGGATTCAATACGGGAATCTCATCCCTCATACACCAAAATCTTGCAAGTGTACCCTGAGGTACTCTCGCAAAGTTTATACATCTTCATGCCATACCGTGCTCACTTGGTAGGGATGTATTGCCAGAAGCTGAGTCTCCCCTTAAAGCTGATGAGAGGCTCATCAATAGTGACCTCCCTTCCAGGGACATAGGCCCCCCAAAATTTGGCCCTGAAGTGATTGATGACCAGCCTGATTTTATACAGGCGGTCATACGCGAGATCAGTTCAGGGGGGACATGCCTCATTATCAGCATAATGCAAACATTTCTGAATGGCCTCAAACCTGGGATGGGTCATGGCCATACTGTAGAGCAGGGTCTGGTAGAGGATGTCCCCGCTCCAGTATTGCCTGACCTTTTGCTTTTTAACTAGGCCCATATGCAGCACGAGGCCCCAAAAGGTCCTAATTTCAGCTGTACTGACTGGGAACTAGTCACCAGGCCTAGCTAAAAAGGAGCACAGGTTTGCGGTGACGAACTGTGCGCGTACAGATTAGTCTGGTCAACCATCAGATTGACAAAGTCGTCACTGAAAAAAACCCTGAAATAGTCTATTTCAGTGAACCCGACTATGTCAATCTTGATTCCTGAGTCGCCAACAAACTCAGGAATCACGGGCTCGTGGTCCGTTGGCTAAGTCCAGACAAGTTTGCTGGTACCAGGCACCAGTAAACTTGGCTGGGGGGCTTGACTAGTATGAGCGCCAGGGGGACTCATACTAGCATGGGGCACAGGGTTAGGAGCAGAGGAGGTTTGTGGCCTTGGTGGCTCATCATCAGAACTAGAAGATGGGGACATCGAGGAAATACGGGGGTCTTTCTCGTCCTCTGAGGCGCTTTCAGTGTCAAAGGCAAGTATGGCATATGCCTCCTCCGCTGAAAACGCTCTGCCGGCCATTTCCCTGCTCTAATGGGGATGGGGGGTGTGCATGTGTGTGGAAAAAACTTTATTAGTGTATGTGCTGCGTGTGGTGTGGTGCGAGACTACCCCCCTAACCCGCCCTAACCTAACTAAACCTACCCTAACAGAAAAAAAATTAACTAAAAAGGGAAAAAAGGGGGGGGGGGGGGAAACAACAAAAGACTTCTAGCGCAAAAAAAGCTATGCGCCCCCCCCCCCCCCCCAAAAAAAGCATTTATCTAATTAGTGGTGTGCACACTGATTAGCACTTAATGGTGGCAGGGAGCGCAGAAGTCAGTGGGGGTTCCGGCCACTCAGCCCAGAATAGTGGCTGGTGGCACGTACAAACCCCCACACAAAATACATAAAAAATAAAATAAAAAAACGCTTAACCCCAAAAAAATGCACCCGCCTGAACCCTAAAAAAAAAATGCTGATCAATGATAAGTCACAGACAGCGGTGGGGCAGGCCGCACACAGAGGTACGATCCGTCCACACAGTACAGGCCTGCTATTGGTGGCATGGACCGCCTATAGGTGCAAAAAAATAAAATGTAAAAGATTTTTATTGCTAAGAGGGCCCAGCCACACATTTAGCAAAAAAAAAAAAAAAGGTCTGCACCCAAAAAAAAAACACTGGCGCAGACCGCAGTGACCCTGTAGGGCCCAGGTCACGCAGCTAAAGGTGCTGCGGACCTGCAGACACCTACAGATGTGCATTGAAAAAAATGTATTATTTTTTTTTTACCTCATGAACTCTCTCCCTGCCTAATCTAAAACTGTCCTTAAATGCTGCTGTGCCAGAGGGGCACAGAACAATGCCAGATGGCACTTTTTGGACTGTGAGGGGGGAGATACAGGACGGAGCTCCACTCTGATGATGCTGATCAGAGCGGAGCAACATGCTCCTGCTCTCCTCCCTCCTTCTCATACACTGTGATTGGTGCGGTCACTACGGCCACCCAATCACATCTGTACTGGGGGGGGGGGGGGGGTGGCAACACTGTCACCTCCCAGTATAGTACGGATGGTGATCGGTGGTGTATACTACACCACTGATCACCATCCTTATCCGGGTCATCGGGTTTGTATTTGCCGGCGATCTGGACCCATCCCAGTCCGGTGCCCACCCTGTGAGCGGCGGGGACCGGAAATGCTCAGGGTGTACAGATACGCCCTGAGTCCTTAAGGATCGGGGATGCAGGGCGTATGCATACATCCTGCGTCTCTAAGAGGTTAAACCTTATTTACATAAAGCTATTCATAGGATGGTTTTACAATACATAAAAAAATATGAACCATTAAAAAAGGATCCAAGTAGACATGCAGTAGAAATGGGGAACTTTCTCCTGTAGGTTTGATTGAATTTCCTAAGAAGCCATACAGGTATTTTATACCAAAGCTCACAAGTTTAATTGTAGCAGGGAGGGGTTTTAATACAGCACCATTGTCCTAAAACTTAGATTGGAATCTGAGTCCCCACACTGGAGGGAAGCCCATCATGCCTAAAGGACACAGATGATTTTTTTTGGCAAAGTGATTATAAATAAGCAGTAAGTATTGATGCTAGGAGAATTTTTATCCACTTTCCACAGGAATGGGTACAGATGTAGAGGCTGTTAGTCCTCAATTGTGTTGTACAGATGGCCACGCCCCCTCTAATAGGCTCGCATTGAGGGGGCAGAGCCATGATGTCACGATACTCCGCCCTCTGTATCATGCAGTGATCACTTGGGGAGCTGCAGGAGAGATTGCAGGGGGGTCCCCAGCAGCGGGACCCCAGCGATCAGACATCTTATCTCCTATCCTTTGGATAGGGGATAAGATGTCTAGGGGCGGAGTACCCGTTTATCTAAACTTATATTTTAACCCCTTAAGGACGCAGGACGTAAATGTACGTCCTGGTGAGGTGGTACTTAACGCACCAGGACGTACATTTACGTCCTAAGCATAACCGCGGGCATCGGAGCGATGCCCGTGTCATGCGCGGCTGATCCCAGCTGCTGATCCCAGCAGCGATCTCTCGGGCGTCCGCCATTAACCCCTCAGGTGCCGGGATCAATACAGATCCCGGCATCTGCAGCAGTTCGCCATTTAAATGAACGATCGGATCGCCCGCAGCGCTGCTGCGGGGATCCGATCATTCATAACGCCGCACGGAGGTCCCCTCTCCTTCCTCCATGTGGCTCCCGGCGTCTCCTGCTCTGGTCTGTGATCGAGCAGACCAGAGCAGGAGATGACCGATAATACTGATCTGTTCTATGTCCTATACATAGAACAGATCAGTATTAGCAATCATGGTATTGCTATGAATAGTCCCCTATGGGGACTATTCAAGTGTAAAAAAAAATGTAAAAAAATGTAAAAGTAAAAAAAAAGTGAAAAATCCCCTCCCCCAATAAAAAAGTAAAACGTCAGTTTTTTCCTATTTTACCCCCAAAAAGCGTAAAAAAACATTTTTTATAGACATATTTGGTATCGCCGCGTGTGTAAATGTCCGAACTATTAAAATAAAATGTTAATGATCCCGTACGGTGAACGGCGTGAACGAAAAAAAATAAAAAAAAAGTCCAATACTTTTTTAATACATTTTATAAAAAAAAAATTATTAAAAATGTATTAAAAGTTTTTTATATGCAAATGTGGTATCAAAAAAAAGTACAGATCATGGCGCAAAAAATGAGCCCCCATACCGCCACTTATACGGAAAAATAAAAAAGTTAGAGGTCATCAAAATAAAGGGATTATAAACGTACTAATTTGGTTAAAAAGTTTGTGATTTTTTTTAAGCGCAACAATAATATAAAAGTATATAATAATGGGTATCATTTTAATTGTATTGACCCTCAGAATAAAGAACACATGTCATTTTTACCATAAATTGTACGGCATGAAAACAAAACCTTCCAAAATTAGCAAAATTGCGTTTTTCGTTTTAATTTCCCCACAAAAATAGTGTTTTTTGGTTGCGCCATACATTTTATGATATAATAAGTGATGTCATTACAAAGGACAACTGGTCGCGCAAAAAACAAGCCCTCATACTAGTCTGTGGATGAAAATATAAAAGAGTTATGATTTTTAGAAGGCGAGGAGGAAAAAATGAAAACGTAAAAATTAAATTGTCTGAGTCCTTAAGGCCAAAATGGGCTGAGTCCTTAAGGGGTTAATAGTTCGGACATTTACGCACGAGGCGGTGTTTTGTTTATTTTTTATTACATTATTTTATTTAAAACATGGGAAAAGGGGGGTGATTTAAACTTTGATTAGGGAAGGGGTTAATTACTTTAAAAAATTGTCTCCATAGGGGGCGCTATAACATGCAATCTGTAAATTGCATACACTGTTCAATGCTATGCCATAGCATTGATCAGTGTTATTGGTGCTCTGCTGCTCTAGCCTGCCATCGCTGGCCTGAGCCTCAGAGAACCGAACGGATGGCGAGGAGGCAGGTAAGGGCCCTCCTACTGTCCACTCAGCTGATCGGAACCAGCGATTTTGCCACGGATGTCCCGATCAGCTGCCCTGAGCTAACCGGTATCATTAACCCCGAACTTTAGATGCCGCGATAAAATTTGATCATGTCGTTTAAAGGCATCAGCATGATCGGGAATGCCCAGCATTAACTGTGGGTCCTGGCTGCTCTGCTTTAAACCCCAGTAACAGGACCAGGGTGTACAGGTACGCCCTTGGTCCTTAAGTAGGAGGGCACAACAGTGTACCTGTACGCCCTTCGTCCTAAAGGGATTAAGTGCAGCTTGATTTTTTTTATTTTAGACAAGATCTCAACTTAACAAAATGTGAAAAAAGTACTTGTTTGGAAATATTTTTCTGGTTGAACGGTAAGAAAAATTGGCTATTGTGTCGACGGTTTATTTCTGAAATACATTAGATTATATTTATGTGACAGGTTGAGATAGCAAACAGGTTGCTTAAGTTAATGGCTGCATCTTTTTGGATATCCAGGTTAGCTAATCATAACAGTTATTTATTTAGATTATTTTTGTGGAACAAAGACACTGAATTGCGTTGAAAAATTATTCCTGCCTCCTCTGCTAAGGTTTATGAAGTTGATGAACTATGTGCCCCTCTCTGTAATACTATACCGAAGAAAGTGACTGGGAGGTTAATGCCTGCAGCTGCAGTAAAAATCCTTTTCAGTGAAAAAAACAATGCTCTCCGTCCACGAGAACGCTGATGTGACTAAGAGGATGTTAAATGCTGCTTGAATGCATCTTTCTCTGCCGTAACACACACACACACCGGCTGTCCATCCTATCTCTCTGCAGTGTAATGAATGAAGTGGCTGGCCGCAATATGGCTGCCGATTATATAGGGCTGTGACATCACAGGGGTGACTGGCTGCTGATAGGATGCATCCTGCATGTGATTCAGGGTCATACTGCCTACTTCCCTTTCCGCCTTGCCTTCCCGTCTTCCCAGCATCCCTTGCCCCATGTACTGACATGTGGATCCACCATTTTAGATGCCCTGGAGACTGGAATGCTGTAAAATGGAGTTTAATGAAGCGATTTGTGTGATAGAATCGCGGCGATATTCGCATTCGTTGTGAATAGAATATTTCCTGAAATTCATAACAAATTCGGGTTCATCATCTTTGATTCGCTCATCTCTAGTTGGCACCCCAGAAAAGTATTGCAGTAACACATTTTTTGCTATACATGTTTATTCCCTCTGGGTGCATTGGAACTAAACCAAAAAAGGGAGGGAAAAAAAAGCAAATTGGACATAAAGTTACACCAAACTCCAAAATGGGCTGGACAAAATTATTGGCACCCTTTCAAAATTGTGGAAAAATAAGATTGTTTCAAGCATGTGATGCTCCTTTAAACTCACCTGGGGCAAGTAACAGGTTTGGGCAATATAAAAATCACACCTGAAATGCAGATAAAAAAGAGAGAAGTTCACTTAGTCTTTTGCCATGTTTGTCTGTGTGTGTCACACTAAGCATGGACAACAGAAAGAGGAGAAGAAAACTGTCTGAGGACTTGAGAACCAAAATTGTGCAAAAATATCAACAATCTCAAGGTTACAAGTCCATCTCCAGAGATCAAGATTTGCCTTTGTCCACAGTGTGCAACATTATCAAGAAGTTTGCAACTCATGGCACTGTAGCTAATCTGCCTGGGTGTGGACAGAAGAGAAAAATTGATGAAAGAAGTCAACGCAGGATAGTCCGGATGGTGGATAAGCAGCCCCAAACAAGTTCCAAAGATATTCAAGCTGTCCTGCAGGCTCAGGGAGCATCATTGTCAGCGCGAACTATCCATCAATATTTAAATGAAATGAAACGCTATGGAAGGAGACCCAGGTGAACCCCACTGCTGACACAGAGACATAAAAAGGCAACACTACATTTTGCCAAAATAAACTTGAGTAAGCCAAAATCCTTCTGGGAAAATGTCTTGTGGATGGATGAGACCAGGATAGAGCTTTTTGGTAAAGCACATCATTCTACTGTTTACCGAAAATGGAATGAGGCCTGCAAATTAAAGTACACAGTACCTACAGTGAAGTATGGTGGAGGTTCAATGATGTTTTGTGGTTGTTTTGCTGCACTGTGTGCCTTGAATGTGTGCAAAGCATCATGAATTCTGAAGATTGCCAATGGATTTTGTGTCAGAAAGCTGGGTTTGCGTCCGAGATCTTGGGTCTTCCAGCAGGACAATAACCCAAACATACGTTAAAAAGCACCCAGAAATAGATGGCAACAAAGCGCTGGAGAGTTCTGAAGTGGTCAGCAATGAGTCCAGATCTAAATCCCATTGAACACCTGTGGAGAGATCTTAAAATTGCTGTTGGGAAAAGGCACCCTTCCAATAAGAGAGACCTAGAACAGTATGCACAGGATGGTTAAATGAAGCGACTGATTTCAGTAATTTTTTCCAACGGGTTTGCACCAAATATTAAGTTAAGGGGGGCAATAATTTTGGCCAGCCCATTTTTGGAGTTTGGTGTGACATTATGTCTATGGATGAGCGAATCAAATCTGACTAATCCGAATTCGTTACGAATTTCAGGAAAAATTCGATTCACAACAAATCCGAATATCGCCGCGATTTGATCATGCAAACCACTTCATTAAACTCCATTTATTGCGGTCCAGCCCCCAGGGCATCTAAAATGGCAGATCCACATCTGAGGACATGTGACAAGGAATCCTGTTTCAAGGCACGTTCCCACTTGGTGTATACGCAGCGTATTTCAAGCTGCACAAAATCTGCAGCAGCAGCGGGAAATGCGCTGTGTATCCCTCACTCACCATACACACAAGGCTTTCCGGCGGCAGCCTTATGTGCAGTGAGTTTTGGAGGAGGAGCCGCGCGTCACATTCACGCCGGCACAAGATTTTGTGCAGCGTGAAATACGCTGCGTATATGCCAAGTGGGAACGTGCCCTTAAGCGTACTGGAACTCATTGTCCTTCCCTCATAAGTGCATACCACATATGTACACCTAAGTGGTGTACCATTTTGTTCCTGTTAAAGTCTTAAAGGCCTAAGTACTGTGGAAAGCCAGCCAAAAGTACACATCTGCTGGTGTTGTAGACAAATACTGTTTTAACCGTACTAGAGCGCATTGTCCTCCCCTCATAAGTGCATACCACATATATACATCTAAGTGGTGTACCATTTTGTTCCTGTTAAAGTCTTAAGGGAATAGATACTGTGAAAGGCCAGCCAAAAGTACACATCTGCTGGTGTTGTAGACAAATACTGTTTTAAGCGTAGTGTAGCTTATTGTACTCCCCTCATATACGCTCTAAGTATGTCAGGCAGAGAAGTGCCAGGACGTGTACAGAGGAGTGGCAGAGGCCTAAATTCATTAGGCAGAGATCGCAGCAGACTAGTGGCGAGTGGCAGCAGGAGTTGCAGCGAGAGGCCTGAGCTCCTGGTATCAGCTAGTGGTTGTGTCTCGACCAGCAACCCATCTGCCGTCATCAATTGGTTAACATGGTCATCCACTTCCCTCAGTTGACTTGGCTGGGGAGCAGTCCCTGTCCTCCCATTGCCTCTGTCCTATGCTGTTCCCTCCACCACAGAAGTATCTTTTGCTGGGGTTTCAGCTCCACTATTTTGTGAGTACGATCTAAAGGAGACATTCGCTGCTTCCTCTGCTAGGCGGGCAAGTAGTGATGAGGAGAGTGGCATGTGAGATGGTGGTGCGAGCATCCAGGCTCCTGAAGCAAACACTGTTGAGGAACCTAAGGAGGACATCAGTGACGTGCAGACGCAACTCGATGATGATGAAGCCGATCGCACTTGGGAGCCAAGTGCAGAAGGGGCTTCATCATCATTAGGAGAAGAATGTTGCAGGTTGCCCATGAGGCATCTGAGCCAGCAAGGTGGTAGCATGGTTGGCAGTCAGCATGGTGGCAGAAGTGGAAAGTCTGGAGCCAAATGTGCCTGGGGTAGACCACCTGCTTCGTGGCAGCCTTCCCTCCTGGTAGGTAGGGGAACTGGGGTTCCTGGAGTAGGCAGCAGTAGAAGTGATCCAGTGCAGACTGCCGGTGGGAAAATGAGCTACTCGGCAGTGTGACAGTTTTTCATCAAGGAGGATGTTAACCTGGCCACATGCAAGATGTGTCGGCAGAAGGTGAAGCGTGGCCAGGGTCCCAATGTTGACACCACGGCCCTGCGTCACCATGAAGTGGCCTTGGAGAACCATGGCTCCAATGTGGTGGTCCAGCCTGCTGCATCACCCAGTGGCACTCTGCTCCCTATTTCAGCCAGCCAAGGCTCCACCACCTCAGCCGAAGGGAGCTGTGTGCCATCTTCTGTCGCTCCAAATGCTCCTGCTCCTCCTACTTCGAGTCAGTCATTCCACCAGCAACCCATCGGCGAAGTCATGTCCAAGAGACAACAGTATGCGCCCACTCATCCAACAGTGCAGAAGCTGAATATGCTCCTGTCCAAGTTGCTGGTGCTGCAGTCCCTCCATTTTCAAGTGGTGGACTCTGCACCTTTCAGAGAACTGATGGCTTGTGCCAAGCCGAGGTGGAGAGTCCCAAGCTATAATTTCTTTGCGAAGAAGGCAGTACCAGCACTGCACAATTTTGTGGAACAGAAGGTGGGCCAGTCCGTGAGCCTGTCAGTGTGTACCAAAGTGCACAGCAATGCCGATGTGTGGAGCTGTAACTACGATCAGGGACAATACATGTCCTTTACAGCCCACTTGGTGAATGTGGTTCTTGTACAGCCACAACAGCAACTTGGACAGGTCACGCCGCTTCCGCCTCCACGCTCTCAGATCCTTGGTCCTGTGACAGTCCGCCTCCTCATACTCCACCGTGTCCTCAGCCTCCACTGCATGGAGAGATGTCAGTGCCCCTCCAGCATACCATGAGTGCAGGGCAAGGCAGTATCACGCTGTTCTTCACATGGTTTGCCTTGGCGAACGAAGTCACACAGGGGAGGAACTGTTAAAAGTCATTCATCAAGAAATTGAATCATGGCTTACTTTATGAAAACTGGCAATGGGAACCATGGTGACCAACAACGGTAAAAACATCTTGTCTGCGTTGCGACAAGCAAGCATGAAGCATGCGGCCTGCATGGCACACATGTTCAATCTGGTTGTCAAGCCATTCCTAAAGTGTTCCCCCATCTTCAAGACATCCTAACAATGGGACGGAAACTTTGCATGCACTTCAGCCACTCCACAGTGCACCGCAAAGCACACCCTCCTTGAGTTGCTGCGTCAGAACGAAATCCCCAAACATAGTGTGATTTGCAATGTTTCCACAAAATGGAATTCCACCCTCCATATGTTGGACCGACTATACGAACAGAGAAAAGCCATCACCGATTTCTTGTTGACCCAAGCGGCTACAGGGACTCCCCTGTGTAACTTCAATGTCAGCCAGTGGCAGCTCATACGTGACACCTGCCTTTTGCTAAGGCCCTTTGAGGAAGCTACCTTATTAGTCACTTGCCAGGATTATGGGATGAACACTGTCATTCCACTGCTTCATTTACTATGTGTTGGAAACGATGGCTGGTCAGGGCACTGGTGACGTGGCGCCTACATCTCACGGCCACATGAGCCCTGTGGGGGCTGAAATGGAGGGGCACAGTGGAGCACAGTTTAGGTTTCATGAAATGGGTGGTTTTTCTAGTCATCTGACAGGAGAAGAGGAGCAGGAGCAGTCAGAGGAGCTAGAGGATTATGAGGAAGATGAGACAGAGGACCCAGACACATCTTGGCAGTATGCAGTGGAGATGGAGGCAGGGAGTCCCTCTGAGTCACTTGCACAAATGGCATGATGCATGCTCAATTGCTTGCATAGTGAACGCCAAATTGTCACCATTCGGTAGCGGGATGACTTCTGGCTCTCCACCTTATTAGACCCTCGCTACTGGCACAAAATGGGGGCCTTTTTTATATCCACTGAGAGGGAGGAAAAACTGACCTTTTACGGAGACATCCTACATAGTCAGTTGGCCGATGCCTATCTTCCCCATCGTCCATCCTCTCACAGGTCTGACTTGGGGGGCCCTCTGTGCTCACCTTCCACTGCCATGGCAGCCTGAGTCTACAGTCACTGATGAGTAGCTTTCTTCACCCGCATAGGGAAGCAACTCATCAGCAGCAGGTAGACCTGGAGCAGGACCTGAACCAGCAGGTGGTGGCATACCTTGACATGACCATGCCAACACACCTTCTGGGCTCCAAACTTGATTTGTGGCCGCAACCAGGAGTTTTCCCTGGAAAAGCTGTCCTGCCCAGCCAGTAGTGTGCCATCAGAGCAGGTGTTTAGTGCGCCGGGGTCCATCGTAACCCCAAGGAGAACTCGTCTGTTCACGAAAAATGTGGAGAGATTGACCTTTGTGAAGATGAATCAGGCATGGATCAGCCAGGATTTCCACCCACCAATGCCTGATGCAGTAGATAAGAGTAGATTGACCATGGTTCCACACCAACACTTCACAAATATGGATAGTGCAAAACATATTTAAGGTGCTGCTTCCCAGTTACAGACATTCCTCTGCATCAGACCACAAGTAAGTATTGAGGATATGCATTAGCTAATACTCAACTTTTCTTAGGATAAAATATATGTACCCAAAAAATTTTTTTAAATCAAACAAAAGGAAAAGTGTGCAAAAAACACCATGTGCCACCTACACCACCAAGTATTGATGTGATGCAAAGACCTCTAAAAGGTGGAAAAGAGCAATGTATGGTTTATTGTATCTGGTGGGTAAAAACTTCCATTGTAAGGCCCTACTCTCGCATTATTAATTCCCTTCTTGGCAATTGTTACTCGCCACTCTTTTTAGGGCGAGTAACACTTGCCAAGAAGGGAATTAATAATGCAAGAGTTGGGCCTAATTGGGGAAGTTTTTACAATGAACCATACGTTGTTCCCTTTTACCTTTTAGAGGTCTTTGCATCACATCAATGGTGTAGGTGGCACATGGTGTTTTTTGCACACCTTTGCTTTTGTTTGATTTCCCAAAAATTTTGGGTACATATATTTTATCCTAAGAATATTATTAAAAGTTAAGTTTTACGTAATGCATAGCCTCAATACTTACTTGTGCAAACTAACACTTCTGCCTACTAGCCTCAGCTGCTATTCTGATCCTGCCACCCACCTGATGCTACACATCTGATGCCAAGTGCTCCTTTTTCACTCACCTTCGTCACCGGGTACTGGTATTGCCACCCATCGCCCCACCATTTCACCGGGTCAGTTTCAGGACTCCTGATGCTGTTGATGCCAGCTCCAGGCTGTCTCATGCTGCCAACATATGCTCTCCTCATGCTGCTGCCACCTCTACGTTGTCTCATTCTGCGACCATATGTTCTCCTCATGCTTCCGCCACCTCCAGGCTGTGTCATTCAACCACTATATGGTCTCCTCATGCTGCCGCCACCTCCACGCTGTGTCATTCAGGCACTATATTGTCTCCTCATGCTACCGCCACCTTCACGCTGTTTCATTCAGGCACTATATGGTCTCCTCAAGCTGCCGCCAACTCCAGGCTGTGTCATTCAGCCACTATATGGTTTGCTCTTGCTGCTGCCAAGTCCAGGCTGTGTTAATCAGCCACTATATGGTCTGCTCTTGCTGCCGCCAACTACAGGCTATGTCATTCAGCCACTATATGGTCTCCTCATGCTGCCGCCACCTCCACGCTGTATCATTCAGCCACTATATGGTCTCCTCCTACTGATGCCACCTCCAGGCTCTGTCATTGTGCCGCTCTGCGACAGTGATACTAATAGCAATGCCTGCATGTCATACTGAATAACAGTATTATTTCACTAACCCAGCACACACCCTATGCAAGTTACAGCAAGTTAAAGTGTTCTACACCACTATTGAGGCTCTCTGTAGACCAGAAACAACCATTTTTAACACAGATTCACTGCAAATAAATTCGTATCAAACCAAATTTTTTCAGAAAAGGAGGAATCTAATTTTCCAAAAAATTTTCTCATCTCTAATTTTGTCCAATTTGCTTTTTTTCCTCCCTTTTTTTTGGTTTTGTTCCAATACACACAAAGGGAATAAACATGTGTATACCAAAACATGTGTTATTGCAATCCTTTTCTATGAGAAATACTTTTTTTTTTAAATTTCACGGGTGCCAACGTTTACGGCCATGACAGTATGAGGAAGACACAAAAAAGGAAAATAAGAAAATAGACATCATTTTTCAATACTGGACCCAAAATTAACTGGCATATTATTCGCAGTGGTCTTATATGGTAAGAGGAAGGTTTGAGATTTAACCGCATAATGAGAACTGGCCTTGAAGAGCAACACTAAAGAGTAACTATAAGTGGAGCCAATACTGTTAACTCCTTAAGGACAAAGGGCGCACCTGTACGCCCTTGTCCCTGCTCCCTTTCTATGATGCGGGGTCACAAGCTGACCCCACGTCATAGCAGGCTGGTCCCGATGGCTGCAATACTGGAGTAAGGATGTCCTTTACCAGACCCCGCTCTACGGTATGGCCATGACACATCCCCGGAATCAGCAGCCGGGACCCAAGGCTAATAATGGACATCACCGATCGCATGGATGTCAGGCATTAACCCCTTACATGCCGCAATCAAAGGTGATTGCAGTGTCTAAAATAGTAAAAATATATCCTGGTGAAACGGCGGTGTCCCGATCAGCTTAGAGGAAAGCAGGAGGGCCCTTACCTGCCTCCTCGCCATCCGATAGTTTATAGGTTGGTCCAGGCAGTTTCAGCAGCCTGGAGCAATCGAGCAGCGATAACCCTAATCAATGCTATGCTATGGCATAGGATTGAACAGTGTATGCAATCAGAAGATTGCATGTAATAATCCCCTATGGGGACTATAAAATTGCATAAACAAAGTAATAAATGTAAATTAACCCCTTCCCTAATAAATGTCTGAATCACACTCCTTTTTCCCATTTAAAAGAAAAATATGTAAACAGAAATAAACAAACATATGTGGTACTGCCGCGTGCGTAAATGTTCGAATTATAAAAATATAATGTTAATCAATCAAATTGCACGGTCAATCGATTCCGCCGATTCGCTGAATTTTCTGAAAAAATTTGGTTTGTACCGAATTTATTTGCGGCGAATGCTATTAAAAACGGCTATTTCTGGGTTACAGAGAGCCTTAATAGGGGTGTAGTACACTTTGCCTTGTCGTAACACTCATAGGGTGTATGCTGTGTTAGTGAAATAATACTGTTATTCAGTATGACATGCAGATTAGAGGCGTCGCTATTAGAATAACTGTCGAAGAGCAACACAATGACAGAGCCTGGAGGTGGTATCAATATGAGGAGACCATATAGTGGCTGAATGACACAGAGTGGAGGTGGCGACAACATGAGGAGAGACCGTAGGGCTTCACAATTGAAAAGATTAAAGATATTTTTTAACATTTAAATTGAAGATTTCAAATAGATGAACCTAAAAAGTTTTATTTAATGTGCCAGCAGCATGAGAAGACCACATGGTGGCACAGTGATACAGCCTAGAGTTGGCAGCAGCATGAGGAGACCATAATCTGGCAGAATGACACAGCCTGGAGTAGGCGGCAGCATGAGGAGACCATATAGTGGCTGAATGACACAGCCTGAAGTTAGCGGCAGCAAGAGGAGACAATGTAGTGGCTGAATGACACAGCCTGGAATTGGCAGCAGCATGAAGAGACCATATAGTGGCGGAATGACACAGCTTGGAGGTGGCATCAGCATGAGGAGAACATATGGTGGCAGTATGAGACAGCCTGGAGCTGGCATCAGCATGAGGAGAACATATGGTGGCAGAATGAGTCAGCCTGTAGCTGGCATCAGCATGAGGAGAACATATGGTGGCAGTATGAGACAGCCTGGAGGTGGCATCAGCATGAAGTGAACAAATGGTGGCAGTATGAGACAGCCTGGAGCTGGCATCAACATGAGGGGAACATATGGTGGCAGACTGAGACAGCCTGTAGCTGGCATCAGCATAAGGAGAACATATTGTGGCAAAATGAGACAGCCTGGAGGTGGCATTAGCATGAAGAGAACAAATGTTGGCAGTATGAGACAGCCTCGAGTTGGCATCAGCATGAAGAGAACATATGGTGGCAGTATGAGACAGCCTTGAGCTAGCATCAGCATAGGAGAACATATGGTGACAGCCTGGAGGTGGAATCAGGAGTCCTGAAAGTGACCTGGTAACAGAGTGGGGCGGTGGGTGGCAATACCAGTACCCGGTGACAAAGGTGGGTGAAAAAAGGGGAAGTTGGCATCCGATGTATGGCATCAGGCGGGTGGCAGGATCAGAATAGTACTTGAGGCAGGTAGGCAGAAGAAAGCGGTGTCTTTTGTAAAAGTGTTAGTGTGTACAAGTAAGTATTGAGGATATGCATTACGTAAAACTTAACTTTTAATGATATTCTTAGGATAAAATATATGTACCCAAAATTTTTATTTTTTATTTAACAAAAGGAAAGGTGTGCAAAAAACACCATGTGCTACCTACAACACAAAGTGATGCAATGTGATGCAAAGAACTCTAAAAGGTGGACGGGAACCACGTATGGTCGATTGTAACAGGTGGGGGTAAAAACTTCCCCTGTATACCCTACTCTCGCATTATTAAAGGGGCTGTGCACTGCCCTAATTTCCGGCGCTCCGCTCACAGCGTCTGGAAGTTCATTACTCCGAACGCTGTGTGTGGGCTTCCATGTTCGCAGCCGCCGGGCATGACGTCACGCTCGGCCCACCCCCTCAACGAAAGTCTATGGGAAGGGGGCGCGACCGCTGTCACGCCCCCTTCCCATAGACTTTGGACGAGGGGGCGGGCGAGGGGCCGCGAATACGGAAACCCGCACATAGCGTTCGGAGTAATGAACTTCCGGACGCTGTGAGCGGAGCGCCGAAAATTAGGGCAGTGCACAGCCCCTTTAATAATGCGAGAGTAGGGTATACAGGGGAAGTTTTTACCCCCACCTGTTACAATGGACCACATGTTGTTCCCCTCCACCTTTTAGAGGTCTTTGCATCCCACCAATACTTGGTGGGGTAGGTGGCACAAGGTATTTTTTTACACACTTTTCCTTTTCTTAGATATAACAAAAATTGGGGTCCATATATTTTAAGAAAAGTTAAGTTTTAGCTAATGCATATCCTCAATACTTATTTGTGGTCTGATGTGGAGGAATTTCTGTAATGGGGGAGCAGCACCTTAAATATGTTTTGCGCTATCCATATTTGTGAAGTGTTGGTGTGAGGCACCATGGTCAAGAAGGTGGGTGTAAAAAGGCCCTTATTTTGTGCCAGTAGCAAGGGTCCAATAAGGTGGAGAGCCAGAAGTCATCCCACTGCCGGATGGTGACAATTCGGTGGTCACTAGATAAGCAAGTGAGCATGCATCGTGCCATTTGTGCAAGAGACTCGGACGGACTCCCTGCCTCCATCTCCACTGCATACTGCCACAGTGTGTATGGGTCCTCTGTCTCGTCTTCCTCATAACCCTCTAGCTCCTCTAGCTGCTCCTGCTCCTTCTCTCTTGTCAGATGACTATAAAAAACATCCTTTTTGCAAAACCTAAACTGTGCTCCACTGTCCCCCTCCTCTTCCAGTTCAGCCCCCACAGGGCTCATGTAGCCGTGAGATGTAGGCGCCACATCTCCAGTGCCCTGACCAGCCATCGTTTCCAACACGTGTTGTAGGAAATGAAGCAGTGGAATGACATAGTTCATGCAGTAATGCTGGTGACTGACTAATAATGTGGCTTCCTTAAAGGGCCTGAGCAAACGGCAGATCTCATGTATGATCTGCCACTAGCTGACATTAAAGTTACACAGGGGTGTCCCCCTATCCGCTTAAGATCATCAAGAAATCTGTGATGGCTTTTCTCTGTTCGTATAGTCGGTCCAACATATGGAGGGTGGAATTCCAACGTCGCAAATCAGACTATGTTGGGGGATACCGTTATGACGCTGCAGCTCAAGGAGGGTGTGCTTTGTGTTGTACCAGTGGCTGAAGTGCATGCAAAGTTTCCTTCCCATTTTTAGGATGTCTTGCAGATGGGGGGAGACTTCATGAACCACTTGACAACCAGATTGAACACGTGTGCCATGCAGGGCGCATGCCTCAGGCTTCCTTGTCGCAGCGCAGACAAGATGTTCTTCCCGTTGTCGGTCACCATAGTTCCCATTTCCAGTTTTCATGGAGTAAGCCATGATTCGATTTTATGATGAATGACTTTTAGCAGTTCCTCCCCTGCAAACATGTGCAGAACAGTATAAGACTGCCTCTCCTTGCACATATGGTATGCTGTATTTTGCACTGAGACTTGTCCGTGCAGTGGAGACTGAGGACACAGTTGCATGCTGTCACAGGACCAACGGCCTGAGCGTGGAGGCGGAAGTGACCTGTCCAAGTTGCTGTTGTGGCTGTGCAGGAACCACATTCACCCAGTGGACCACAAAGGACATGTATTGTCCCTGACCGTAGCTACAGCTCCACATGTCGGCGCTACCGTCGTCCGCACTTTGGTACACACACCGACAGGCTCAAGGACTGGCCCACCTTCTGTTCCACAAAATTGTGCAGGGCTGGTACTGCCTTTTTCGCAAAGAAATGAAGGTTTGGGCCTCTCCATCTTGGCTCGGCTCAAGCCATCAGTTCTCTGAAAGGTGCAGAGTCCACCACTTGAAAAGGGAGGGACTGCAGCACCAGCAACTTGGACAGGAGCACATTCAGCTTCTGCGCTATTGGATGAGTGGGCGCATACTGTTTTCTCATGCTGGCAGAATGACTGACTCGAAGTAGGAGAAGCAGGAGCATCTGGAGCGACAGAAGATGGGAATGATAGATTGCTCCCGGCTGAGGTGATGAAGCCTTGGCTGGCTGAAACAGGGAGAGGCATGCCATTGGGTGATGCAGTAGGCTGGACCACTGCATCGGAGCCACAGTTCTCCTAGGCCGCTTTATTGTGACACTGCATATGTTGACGCAGTGTCGTGGTGCCAACATTGTGACCCTGGCCACGCTTCACCTTCTGCCTACACATATTGCATGTGGACAGGTTAACATCCTCCGGATGCTTGATGAAAAACTGCCACACCGCCGAGTAGCTGATTTTCCAACCAACAGTCCGCACTGATTGACTGCTACTGCCGCCAACTCCAGGAACCCCTGTTCCACTACCTCCCGCGAAGCAGGTGGTCTACCCCGGGCACGTTTGGCTCCAGACTTCCCACTTCTGCCACCATTCTGACTGGCAACCATGCTACCACTTTGCTTCCTTAGCTGCTGCCTCAGGGGCAACCTGCAACCCTCTTCTCCTGATGATGATGAAGCCCTTCTGCACCCGGCTCACAAGTGTGATCGGCTTCATCATCATCATCGAGTTTTGTCTGCACGTCACTGATGTCCTCCTCAGGTTCCTCAACAGTGTCTGCTTCAGGAGCAACACAACCTCCCACGCCACAATCATCATCACTACTTGTTCGCCTAATGGAGGAAGTGGCAGATGTCTTCTCCACTTCTTGGCTGGGCAGTAGCTGCTGACTGTCCTCTAGTAGATCGTCCTCACTAAATAGTGGAGCTGAACCCACAGCATACGATACAGTAAGTAGACCCTTAAGACTTTAACAGGAAAAAATGGTACAATACGCTCAACTACACTTAAAACAGTATTTGTCTACAACAGCAGCAGGTGTGTACTTTTGGCTGGCCTTTTACAGTATCTATTCCCTTAAGACTTTAACAGAAACAAAATCTTACACCACCTATATACGCACAGGTGTCACTTAATAGAGGACAATACGCTATGCCACGCAAGCTGTATTAGGCACTAATAGCAGGTGATTTTGTCTTTCAGTGCTCTGCTCACCCTAACTGGTTGGCTACAATTAGTTTTTCAGTTGGTGTACACACCAGTGCTGTAGCACATAGTCGCTGTGTATTACACCCAAAATTGCACCCTCTCTCTCAATCTCTCCCCTTTCCCTATCAGTGCTTCTAGGCTAGATTTGGCCTTGAGGTGAATCACTGATGTAAAAATGCTTTTACACACACACACTGCTCTCTGTCCCTCGCTATCTGCAATAGAATGCTGATGTTACTGGCGGCAAGATGGCTGCCGATTATATAGGGCTGTGCTATCACAGGGGTGGCTGACTGCTGATAGGCTGCATGCTGCATGTGATTCAGGGTCATCATGCCTACCCGTGTTTCTGCCTTCCCAGAGTTCCTTGCCCCATATCCTGACATGTGGAGCCACCATCTTAGATGCCCTGGAGCCTGGACAGCACAAAATGGAGTTTGATGAAGCGATTCGTGCGATTGAATCGCGGCGATATTCGGATTTGTTGCAAAGAGAATTTTTCCTGAAATTCGTAAGGAATTTGGATTCATCAGATTCAATTTGCTCATCCCCGGTGTACACGTAAAAAAATGTATAAAAAGAGATCAAAAAGTCCCATCAAAACAAAAATGGTACCAATAAAAACTTCAGATCACGGCACAAAAGAATTAGCCCTCATACAGCCCCGGAAAAATAAAAACATTATAGGGGTCAGAATAGGACAATTTTAAACTAAATAATTTTGGTGCATGTAGTTATAATTTTTTCAAATTAGTGAAATAAAAGAAAACCTATATAAATTAGGCATCCTTGTAACCGTATGGACCTACAAAATAAAGATAAGGTGTCATTTTTGCCAAAAAGTGCACTGTGTAGAAACGGAAGCTGCCAAAATGTTACAAAATGGCATAGGTTTTTTATTTTATTTTGCCCCACAAATATTTTTTCTGGTTTCACTGTAGATTTTGTGGTGAAATGATTGATGGTATTATTAATTATTAATAAAATATGGCCATGTAAGTTTACATTTTGTGCCTTACACCCTATGTGGATCATTCCTGTGGTCAATTTTGTATCACTAAGACTATCGGGCCTCAATATAAACGCTTGATTGAACACATTATAGCTATGAAAACAGGCAAAAGAGATCTCCTATAACAATAAAATCTAAGTGCGATTGTCATGCAGGAAATGCCTGAGCCATGAGCTTCACTGGGCTGTAGTGTCGACAAGCATCTAGAACAGGATTGATGTAATTGTTGAATTAAAACTATGGTGAAAATTTATAAAATCTTGTGCAAATGTAAAGTGTTGCTGTTGCCCATTATAACCAATGAAATTGCAGCTTTCTTTTTTCAGAGGCCTTTTAAAAAATGAATGACACAATCTGATTAGTAGCTATGGGCAACTTATCTACACTTCATCTGCACAAATTTTAATAAATCTCCTCCTTTGAGTATTCCAAGAGCAGAGGCACTGGGATCACATGTTACCAGTGAGTCATTTCAGTTTGATTCTTGAAGAACAGCAATTAATATATTATTGAATTTGATTACATTATCCTTCAGTGTGTAAACTTTCTCTACCTTATCACTTCAAGCTTTAGTTTTTCAAATACTTTATCCATGTTTGTACTAATAAGGCTTTGTTTACAGTATGGGGGTTTGCAGGTAGGGTAAGTATGACATTTTAGGCCTTCATAAAGCTAAAGTGAAATAGCTGTTGCCTGATTTGATTCTGATTTTAACAATTACATTTGAAAATTCTGGACTGGTGTGCTGCTGCAGCATAAAGGGAAACAGATGACCTGTAGTATAAGACTGTAGAAAAATTTTAACTTCCGAATTGTAAAAATGCAGCTGTCTAGGCTCCTTTCACACTATATGTTGCTTCGTTTTAAAGACTCGTTACAATGTCCCGTTAAAGGATACTCCGGTGGAAAACATTTTTTTATTTTATTTTTGGAACACTGTGCTCTCTGCTGACATCACGAGCACAGTGCTCTCTGCTGACATCTCTGTCCATTTTAGGAACTGTCCAGAGCAGCATATGTTTGCTATGGGAATTTTCTTCTACTCTGGACAGTTCTTAAAATGGACAGAGATGTCAGCAGAGAGCACCGTGCTCGTGATGTCAGCAGAGAGCTGTGTGTTCCAAATAGAATTTCCTCTGTAATATTCAGCAGCTAATAAGTTCTGGAAGGATTAAGATTTTTTAATAGAAGTAATTTACAAATTTGTTAAACTTTTTGGCACCAGTTGATGAAAAAAAAAAAAAAAGTTTTTCACCGGAGTATACCCCTTTAACGATGCAGGACGTATATTTACGTCCTGCGCCGGCTCCCGCGATATGAAGCGGGTTCGCGCCTCGATCCCGCATCATATCGATCACATCAGTCCCGGTATTATCAAAGCTGACCGCCGCTTCTAAAGCGAAAGTGAAAGTGACCCGGCTGCTCAGTCGGACTGTTCGGGACCGCCGCGGTGTCCCGAACAGCTGACCGGACACCGGGAGGGCCCTTACCTGCCTCCTCGCTGTCCGATCGACAAATGACTGCTCAGTGCCTGAGATCCAGGCAGGAGCAGTCAAGCGCCGATAACACTGATCACAGGCGTGTTAATACACGCCTGTGATCTGTGTAAAAGATCAGTGTGTGCAGTGTTATAGGTCCCTATGGGACCTATAACACTGCAAAAAAAAGTTAAAAAAAAGTGTTAATAAAGGTCATTTAACCCATTCCCTAATAAAAGTTTGAATCACCCCCCTTTTCCCATAAAAAAAATAAAACAGTGTAAAAAAAATTTAAAATAAACATATGTGGTATCGCCGCATGTGTAAATGTCCGAACTATAAAAATATATCATTAATTAAACCGCACGGTCAATGGCGTACGCGCAAAAAAATTCCAAAGTCCAAAAAAGCGTATTTTGGTCACTTTTTATACCATTAAAAAATGAATAAAAAGTGAACAAAAAGTCAGATCAAAACAAAAATCATACCGATAAAAACGTCAGATCACGTCGCAAATGAGTCCTCATACTGCCCTGTACGTGGAAAAATAAAAAAGTTATAGGGGTCAGAAGATAACATTTTTAAACGTATAAATTTTCCTGCATGTAGTTATGATTTTTTCCAGAAGTGCGACAAAATCAAACCTATATAAGTAGGGTATCATTTTAACCGTATGGACCTACAGAATAATGATAAGGTGTCATTTTTACCAAAATATGCACTGCGTAGAAACGGAAGCCCCCAAAAGTTACAAAATGGCGTTTTTTCTTCGATTTTGTCGCACAATTATTTTTTTGGGGGATAAAATGACTAATGTCACTGCAAAGTAGAATTGGCGATGCAAAAAATAAGCCATAATATGGTTTTTTAGGTGGAAAATTGAAAGGGTTATGATTTTTAAAAGGTAAGGAGGAAAAAACGAAAGTGCAAAAACGGAAAAACCCTGAGTCCTTTAAGGGTTAACCTGTTGGGGACGAAGGGCATATGCATACGCCCTTGCATCCTGGTACTTAAGGACGAAGGGCGTATCCATACGCCCGTGGGAATTTCAGGGTGACTGCTGATATCAATCATCAGACACCCCACACAAATGCCTAGGGGGGTCATCAAACCCCCCCATGTCGGCGATTGGCACAAATCGCAAGTGAATTCACACTTGCTATTTGCGCCGATTCTGGGTCATTACGGGTCTATGGTGACCCGGTGACCCGGAATATAAGGGAGATCGTGGTTGTCTAAGACACCCACGATGCCCCTGAAGGGATAGGAGTGAGGTGGCAGGGGTGCCACCCCTCCTATCCCTGCTATTGGTGGTCTAGACGTGACCACCATTAGCAGATCTGTGGGCGGGGGGGTTTACTTTCGTTTTCCCCGTCCTGTCAACCCACAATAGGCAGGGCAGAACGGGAAAACGAAGAGGACCGGCGGTGATCGGCGTGCGGCGTGCGGCAGAAGAGGACGGCTCCCTGGATCCAACAGAAGCCGGTAAGTTGCCTAGCAACATCTGGGGGGCTACAGTCTGAGACCATTATACAGTGGTTTCTAACCTGTAGCCCTCCAGATGTTGCAAAACTACAACTCCCAGCATGCCCAGACAGCTGTTTGCTGTTTGGGCATGCTGGAATATGTAGTTTTGCAACAGCTGGAGGACTGCAGTTTGAGACCACTATACAGTGGTCTCTAAACTATATCCCTCCAGATCTTGCAAAACTACAACTCCTAGCATGCCCAAACAGCTCTTTGCTGTCTGGGCATGCTGGGATTTGTAGTTTTGCAACATCTGGAAGGTCACAGTTTGGAGATCACTGGGCAGTGGTCTATAAACTGTAGCCCTCCAGATGTTGCAAAACTGCAAATCCCAGCATGGCCAAACAGCAAACAGCTGTCTAGACATGCTGGGAGTTGTAGTTGCGTACCTCTAGCTATTGCATAACTACATCTCCCAGCATGCCCTTCGGCGATCAGTACATGCTGGGAGTTGTAGTTTTGCAACAGCTGGAGGCACACTGGTTGGAAAATACTGAGATAGGTAACAGAACCTAACTGAAGGTTTTCCAACCAGTGTGCCTCCAGCTGTTGCAACAGTACAACTCCCAGCATGCACGGTCTGTCAGTACTTGCTGGGAGTTGTAGTTTTGCAACAGCTGGAGGCACACTGGTTGGAAAATACTGAGGTAGGTAACAGAACCTAACTGAAGGTTTTCCAATCAGTGTGCCTGCAGCTGTTGCAAAAGTACAACTCCTCAGTCAGTACATGCTGGGAGTTGTAGTTTTGAAACAGCTGGAGGTTTGCCCCCCATGTGAACGTACAGGGTACATTCACACGGGCAGGTTTACAGTAAGTTTCCTGCTTGAAGTTTGGGCTGCGGTCAATTTTTCGTCGCAGCGCAAACTCCTAGCGGGAAACTCACCCTAACCCGCCAGTGCGAATATACCCTAAAAACACAACACTACACTACACTAACATATAACAAAGGGTAAAACACTACATATACACCCCCTTACACTGTCCCCCCCAATAAAAATGAAAAATGTATCGTGCTGCAGTGTTTCCAAAACGGAGCCTCCAGCTGTTGCAAAACAACAACTCCCAGTATTTCTGAACAGCCACGGACTGTCCAGGCATGCTGGGAATTTAGCAACAGCTGGAGGCACCCTGTTTGGGAATCATTGGCGTAGAATACCCCTATGTCCACCCCTATGCAATCCCTAATTTAGTCCTCAAATGTGCATGGCGCTCTCTCACTTCGGAGCCATGTCGTATTTCAAGGAAACAGTTTAGGGCCACATATGGGGTATTTCCGTACTCGGGAGAAATTGCAATACAAATTTTGGGGGGCTTTTTCTCCTTTTACCCCTTATGAAAAGGAAAAGTTGGGGGCTACACCAGCCTGTTAGTGTAAAAAAAAAAAAATGTTTTTACACTAACCTGCTGGTGGTGCCCCATACTTTTTATTTTCACAAGCAGTAAAAGGAAAAAAAGACCCCCAAAATTTGTAACGCAATTTCTCCTGAGTACGGAAATACCTCATATGTCGGTGTAAAATGCTCTGTGGGCACACTACAAGACTCAGGAGTGAGAGCTCACCATGTACATTTGAGGCCTAAATTGGTGATTTGCACAGGGGTGGCTGATTTTACAGCGGTTCTGACATAAACGCAAAAACATAAATACCCACATGTGACCCCATTTTGGAAACTATACCCCTCACGGAACGTGACAAGGGATATAGTGAGCCTTAACACCCACAGGTGTTTGATGAATTTTCAATTTGGATGGGAAAATGAAAAAAAAAATAAAGATTTCGGTAAAATGCTGGTGTTACCCTAAATTTTTCATTTTCACAAGGGAAAATAGAAAAAAAGACCCTCAAAATTTGTAACCCCATTTCTTCTGAGTAAGAACATACCCCATATGTGGATGTAAAGTGCTCTGCTGGCGCACTACAATGCTCAGAAGAGAAGGACCGCCATTGGGATTTTGAAGAGAAAATGTCTGGAATTGAAGGCCTCGTGTGTTTACAAAGCCCCCATAGTACCGGAACAATGGACCCCCCCACATGTGACCACATTTTGGAAACTACACCCCTCATGTAATGTATTAAGGGTTGCAGTGAGCATTTACGCCCCACAGGTGTCTGACAGATTTTTGGAACAGTGGTCCGTGAAAATGAAAAATTAAATTTTTCATTTGCACAGCCCACTGTTCCAAAGATCTGTCAAACGCCAGTGGGGTGTAAATACTCACTGCACCCCTTATTAAATTCTGTGAGGGGTGTAGTTTTGAAAATGGGGTCACATGTGGGGGGGTCCACTGTTCTGGCACCACGGGGGGCTTTGTAAACGCACTTGGCCCCTGACTACCATTCCAAACGAATTTGCTTTCCAAAAGTCCAATGGCGCTCCTTCTCTTCTGAGCATTGTAGGGCACCAGCAGAGCCTTTTACGTCCTAACATGGGGTATTTCCATACTCAGAAGAGATGGGGTTACAAATTTTGGGGGGCATTTTCTCCCATTACCTTTTGTAAAAATTGTAAATTTGGGGAAAAAACGGCACTTTAGTGAAAAATGTTTTTTTTTCATTTACACATCCGATTTTAACGAAAAGTCGTCAAACACCTCTGAGGTGTTAAGGCTCACAGGACCCCTTGTTACGTGCCTTGAGGGGTGTAGTTTCCAAAATGGTATGCCATGTGTTTTTTTTTTCTGCTTTTCTGGCACCATAGGGTGACATGCCCCCCAAAAAACATTTCTGCAAAATTCACTCTCCAAAATCTTATTGTCGCTCCTTCCCTTCTGAGCCCTCTACTGCGCCCGCCGAACACTTGACATACACATATGAGGTATTTCCTTAATCGAGAGAAATTGGGTTACAAATTTTGGGGGGCTTTTTCTCCTATTACCACTTGTAAAAATAAAAAAACTGGGTCTACAAGAACATGCGAGTGTAAAAAATGACGATTTTGAATTTTCTCCTTCACTTTGCTGCTATTCCTGTGAAACACCTAAAGGGTTAACAAACTTACTGAAAGTCATTTTGGATACTTTGAGGGGTGCAGTTTTTTAAAATGGGGTCATTTGTGAGGTATTTCTAATTTGAAGGCCCTTCAAATCCACTTCAAAACTGAACTGGTCCCTGAAAAATTCCGATTTAGAAAATTTTGTGAAAAATTGGAAAATTGCTGCTGAATTTTGAAGCCCTCTGATGTCTTCCAAAAGTAAAAACATGTCAACTTTATGATGCAAACATAAAGTAGACATATTGTATTTGTGAATCAATATATAATTTATTTGGAATGTCTATTTTCCTTACAAGCAGAGAGCTTCAAAGTTAGAAAAATGCAAAATGTTAAAATTTTTCATCAAATTTTAGAATTTTTTACAAAGAAATGATGCAAGTATTGACGAAAATTTACCACTACCATAAAGTAGAATATGTCACGAAAAAACAATCTCGGAATCAAATTTATAAGTAAAAGCATCCCAGAGTTAGTAACTCTTAAAGTGACAGTGGTCAGATTTGCAAAAAATGCTCCCATCCTTAGGGTCATAATGGGCTCCGTCCCCAAGGGGTTAAGAAAACCCTTAAAAACGGCCATTCAAAAATCCCATTCAAGTTTATGGATTTTTTGATTATCCCTTATCACCCGTTATAGCCCGGATGTTATTTGTGATGGGATAAAAATTAGTGCATATAAAGTTTTTTTCTCCCATCACAAAAGCGTCCGTTATTCATAATGTGCTTTAACGGGTGAGAAAGAATAATCCAAAAATCCCATAGTCTTGAATGAGATTTTTTAATGGGCGTTTTTAAGGGTTTTCTTAATGGGACATTGTAATGGGTCTTTAAAACGAAGCAACATATAGTGTGAAAGGAGCCTTATCTACAAGTGTTTCTTATAAATCCTTATTAGGCTGGGTTCACACTACGTTTTTCAACTAAGGTTCCCGCATACGTTTTCTATCAAAAACCGTATGGGGAAAAAAACGGATGGAACAGTATGGGAAAAAGTAAACCGTATGGGTTTTTAAACAGTATACTGTTTTTAAAAGTGCATACTGTTCCGTCCGTTTTTGTAGAAAAAAAAACCCATACGTTTTTGAAAATTTTGTCCATTTTTAATGGGAGGGGTCTTGGGTGGGGACTTTAGGATTCAAATGCGCATGTGCAAAGTAAAAACGTATACGTTTTTCCCGTATGGAACCGTATACATGTGCGTTTCCCATTGACGTCCATGTTAAAAAAAACGTATGCAGTTGCAGTACGGTTTTTAAACCGGAGTCAAAACCGTGGTTGACCACGATTTTGTCTCCGGTTTAAAAACCGTACTGCAACCGCATACGTTTTTTTTTTAACATGGACGTCAATGGGAAACGCACATGTATACGGTTCCATACGGGAAGAACGTATACGTTTTTACTTTGCACATGCGCATTTGAATCCTAAAGTCCCCACCCAAGACCCCTCCCATTAAAAATGGACAAAATTTTCAAAAACGTATGGGTTTTTTTTCTACAAAAACGGACGGAACAGTATGCACTTTTAAAAACAGTATACTGTTTAAAAACCCATACGGTTTACTTTTTCCCCCATACTGTTCCATCCGTTTTTTTCCCCATACGGTTTTTGATAGAAAACGTATGCGGGAACCTTAGTTGAAAAACGTAGTGTGAACCCAGCCTTATTGGGATGTGCTACTGTTGTGCAGAAAAAAGCAGATAAACACTTAGTTTAGGCCACACTAGTAAGATATCCTTCAGGTTTTAGTCAAAATAAGTCAAAAGTGTATTGAAGATACTATGTGGAAATCCTTTATTCAAGCCTGAGCTACATTAAGGTAACTTTTAATGGTGGAAGATGAGGGACCTGACCTAATTTTTTCTTTTTGTTTTTGTCCTCTTTTTTTCGTGTGTTATTTACTAAGATGTCCTATTTTTTGGCACACCGAAAGGTACAAAAAAAAGGGGGAATAAACAACAGTCTCTCTTCAGGTCTGTGAAAATCTGAGGCAAGAGACACCACCCCAACAACCAGCAATGCAAAAGCAGGAAATTTCCAAAGCATTTGCCGAATACCTGAGAAATTGAGTTGGGTGTAAAATCTGCTATGTGAACCATAACGATTTTATTTAAGAAATAACACAATTGGGGAATACCATTTGTGCATGCATTTTGAGGCTACGTGCCATAGCGGCAAACTGTGATTTTTGAAAAATATCAGGTTTACGACCATTTTTTTTGATAAGCCAGTGAAAAGCGAGTGATTTTTGAGAATGTAGACAATTTTTTGTCCAAACATGTCGCAAAAAGTGTCGCACAGGCGTGCGCCTAAATTTAGTCCACAGAACCAGATAAAAACTGTTGGGTTTGACTTAATAACTTATTTGGGTTGGTGGAAAAAATGATAGAATTGTATTATAATAAACTGTGGAAAAGCCCACAGGTTGTTGCAAGTACCACATTTTATTAAATGTTACTGTGGTGGGGGGGGGGTTTATCAGACCCCTGCAGTAATATCGCAGGAGTCTGATGAGTGCAAACAGCAGCCAAAGGACTCTTGCCTTCCCCCGGCATGCAGGATCGCCAATCTACTTGTGCAGATCTCTAATAGTACTGATCAGAATTATGTTATTACATAGTACTGGACAGTACATTGCAATCTAAATGATTGTTTCTAAGAGTCATCTATGGGGGCTTAAAAAGTGTAAAATAAATAATAAATAAAAATATATATAACGTATTTATCGGCGTATAACACATTTTTTAGGCTAAAATTTTTAGCCTAAAGTCTATCTGCGTGTTATATGCCGATAAGCCGCTGCAGTTCAATGATTTAAAGCGGGCGATTTAAATCAATGAACTGCAGCGGCTTTTGCAGGTCCAGAGACCTGCCATCGCTGCCCGCTTCTCTGTCCCTGCCTATCCTGGGGTCCAGAGACTGCCGGTGCTGCTGTCCCATTACCTCCCCCATCCCCCCCAGTTTGACCCTGCAGAAGCCCCCAGGAAAGGCAGGGGGAGAGAGGCCCTGCTTCTGCCGCTTCTCTCCCCCTGGCTATCGGCGCCGCTGCCCCATTGCCGGCGCCGCTGCCCCATTGCCTCCCCGATCCCCAGTTTTATGATTACCTGTTGCCGGGATCGGGTCCGCTCTGCTTCTGGCTCCGGTCTGCGCTGCTTCTTGCTCCAGTGTGGCATTTATGCGTCGTTGCTATGCCGTGCGAAGCGCAATGACGAGTGACGCGACGGGCAGCTATGGCCTCTCTCCCCCCTGCCTTTCCTGGGGGCTTCTGCGGGGTCAGAAACAGTGTATTGGGGTATACACATGCACACACACGCACCCTCATTTTGCCAAGGATATTTGGGTAAAAAACTTTTTTTACCCAAATATCCTTGATAAAATGAGGGTGCGTGTTATAGGCCGGTGCGTGGTATACCCCGATAAATACGGTAAAAGCCACCCTAATAAAAATTTTAATCAACCCACTTTTCCCATGGAAAAAAACAAACAAAAACAAATAAAAACAACTTATATGCTGTCGCTGCATGGAGAAATGTCTAAACTATTGAAATATATGTTTATGATCCCGCATGGTGAATGTACCACTGCAGAGGTAGCAGGAGCGCTTACCTCTCCTTCCTGCTGAGGTGTAAGGCTGCTTTCACACTATAAAGTTCTTCCGTTTTAAAGAGCCTTTATAATGCTCCGTTATGAAAACCCTTAAAAATGGCCGTTACAAAATCCCATTATAGTCTACGGGATTTTTACATTATCCGTTTTAACCCGTCATAGCCTGTAATTAATAGTGTAAAAAATCCCATAGACTTTAATGGCATTTTGTAATGGCCGTTTAACGGCTATTTTTAAGGGTTTTCATAACGGAGCATTATAACGGCTCTTTAAAACGAAAGAACTTTATAGTGTGAAAGCAGCCAAACAAGCGAGATATGGGGACCACACTTCCTGTACTTTTTATATTTCCTGTACTCTTGACTCAGCATTATTGTACATGATCATGATTGGTCAGTTGCCATTTAAATGAGGGGGCAAAACCTAGTGTGATTAAGCCCCGGAAAAAGCCTGATTTGTAAAACTTTGGGCGTGGGTGTTTGAAATTTTTACATGCTGTACCACTAGGTAATTACTGTTCTATTGTTATTTGTATACATTATTGGTTTCATTATTTTATCCATGCATGTTTCTTCTCTGATTTCTAAAGAAGAATATATATTATAAAAGTTCTTATTAATGGAATAGGCAAATGTTTAGCAGCCACAGGTATTTTCCTGGTAAAAAGAATATATTTCCATTAACTGTAAAAAGAAATCACATTCAGCACGTTGGATCAATAATGTAATATTTGAAAAATTGGACAATTACACACAAGGTTATTTTTTTAAAGCCCATTTAGATTCTGCTTTAACTTTGACAGTGGTCATCTAAAGGGTTCATAGCCAGGGGCCACCAGGTATTGATCAGCTCTGCTTACCAAATAGTTTATGCTTCATATGAACTATACTAAGATATGGTTTGACAGGACATGAAAAGCCTATAGTGAACAGTACAAATAGTAAAACAGCAGTAAGGACAGTGCCTATTTTATTTTATTATACAAGCTTCTCTTTGGCACATGGTCTTACCTATGTCATAGGTGAAAAGCCTTAGTGAAAGTAAAAAGAGTTTTTGTTTCCCTGTGATTCTAAGTAAGGCTTCTTTCACGCTACAAAATCCTCCGTTTTTAAACATCTGTAGGAAGATCCGTGTGAAAATCAGCGGAAATCGGCAGTAACAAAATCCTATATGTCCGTTAGAAAATCCCATTATAGTCTATGGGATTTTCTAATATCTGTATGAATCCGTATGAATCCGTTATTGATAACAGACGTTAGTTTGTTACGGAAGATAGTTACGGAAGAAATAGCTCATGAACTATTTCTTCCGTAACTATCTTCCATAACAAGCTAACTGCCGTTATCAATAACGGACTATAACGGATTCATACGGATATTAGAAAATCCCATAGACTATAATGGGATTTTCTAACGGACGGATAGGATTTTGTTACTGCCGTTTTCAGCTGATTTTCACACGGCTCTTCCTACGGATGTTTAAAAACGGAGGATTTTGTAGTGTGAAAGAAGCCTAAGATGCCAGTGTGGTTGTTAACTTGTGATATAATTAAAATTATTGATTGCCAAAATATTGTACATTTCCATATATAACCATTCTTTCAGTAATGCTTGAGGTTAATGCACTGATACACAAGCAGCAGAAGCTGAACTGATCATTATTTTTGCCAAATATTTTAAGGAAAATTTAAAGAGAAGGCGTCAATTTTACACAAAATGGCCAAGAAGAAATGTCAGGTGGAAGATAGCGAGCAACTAAATGGAGCAGCCAGCTATGTAGGTAAGTTTACTTACAGGAATAACCAACGTCAGTATGCATGTGTACATGTTTCTCCAGATGCAAAGCATTAGATGATCAGAATATAAAAGCATTATTGTAGAATTATGCCATTAGCCTTTTTATATTGTAAATGTATATATGTAGTGTTATACCCATGAGCCTTTGACAGTTCCATCAGGAAATAGAAAAGATCAAGATCAAGTTGGATTTAAGCTGCACAGTCCTTTATTTCCTAGGGTTATTTCCTAGGGTTTGTGCATGTCATAGGATGGATGGTGCCCTTTGCAGTATCTTCTATTGAGTCCCTGTAACCTTAAAGGGGTACTCCACCCCTAGACATCTTCTTCCTTATTCAAAGCATAGGGGATAATATGTCTGATCGCAAGGGGGCCCGGCTGCTGATCTTCGGGCCGATACTGAGTAAACTCCCCTCCATGCAGGATTACAAGCAACCACAGCCATCAGGCACCCTCCATATATCTTTCATAGACATTAATGGAGGGGGCGTGACGACCACGGCGCCTGAAGCCTAGCACAGCCGGCTTTTTGGAAATAAATGTTCAGAGCGCCAGGGTGCCGGACCGGAGATCACGCCGGGTTCATCAGGTTTTTAGCCCATGATGCCAAATTATAATACTGCATAATAATCTTTTATCACTTTTGTGCGCAGCCTTGTCACATGTTCATGCAGGAGACCTACACCCAGGGCTGCCATCAGAAATTTTGGGGTCCCTTACACAGCTCAAGGATTGGGCCCCCCTCCCATGGCCCACGACAAAGTTTACCCCCAGTGCCCACCCACTATCTTACCCATCCTCTATAAAAAAAAATATTTTAAAACAAAGGACAAGAAAAACAAGAACCCTTTAGTTCAAAGAGGAAAGAAGGAGGAAATATCACTCTAAATATTACAAGCATGCTGTTACTGACCAAATCCTGTATACTGATATCAATATTAGTAATAATACCAGTATACAAGAAGGAATATTATAACCATACATGTTATCATCATATTGTTCATAGTAGTGACCCTGGCTCTGCAGTCCCTGTGATTACAGTGCAGTTACATCTACTTACTCACAGAAGGCGTTTTCTTGGAGTCGCTTTCTTCTTTCCTTCTCTGTCTTGCTCAGACCATCATGAAGTCTTCTTCCAACCATGACTCGTCTTCACAGAATCTGCTACACACCAAATATATTAGGCCCCGCACTTTTTTAGCACATTTCCACATTACCCTCAGTGCCGCAAAAGTCCCGCCCTAGGTGCCCTGAATAGTATAAGGAAGTAAAGTGTGTTAAGGAAAAGGGTAGGGGAATAGGGGTGAGGGTAGGTTATTTAAGGTAGAACCCCACCAGTAGGTCGATAATCCTACCCTAATAGGTAATTCCCCCAGTAACGCTCCCAGATAGGTAATATCCCAGTAGTCAGGCAGTAGTTAATGCCACCAGATAGGTTGTAGTTAATGCCCCCAGCAGGTATGTAATCGGTAATGCCCCAGTAGATAGTGCCCCAGATAGGTAATGCCCCCAGCAGGTAGTAAGTTATTCCCCCAGGTAGGTAATGCCCCCCTTAGTAAATAATGCTCCCAGTAAATAGTGCCCCCCTATTAGGTAATGTCCTAGTAAGAAGTACCATCAGTAGATAGTGCCCCAGTAGTTAGTTTACCCAGTAAATAGTGCCCCCAGGTAGGTCATGCCTCCAATAGGTAGTTCCACCAGGTAGGTAATGTCGCCAGTTGATAGTAGCCTGTAGTAGCAGCCCCTGTGCTAAATGTAAAGGGTGGGAGATCTTTGACAAGGGGCTGGCAGCAAAGTAGATACATATGTGATAAATTGATAGATAGATATTAGCTAGATACATAGATATGAGATAGATTGCTATGAGATAGATATGAGGAAGATAGATAGATAGATAGATAGATACAAAAATAAAATATTAGCAGCACTCAAAGTAAGGTTATGGTGAAAAAAAGTGTAGCTTTATTCCATCCAAAGAAAGCGACGTTTCAGCTGACTCACTCATGCTTGAAAATGGCTGAAAACGTCGCTTTCTTGGATGGAATAAAGCTACACTTTTTTTCACCATAACCTTACTTTGAGTGCTGCTAATATTTTCTTTTTGTATTTCAAGAGTCCTGGACCAAGACTGTTCTGTTTGCTGGCACCTACTCCTATGCATTTCTGGTAGTGCTGTTTCTCGACTTTGGATATCTGTCGACTAGATAGATAGATAGATAGATAGATAGATAGATAGATAGATAGATAGATAGATAGATAGATATCAGATAGATAGATATGTGGTAATGGGGTGTGATGAGGGCAGATGTTTTTACCCTAGGGGCAGATGGCATTAAACCCTTGTGTTCGTGATGTCAGGGCGTGGTTTATCCTCGATACCACCCGGAGGTAAACTGCTAGATCCTGTGCTAGGCACGGGGGCAATAATGACTCCGACGCCAAGTTATGGATAACGGTAGCTTTACTGAGGGTAAACAGATGGTAAAGTCTATACAGTTCACCCAGGGCCCACAGAGGTGACCAGTGACTCAGAGACCTTAAGGGCTTGCTGGGACTTGTAGTAGGACTGGACAATGTAATGCAGGCCACGCTGACTTGACAGATGACAGGCACTGACTTGACTTGACTGAAGATTGACAAAGCTCTGACTGTAGCTTAATTGCATGTGATGGTGGCTGCAGGACTTGACTTTGAGACCTCCAACACACTGGACACACACACTAGGCATGACTGACCTCAGCAAAGACTTATCTCCAAAGAGCAAAAGAGAGCGAGCTAGCTCCACCCAGGGCTTATATGGGGGAGACTAGCAGGAAGCCCATAGGTCACTCTTGGGGTCTCCTGGTCACTGATACCTCCTGTCTACCAATCACATGACATATCACATGGTACAACTCTTAAAGCAACAAGACATTATATAATACATTACAATGCAGAACATATGTACAGGGGGGAAACAAGTACAAGGGAGCCCAGGGGACACTGAAGGGAGGCTGCCAGACAGGGCATCCAGGGTACAGGGTAACACCTCCTGTACTGGGCAACACAGATAGATAGATAGATAGATATGAGATAGACAGATAGATATGAGACAGATAGATAGAATGTGATAGTCTCAGCGTCTAAGTGAGTAGGTGGCCGGATAGGGGGAGATAGAAAGATAAATAATTAAATAGATATGAGAAATATAGATAAATAATTAGCTATATAGATATGAGATAGATAGATTAATAGATAGATCGATAGATAAATGTCTCTGACTGTGTGGGCATGCTGTGAGTTGTAGTTTTACAAAAGCTGATTGAAAAACAATGAGATGGAGGTAAATGGACACTATCTCATTGTTTCTTAACCAGGGTGCCTCCAGCTGTTGCAAAACTACAACTCCCAGCATGCCCACACAGCCAAAAGCATGATGGGAGTTGTAGTTCTGCAGTTTTTCAACATGTGGATGCACCCTGGTTGAGAAAAAAATAAGATGGAGGTAAATAGACACTATCTCATTGTTTCTTAACCAGGGTGCCTCAGCTGTTGCATGAGATAGTGTATTTTTACCTCCCACTAATCCCAGCCTGCACCCCCAACCTCCCTCCCTAGAAAGTTACTTAACTTTGATGAATGGGACCCAGCTGCAGGCATTGAAAGTCTTCCTCTTCCAAGATATGAACTGGTGGCAAGGTCTGTGATGGGGTAGCAGAAAACACAAACCATGTGCTCCTGCTCCACCAATAGTGTGAGGGAAAGAGAGGGAAGATGGAGTGGCATCCCTCTTGACTCCCATCTTCTGCTCTTCTCCCAGGCAGACAGCGCAGGCCCTGCGTTGATTTTACAGGGCCCGCATGCCGCAGATGTACAGTAAAAATGTTGCTGGCAGCAACGGGCCCTCTCTAAGGCTTAAGCAGCACCCTGACGTAAGTCTACTCCTGGGCTGTTTTATCAGCGGTCTGCTCACTACCAAAAAGAACCAATCGTGTTAAATCACAGTATTTATTGAACAGATATTTTTAAAAAAGACATACATTTAAAAAATAGAAACTACAAAAGAGAACAGGGTGCGTGCCATTGGATGGAACCTAATGGATGAGATAATGAAGAGCCCAATCAAAACGCACTCACCTATGTGAGTTGTGCGAATAGAGGCACAACACTCAATGAGCTTGATCAGGAATCCTGTAATCGCGGCTGCTGCGTCTCCCAGTCTCCAGGCGCAAATATAGATAAAAGGAGATCCAAGAAAGTGATATAAATCGCGCTGCCACAAGAAGTATATATGGGTACATTTATTGCACACAAAGGATCCACGCAACGCGTTTCAAAGCCATTCTGGCTTTTTCGTCAGGCCTGATGAAAAAGCTGGAGCAGCTTTGAAACGCGTTGCGTGGATCCTTTGTGTGCAATACATTTACCCATATATACTTATTGGGGCAGCGCGATTCCTCTCCCTTTCTTTGATCTCCTTTTATCTATTTAAAAAATAGAGAGAACATTAAAATATGGACACATAGGTGACAAAAACAGAAAAATGGAGCTGGAAAGAAATACGGCAAAACATGGAATACGGGACAAAGGCAGATACAATTAAAATATCTCTCTGGATAATTACCACAGGATATGGCATGTAGAAAAAGAAGTACCATAAGCATAGACAGAGAGATGGTCAAAACATAAGATAAATCTTATACAAATAAGGCTGGAAAGAAACAAAGAGACCAGCTAAGAAACAAGACACTGCCCGCCACGCATGTTACCACCTACCAGCTCACCCCAACGTACATTTCGCGTTTGTGCTTTGTCAGGGTGCGTGTCCAAACCCCCCCCCCCCCCCCCAACAGGTATAAATATCCAGTATCAATCAATCACACATCCATTCATATCACAGACATCTCAAATGCTCCAATCCCTGTCTTGGTACCAAAATAAGTCAATGATAAAAGAGGCCAGCTGTGTCTCCTACCTAAACATATTGTGACGAACAGTCTTGGGGATTAGCTCTGGGATCATCCTAGTCACTTGCCACGGGACACTGTCCTCACAATAACACCACAGACCACAGTTCCGCATACAAGTCTGGCTCCTCGCCAGCTTTATTTCCACAGGTTGCAGGTAAAACAAAACATAAACAGGAACAAAATAAAGTCCTAGACCGTCTGGTCACAGACTACACATATCAGCATCCCCTGACTACGAACTGGTGAGCTACCCTCAGCCAGTTAAACATGTGTCTCCTGCAACCTGTTACTCACAGTTCACACCACTTCTTGGACCACTCGCAGCGCCTTCTGCATGTTACCTAAACAGGGACCGTGTGTCTCCCCTTCTAACAGCCAGCATACTGTTTCCCAGGGAGAGCCCCAACTATTCTGTTTCCTTTCCTTTTAAACACACTTTCCCTTCCTGATACCTCATTAATCAGGCCCCAGGTGGAGCATTCTCCGGAGTTAGCAAGGGAAATACACCCTTTCCTTGCCACACTGCCACAATATGTACCGATGCTGGTGTGTGATTCGCTGTGTGCACCCATCGCACCGGAAATGACAGTGCACTGCTGTCTTAATGTGGATTGCCCTGTGCTATGGGTATAGCTAGGAGCGGTTCCAGATGTGGTCCGGCCGCATCACACGATCGTAACAGTCCCGTGATGCGCCGGCGCCTCCGTCATAGACCGGGGCGGAGCAGGGAGTGATGCTCCGTCCAGATAGCTGAGGGAGATGAGGCAGCCAATCAAAAGGTTGGGAGGGGCCACCAAACAATAGCAGCCGCCTATGTGTGCCAAGGAATGGGATCGCCAAAGATTTACCAGAGGTCTCCTGCTTCAGTGTTTGGCTGCTGCAGGGGGTGCAGCTGGATTCTGGGCCCTCTGGGAGCCCGGGCCCCCTACTGCTGTACTGGCTGTACCCCCCTGATGGCGGCCCTGCCCACACCCATAAGTTCTTTAGTGCAGGTCTTTTTATTTTACTGTTGTCTCCAGGACCTTTCCCAACATTGCATGCGGCCAGAGACAATGGCCCTCATTAACTAAGCTAAAACCGACTAGTAAAACCGACCACCCCCTTTTTCCTTTTTTCACAGTGCAATGTCGGGTTTGTCGGATTTTCCTGGCACACACTGTCACACACTGGTGCAGACTGGCGCAGACACTCGGCGACAGTGTGCGTCAGGAAAATCTGACAAACTCGACATTGCAGTGTGAAAAGCCTATGAGGCGTGGTCTGTCACAAAGGGGGCATGGTCGTACAAGAAGGGGCGTGGTTTGACAACCCGACCTATTTACAGAAAATCCTGTGGATAAATGGCTGGAAATTTCCACCCGGAAAAAGCTGGTCAGAAAATTCTCCCCACTTTTCCCCACAGTAAATACAGAGGAATTCTGAAAGTCTGAAACAACATTTCACACTAGTAAAATCCCAACACTCTTAGTAAATGAGGCCCAATATGTCATAAGTCACATTGTCTTGAGAAGTCATGACTATGTTGCAGTGGGTGGGGGGATTGTGTTACCTCAGTAAATTCCTTCCACTCTGCTATCCTCCCGCCAACTGCATAATAGCCACACCCCCTGTAGACCATATGACTTATGGCATATTGATGCATTCCAGGGGACACACAAGTTGCACACCTCTAATGCCATCTATGGTTGAGTATATGAAGTGTCAGAGGCCTGAGTAGCTACTAATTTCCTCTCCCAAAATTAAAGAGTCATGTTTGTGGAGAATTGTGTGTGTGGGGGGTTGGGGGGGCTGGGTTGCAGGCATACTGACCTATCCTCAGGATAGGCCATTGATATCAAAGCGGAGAGGTCCAGAAACACCCCCCACCATCCCATCAACTGTTTGCCAGAGCCACAGTGCCAGCATACATGGTGAAACCAAAAGCGGATGACTCTATACGTTGCATAGCGACCTTACTGGGTAACTGCAGCTCAAAGTCCACTGAAGTGAAAACCCTTTAAAGGGGTACTCAACTGGGAAAATACATTTTTAATCAACTGGTGCCAGAAAGTTAAACAGATTTGTAAATTACTTCTAAAAAAAAAAATTTTTAATCCTTCCAGTACTTATGAGCTGCTGTATGAGCCACAGGAAGTTCTTTTCTTTTTGAATTTCCTTTCTGTCTGACCACATTGCTCTCTGCTGGCACCTCTGTCAATTTTAGGAACTGTCCAGAGTAGGATAGGTTTTCTATGGGGATTAGCTCCTACTCTGGACAGTTCCTAAAATATACAGAGGTGTCTCTACTGTGGTTATGCAGAAAGGAAATTCAAAAAGAAAAAAAAATCCTGTGGACCATGCAGCAGCAGATAAGTACTGGAAGGATTAAGATTTTTTTAATAGAAGTAATTTACAAATCTGTTTACCTTTCTGGCACCAGTTGATTTAAAAAAAATATTTTCCAGTGGAGTACCCCTTTAATGCTTAGAATAGGACTACATGATGACTTTCCTTATACCTGTATGTGTATAGTCTGCAACTGTCAGTATGTGTACTTCTGGCATGTATTATGTTATAATGTATTTATATACTTTCATTTCAGAAAAAAATGATCTTCCAAATACTTCTAATGTTGAAGTTGAAGTAACACCACCGAAAGAATCTGCTGGTCCAGTTCAAAATGGAAATGTTGCTCATAATATCGAGGCTGCAGAAACACAGGTGACAAGTCTTTCAAGTCTCATTGTTCATCAAATGCCTTTTTTTGTACACAATAGAAATGATCATGGGCCATTGAAGTGCTTTCAGTGCTACATTCTGGACAACTCATTATGGCCGAACAAAATTTCCATTTGATTACACTTTTTTGGGAATTGATACTGCCACATAACAGTCACAAATGTGATTAATATTACAATGTGTGGATCTGTTGTTTTAAGAAGGTACAGTGTGTGGCAGAACCATATTTAGTGGGTACTGTGTTTAACATTATAGCAAGCTTATCTTGCAAATTAAAAAAAACAAAGATGTCTGGATGGCAAACTCTGCAGAGTTGAATCATAGCTGTAAGTCATGGTGATCTGGACCAGATTAGTAAGAACAACTACATAGAAGATACCACCCATCAGTCACTGAATGTCATAGTGTATTCTACCTGGCTAGGTTTCATCAAAGCTGTGTTCACCTGTAAGGTCTGCAGCAATTATGGGTTAAATAACAACTTGCAGCATACCCTTACTATTTTTCAGATCATATTGGGAGATGTAGTTTGGTAAAAAGTTCTATAGCTTGCATAAACCTGGCTTGGAAATTGGTATATTGAACTGTAAGAAAAGAAACAATTTTCCACAGTGTACTACACCATGGGCATCTGTCACTTAAAATAGGGAACCTATTGTTTAAACTTTGAACCCCACCCCTGGGTATCAGCCTATGAGGTGTTTATTCAAACAGGAATAATACACAGTTGCTCCTTTATACTGTTAGGCTACGTTTCTACTTGTCTTTTGTTTTTTTTTGTTTTTTTAAACACCAATTAAAACACCAATTCTGCCGCATGGCGTTTTTTTTGGCCAAAAAACGTTGCGGACAGATGTTAGCTGTAAATCAATGAGAATTTGCAAACATCTTATTCCACTTGGCGTTTTCACTTTGCCGTTTTTTTTAATCCTTTTGCCGTTTTTTCACTCTTTTTTGGCGTTTTTCAGCTCCTTGGTGGTTTTCCAAAATCGCAGCATGTTGAGCTACTGGCAATTTTTTTGTCAAATCGTGGCGTTTTTCTCCCATAGAAGTCTATGGGAGTGAAAAAAACGCCAAGAAAAACGATATGTGGGTTTTAACTAAATATGTTGTGTTTTTTCAGGCGGTTTTTATTCTTTTTTTGGACTTTAGCAATCCAAAAAAGTGATGAATATACCTTTTTTTAATACAATTTCGTAGGGTACCATTAAAAAAATATATAGAAAAAAAGATACAGTAGTGAAGGAAAAAATTGTATCTAACGAAATGTATCTTTTTTATTACAAAATTTGTATACATTTTTCAACAGGGATCAATTTATGTGGGCGGGCAGGGACCTAAAAATGTAGCTGGCAATAATAAAAATGTAGTGTGTGTGTGTGTGTGTGTGTGTGTGTGTGTGTTTCACTTTTTTTCCTTTACATTTTACATTTTTCTAGGTAGTTCTACTACTCCCAGCATGGAACACACTGTTCCATGATGGGAGTAGTAGTACCTGTACTAATAGATCGCCCGTTGCGATCCTCCTGTATAATTTATAGATGCGGCCAGCTGCTTTTCTATGGTCCCCTGCACTGACGTATATATACATATATTAATATTTCCCGCAGAGAGCTGTGATTGGCCAGATGGTTACATGGTTTCAGCCAATGACAGCTCTCTGTGGGAAATATGAATATATGTATATATACGTCAATGCAGGGAACCATAGAAGAACGGCCACTGCATCTATACATTATACAGTAGGATCACAGTGGGTGTCAGGAGTGACATCTGCTGTGATCTTTCCTTAACTGCAGGTAATACTACTCCCAACATGGAGTACACTTTGCTCAATGCTGGGAGATGTAGTACCTGCATTAATAGACAGATCGCAACAGGTGTCAGAAGTTACACTCGCTGCAATCTGTCTATTAATGCAGGTACTACAGCTCCCAGCATGGAGCAGAGTGTGCTTAACCTGCAGCGTGTGCTTAACCTGCAGTTAAGGACACATCACAGCAGATGTCACTACTGACACCCGATGTGGTTGTCCTGTCTATAGCAGAGATGCAGAGCGGATTCCTCCTGCGCTCGCATCTCTGCACTATACTCCAGCCGGCCACTCATTCATATTTCCCTCAGAGCGGTGATTCACTGGCCGGAGTACAGAGCAGAGATGTGAGCTCTGTATAGAGCCGCATCTCTGCTATATTATGTACGATCGCATCGGGTGTTAGACTGACACCTGGGGCGATATGTCTATTAGTACAGGTACTACTACTCCCATCATGGAACAGTCTGTTCCATGCTGGGAGTAGTAGTACTACCTAAAAAAATGTGGAAAATAGAGAAAAAAAAGTGAAACACACACACTTTATTAAACATTAATTAAAATTTAGTTATAAAAAATGTGTGTTTCATTAAATGAAATTTTTAGCATCACTAATGCATTCTTTTTTTTTTTTTTTGGTACCCAAATTAGAAAAAACGCCAGACGCAGGACATTGCACTGGCGTTTTTTCAGGCGTTTTTTTCAACTCAAAAACTGCAGGACAAAAAAAGCAAGTAGAAACTTAGCCTTAGGCTAAGTTTCCACTTGTGTTTTTTTTTTCTGGCAGTTTTAGGGAATACTGTCACTGCAGTTTTTGAGCCAAAGTCAGAAGTGGATCCATAAGGGAGGAGAAGTGTAAGTCCTTCCTTTATATGTCCTATTCCTTTTGAGTACACTTCTGGCTTTGGCTGAAAAAACTGCAGTGACAGCTATCCAAAAGCTGCCAGAAAAAAAACAAGTGGAAACTTAGCCTTAGGATGATTTAGTTTAAGGGTGCGCTCACACGGGCGTATTTGTCAGCGGATCCGCAGTTGCGGATCCGCTGACGAAGGCCCCTAAAGTGCTGCCCTCTTTGTGCCTGCTAATAGCGGCAATCCGCCGCTACCAGCAGACACACTGTGATGTGCGATTCGCAGTGTATCCGCACATCTCGGCCGCTCTCTGTGTAGCTCAGGGAGCCGGGGGAGCGGCCGCGATGTGCGGATACACTGCGAATCGCACATTACAGTGTGACAAATACCCCCGTGTGAACGCACCCTAAGAGTCATTTGTTTAGAAAGGTTGGCCAAGTTCAAGAAGATGGTGTCTGGCCACACATTAATAAAGATGTTAGAACACTTTCTTTTATGCGGAGTATTTTTCAAAGTAATATAAAACCCAAAAGATCCATCATCATATACATAAAAGAACCCAATGAAAAAATATGTTACCTGACACAGAAGAAGAAAATAGCCAGCAACACACTAGAATAAACTACTATGTATAATATCTTAGAAATTCAAGGTATATTCCAGTTGGTAACATTTATGATTAGCATGTCTGTAATTTATCATCTTCTAGAATAAAAATTCTAAAATATATACATATTTTTTTTAAATGAGTCAAGTTAATCTTTTCTGTCTAAATATATCATTGATTCACTTTCTCATTCTCAGGTGACAGCTACACAACCTCCCGATGAAGGTGACCATCCTCTAAGCCTATCATGGCCCACTAAAAAGCGTAAAAGAGCTGTGTACCTTGCTGTGCTCCCAATAGTATTCCCTTTGTGGCTTACATTACCTGATGTCCGAAATCCAGTGAGTACTATGTACATGTTACATGCTTGACAATGTCCCCTTTTTCCACAAGGCTTGTATACACTGCAGATTTTACATCCTGGACTTGTGTGCAGAAAACCTATAACATATTACAGCAGCAGAATTGTGAATAAGATTTTATGAAAGCTCTTTTACACACTGCCGAAAAATCTGCATAAACCTAAATTGACTTGTAGTGCAGGTTTCAAATTCATAGTATTTCTTATTTTGGAGACATGCTGCACATTTTTTCTATTGACTTCATTGAGGAAGTTAAAGGGAGTGTGGCAGCTGTATTTGTGCTATGATCTGAAGACACCATTGGATAGTTCTAAGTGTATAATGGCAAAATGTACCTATCCTAGAGCTCAGGGGCAGACTGATAACACTCAGGGCCTGCAGACCAAAAAAAGGCAAGGGCCCCCTGCGAAGCTCTGCCGCTGGTCACACTTCTGTCACACCTCTATTCCACCCAAATCCCTCACACAAAATAAACTAAAATGTATATATGTAAGAAACACTTTAACAGTGGTTAAATAAGGTAGGTAAAATAAGTAAAATAATTTCTGCGACCAATAATACTGGTATACAAGGAGGAAATATATACCACCACACAATAACTGGATAATACCGCCATACTGTACTGAATAAAACCAATATACACAGACCACTATACTATACAGGATCTGTATACTATATAAGTGATTATATACAGGACACATGGCGGTTAATATGAGCTGGACACAGGATCTGTATACCATAGAGGTGCTTACAGTTACATCTAGGGACTCACAATTACATCTTTTCTGATTGGCGGGAAATTGTAATAATGACCTCCTTAGTGTCCTGCACAGTAAAAGGGCGATTAGGTAGGTAGCCAGATAGGTAGATCAGGTAGCCAGATATGTAGGTAGGTGACTAGCCATTTAGGTAGGTAGGTAAGCTAGGTAGTTAGGCAGTAATGTATGACGGCTAGGTATGTACATAGTTAGGTATCCAGGTATGTAGGTAGTTTATTAGCCAGGTATGTAGGTAAGTAGTTGGGCAACCAGGTATAAAGTTAGGTAGCCAGGTAGTTAGTCAGGTAGGTAGCCAGCACCCCCCTCCACCCAATGAGGGATCCAGGGTTTAGTCTCGGGAGGGGCACTATCAGAGTATTTTGTGTTAGCGGACAGAAAATAAGGTGTTGCTTACAGAAGTTATAGGTAGGTAAAGCCCCCAGGTAGGCAGTGTCCCCAGGAGGTAGTGGCCCCTAGTAGGCTATGCCTCCAGGTAGTTAATGTCCCCCAGGTAGGTAGTCATGCTTCCTGTAGGTAAGTCCCCCAGACAGCTGCCTCCTGTATGAAAGCCCTCCCATTGTAGGTAGCCCTCCCATTAGTTTGGTAGTTTGTCCCCATATTAGCTAGGCTGGAACATAGCAGTCCCGTAAATTGGCTAGGCAGCAGAAGTCCCCCACATTAGGTAGGCAGCAGCTCCCCAACATTAGGTATAGATGGCAGCAGTGTTTCCCCACAGTAGGTATAAGTGGCAGCAGCTTCCCCACAGTAGGTATAGGCGGCAGCAGTGTTCCTCCACAGTAGATAAGGCAGCAGCAGAGTTCCCCCACAGTTGGTATAGGTGGCAGCAGAGTTCCCCCCACAGTATTTATAGGCAGCAGCAGAGTTCCCCCACAGTAGGTATAGGCGGTGGCAGAGTATTTATAGGTGGCAGCAGAGTTCCCCCACATTAGGTATAGATGGCAGCAGAGTTCCTCCACAGTAGATATAGGCAGCAGCAGAGTTCCCCCACAGTATTTATAGGCAGCAGAAGAGTTCCCCCACAGTAGGTATAGTCAGCAGCAGAGTTCACCCACAGTAGGTATAGGTGGCAGCAGAGTATTCCCACAGTAGGTATACGCGGCAGCAGAGTTGACCCCCACAGTAGGTATAGACAGCAGCAGAGTTGACCCACAGTAGGTAATGGCAACAGCAGAGTTCCCCCACAGTAGGTATAGGCAGCAGCAGTTCCCCCACAGTAGGTAAAGCAGCAGCAGAGTTCCCCCACAATAGGTATAGGGAGCAGCATAGTTCCCCCAAAGTAGTTATAGGCGGCAGCACAGTTCCCCCACAGTAGGTATAGGCAGCAGCAGTTCCCCCACAGTAGGTATAGGCGGCAGCAGTGTTCCTCCACAGTAGATAAGGCAGCAGCAGAGTTCCCCCACAGTTGGTATAGGTGGCAGCAGAGTTCCCCCCACAGTATTTATAGGCAGCAGCAGAGTTCCCCCACAGTAGGTATAGGCGGCGGCAGAGTATTTATAGGCGGCAGCAGAGTTCCCCCACATTAGGTATAGACAGCAGCAGAGTTGACCCACAGTAGGTAATGGCAACATCAGAGTTCCCCCACAGTAGGTATAGGCAGCAGCAGAGTTCCCCCACAATAGGTATAGGCAGCAGCATAGTTCCCCCAAAGTAGTTATAGGCGGCAGCAGAGTTCCCCCACAGTAGGTATAGGCAGCAACAGTTCCCCCACAGTAGGTATAGGCAGCAGCAGAGTTCCCCCACAGTTGGTATAGGCGGCAGCAGAGTTCCTTCACAGTAAGTATAGGTGGCAGTAGAGTTCCCCAACAGTAATTATAGGCGGCAGCAGAGTTCCCCCTCAGTAGGTACAGGCAACAGCAGAGTTCCCCCACAGTATTTATAGGTGGCAGCAGAGTTCCCCCACAGTAGATATAGGCGGCAGCAGAGTTCCCCCACAGTAGATATAGGCAGCAGCAGAGTTCATCCACAGTAGGTATAGGCGGCAGCAGAGTTCCATTACAGTAGGTATGGATGGCAGCAGAGTTGCACCACAGTAGGTGGAGGCAGCAGCAGAGTTCCCCCACAGTAGGTATAGGCGGCAGCAGAGTTCCCCCACAGTAGGTATAGGCAGCAGTTCCCCCACAGTAGGTATAGGCAGCAGCAGAATTGCCCCACAGTAGGTATAGACAGCAGCAGAGTTCCCCACAGTAGGTATAGGCAGCAGCAGTTCCCCCACAGTAGGTATAGGCAGCAGCAGAGTTCCCCACCGAGTAGGTATAGGCAGCACCAGAGTTCCCACACAGTAGGTATAGGCGGCAGCAGAGTTCCCACACAGTAGGTATAGGTGACAGCAGTTCCCCCACAGTAGGTATAGGTGACAGCAGTGTTCCCCCACAGTAGGTATAGACAGCAGAGTTCCCCCACAGTAGGTATAGGTGACAGCAGGGTTCCCCCACAGTAGGTATAGGTGACAGCAGGGTTCCCCCACAGTAGGTGTAGGTGGCAGCAGAGATCCCCACAGTAGGTATAGGCAGCAGCAGAGTTCCCCCCAAGTAGGTATAGGCAGCACCAGAGTTCCCCCACAGTAGGTATAGGCGGCAGCAGAGTTCCCACACAGTAGGTATAGGCGGCAGCAGAGTTCCCCCACAGTAGGTATAGGCAGCAACAGTTCCCCCACAGTAGGTATAGGCAGCAGCAGAGTTCCCCCACAGTTGGTATAGGCGGCAGCAGAGTTCCTCCACAGTAGATATAGGTGGCAGCAGAGTTCCCCAACAGTAATTATAGGCGGCAGCAGAGTTCCCCCTCAGTAGGTACAGGGAACAGCAGAGTTCCCCCACAGTATTTATAGGTGGCAGCATAGTTCCCCCACAGTAGATATAGGCGGCAGCAGAGTTCCCCCACAGTAGATATAGGTGACAGCAGCTCCCCCAGAGTAGGTATAGACGGCAACAGAGTTCCCCCACAGTAGGTATAGACGGAAGCAGAGTTCCCCCTCCCAGTAGTAGGTATAGGTGGCAGCAGAGTTCTCCCCCAGTAGGTATAGGCAGCAGCAGAGTTGCCACACAGTAGGTATTGGTGACAGCAGAGTTGCCCCTCAGTAGGTATAGATGGCAGCAGTTCCCCCACAGTAGGTATAGGCGACAGCAGAGTTCCCCCACAGTAGGTAAAGGCAACAGCAGAGTTCCCCCACAGTAGGTATAGGCAGCAGCAGTTCCCCCACAGTAGGCATAGGTGGCAGCAGAGTTCTCCCACAGTAGGTATAGGTGGCAGCAGAGTTCCGCCACAGTAGGCATAAATGGCAGCAGAATTGCCCCACAGTAGGTATAGGCAGCAGCAGTTCTCCCACAGTACGTAAAGGTGGTAGCAGAGTTCCCCCACAGTAGGTATAGGGGGCAGCAGAGTTCCCCCACAGTAGGTATAGGCGGCAGCAGAGTTGCTCCTACAGTAGGTATAGACAGCAGAGTTGTAGGTATAAGAAGCAGAGTTCCCCCACAGTAGGTATCGCAGAAGAGTTCCCACACAGTAGGTATAGGCAGCAGAGTTTCCCCAACAGTAGGTATAGGCAGCAGAGTTCCCTCAAGAGTAGGCAGTACCCCCTCCCCAGGATGGAAAAAATAAAAATCTGCTCACCTTATTATGTCGATCTCCTCCAGGGCCCATCCTCTTCCATCCTCCACAGTGCCGGTGCCAATGAGTGATGTCATGGGCACCTGCACTATGTGCTGCGTGGAGGCAGAGATCACATCTCCTCTCTGTGTGACACGGCTCACACAGAGAGGAGGCTTTCTGCTGTATGTGCATGTGCCGCACATACAGGAGGAAGCAACACTGTCTGCCTTGGGATCGGGGATGTGTGTCTTGGATGCTCAGTAGCAGCAGCCGCAGCGGGCCCTGTACCCAGCTACGCCCTCTCACCACATCTGACTGGACCAGGCAGTCAGTCCACCCATGCTAGAGCTTGAGTTTTTTTTTTTTACTTCTGTAATGCAGCCAGGGGCGGACTGACACCACTCAGGCCCCCAGACCAAATAAAGCAAGGGTCCCCAGCAAGACTCCCCCCCTGGCCCCACCTCTGCCCCGTCCCTATTCCAGCCCATTATGTATATGAATATTTACCATAGAAAGAAATAGGGGGTACAGTACGCTTGAGGCTATGGGGTACTTTGAGGGATGGCAATGCCAATCACCTTAACTACACCAAGGGCCTTAAAACACTGAACTCCTCCTTTTTGTGCTAACTTGGGATCTCTGTCTGTGATACCCAGGCCAACTTGGCTCCTGCCTCTACTGACCTTAAAGGGATACTCCGGTGGAAAACTTTTTTTAAGAAAGTTAAACAGATTTGTAAATGACTTCTATAAAAAATTCTTAATCCTTCCAGTACCTATTAGCTGCTGTATACTACAGAGGAAATTCTCTTCTATTTGGGATTCCTTTTCTGTCACGACCACAGTGCTCTCTGCTGACACCTCTTTTCATTTTGGGAAATGTCCAGAGCAGCATATGTTTGCTATGGGGATTCTCTCCTGCTCTGGGCAGTTCCTAAAATGGACAGATGTGTCAGCAGAGAGTACTGTGGTCAGAAAAGAAATCCCAAATAGAAAAGAATTTGTTCTGTAGTATATAGCTGCTAATAAGTACTGGAAGGATTATAACATTTTAATAGAAATAATTTAGATATCTAGCAAACAACAGAGCACGTATGTGCACTCACAGCTCAGTGGAGACCATTGCATGTAAGTCCGGTAATGGGAAGATGGATCAGAGCATCAGCGCAGGTAGAATGGCGCTCGGAGGCTACACTGGCAGTTTCGCACGTAAGTGCGTGCTTCTTCCGGCCTCAAGTGCATGAGGCTAGAAGAAGCATGCACTTACGTGCGAAATTGCCGGCGTAGCCTCCGAACGCCATTCTACCTGCGCTGATGCTGTGATCCAGCTTCCCGTTACCGGACTTCTACACACAACGGTCTTGTGCACAACGTACGTGCTCTGTTGTTTGCTACTATTGATACTTCATAGAGTTGGTTTGCTGAGGCCATGCTGACATCCAGGACAGGTGTAGTTTGCCTTTTGTGTGCTCTTCCCCCCTTCCTATCTCACTGTTTGAATAATTTACATATCTGTTTAACTTTCTGGCACCAGTTGATTAAAAAAAAAAAGTTTTCCACCTGAGTACCTGCCTTTCACCGCTCACTACATGATGGCACAGTCAGATGCTGTATATAACTCATATCTCTGACTGTGCCATCATATAGTGACTGTCTGCCTCACTACAGTCCCTGCTAGAAATACTCTGTGCTGCTGGAAAGCCTACTCCATCTTCTACCTGCCTTTCACCGCCCCCTACATGACGGCACAGTCAGACATATAACTTATATTTCACATATAACTTATAAGTCAGAGTGTGCCATCACGTAGGGAGCGATGAAAGGCAGGTAGAAGATACATACAACTATACAATTCATAAGCCACCCACCTGGCTATCCTGTTTTTGGGTCCTTGCAGATGTCGACTGAGAAAGCCGGCAGAGAGATCAGGGCCCTTCTTAACACGGCTCTGTGCACTGAGGACAAGCAGGGCTCTATACACTGAGGACAAGCAGGACACTGAGGACAAGCAGGGCTCTGCACACTGAGGACAAGCAGGGCTCTGCACACTGAGGACAAGCAGGGCTCTGCACACTGAGGACAAGCAGGGCTCTGCACACTGAGGACAAGCAGGGCTCTGCACACTGAGGACAAGCAGGACACTGAGGACAAGCAGGACACTGAGGACGATCAGGGCTCCTGGACACTGAGGACAATCAGGGCTCCTGGACACTGAGGACAATCAGGGCTCCCGGACACTGAGGACAAGCAGGGCTCCCGGACACTGAGGACAAGCAGGGCTCCCGGAAACTGAGGACAAGCAGGGCTCCCGGAAACTGAGGACAAGCAGGGCTCCCGGAAACTGAGGACAAGCAGGCCGGGCACACTGATCTTTGGCAGCAGCAGTAAACTCTTGCACTGCCGGACGTGAAGTTCACGTGACCTAAGGCAGCCACTGCGGTTCTCTTAAAGGGCTGCCGCTACAGTGGCTGTCTGGGTGCAAAATAACTGTAACAGCTCCTGGCCCGGCTCCGACCTAGCGGCTGCGGCGGGCCCTTTCCCTTTGACGGGCCCTTTCCCCAAGCCGGGCCCACCTATTTAAAAAAAAAAAAAAAGATTATATATGACAGGCAGCAGACAGCAGGCCCTTTTGCCCCTGAATGCAGCATAAGATGTTATTAAACAAAAAGTAAAGGCTTTTCACTAAGCCTTTTTTATACCTATTTTAGTGCCATAGGATGCAATCTTGGTTCCTATTTTCCCTCTAATATGTTTCCTCTAATGCAGTCTTAGAACTGCATTTCATCCCATTATGACAAATTATACAGTCATACTGAAATGTATTGTCCCTAAATAAAGTGTTAAAGTGTTCCTGTCATCAAAAAATAACTTTTTATAAAATGTAGATAATACCATTATAGTTATAATTGTAGTATACATTGGTTAAAAAATATGTATATTTTTGTCCCTGCAGCTATTGCCTGCATGTCTCTATGAGGAGTCCAAATACAGGAAGTGAGGGTGGACAAGCAGGGCTCTGTGCAGTGAGGACAAGCAGGACTCTGTGCAGTGAGGCTCTGTGACATGCTACGGGCTCACACCCGAGGATGATTGACAAGTCAGGAGCCTGCACAGAGCCCTGCTTTTCCTGCCCTCACTTCCTGCTTTTGGACTCCTCATAGAGACACACAGACAATGGCTGCAGGGACAACACTTTTTCACCCATAAATATACATATTTTTTAACCAATGTGTGGTACCTTGGTGGAGTGTAGGGTAGTTGGGGTGTTGCTGTTCGGGATAATAAAGGGTGCTGTTAACCCTTGTCACTCGTGACGCCTAGGGCCTATCGTCACTCTTCCCAAGAGCAATAGGTGAGTGCAAAATAAATGGATTGTCCACAACCACTGTTTAACGGAAAATTTGCAGGAACTTTTACTGAAGATTTTCTGAAGCAGGCAATAGCAATAACAGTCCAGGTAACAGAGCCTATTTCTAGTTGATCAGCGATTGACAGTTGGTTGGGATCAGATAAGCTCAATTTAGCTTTTAGAAGATTCTGTAGCATAGATCCGCTGGATTTAGGGGTGCATTTAGGTCCAGTGATCTTGAATTATTGAAGTATAACATCTTTGGTATATGCCGAGGCCGCAAGGCTGTGGCCTAGTAAACGTACTTGAAAGTTGCGGAGGTCCTACCTCGTTCAGTGACAGCAACCCAAGAGAGTGAATAATGGCCGATGCTCCCTTATATGGGCAGGGGCTGGCCATTTTGGATTGGTCCATAACAACTGTCACTCACCGTTACACGGCAGTGTGGGTGAACATGTGACACAAAAACCACCTAAGGTCCTTCAACATACCATAAAGTTCTAAATAACGGGTCACATGACCTAAGGTCCTGCGACGCCAAACAAGTGAGTAATGCAATATACATATTTACAATGATAATGGTTATAAATATTAACTTACTAAGGGGTGACTAGGGGCTAACTAGGGAAGCAGACCCCGACAGTCCTAGGGACTCTGACTTTGGGGACCCCCCCTACCAAGGCACAGTATGAAATACGGTGCTGGGACACCACAAATGTATTTTACAAATATACATATAATTGTATTATCTACATTATATAAAAAGTTGTTGTTGATGACAGGTACACTTAAAGCTTTTTTCAAATCTTCAAATTTTGGTTGCAAACTATTTTGTGCTACTAGTAAGGACATCTACTGACACAAGATGGTAAGTACCTGCATATGGAGCAAAAATCACCACTGTAACTTTATTCCATCACAAACTGGCAATGTTTTGGCTGCAAAATTACAGCCTTTTTCAAGCAACATTCAAATTGACATAGGGTAGTATATATATATATATATATATATATATATATATATATAGGCACAGGTTATTAAATCTACATATATCAATCAGTGAATAATTAAGTAGCAAAAGTGGAGTACAAGTGATCAAAAGTACAGTACAAGTATAGGTGAACACTTATATAAAATACAATGTACATAGACCTCATAATATACAGTACAATTCAGTGCAAAATTGGTAGGCATTGAGTATGTGAATAACTTACAAGAGCTGGGAAGCGTTGTGAATAATAAACAATAAACACATGCTGGGACGCCGGCCGGCGCCATTGACAGGTAAAGGCACATCTGCAGTGCGCACGCGCGCTGGGGAAATACTGATCAACAAGGGAGCCAAAATAGTAAGGACAGAGAAGCGGGCTGACGCACGCGTAGAAGACTAGTGAATAACAAGGAGACATCTTAGATCAGGGCACAGAGGCAGTTAAGAGCTGGCGCTAGCCAGCGCAGCCTCACACTGAGGCACAGATGCACACTTGGGACAATATAAGGGTAGGCTGTCAAATGCGTATAATACAGTGGTAGCTCGAGAGGTCCAAAGCACACATACGGCCACACATACAGGGGACATCTAGGCTCCTTTTAGGAGGCATGGCTCTACTAAGGCACGTATGAGCAAGTCTAAGAGTAGCAAAGCGGAGGCCTTGGTAGACCCAAAGGGTCACTCCACAGCAGCCGCAACATGTTACCAAGAACAGGGGGGGGCCAAAGCCAAATTTGTGGAACACAAATAAAGAACTCAAATATGAATATAAACATATGTGAAAAACAGGATGCCGTTATAATACAAGCTAGGAAGCATAAATCTAAAACATGTATAAAGAACAGAATGCCACTGTGATAAGAAAGGAGGTGCTATCTTATGATAGTAGTTCTTGGGTAGGAGAAACAATATTGCCCTGGTGTAAGGCTCCCTTGTGTCTGGAAATTTAGGTGAAAAGTCAAACAAGTCAATCCTATTCTATAAGCTATATACAGTGATCCTTCAACTTACAATTGCCTCAACATACAATAGTTTTAACATGCAATGATCTTTTCTGGACCATTGTAACTTGAAACCAGACTCAGTATACAATGCTACGGACAGTCCAGATCTCTGAAACGTGTCAATGGCTGGAAGAACTGGCCAATCAGAATGGGCATTCATTGGTAAAACCCCTGTATTACTGGAGTGCATGCACTGACTGGCTGTTTGGTAGTGCCCCCTACAGTGCAGGGTGGTATTACATGTTCTGTACTACTCTTTACCTGTACCAGGGATAGCTGCTCCTTTGGACACTTTAGGACATTGCGTGTACTGAACAGGACCCTGAAGAAGTTCCTGTCCTCTACATAGACAGTGATTACAGCTCCCAGCAGCTCTTTCTTACTTTTATATGTAAGGACTTGCCTTATCTCTATAAGTTATCTATTTATTTTTCTTTAATCCTCACTTTTTCTTATTTTTGGATGACATTTTGGTGTCTTCAAAACCAGTTACCAGGTTTCCACAGAGATATGGTCTCAACATACAATGGTATCAACATACAATGGTCGTCCTGGATCTTATTAATATTGTAACTTGAGGGACCACTGTATATGCAAGAGTGGTATTGTTTTTTGTTTGTTTTTTGTCTGTAAAAATGCCCAGATTTTTATGCATTGTTACTTGTATTTTTAGTTTTTTGTTAATTAGGTAGTTTACTTTATTAGGAAGATTGTCCCTGTTTGTAATTTCCCCCATTAGGTAGGTGGCCCCTGTAGGTAATCTCAGCTGCCATTAAGGGATATAAAGAATGAGGATCCATCATTTTATACTAAAATCAAATCACGTATTACATGTTAAACCAAAGGTGTAATATATTGTATTAGATACCCATGCAATAAACTATATGTAGGTTGAACAAAAAATGCGTAACCAAAAGAATCGGGGAGCAGATTTATAATATTAATCATAAATATGGTGGTCACCCGCTTTCCGGTCATTATACATAGATGCACAATGCTAACTTTAGGGGATCGTACTTCTTTGCAGTGGAAAAAATAATACTACATTGGCCAGGGGGTATCTTTATTTACCAAATGTCTAGGGCAGAAAGTCAGTGGATTTTTTACCTGAAAACTATGGCACCCAAAGGCCTTAACAGTGATACAGAATTCTTTCCTTTTTGGCTAATTTTTTCTGATTTATTTTTATTTTTAAATATTGCTTACGGTTTAAACAATTTATATGTACCATTGAAATGAATACATCAAAAAAGCATAATCTGGCAAACAGTTTAACAGCCTAACTATAAGTGTATACTTCAGTCACAGTTCAGACTGGGAGCGTTTTTTGGATAAAAAATGTTTTTGTATTTTTTCCACTGGTGTATTTCTTCCTGTATTCTTTGCTGCATGCTTTTTGTTTCTTGTATGGTTATTCTTTTTCTCTTTTAGGGTAGGGTCAAATGGAACGGATCTGCAGCGTATTTTATGATCATATAGTTTCCAGCTTCCCACCTTGTGTGCTGCTCACAACGGCAATCCGCCACTACGAGCAGCTGCACAGGGATGTGCAAGTCACTACGCGCATGCGCAGTGTACTCAGACATCCCGACCACTCTTTGATGTCTGTGAGTGCATGCACGGCTACTCGCAAGTCCCTGTGTGGCTGCACGTAGCGGCGTACTGCCACTGCGAGCAGCACACAAGGTGGAAAACAGCTGGGGACACACTATAAGGTCGGGTCATGGCGGATCCACAGCGTAAAATACACTGTGGATCTGTTACGTGTGACCCTAACCTTATGGGGGATTCTTATGTTTTCTAAGGGTCTATTTACACGTACAGTATTCTGCGCAGATTTGATATGCAGGATTTCAAGCTGTGTTCAGTCATTCAGTTTACATTGAAATCTGCAGCAGAAAATCCTGCGCATCAAATCTGCACAGAATACTGTATGTGTGAATAGACCATAAATCTAACAGAATGGGGGAGATTTATCAAAGTTGTCTATTTCCCGCATCAATATAGACCAACCTACAGAGGGTTAGGCCAGTCTGATGTGCGCTTAATTTATCAAAAGTCGCACGGCTCTTGATAAATTCTGCGCACGGACTTCGGGATCCACAGTTTAGACTGTATTTAAACCTGCTCCAACATGGTTTGACATTTAAGCGTACTTTCGGCCAATGCGACTTTTTGCCAAAAAGTCACTATTGATAAATTCAGCGCCAATGCATTTTTCCATCTAAAATAGACTAGAATGCACTAAAATAGACTAGAATGCATCATGTTCTAAAAATCCTCTAAAGCAAAAGTCGCAAAAATGTTGCACATATTTAGACTGCGACTTTCTGTGCGACAAATTTTGACAGGAAAATCCTTTGATAAATCTTCCCCAATGTTTCTATGTGTTTTGCATTTATTAAATACTGCATCAGTGCATCCAACATTGCCAGAGCCTGGTTCCCTTGTAGTTATTTAAAACCAGGTTAATCACAGGTGACCAGCCCTAACGAAGGAGCACGTCTGCTCTGTAATGCACAGGCTTTAGGGTCCCCTGTGTCAACCATAGTAAAGTCACTATTTTTAGGATCTAGGCTATTTTTTTGCTTTACATCCGCCCTAGGTTGAGGCCAGGGTGCTCTCCAATGCAGTTGAATTGTACCTTTGCTCCCTAAACCAAGTATGGAGTGTGGTAGTTGTTTGCCTGAACACTTTTACACATATAAAACCTGCACAAGAAGACACTCAAGGTAACCTATTGGAATGGTCAGTATTAGCAGTATATGCTGATTCAGAGCATGTATATTAGGCCAGAGGATAGCACACTGGCACACCTGCCGTGGATGTGAACATTGCTGTATACATAGAGACCATAGACTGGTACCATTTAATTGTATGCATATTTGTGATGGGTAGCAATGCTGTAATGTGCATGTGTTCTTATCTGGGCACTTACTGTATTCATTAGCAAGATATTTTTTATTCTATTACCCACTTCTTAGCTGTGCGGCAGTGTTTATTAATATATTGATTTACAGTACCCACATATAGGTGGTGAATGGGATTCCACCTTCTAACACCAGGCTGCAGTGAATATACACTCTTTATAAGATTTAGCCCTAGTGTATATCTCTTTATCTTGGCCCCTGTAGGAAGTTTTCTTATTAGGTATGTGGTGCCTTGGGGGGGCGGGGTTTATGGTAGTTGGGGTGCCGCTGTGAGGTATATCACAGTTATAATTAACTCTTGTCAGTCGTGACGCCAGGGTAAGGGTTAAATGTTGTATGGCTTGGCCTATCGCCACCCTTCCCAAGAGCGATAGGTAGATGCAGAATAAAGTATTGTCCACAACCAGAGCTTTGCCGAAAACTTGCATAAACTTTACTGAAGATTTTCTGTAACATGCGAACATAAGCAACAGTCTTTGTAACAGAGTCTATGAACAGCTCAGCTTAGATTGACAGTTGGTTGGGACTTGAGTAAGTTCCTCAGCTTGTAGGGATTTAGTATGCGCAGATCCGCTGGATTTAGGGTTATGTTTAGGTCCAGGGTCCTTGCCGATGTTTGCGGGGAAATTTAGAAGAACTCACTAACTGATTCAGCCGAGGCCACAAGGCTTTGACCTAGTAATTGTCGTTGAAAGTTGCGGAGGTCCTACATCATTCAGTGACAGCAACCCAAGAGAGAGAATAATGGCCGCAGCTCCCTTATATGGGCAGGGGCAGGCCGTTTTAGGATTGGTCCACACCGTCTGTCACTCAGCTTTACAATGTCTTGTGGGTATCACATGTCCCATGAACCTCCAAAGGTCCTTTTTACCTACCATAGATACTAAAACATCGTCATGTGACCCGCAGGTCCTGCGACGCTAGCGCAAGGTAAGTACACTTTTTATATACATTTATTTACATTTACCTGAGTAATGTATTAACTATTTAAGGGGTGACTAGGGGAGGACTAGACCTGAGGACCCCACGGTTCATAGGAACTCTGACTTTGGGGACCCCTACCAAGGTACTGTATGTAATACGGTACCAGGACACCACAAACCCCCTTACTTAAAACAAGTTGACCCCGACGCCTGTCCCTTAAGGCAGAGGAACTAAGACGAAGGCTAAGGAAGAAATTATTATACATATTTACATCCTGACACATTCTTATGACTAGAGATAATTCCTTTCACTGGAGATAATGCTAGTCACATTAGACACTTAGAACTTTCTATACATTTTTAAAGTTCTCTATACATATCTAAAGCTCTCTAAAACATTTCTCAAGCTTTCTAGATATTCATACACAACTCTCTAAACACTTTAGAAGCTCTCTAAACATTTATTCTCAAGCTTCCTAGATTTTTATACAGCTCTCTAAACATTTATTCTCAAGCTGTCTAGACACATTTATCTCACTAAAACATTTTACGTTTCGCCATTTATGTTTACCTGTTAGTACACAGAAGGTTATATTGGCTTGCCTTAGGCTTTCTAACAATAAGTTAGCTACTAGGGTCTATTGGCTACACGCTTCTTACCCCTAGAACACAACAGTATAACCTTACCTAGGTTACCTTTAATAAATACGTGCATCAATTTTTAGCTCGCAAGAGCACCTACTGGCCAGGTAGTTCATCTCACACACATAAAAAGAAAAGAAAGATTAGTGTCCCTAACAGTGGCAGGAATTGGATAATGACTTAGGCTACAATTCCTAAAGTGTTTTTTTCTTTATTGTGAGATATATTTTATTTTGGTGTACTAAGTTAGAATTAAGTAAGTACATTTTAAGTGATTTATTTGGTGTACTACGTGTACAGATACTATTTGGAAGATCAGTCTTGATATCTTAAGGGTAGCTTATTCTGTGACAGGAGCTAGCGATTGGTGACAGTAATGCTACTCTCAGAGGAGCTGAGAGAGTCACCTTTTAGTAACTACTAAAACACCTTTCAAATGTTCCTAGTGTATGTACATGTGTACAAGAATTATTTACATTTTACCTTTTGTGTACACGTGCATTTAAGCAGACATTTTTCTGTGTACAACAACTACCGCATTTATCGGGGTATACCACGCACCGGCCTATAACACGCACCCTCATTTTACCAAGGATATTTAGGTAAAAAAAAGTTTTTTACCCAAATATCCATGGTAAAATGAGGGTGCGTGTGTGCGCGTGTATACCCCGATATACCCCCAGGAAAGGCAGGGGGAGAGAGGCCGTCGCTGCCTGCTTCTCCCCCCCTGCCTTTCCTGGGGTCTAGAGCCCTGCTGCCTGCCCTTCTCTCCCCCTGGCTATCGGCGCCGCTGCCCGTTCTGTCCCCCTGACTATCGGTACCGGCGCCCCATTGCCGGCGCCGATAGCCAGGGGGAGAGAAGGGGCAGCGGCACCCATTGCCGGCGCAGCTGCCCCGTTGCCTCCCCCCATCCCCGGTGGCATAATTACATGGGTCGGGTCCGCGCTGCTCCAGGCCTCCGGCATGCATCCCCTGCGTCGTTGCTATGCACGGCGCGGCGCACTGACATCATGCGCCGTGCAGCGCATAGCAACGACGAAGGGGATGCACGCCGGAGGCCTACAGCAGCGCGGACCCGACCCAGGTAATTATGCCACCGGGGATGGGGGGAGGCAACGGGGCAGCGGTGCCGGCAAAGGGTACCGCTGCCCCTTCTCTCCCCCTGGCTATCGGCGCCGGTACCGATAGTCAGGAGGACAGAACGGGCAGCGGTGCCGATAGCCAGGGGGTGAGAAGGGCCGGCAGCAGGGCTCTAGACCCCAGGGAAGGCAGGGGGAGAGAAGCGGGCAGCGACGGCCTCTCTCCCCCTGCCTTTCCTGGGGCGGTATCGGCGTATAACACGCACATAGACTTTAGGCTAAAAATTTTAGCCTAAAAAGTGCGTGTTATACGCCGAAAAATACGGTACTTAAATTTTTAAATACACAGACACAAAGCTACTTTTCTGTGTACAATAACCATTTACATTTTTTTATACTAGCAGAAATATTTATTAGATCACTCCCAACAAGGTTCAGGTGCATACACCTGATAAGTGCAATTTTTAGCAAGAAGTCTTTACGTTACTATGGAGGTAGAAGGTATATACACGAAATTGGCATGTAAGGATCAGCAGTCCACCTACACTAGGAGTCTTTTTGAGGTATATACACAAAACTGGTGTGTAAGGATCAGCAGTCCACCTACACTAGGAGTTTTTTTAAACACGGCCTTACCACAAATCAGCCGGGCACAAAACTTACGAATCTCCTGTAGGCTAGAAGTCTCTTGACCAAAGGGTCAGGCACAAGCTTGATTGATGGTTACGTTGCAAAACTTGGAAAAGTCTTAGCACAGTCCTGCTAAGCACATTTTCTTGAACTTGGTAGTTGCTGAAAAATAAAGAAGTTAGCAAGGGAAAAAACAAAGGTTAGCAAATATCAGTCCCTTAGAAGACATTCCTCTGAATTCTTCCTACTCCTCTTCTAGACCCCCTAGCTCTTCCAACATTTAGAGCTGTCAGGGAGTTGATATAACTCTCCCACACCACATTGGTGAGAGTAGAGTGAGACACTGAAGGATTCAAAGTGACCAGAGGACTACTGGCCACTGTGGTAGCTGGTATCATGGTTGGTGCTGGTTGGTTCAGCCCCACGTCCATGTCAGGAGTGGGCCGCAGCACTTTAGTTGGTACCTGAGAAGAAAGCAAAATCTCCTCGCCAGGAGAGGACCTAGGTACTGTCGTTGGTGCCCAACGTTTAGGCTTCATCTTTTTGTCTTTAGCAGGTCTGGGAACTTCACTGTACTCAGAAAGAAGTGGCTGCTGCTGTAGTAGATGTCTCTCTGCAGACTCTTCAGCATAGGCAGGAGGAGCAGGCCACGTTGATCTCAGCTTGAAGGGATCGGACTCCCAATCAGTTGAAGGAAAATACTTGAAGGGTATTTGAGTTGGAGCTGCTGGTCTGGTTACTGCCGCAGCCCATTCTCCACAAAGACCACAGACAGGGGTATATTCCACAATCTCACCCACCTCCAGTGAGTAAAACCTCTTTTCAATGTATGGCCTCTGTACAGCTCGCCGATTTACGAGGAGGGTTTGCCCTGTGTGGCAATCCATAAGTGTCCCGTACCCTCTGGCCTTGTCAAACTTTGTTACAGTGGCTCTGCATCTTTCCAAAGGTTTCTCCCCTTCTCGGGGGTAGTCCCACATTCTGATGTAATGCACCTCCATTTCTTTTGTGTTTTGTTGATAGCGCACTTGTTCTTCATATGGCAGATGAACACGTTTAGGTGCATACAGTTCCCTGTGTCGGGCCTTTAATTGTGCCATCAATTCAGCTATTTCAGCCTCATGACGGGCCCTTTCTCTTTGAGCAGTGGGAACTGGAGGGAGTTGCCCACCTGTTAGAAGTTACTCCCATTAAGTAGGTGGCCACTGTAGATAGTTTCCCCTGTTAGGTAGGTGGTCCCTGTAGGTAGTTTCCTCTGTTAGGTAGTTTACCCCTGTGTTTAGTTTTCCCCATTAGTAAGGTTTCTACTTCAGGTAGTTTCCCCATTAGGTACATTTTTCTTTTTGGTACTTCATTAGGTAGGTGGTCTCTGTAGTTAGTTTGGACCCTGCATGTATTTTTCCCTGTTAGGTAGGTTGCACCTATGGATAGTTTCCCCATTTGGTATGTTGCTCCTATTGGTATCTTACTGATAGTAGTAGGGACTTTATTCTTTCATTTAAAATACCAAATTAACAATTAAACAGGAATTTAGGTGCACTACTGTGATAGATGTATACAATGACATTGGCTAACCCTTAAAACTGATATTAAAATTGAGACATTAGCCAGTATATCCTTATATGAAGGACATAGCTGAGCCCGCACACCAACGCCAAGGTTTCTCAAGTGGCACGGGACCTAACACTTAACCTACATGTGCCATATGGGCAATACCAGGGGCCAGTGGGCAATTACAGCAGCATTAGGTCTGACTCACAGCCTACTCCCAGTTACCTCCAGTGTAGCTGGGCACACATACAATGGGAGGATGGAGGCAGGCTATAAGCCCCACCCAAGTTGACTAATGCGTTGCCGGCCTCACAGGTGACCCTTAATGCTGCCTAGAAAGTAATCAAGGCACATTAAATGTGGAGTTTATAAACAATCTTGCAAAAATGCTCTTTTGGCTACGGATGCCATCAGAGCTGTGCACATGCAAGCCAGGAGAAATCCACGCAGTGCAAAAAACTATTTATCCCACATTTTTCTTCCTTGGTTGCTCTGATTGTGGCTCTCACAAAAAAGGGCTCTAATCCTACATCTTGGCCTCATGAGGTCAAACAGGCCTTCTCCCGTTTAAAGTCTGCATTTGCCTCTGCTCCCGAGACCCGGTGCTTTCGAGACCTGATCCGAAGAGGCCCATTGCTTTGGAAGTTGATGCCTCATCTGTTGGAGCCGGTGCCGTCCTTACTCAGAAAAACACCAAGGGCAAGACTGTAACTTGTGGGTTCTTTTCCAAGACCTTCTTTCCTGCTGAGAGGAATTACTCCATTGAAAATCAAAAACTCATCGCCATTAAGCTTGCTTTGGAGGAATGGCAACATTTATTGGAAGGATCATCTCATCCTGTCAGCATCTACTCCGACCATAAGAATCTTCTGTACCTACTGTCCGCTCAGCGTTTGAACCCCCGCCAGGCAAGATGGTGTTTGTTCTTTTCTAGGTTCAACTTCTACATTCACTTCTGTTTACCTGATAAGAACATCAGGGCTGATGCTCTCTCCAGGTCCTCTGATGTCATAGGTTTGGACTCCACGCCAAGGAAAATTATTACTCCTGATCACTTGATTTCTGCTGCTCCTGCTGTTATTCAGCAAGTTCCTCCTGGAAAATCCTTTGTGCCCGCCAGATTGAGACGCAAGGTACTAAAATGGGGTCATTCTTCCTTGACGGCTGGTCATCCTGGAGTACGTAAGACTCTGCTTCTAATCTCTCGGCACTACCGGTGGCCACACCTTGGCCGCAACTGTTACGCCGAGCGCTCCGGGTCCCCGCTCCTCCCCGGAGCGCTCGCTACACTTCCCTCACTGCAGCGCCCCGGTCGGTTCCACGGACCCGGGGCGCTGCGTTACCACCTCCGGCCGGGATGCGATTCGCGATGCGGGTAGCGCCCGCTCGCGATGCGCACCCCGGCTCCCGTACCTTACTCGCTCCCCGTCAGTTCTGTCCCGGCGCGCGCGGCCCCGCTCCCTAGGGCGCGCGCGCGCCGGGTCTTTGCGATTTAAAGGGCCACTGCACCGCTGATTGGTGCAGTGGTTCCAATTAGTGTTTACACCTGTGCACTTCCCTATATCACCTCACTTCCCCTTCACTCCCTCGCCGGATCTTGTTGCCCTAGTGCCAGTGAAAGCGTTCCTTGTGTGTTCCTTGCCTGTGATTCCAGACCTTCTGCCGTTGCCCCTGACTACGATCCTTGCTGCCTGCCCCGACCTTCTGCTACGTCCGACCTTGCTTCTGTCTACTCCCTTGTACCGCGCCTATCTTCAGCAGCCAGAGAGGTTGAGCCGTTGCTAGGGGATACGACCTGGTCACTACCGCCGCAGCAAGACCATCCCGCTTTGCGGCGGGCTCTGGTGAAAACCAGTAGTGACTTAGAACCGATCCTCTAGCACGGTCCACGCCAATCCCTCTCTGGCACAGAGGATCCACCACCTGCCAGCCGGCATCGTGACAGTAGATCCGGCCATGGATCCCGCTGAAGTTCCTCTGCCAGTTGTCGCTGACCTCACCACGGTGGTCGCCCAGCAGTCACAACAGATTGCGCAACAAGGCCAACAGCTGTCTCAACTGACTGTTATGCTACAACAGTTACTACCACAGCTCCAGCAATCATCTCCTCCGCCAGCTCCTGTACCTCCTCCGCAGCGAGTGGCCGCTTCTGGAATACGACTATCCTTGCCGGATAAATTTGATGGGGACTCTAAGTTTTGCCGTGGCTTTCTTTCCCAATGTTCATTACACTTGGAGATGATGTCGGACCAGTTCCCCACTGAAAGGTCTAAGGTGGCTTTCGTAGTCAGCCTGCTGTCTGGAAAAGCCCTGGCTTGGGCCACACCGCTCTGGGACCGCAATGACCCCGTCACTGCCTCTGTACACTCCTTCTTCTCGGAAATTCGAAGTGTCTTTGAGGAACCTGCCCGAGCCTCTTCTGCTGAGACTGCCCTGTTGAACCTGGTCCAGGGTAATTCTTCCGTTGGCGAGTATGCCGTACAGTTCCGTACCCTTGCTTCAGAATTATCCTGGAATAATGAGGCACTCTGCGCGACCTTTAAAAAAGGCCTATCCAGCAACATTAAAGATGTTCTGGCCGCACGAGAAATCCCTGCTAACCTACATGAACTCATCCATCTTGCCACTCGCATTGACATGCGTTTTTCCGAACGGCGTCAGGAGCTCCGCCAGGATATGGACTCTGTTCGCACGAGGCGTTTCTTCTCCCCGGCTCCTCTCTCCTCTGGTCCCCTGCAATCTGTTCCTGTGCCTCCCGCCGTGGAGGCTATGCAGGTCGACCGGTCTCGCCTGACACCCCAAGAGAGGACACGACGCCGCATGGAGAATCTCTGCCTGTACTGTGCTAGTACCGAACACTTCCTGAAGGATTGTCCTATCCGTCCTCCCCGCCTGGAAAGACGTCCGCTGACTCCGCACAAAAGTGAGACAGTCCTTGATGTCTACTCTGCTTCTCCACGTCTTACTGTACCTGTGCGGATGTCTGCCTCTGCCTTCTCCTTCTCTGCTGTGGCCTTCTTGGACTCTGGATCTGCAGGAAATTTTATCTTAGCCTCTCTCGTCAACAGGTTCAACATCCCGGTGACCAGTCTCGCCAGACCCCTCTACATCAATTGTGTAAACAATGAAAGATTGGACTGTACTATACGTTTCCGCACGGAGCCCCTTCTAATGTGCATCGGATCTCATCACGAGAGGATTGAACTGTTGGTCCTCCCCAATTGCACTTCTGAAATCCTTCTTGGACTTCCCTGGCTTCAACTCCATTCCCCAATCCTGGATTGGTCCACTGGGGAGATCAAGAGTTGGGGGCCCTCTTGTTCCAAGGACTGCTTAAAACCGGTTCCCAGTAAACCTTGCCGTGTCCCTGTGCTTCCTCATGTAACCGGTCTCCCTAAGGCCTATATGGACTTTGCGGACGTTTTTTGCAAAAAACAAGCTGAGACTCTACCTCCTCACAGGCCTTATGATTGTCCCATTGACCTCCTCCCGGGCACTACTCCACCCCGGGGCAGAATCTATCCTCTGTCCGTCCCAGAGACTCTTGCCATGTCTGAATACGTCCAAGAAAATTTAAAAAAGGGCTTTATCCGTAAATCCTCCTCTCCTGCCGGAGCCGGATTTTTCTTTGTGTCCAAAAAAGATGGCTCTCTACGTCCTTGCATTGACTACCGCGGTCTTAATAAAATCACGGTTAAGAACCGCTACCCCCTACCCCTCATCTCTGAACTCTTTGATCGTCTCCAAGGTGCCCATATTTTTACCAAACTGGACTTAAGAGGTGCTTATAATCTCATCCGCATCAGAGAGGGGGATGAATGGAAAACGGCATTTAACACCAGAGATGGACACTTTGAGTATCTGGTCATGCCCTTTGGTCTATGCAACGCCCCTGCCGTCTTCCAAGACTTTGTTAATGAAATTTTTCGTGATCTCCTATACTCCTGTGTTGTTGTATATCTGGACGATATCCTGATTTTTTCTGCCAATCTTGAAGAACACCGCCAGCATGTCCGTATGGTTCTTCAGAGACTTCGTGATAATCAACTCTATGCCAAAATAGAGAAATGTCTGTTTGAATGCCAATCTCTTCCTTTTCTAGGATACTTGGTCTCTGGCCAGGGACTACAAATGGACCCAGATAAACTCTCTGCCGTCTTAGATTGGCCACGCCCCTCCGGACTCCGTGCCATCCAACGTTTTTTGGGGTTCGCCAATTATTACAGGCAATTTATTCCACATTTTTCTACCATTGTGGCTCCTATTGTGGCTTTAACAAAAAAAAATGCCGATCCCAAGTCTTGGCCTCCTCAAGCGGAAGACGCCTTTAAACGACTCAAGTCTGCCTTTTCTTCGGCTCCCGTGCTCTCCAGACCTGACCCATCTAAACCCTTCCTATTGGAGGTTGATGCCTCCTCAGTGGGAGCTGGAGCTGTCCTTCTACAAAAAAACTCTTCCGGGCATGCTGTTACTTGTGGTTTTTTTTCCAGGACCTTCTCTCCGGCGGAGAGGAACTACTCCATCGGGGATCGAGAGCTTCTAGCCATTAAATTAGCACTTGAGGAATGGAGGCATCTGCTGGAGGGATCAAGATTTCCAGTTATTATTTACACCGATCACAAGAACCTCTCCTACCTCCAGTCTGCCCAACGGCTGAATCCTCGTCAGGCCAGGTGGTCTCTGTTCTTTGCCCGATTTAATTTTGAAATTCACTTTCGGCCTGCTGATAAGAACATTAGGGCCGATGCTCTCTCTCGTTCCTCAGATGCCTCTGAAATTGAACTCTCTCCTCAACACATCATTCCTCCTGACTGCCTGATTTCCACTTCTCCAGCCTCCATCAGGCAAACTCCTCCAGGAAAGACCTTTGTTTCTCCACGCCAACGCCTTGGGATCCTCAAATGGGGTCACTCCTCCCATCTCGCAGGTCATGCGGGCATCAAGAAATCTGTGCAACTCATCTCTCGCTTCTATTGGTGGCCGACTCTAGAGACTGATGTGGTGGACTTTGTGCGAGCCTGCACTATCTGTGCCCGGGATAAGACTCCTCGCCAGAAGCCCGCTGGTTTTCTTCATCCTCTACCTGTCCCCGAACAACCTTGGTCTCTGATTGGTATGGATTTTATTACTGACTTACCCCCATCCCATGGCAACACTGTTATTTGGGTGGTCGTTGATCGATTCTCCAAAATGGCACATTTCATCCCTCTTCCTGGTCTTCCTTCAGCGCCTCAGTTGGCTAAACAATTTTTTGTACACATTTTTCGTCTTCACGGGTTGCCTACACAGATCGTCTCGGATAGAGGCGTCCAATTTGTGTCTAAATTCTGGAGGGCTCTCTGTAAACAACTCAAGATTAAATTAAATTTTTCTTCTGCATACCATCCTCAATCCAATGGACAAGTAGAGAGAATTAACCAGATCTTGGGTGACTATTTACGACATTTTGTTTCCTCCCGCCAGGATGACTGGGCAGATCTTCTACCTTGGGCCGAATTCTCGTATAATTTCAGAATCTCTGAATCTTCCTCCAAATCTCCGTTTTTCGTGGTGTACGGCCGTCACCCTCTTCCCCCCCTCCCTACCCCCTTGCCCTCTGGTCTGCCCGCTGTGGATGAAATTTCTCGTGATCTTTCCACCATATGGAAAGAGACCCAAAATTCTCTCTTACAGGCTTCTTCTCGCATGAAGAGATTCGCAGATAAGAAAAGAAGAGCTCCTCCCATTTTTTCCCCTGGAGACAAGGTATGGCTCTCCGCTAAATATGTCCGTTTCCGTGTCCCGAGCTATAAGTTGGGACCACGCTATCTTGGTCCTTTTAAAGTTTTGTGTCAAATTAATCCTGTCTCTTACAAACTTCTTCTTCCTCCTTCTCTTCGTATCCCTAATGCCTTTCACGTCTCTCTTCTTAAACCTCTCATCCTCAACCGTTTTTCTCCTAAATCTGTTCCTCCCACTCCTGTTTCCGGCTCCTCGGACATCTTCTCTGTCAAAGAGATTTTGGCCTCTAAAAAGGTCAGGGGAAGAACTTTTTTTTTAGTGGATTGGGAGGGTTGTGGTCCAGAAGAGAGGTCCTGGGAACCTGAGGACAATATCCTGGACAAAAGTCTGATCCTCAGGTTCTCAGGCCCCAAGAAGAGGGGGAGACCCAAGGGGGGGGGTACTGTTACGCCGAGCGCTCCGGGTCCCCGCTCCTCCCCGGAGCGCTCGCTACACTTCCCTCACTGCAGCGCCCCGGTCGGTTCCACGGACCCGGGGCGCTGCGTTACCACCTCCGGCCGGGATGCGATTCGCGATGCGGGTAGCGCCCGCTCGCGATGCGCACCCCGGCTCCCGTACCTTACTCGCTCCCCGTCAGTTCTGTCCCGGCGCGCGCGGCCCCGCTCCCTAGGGCGCGCGCGCGCCGGGTCTTTGCGATTTAAAGGGCCACTGCACCGCTGATTGGTGCAGTGGTTCCAATTAGTGTTTACACCTGTGCACTTCCCTATATCACCTCACTTCCCCTTCACTCCCTCGCCGGATCTTGTTGCCCTAGTGCCAGTGAAAGCGTTCCTTGTGTGTTCCTTGCCTGTGATTCCAGACCTTCTGCCGTTGCCCCTGACTACGATCCTTGCTGCCTGCCCCGACCTTCTGCTACGTCCGACCTTGCTTCTGTCTACTCCCTTGTACCGCGCCTATCTTCAGCAGCCAGAGAGGTTGAGCCGTTGCTAGGGGATACGACCTGGTCACTACCGCCGCAGCAAGACCATCCCGCTTTGCGGCGGGCTCTGGTGAAAACCAGTAGTGACTTAGAACCGATCCTCTAGCACGGTCCACGCCAATCCCTCTCTGGCACAGAGGATCCACCACCTGCCAGCCGGCATCGTGACAGCAACATGATGTTTCTGACTTCTCAGCAGAGACCTTCTGGACTCTTACAGCCTTTACCCATTCCATAGACTCCTTGGTCCCACATCGCTATGGATTTTATGACCAATCGCCCACCATCTCGTAATAACACCGTCATTTGGGTCGTGGTGGATCGGTTTTCCAAGATGGCTAATTTCATTACTCTACCTGGTCTTCCATCTGCCCCACAGCTGGCAAAGTACTTCCTGCTACATATCTTTCGTCTTCATCTCCCATAGACATGAATAGAGGGGTGTGTCGGCGGTGGTCGCCCATTATCCGACCTGGAGCAGAGTTCGCTCTGTGCAGCGGTTTTCTGGGAGCTGAATCGGAGATTGCAGGCAGTCCCTGCGGGGGATGCCCCTTTAACCTCTTAAGGACGTAGGGCGTACCTGTACGCCCTACGCCCGGTCCCAGTATTTAAAACGGGGTCACGGCGTGACCCCGCATCACACCGGGTCGGTCCCGGCTGCTTGTCATAGCCGGGACCCTGGGCATCGATCAAAGTTGACCGCCGCGTCTGAAAGTGAAAGTAAACGCTTCCCGGCAGATCAGTCGGGCTGATCGGGACATCGCGATAAAATCGCGATGTCCCGATCAGCTAGGACGCAGGCGGAGGTCCCCTTACCTGTTTCTGCGGCGTCCGATCGGGGTTTGATTGCTCCAAGCCTGAGTTACAGGCTTGAGCAATCGAGCCCCTATCTCACTGATCCGTGCAAAGCTATGGCTTTGCATGGATCAGTAAAGGGATCAGTGTGTGCAGTGCTATAGCCCCCTATAAGACATCAGTGTGTGCAGTGTTATAGGTCCCTATGGGAGCTATAGCACTGCAAAAAGAAAGTGAAAAAAAGTTAACAAAGGTCATTTAACCCCTCCCCTAATAAAAGTTTGAATCACCCCCCTTTTCCCATAAAAAAAAAACTGTGTAAACAAAAATAAACATATGTGGTATCGCCGTGTGCGGAAATGTCCGAACTATAAAAATATATTGTTAATTAAATCGGACAGTCGATGGCGTACACGCAAAAAAATTCCAAAGTCCAAAATAGCGTATTTTGGGTTACTTTTTATATCATGAAAAAATGTATAAAAAGCAATCAAAAAGTCTGATCAATACAAAAATGGTACCGATAAAAACTTCAGAACACGGCGCAAAAAATTTGTCCTCATACCGGCCCGTACGCAGAAAGATAAAAAAAAGTTATAGGGAAATTTTCCTGCATGTAGTTATGATTTTTTTCCGAAGTACGACAATATCCAATCTATATAAGTAGGGTATCATTTTAACCGTATGGATCTACAGAATAAATATAAGGTGTTATTTTTACCGAAAAATGCACTGCGTAGAAACAGAAGCCCCCAAAAATTACAAAATGAATTTTTTTCTTCAATTTTGACGCACAATTATTTTTTTCCTTTTTTCCGTGGATTTTTGGGTAAAATGACTAATGTCACTGCAAAGAAGAATTGATGGCGCATAAAATAAGCCATCATATGGCATTTTATGTGCAAAAGTGAAAGAGTTATGATTTTTAGAAGGTGATGAGGAAAAAATGAAAATGCAAAAACGGAAAAACCCTGCGTACTCACCAGTTAAGGCTCCATGTATGGATCTACAGAATAAATATAAGGTGTTATTTTTACCGAAAAATGCACTGCGTAGAAACAGTAATGCAGTAAATGCAATCATTGAAATTTATTGAGCACTATAAAAAAAAAGCCCTCTGTCAACTACAAAAAAAAGACAATACTTATTTTGCAACTAGAATTTTACTGATTTTAATGATTTTTAAATGTAAATTGCAGTCCTTAGTATTCAGCTTACAAGCCATTTGGACATATTACTTTCTTATTTTATCAAATTGCCATCCACTGATTGCAGCAAGTTATTACTTCAATTTACCAGAATGCAAACATGAAAATAGAACTGATACCCATTTATTGTTTGTGTACATTCATTGCCTATCAGTAAAAAACCTTATCCTGTCTGAATGAGAATTAAGAAGAAAAAAAAACACTTTGGACATCAAAGAGATGATTGTGCACACACATGGGTACAACTACAGATGCACAACAAAGCTGAACATTTTCCACAATAGTCTATGCATATCGTACATATGACCTACTTGGCAAATCCCTGAAAATTCTGCTGCTTCTAGAATATTTTGAGAGCTGTTACAATTGAAGTACTCATTGTTATGGAGATCATGCTATACAAAGCATATTGTAGATAAATATTAGCTGATAATTTTTTTTTAGCAATTTAGCATAAAGGTATCTTTATTTACATAAAGTAAATATTCATTTTTCCATACTGCGTGAGATTTAAAGGGGTATATTGATGAAAAACAATTTTTTTTTAATTTTTTTTTTTTTTGACCGACTGGTGCCAGAAAGTAAAACAGATTTGGAAATAACTTCTATTGAAAAAAATCTTAATGATTCCGGTACTTAGCAGCTGCTGTATGCTCCACAGGAAGTTGAGTTGTTCTTTTCAGTCTAACCCATAGTGCTCTTTTGACACCTCTGTCCATGTCAGGAATTGATTGGAGCAGAAGAAGTTTGCTATGGGGATTTGCTCCTACTCTGGACAGTTCCTAACACAGACAGAGGTGTCAGCAGAGAGCACTGTGGACAGACAGAAAAGACAAACTCAACTTCCTCTCTAGTATACAGCAGCTGATAAGTACTGGAAGGATTAAGAATTTTTACTAGAAGTAACTTACAAATATGTTTAACTTCTGGTACTGGAGTACCCCTTTAAGACTCAGGAAGCATAGTAAATATTTTTAAATGCCCAGGATGCAATGTTACAGTGTTGTACATGTAAAATGTGAAAATGTATTACTATTTCATGTCATCCAGCTTATTTCTGTTCATACAGGGATCAAGAAAATTTTTCCCTGTAACATTTTTTGGATCAATCACTTGGATTGCAGTTTTTTCTTATCTAATGGTATGGTGGGCCCATCAGGTAAGCATACGATAAAAATAAAAATAAAATTATTTGGTTAAATAGCACGAAGATTTTCTTTCTGCTTGGTGTTCTTTTTTATTAAGAACATCTATTGCTTCCTAATATGGCCTGACTGTTTTATTATTACAATTCTATTTAGCATGTGATTATTATAATTTTCTTTATTATACAAAATATACTTACATTGTGTATTTTTCTGTAATTGTCACAGGTTATACAATACTACAGATCAATGTATTACATTACTTTGGTTGAATGCACAAGCCCCTTTTAAAGGGGGTCCTGAGGTTATGCTGAGAAGATGTAGGGGGGGGGGGAGATTTATCAAAACCTGTCCAGAGGAAAAGTTGCTGAGTTGCCCATAGCAACCAATCAGATCTCTTCTTTCATTTCTGAAAAGGCCCATTTAAAAATGAAAGAAGCAATCTGATTGGTTGATATGGGCAACTAAGCAACTTTTTCTCTGGACAGGTTTTGATAAATCACCCCAATAGAGGGAAATGTATTAAAATTTGTGCAGAAAAAAGTTGACCTGTTGTCCATAGCAACCAATCAGATCGCTGCTTTCATTTTTAAATGGGCCTTTTAATAATGAAAGAAGCAATCTGATTGGTTGCTATGGCCAACTAAGGCTGGGTTCACATCACGTTTTAGGCAATACGGGACTGTATACGGCAGGGGGGGAGCTAAAACCGGGTGTTCCCGTATCCCTGCTGTATGCGGCCTGTATGTAATATATTTCAATGAGCCGACCGGAGTGAAACACTGACTCCTGTCGGCTCATTTTTGCCCCATATGCAGTTTTCCCACCGAACCTAAAACAGTGGTTGACCAAGGGGCATACGGGGGACCCAGTTTTAGCTCCCCCCAGCCGTATGCGGTCCCATATTGCCTAAAACGTGATGTGAACCCAGCCTAACTCAGCAACTTATCCTTTTGACAGGTTTTGATAAATCTCCCCCGTAATGTGTAAATTGTGTAGTTCCCCTTATGCACCAAAAGTATTGGAGGCATAAACTCCACAAAACCTATGTAGGTGTCCTGTAATATCTTTTACTCTTTCAATATCCTAAACTACGAGGTTGCACCTCCATGAATTTAACTTATTTTTTTTGTGCATCCCATGGATGCTTTATTACATTAGGATCTGGGGAATTTGGATGACAAGTCATGTCTTTGTCATGCTCAGAGCTGTAGACTTGGACAAATAGATCATAGGGAGAAAAAACAATTATCATCACAAAATTATTTTTGCCAATAATGTTTTTTCAGGTAGGGGAAACTATTGGAATAACAGAAGAAATCATGGGACTCACAATATTAGCTGCTGGTACTTCTATTCCAGACCTCATAACAAGTGTCATTGTTGCACGCAAAGGCCTAGGGGACATGGCAGTATCTAGCTCTGTAGGAAGCAACATTTTTGACATCACAGTTGGGTAAGCATGTATTCCAAGTGTGGCTACTGAAGGAAAGTTGGCATTATTTTATTACTATTACATGAGGTTTTGTTTTTTGTTTTTTAACAGGCTTCCAATGCCCTGGCTCCTATTTTCCATGTTTAACCAATTTCGTCCAGTGATGGTGAGCAGCAATGGCCTCTTCTGTGCTATTGTCCTCCTTTTCATTATGCTGCTGTTCGTCATTCTATCCATCGCCTTGTGCAAGTGGAGAATGAACAAGATCTTAGGATGCATGATGTTTGGTCTCTATTTTGTTTTTTTGATCGTCAGCGTCCTTCTAGAAAACCGCATTATCCTATGTCCAGCTTCTCTCTAGATTTTACGGATTGAAGAACACTGAACCTGATGCTCATGAAGTGAAAGGGTGGAAGCATAGCTTCACCTGCAGAAGGCCAAAAGCATTGTCAGCATGGTTATGAAGTCAACTTATGGCTCTTTTACTAAAGATGTTATAATCTATAGAAACTGTACATTTTCTAATACACACTGTATTCCTGTATTACTCTCTTTACATATGATATATATCCATAAATATATTAATATGCAGATAATGTACAACAAAAAGAGACGCTAGATAAAATGAGATCTACATGTAGGGAATCTCAGCAGCACATGGAATTCATATTTGTCCACTAGGTTTTAATAGAGTTAGCACATCATTTAATCACCATAACTGTATTTCAACACTTCTCTGCCTATAGAATAGTCTGGAAAAAGTGTTGTGGAACAAGAGATGTATTTAACTTCACTTAGGCAGTTAGGAAACAATTCTGAAACTGCTACAATAAAAATGTGGCACACTGTATGCTGAGTATGAAGTGAACACAAATGATTTTTGGCTTACTTACTGTGTACTTACTATATATTTATTGATGGCAGTATTGCAGCACTTCACTTTACAGAACAAAATGAGTGTAATGTATCTTAGCCCAGAAGCATTCAAATCTGGTAATGTATGGAAATGTAAAGCTACCTGGATAATATAGACTTATGATCAAGAATTTCTGTCACACAGTCTTGTGATTTAATGTACCAACTCAAAGTAACAGTTGGTAGTTCTGTTCTGATTGCAAGGCTGAAGAATATCTATCAAATAATAAACATATATTAACAATGAGTGATATATTCTTTGTGTTTTGTATTATTCTCTGGGGGTAAGGCCTACAAGTAGAATACTCATAACTGTTGGCTGGGGGACTTTTTTCTATATTGTAGTTGAAACACGGTCCCCTGCATTTTTTAAATGCATGTTAAAACCTATGACCTACTGTTATGGATTTTTATGCCCTATTATTTTATGCTTTCTTATCTAATTTTTTAAAGGAGTACTCTAGTCCAGAGTATTCCTGCTCCGTTCTGCCAGGGCTGGTAAATAAATGAAAATGAACCCTCACTCACCTCCCTGGGTTCCCGCGGAGCGCCACTACAGCTGTTCGGTCCTCCGGTCCATCTCCTTCATACTTCCTGGTGTAACGAAGCGTCGCATGGCGCTCAGCCTATCGCCGGCCGAGGCTGAACATCGCGGTGGCCGGCTATAGGCTGAGTGCCATGTGACGCTTCGTTACACCCGGAAGTATGATTTTCATTTATTTTGCAGCCCGGGCAGAACGGAGCAGGAATACTCTGGACTAGAGTACTCCTTTAACCTGCACTTATATATTTAAGAACTGCATATAAACCATATAAAGTAGAAGAGTTATGTAACTTACACTTCCAAATAAGGCTACTCTTTTCTTTCTATAGTTTACATATAATGCATTTGGGGTACTCCCAAATTTTTTTTTAAATCAACTGGTGCCAGAAAGTTAAACAGATTTGTAAATCACTTCTATTTCAAAATGTTAATTCTTCCAGTATTTATCAGCTGCTGTATGCTCCACAGGAAGTTCTTTCTTTTTGAATTTCCTTTCTGTATGACCACAGTGCTCTCTGCTGACACCTCTGTCCATTTTAGGAACTGTCCAGAGCAGGATAGGTTTGCTATGGGGATTTGTTCCTACTCTGGACAGCTCCTAAAATGGACACAAGTGTCAGCAGAGAGCACTGTGGTCAGACAGAAAGGAAATTCAAAAAGAAAAGAACATCCTCTGTAGAATACAGCAGCTGATAAGTACTGGAAGGATTAAGATTTTTAAATAGAAGTAATTTACAAATCTGTTTAACTTTCTGGCACCAGTTAATTTAAAACATTTTTTTTCCAGCGGAGTACCCTTTAAAGGTTGCTGAACTTTACTATCAGTATTCCAGTATTCCAACTTTATTCCATTTACCATTTTCCCAGGTATTTTCAGTACAAGACATGTAAATGCTTATTTGAAGTCTGATTATCAATTACTGAGAAGCAGTAACATATCTGGAAAATTTGAGATGACTCAAATAAATAGCTTCTCCTACTAGCTTATTGTTACAACATCATTAATGTTATTGTATGTGAAGTATATGTCTGGCATTTGCATTACTAGATTTGTTCTAGTGAAACAGGAACACAAATGATAACCTCTTAGTTTCAAGTGTTTCTCATTAGGAATATTTCTCATTAGGAAAGTAGGCCAAAAATGGCACATACTATGCTCCAAATTTACAATGTGCTTTAGGCACCCTTTATGCCTCACTAGACAGTTCCAAAAATTGTCTAGAAAATTGGGCTAATATGCTGTAGCAAATATTTGCATTCCCATAAAATAACAAGGGGCATCTTTTCTCATAATTTTGCATTATATTGTTCTTTAAAGGGGTTATGCAGGAAAAAAAAATTTTTTATATCAACTGGCTCCAGAAAGTTAAACAGATTTGTAAACCGCCCAATTTAGAAGAGGTTTGCTATGGGAATTTGCTTCTAAACTGGGCGTTTCCCGAGACACGTGTCATCAGAGATTACTTAGACAGAAAAGAACAACCTTAACTTCAAAAGCTCATAAGTACTGAAAGAATTAAGATTTTTTAATAGAAGTAATTTACAAATCTGTTTAACTTTCTGGAACCAGTTGATATATAAAATAAAGTTTTTACCTGGAATACCCCTTTAACTATTCCTCTTAGAAATTAAAGGGGTTATCCAGGAAAAAAATTGTTCATATATATATATATATATATATATATATATATATATATATATATATATATATATATATAAATATATATCAACTGGCTCCAGAAAGTCAAACAGATTTGTAAATTACTTCTATTAAAAAATCTGAATCCTTTCAGTACTTATGAGCTGCTAAAGTTGAGATGTTCTTTTCTGATGACACCTGTCTCGGGAACAGTCCAAAGTAGAAGCAAATCCCCATAGCAAATCCCTGGGACTGGACCGGGATGACTGCTGATATCTATCAGCATGCATCCCCGGCCAATGCCCAAGGGGGTCCTACGACTTCACACCGGTGATTTGCAGCGATTCTGGTTCATACGGGTCTCTGGTGACCCAGAAAATAAGGGGGATTGGGGGGTCCACCCCTACTATCCCTGCTATTGGTCGGTCAGAAGCAACCGACCAATATCAGATCGGGGGCATCGGGGGTTAAAGTTCGGTTCCCTGCTCTTCCCATCCACTGTTGTCTGGGCAGAGCAGGGAATTCGTTGGTGGCCGGCGCCAGAGGTCACTTACCATTGGCGGCGGCAGCAGGCGGCGATAACATGCGGCTCCCTGGTGCGGCGATGACGTGCAGCGATGACGTGCGACTCCCTGGTGCAGACTATGGAAGCCAGTGAGTTCCCTACCAACATCTGGAGGGCTACAGTTTGAGACCACTATACAGTGATCTCTAAACTGTGGTCCTCTAGATCTTGTAAAACTACAACTCCCAGCATGCCCAGACAGCCGAAGGGCATGTTGGGAGTTGTAGTTATGCAGCAACTGGAGGAGAATAGTTTGGACACCACTATGTAGTGGTCTCCAAACTGTAGCCCTCCAGATGTTGGAAAACTTCAACTCCAAGCATGCCCAGGCATGCTGGGAGTTGTAGTTTGGCAACATCTGAAGGGCCAGATGTTGCTGAACTACAACTCCCAGCATGACTGGACAGTCTCGGCATGCTTTGAATTGACATCTGGAGGGCTACAGTTTTGCAACAGCTGGAGGCACATGGGTTGGGAAACACTGAGTTAGGAAACAGACAGTGGTGCGAAAACACTGCGGTAGACTGTTACCTAACTCAGTGTTTTCCAATCCCAACCAGTGTGTCTCTAGCTGTTGCATAACTACAACTCCCAGTCTGTCACATGGGTGGGGGTTTTCAGAAAGTTTCCCGCTTCAAGTTTGAGATGCGGCAAATTTTCTGCTGCAGAGGGAAATTCACTGTAAACCCCCGCTTGTGTGAATGTACCCTATAAACACTGCACTACACTACACTAACTCTAAATAAGGAGTAAAACACTACATGTACACTACACCCTTACACTGTCACACCCCAATAAAAATTAAAAACGTCTTGTATGTCAGTTTTTCCAAAACAGAGCCTCCAACTGATACAAAATAACAACTCCCAGTATTCCCAGACAGCCATTGACTGTCCAGGCATTTTGGGAGTTTTGCAACAGCTGGAGGCACCCTGTTTGGGGAAAACTGACATACAGTATTTTTGGTGGAGAAGGCAAGTGTTACGCTTGCATCTGGGTCCACCCCTATGAAAATCCCTAATTTAGGCCTTAAATGCGCATGGCGCTCTCTCACTTCAGAGTCCTGTCGTATTTTAAGGCAACAGTTTAGGGCTACAAATGGGGTATTTCTGTATTGCGCTACAAATTATTTGGTGGCTTTTTCTCCGTTTACCCCTTATGAAAAAGGTAAAGTTCGGGTCTACACCAGCATGTTAGCATAAATGTTTTTATTTTTTACACTAATATGCTGGTGTTGCCCCATACTTTTCATTTTCATAAGTGGTAAAAGGAAAAAAAAGACCCCCCAAAATTTGTAACACAATTTCTCCTGACTACGGAAATACCCCAAATGTGGACGTAAAATGTTCTGCGCACTATGTACATTTGAGGCCTAAACTGGTGATTTGCACAGGGGTGGCTGCTGTTTACAGCGGTTCTGACATAAACGCAAAAAAATAAATACCCACATGTGACCCCATTTCAGAAACTACACCCCTCACAGAACATAAGAAGGGGTATAGTGAGCCTTAGCACCCCACAAGTGTCTGACAGATTTTTGGAACAGTGGTCCGTGAAAATGAAAAATTAAATTTTTCATTTGCACAGCTCACTGTTACAAAGATCTGTCAAACGCCAGTGGGGTGTAAATTCTCTCTATACCCCTTGTTATGTTCCGTGAGAGGTGTAGTTTCCAAAATGGGGTCACATGTGTGGGGGGGCTCACTCTTCTGGCACCATGGGGGCTTTGTTAACGCACATGGCCCCAGACTTCTATTCCAACCAAATTCTCTCTATAAAATTCCATTGTCGCTCCATCCGAGCATTGTAGTGCACCCATAGAGCGCTTTACATCCACATATGAGATATTTCCTTACTCAAGAGAAATGGGATTACAAATTTTGGGGGACATTTTAACTTATTACCCCCTTGTAAAAATGAAAAAGTTGGGGTAACATCAGCATTTTAGTAAAAAACTATTTTCATTTCACATCCAACTTCAACGCAAAGTCATCAAACACCTGAGGGGTTTTAAGGCTCACTGTATCCCTTGTTACGTTCCTTGAGGGGTGTAGTTTCCCAAATAGTATGCCATGTGGGGTGTTTTTCACTGTTCTTGCACCATAAGGGCTTCCTAAATGAGACATGCCCCCCAAAAACCATTTCAGCAAAATTCGCTTTCCAAAAGCCCATTGTCGCTCCTTCCCTTCTTAGGCCTCTAGTGCACCCACAGACCACTATAAATCCACATAAGAGGTATTTCCTTACTCGAGAGAAATGCGGTTTCAAATTTCCAGGGACATTTTTACCTATTACCCCTTGTGAAAATGAAAAATTTGGGGTAACATCAGCATTTTAGTGAAAATTTGTCAAACACCTGTCGGGTGTTAAGGCTCACTGTACCACTTGTTACGTTCCTTGAGAGGTATAGTTTCCAAAATAGTAAGCCATGTGGGGTGTTTTTTGCTGTTCTGGCACCATGGGAGCTTCCATATTGCGACATGCCCCCCAAAAACCATTTCAGCAAAATTCACTCTCCAAAATCCCATTGTCACTCCTTCCCTTCTGAGCCCCCTAGTGCACCCACAAAGAACTTTACATCCACATATGAGGTATTTCCTTACTCAAGAGAAATTGGGTTACAAATTTTGGTGGCTTTTTTTCCTTTTACCCCTTGTAAAAAGAAAAAAATATGGGTCTACAAGAACATGTTAGTGAAAAAAATGAAGATTTTATGGGGTATTTCTAACATAAAGACCCTCAAATTCACTTCAAAACTGAACTGGTCCCTGAAAAATTCAGATTTTTTAATTTACTTGAAAATTTTGAAAATTGGTGCTATACTTTGAAGCCCTCTGATGTCTTCAAAAAGTAAAAACATGTCAACTTTATGATGTAAACATAAAGTAGACATATTGTATATGTGAATCAATATATAATTTATTTGGAATGTCCATTTCCCTTACAAGCAGAGTGCTTCAAAATTATACAAATGCAAAATGTTCGAATTTTTCATGAAATTTTTGCATTTTTCACCAAGAAACGATGCAAGTATTGACAAAAATTTACAACTAACATAAAGTAGAATATGTCACGAAAAAACATTCTCGGAATCAAATTCATAAGTAAAAGCATCCCAGAGTTATTAATGCTTAAAGTGACAGTGGTCAGAATTGCAAAAAATGCTCCGGTCCTTAAGGTCGAAATGGTCTCGGTCCCCAAGGGGTTAATGAGAACATAGTCAGCTGGTGACCACATTTGGGCTACTTCCCATGCATAAGCATTTATTTTGCTGTACTCAATAGTGCTGCAGACCATGCTATTGAGTCTAGCTAAAAAAATAAATGTATGTTTAAGTGTATGCACAGGAAGAGGCCCAAACATAGTCACCAGCTGAGTATGTTTGAGCCATTAAAGTATAAAAAAAGGGATGCTGATGTATAGGTAGGTTGTACAGTGCTTAATGGTTGAGGACCTTTTGATCACTGTTAGAACAAGATAGAAGCAGAGGCTTAGATATATGCAGGGCTGGCCTGGAGAGCTGATACCTCTTTCCTCCATCGCCCACCCACCACCACCACCTTTCCAAGAGGAAGGCAGTTGTCACAAGTAATTTAAACAAACAGCCCTTTCCAGCTATGTGCAGACAGTGTAAGTGATGTCACCTGTCAAACCACTGCTTTAAGGGAAGGTGGAAAAAAAGCCTATTTTATTGAAAGGATGCTAGAATGGTAATTATAAATATTTGCAAAAAATGTGTGTTTTAATATGCACTGCAAGGTTAAATAGATCTTTAAGATGGGAACACAAAGTTAATGCTTTGAACCTTAGCAAATGAACCTTACCAAAAACCACCAGTATATAAGGATAAAATATCACCATGCTGTAATTGAACATATCCCAGTATATCAAGACCAATATTGTCAATCTACAGGAAACAAATGATAAAGTACTTATTACCAACAATTATTGATGGAATAATATACTGTTATCAAATAATACTGTCACCTCTTTGTGTAGTCAGGCCCCATATTGTGACCCTATCCTGTAGAAAGGCCTCCCTTGTGTCCCCCCATACTGTGCCCCCTTTGTAGCTAGGCCCCCATACTGTGCCTATCTACAAAAAGAAGCACTTTCATCTTTTGACATCAACATAATAGCACAGACAATAAATGTGTAACAAACGCACCTGACCAGGATTCACATGCTGCACTCATGGCCACTCACAGGCATCGGGCCAAACAGCAACAGTGGGTGGGATATTTAAATCCCTGCTATGTGTCCCAGCCTTGTTTGTGACTACAGCTCATTCCTGTCCAAGACTGGGCCATCCGGCCGGCTGCCTGCCTCTACGCAATTGTAAAAAATAAAAATTATTTGCGATTGTAGGTTGCAAAAAAATGGGGCAGGCAGGGACACTGCTGCTCTAACAGGTGCAGGGCCTGCAGGGAGCTCCAAAGGGATAAGTGTAGGTCGACAACTCCTTCTGGGATATATACTGCAGCGGAGTCGGTGCGCTTTTGTGGTGAGCAGTGCTTCCTTCAACTCTGCTACATCCCCGACACCTGACTAGGCAGAGGTGCTGTTCTCCAGGAAGGTGAGTGGGGTGGGGGCGGTTGGGGTGGCAGGGGTCTGTTGGTGACGGGGGGGGGGTCGGTATATATGACAAAAATGTGTATGTATGAAAGATGTGTGTATGTATGATGTGTGTGTGTGTGTGTGTGTATAATAGGTGTGTATATGTATGATACATGTGTGTATGAGACAGTCATGGCCATAAATTTTGGCAGCCCTGAAATTTTTCTAGAAAATGAAGTGTTTCTAACAGAAAAGGATTGCAGTAACACATGTTTTGCTATACACATGTTTATTCCCTTTGTGTGTATTGGAACTAAACCAAAAAAAGGAGGAAGAAAGCAAATTGGACATAATGTCACACCAAACTCCAAAAATGGGTGGAACAAAATTATTGGCACTTTTTCAAAATTGTGGAAAAATAAGATTGTTTCAAGCTTGTGATGCTTCTTTAAACTCATCTGGGGCATGTAATTGGTGTGGGCAATATAAAAATCCCACCTGAAAGCAGATAAAAAGGAGAGAAGTTCACTTAGTCTTTAGTCTTTGCATTGTGTGTCTGGGTGCCACACTAATAGAACTGTCTGAGGTCTTGTGAACCAAAATTGTGGAAAAATATCAACAATCTCAAGGTTACAAGTCCATCTCCAGAGATCTAGATTTGCCTTTGTCCATAGTGCACAACATTATCAAGAAGTTTGCAACCCATGGCACTGTAGCTATTTTCCCTGGGTGTGGACGGAAGAGAAAAATTGATGAAAGGTGTCAATGCAGGATAGTCCCGATGGTGGATAAGCATCCCCAAATAAGTTCCAAAGATATTCAAGCTGTCCTGCAGGCTCAGGGAGCATCAGTGTTAGTGCGAACTATCAGTCAACATTTAAATGAAATGAAACGCTATGGCAGGAGACCCAGGAGGACCCCACTGCTGACACAGAGCCATAAAAAAGCAAGACTACATTTTGACAAAGTGAACTTGAGTAAGCCAAAATCCTTCTATGAAAACATTTTGTGGACAGATTAGACCAAGATAGAGCTTTTTGGTAAAGCACATCATTCTACTGTTTACCGAAAACGGAATGAGGCCTATAAAGAAAAGAACACAGTACCTACAGTGAAATATGGTGGAGGTTCAATTATGTTTTGGGGTTGTTCTGCTGCCTCTGGCACTGGGGGCCTTGATTGTGTGCAAGGCATCATGAAATCTGAGAATTACCAACGGATTTTGGGTTGCACTGTACGGCCGAGTGTCAGGAAGCTGGGTTTGCGACTGAGATCTTGGGTCTTCCAGCAGGACAATGACCCCAAATATATGTCAAAAAGCACCCAGAAATGGATGGGAACAAAGCACTGGAGAGTTCTGAAGTGGCCAGTAATGAGTCCAGATCTAAATTCCATTGAACACCTGTGGAGATCTTAAAATTGCTTTTGGAAAAAGCTCTCTTCCAATAAGAGAGACCTGGAGCAGTTTGCAAAGGAAGAGTGGTCCAACATTCTGGAGAGATGTAAGAAGCTTATTGATGGTTATAGGAAGCAACTGATTTCAGTTATTTTTTCCAAAGGGTGTGCAACTAAATTCAAGAGATGAGGATTATCATAGATGTGGATCAACTGGGCTGCTACATCTTTGGTGTTATGCTAAACCAGGGAGTGATGTCTAACAGAATTTTCCACCTTTAAATGGGTATTCCGGGCAAAAACATCTTATCCCCTATCCAAATTCTAACCCACAATCTCCCTGCAGCACCCGCATTCTACGCGGGGCTGCGTCTCCAGGCTCGGAAACCTCTGGGTTTCCAGGACTGGAGACATGATGTAACACTACGCCTCCTTGTGACATCACTCCACGCCCCCTTGATTCATGTCTATGGGAGGGGGCGTGACGGCCATCACGCTACCTCCCATAGACACAAATGGAGGGGGCGTGAGACATCACGATGAGGCGTGACATTACATCACATCTCCAGTCCCTGAAACCCGGAGGTTTCCGAGCCTGGAGACGCAGCCCCGCGTAAACTGCGGGGTCCCAGCAGCAGGCACCCTACGATCAGACATAAGATGTTTTTGCCCGGAATTCCCCTTTAAGCTATCCAGGGGCATATGGATTATCCTACAGGGAGTAAATACCCAGTCTCCGATAGCAATGCCTAGATGTAGATGGGCCAAAGACACCAATTCATGTTACTAAGACAGCATTCAAAAATTTTTATTGGACAGCCTCAGATCACAAAATGAGCAGAGCCAACATCAATAGATAACAAACAAGCAGGCGCCTTCAGCATACTTCTGATACCATTCAATGCAGAAAAGAGCCTATGAAATGAATAGACTATTTAGAAAATAACACATCTTGTGACATCATTATTTAAGAACAGCCTACAAATGGACACATACACACATTTATTATTACAACAGAACATAAATGATAAACATAATGAATTGATAAAGCCTACTTTGATATACATTATAGGATTTCAGTATATTACGTTGTTTTTTTTTTTTGTTGTTGTTTTTGTTTTTTAACTAGTGATAAGTCACATGATCATTTCTCTTTTTAATGTTCTCTTAAAGTCAATAAGTAGTGTCGGCTACTATCAGGGTTCACCGCTGCCATCACTTAACCATTTAGACTCTATAATCAATGCCGATCATGGCGTCTAAAGTGAAAGTAAGTGCTGCCGGTAGTTTAGGGGAGCTCACTGAATCCCCCATAAGTGACCTCTGTATAGGTTTAGGGAGCTAAAATGGTGCAAAAGGGTCCCCTTACCTGCCTTCTGCCGCCAATCACCGATCCAATGATGTAGCTTGGCCTAGCCAGGCTATTGCAGTGGATCGCCAATCACACTGTGTAATGCAATCTAATGATTGTCCCCACAGTTGTCAATTGTCACACAGGAGCAAGTGAAAATTTCAGATGTGATGTGGCCACTGACACCAAAAGTCAGTATATAATTTACAATTTTGAATAGAAATAAAGGCTTTTTTTTTTAGGAAATAAAACCTTTTCTGTTTATCACAATCTTAGCACCGTTAATGTTCTGTGAAAGTATGTAGCAAATAAGATTTTAGAGTGTGGAGTCTCCAATTTAGAATATTCCAACTAGAATCTGAATCATAACATTAGTCAAAAGCTTCTGAAAATGTACATTGTATTTTATAAGGTTGGAGAAAGTAATGGAACTCCAGCATGGTATTCCAGAGCAATTTGTGCAATTTATTTACATAAAGCACGCAGTACAACAAGAATGCATGGTGGTGATGCATTTCGGCCAGTAGTGCCTGGCCTTACTGAGGACATACCCCAGTCCAACTAAGCAAGAGGAATTCCACCTGTAGTGCTTGACAGGTGAGATGTCCCACCGAAATATAGGGATTTGACAATGGGAAAAAGTGAAAAAACATGTGAAAATAAAATAAAATCCTGTATAATGCACAATATACACATAAAAAATTCAAACTTATAAAAATAAACAAATTTTATACTCAATGTACTCAAAAGGAATAGGACATATAAAGGAAGGACTTACACTTCTCCTCCCTTAGGCTAGGTTTCCACTTGTTTTGTTTTTTTTTTGACAAAAACAACAATAAAAACGCCCATTCTGCTGCATGGCGTTTTTTTTGTGAAAAAACGCTGCGGCCAGATGTTAGCTGCAAGTCAATAGTAAACTGCAAAATGCCAAATCCACTTGGCGTTTTTCAGTTTGGCGTTTTTTTTTTTATCCTTTTGGTGTTTTTGGGCTCCTTGGCAGTTTTAAAAAAACGACCTCTTGTCAAGACTGGGAAATTTTTTCGGGAAAATCTTGGCATTTTGCTCACATAGAAGTCTATGGGAGTGAAAAAAACGCCAAGAAAAATGCCAAATTTAAATTTGGCATTTTTTCAGGCGGTTTTTATTCTCTTTTGGATCTCTTTTGGATCAAAAAAAGTGTTGGAGATACCTTTTTTTATTAAAATTTAGTAGGGTACCATTAAAAAATAATAATAAAAAAGATACAGTAATGAAGGAAAAATTGTATTAACAAAACGTATCTTTTTTATAACAAAATGTTATTAAATTTTTAAACAGGGATCAATTTATGTGCGTGGGTAGGGCACTAAAAATGTAGCCGACAATAATAAAAATGTAGTGTGTGTGTGTGTACTAATTGACAGATTGCCAGGGTCCGTTGCGATCCTCCTGTATAATGTATAGATGCGGCCGCCGCTCTTCTATAGTCCCTGCACTGCGGTGTATATGCACATATTCATATTTCCCACAGAGAGCTGTGATTGGTCAGATGGTTCCAGCCAATCACAACTCTGTGGGAAACAGGAATATGTGTATATATACGGCAGTGCAGGGGACCACAGAAGAGCGGCCGCCCGTATCTATACATTATACAGGAGGATCACAGGGGTGTCAGGAGGAGTGACACTCGCTGCGATCTGTCTATTAATGCAGATACTACAGCTCCCAGCAGAGTGTGCTCCATGTTGGGAGTAGTAGTACCTGCAGTAAGGGACAGGTCACAGCGGATGTCACTCCTCCTGACATCCTCTGCAATCCTCCTGAAGTGACTGTGGGGACTCAGCTGTTCTCAAGGCTACAGAGCCGGGAGATCAGCTGATCCTGAGCAGTAAGATATACATCGTGTACCTATTGCCCAGCAAGAACTTACAGTGAGCCTGCAATGTGTATACAGTATTCACATTACTGGCTTACTTAACCCCTTGCTGAGCTGTGCGCTATGCGCAAGCCCAGCAAGGAAAGAGTTAACTTATACTGCTGGACAGTATAGGCTAACCCTTTGGGCGGTATACACTATATACAGCTATTTATAGATAGCTGTATATAGTGTATACAGAAGATGGAGAAGTCCCCTTCTCCGTCCAGTCCCCGCAGGTTCGTGTAGCTCCGCCCCTAGTGATGACGTCATTAGGGGCAGAGCTGCAAACGAGATGCAGGCTAATAAGTCTGAAGCTATGTTCACATTGTCCGTTTTGGATAATGGGAACAGACCCTTCTGCCAGTGTCTACCCAGACAGGGAGACTCCAGCTGTTGCTAAACTACAACTCCCAGCATGCCCAGACAACCAAAGACTGTCTGGGCATGCTGGGAGCTGTAGTTTTGCACCAATTGGAGGCTCACTGTTTAGGTAGACATTGCATTATGGGCGCTCTCCCCTGCAGAGAGTGCAAAAAGTGTCCTAACCTGTTAACGAGGGCTGTGGGGGAATGTTTTTTAAAATAAAATAATTTTTCCAATGTGTTGTGTTTTCTTTTTTATTGAATATTCAGGCTTAGTTATGGAGGCTGTCTAATAGACGGAATCCATTACTAAGTCGGGGGTTAGCGTTAGCCCCCAAAACAGCTAGCGCTAACCCCCAATTGTTACCCTGGTACCCACCGCCACAGGGGTGCCAGGAAGAGCCGTACCAACAGGCCCGGAGTGTTAAAAATGACGCTCCTGGGCCTAGGCGGTAACAGGCTGGCGTTATTTAGGCTGGGGAGGGCCAGTAACAATGGTCCTCGCCCACCCTGGTAACGTCAGGCTGTTGCTGCTTGGTTGGTATCTGGCTGATACAGAAAATAGGGGGAACCCTATGCGGTTTTTTTTTTTGCTCTTTTGCTCCAGGCCTGTTGGTACCGGCTCTTCCCGGCACCCCTGTGGTGGTGGGTATCGGGGTAATAATTGGGGGTTAGCGCCAGCTGTTTTTGGGGCTAACGTTAATCCCCGACTTAGTAATGGATTCGGTCTATTAGACAGCCTCCATAACTAATATATCACCTATACTCTCCCAAGGAATGATTATTAATTCCCATATACCAATGGATAGCAACAACTACCATATATTAACCTACATATGCTACCCAAAAAGATATACTCAATTATCATCAATCAGAAAATTTTTATTAAATGCCATAGTACATAAATTATCAAAAAAACAGCTCAAAAAGGACAGACACCCCTAACCCATAAAAAACATACACCCCAAATATGGCATCAGTGTCCCTTACCGCTAGATATCATTCATAACTAACATAACTAAGCATGAATATTCAATAAAAAAAGACACAACACATTGGAAAAATATATATATTTTTTTAAAACAGCCCTCGTTAACCATTTTATTGAAATTTAAAAAAAAAAATGTTCATCTGTCGTAATCCATCAAATCCGTCGTAATCCTCTGCATACACGGATCTAAAAACGAAAAGAAAAAAAACACAAAAAAAATGGGTTAGGACATTTTTTGCGCTCTCTGCAGGGGAGAGCACCCATAATGCAATGTCTTCCTAAACAGTGAGCCTCCAATTGGTGCAAAACTACAACTCCCAGCATGCCCAGACAACCTTTGGCTGTCTGGGCATGCTGGGAGTTGCAGTTTAGCAACAGCTGGAGTCTCCCTGTCTGGGTAGACACTGGCAGAAGGGTCTGTTCCCATTATCCAAAACGGACAATGTGAACAGAGCTTTAGACTTACTATCCTGGATCTCATCTGTAGCTCCACCCACTTTGGCTGTCTGGGCATGCTGGGAGTTGCAGTTCTGTGTCTTTTGGGGTTTTTCAGACCTACCAGTTAACCTCGGAGTATATGGTTGATTGAGTTGCACTGCAACACAGGAGCTGCAGACTATATAAGTGCAGTTACATCTACTGACTCACAAGAGGCATTTTCTTGGAGTAGTTCTCTTTTCCTTTTCTTCTCTGTCTTGCTCAGACCATCATTAAATCTTCTTCTAACCATGACACGTCTCCACAGAATCTGCCAGACAACAAACATATTAGGCTCTGCACTTTTTCAGCACATTACCCACATGTTCCCTACCCTCAGTGCCCCAAACAATGTCCACTTGGTGCCCTGCATAATACGAGTCAGTAGTTAAGTGTGTTTGGGAAAAGGAATGGTAGGGGGACTGCGTGGTGGTGGGTAGGTGATTTTTCCTCCCCTATTAGGTACTGCCCCCAGTAGGTAAGTAGCAAATTTCCCCTAAAGTAGGTTGGTTAAACCCCCAGTAGGTAGTGCCCCCAGGTATGCAATGCTCCCAGAAGATAGTGCCACCCAGGTAGGTAATGCCCCTAGTAGGTACATGCCTCAGTAGGTAGTGCCCCCAGGTAGGTAATGCTCTCAGTAGATAGTGCACCCAGGTAGATAGTGGTCTCCCTTGTGCTGATTTTTGTGCTTTTCGTGAGTAGAAGGAGGGCTTAGATTTGGGGTTAGGGGCTGGCAGCAGGCCCCCTTTTTGGACCGCCGTTTAAGTAGGCTGAAGGTAGCTAAAACAAAAAAAGGCGCTGGCAGCTGTGGGCCTCTTTTAGTCCCAGGCCTCAGGCTGTGCCCAGGTGCCTGACCTGTCAGTCTGCCCCTGGATAACAGATAGATATGAGATAGATAGATAGATATGAGATAGATAGATAGATAGATAGATAGATAGATAGATAGATAGATAGATATGAGATAGAGAGATAGATAGATAGATAGATAGATGATAGATAGATAGATAGATAGATAGATAGATAGATATGAGATAGATAGATATGAGAGATATAGATAGATGATAAATAGATAGATATGAGATAGATAGATAGATAGATAGATAGATGGATGGATGGATAGATAGATAGATAGATATGAGATAGATAGATAGATGATAGATAGATATGAGATAGATAGATATGAGAGATATAGATAGATGATAAATAGATAGATAGATATGAGATAGATAGATGGATAGATAGATAGATAGATATGATATAGATAGATAGATGATAGATAGATATGAGATAGATAGATATTAGAGATATAGATAGATGATAAATAGATAGATAGATATGAGATAGATAGATGATAAATAGATAGATAGATATGAGATAGATAGATAGATGGATAGATAGATAGATATGAGATAGATAGATAGATAGATCAGTGTTCCCCAACCAGGGCGCCGCCAGCTGTTGCAATACTACAACTCCCAGCATGCCTACACAGCCAAAGACATGCTGGGAGTTATAGTTTTGCAACAGCTGGGGGCATCCTGGTTGGAAAACACTGAGAGATGTGCCCTTTTACCTCCCACTGACCCCCAAACTGCAACATGTCCCCTTACCCCCTCAGAAAGTAACTTACTCTTATGGGCTGGGGAAGGCTCCAGAATATGCTGTGGAGCAGGAAGAAAATCACCCAACATCTCCACCAATAGGGCTGCACACAATGGAGCGGGGGTGAGGGGAGTGTGTCTCTCTGCTTTCTCACAGAGAGTCAGCATGGCTGTGGCCCCTGCGCTGATATTAAAGGGGCAGCAAGCTGAATTTTATTTTAAGACACAAAAAATGGTGCTGGCAGTGGTGGGTCCCCTCTCAGACTCGAGTGCCCCATCTGTTCTGCAGCTGCTGCAGGGGGGTGCAGCGGGGGCCCAGGCCCCTTACTGGGGTACTGGCTGTACCCCCCTGATGGCGGCCCTGGGTGTTTGACGAATTTTCATTAAGTTGGACGTGAAAATGAAAATTTTTATTTTTTTCACTAAAATGCTGGTGTTACCCCAAATTTTTCATTTTAACAAGGGGTAATAGGAGAAAAGCCCCCCAAAATGTGTAACATCATTGTTACGCCGAGCGCTCCGGGTCCCCGCTCCTCCCCGGAGTGCTCACAACATCCTCGCAACTGCAGCGCCCCGGTCAGATCTGCTGACCGGGTGCGCTACGATACCGCCCCCAGCCGGGATGCGATTCGCGATGCGGGTGGCGCCCGCTCGCGATGCGCACCCCGGCTCCCGTACCTGACTCGCTCTCCGTCGGTCCTGTCCCGGCGCGCGCGGCCCCGCTCCCTAGGGCGCGCGCGCGCCGGGTCTCTGCGATTTAAAGGGCCACTGCGCCACTGATTGGCGCAGTTGGCTTAATTAGTGTGTTCACCTGTGCACTCCCTATGTATACCTCACTTCCCCTGCACTCCCTCGCCGGATCTTGTTGCCATTGTGCCAGTGAAAGCGTTCCCTTGTGTGTTCCTAGCCTGTGTTCCAGACCTCCTGCCGTTGCCCCTGACTACGATCCTTGCTGCCTGCCCCGACCTTCTGCTACGTCCGACCTTGCTCTTGTCTACTCCCTTGTACCGCGCCTATCTTCAGCAGTCAGAGAGGTTGAGCCGTTGCTAGTGGATACGACCTGGTTGCTACCGCCGCTGCAAGACCATCCCGCTTTGCGGCGGGCTCTGGTGAATACCAGTAGCAACTTAGAACCGGTCCACTAGCACGGTCCACGCCAATCCCTCTCTGGCACAGAGGATCCACCTCCTGCCAGCCGAATCGTGACAGTAGATCCGGCCATGGATCCCGCTGAAGTTCCACTGCCAGTTGTCGCCGACCTCACCACGGTGGTCGCCCAGCAGTCGCAACAGATAGCGCAACAAGGCCACCAGCTGTCTCAACTGACCGTGATGCTACAGCAGCTACTACCACAGCTTCAGCAATCATCTCCTCCGCCAGCTCCTGCACCTCCTCTGCAGCGAGTGGCCGCTTCCGGCCTACGACTATCCTTGCCGGATAAATTTGATGGGGACTCTAAGTTTTGCCGTGGCTTTCTTTCACAATGTTCCCTGCACCTGGAGATGATGTCGGACCAGTTTCCTACTGAAAGGTCTAAGGTGGCTTTCGTAGTCAGCCTTCTGTCTGGGAAAGCTCTGTCATGGGCCACACCGCTCTGGGACCGCAATGACCCCGTCACTGCCTCTGTACACTCCTTCTTCTCGGAAATTCGAAGTGTCTTTGAGGAACCTGCCCGAGCCTCTTCTGCTGAGACTGCCCTGCTGAACCTGGTCCAGGGTAATTCTTCCGTTGGCGAGTACGCCATCCAATTCCGTACTCTTGCTTCCGAATTATCCTGGAATAATGAGGCCCTCTGCGCGACCTTTAAAAAAGGCCTATCCAGCAACATTAAAGATGTTCTGGCCGCACGAGAAATTCCTGCTAACCTGCATGAACTTATTCATCTAGCCACTCGCATTGACATGCGTTTTTCCGAAAGGCGTCAGGAGCTCCGCCAGGATATGGACTTTGTTCGCACGAAGCGTTTTTTCTCCCCGGCTCCTCTCTCCTCTGGTCCTCTGCAATCCGTTCCTGTGCCTCCCGCCGTGGAGGCTATGCAAGTTGACCGGTCTCGCTTGACACCTCAAGAGAGGACACGACGCCGCATGGAGAATCTTTGCCTGTACTGTGCCGGTACCGAACACTTCCTGAAGGATTGTCCTATCCGTCCTCCCCGCCTGGAAAGACGTACGCTGACTCCGCACAAAGGTGAGACAGTTCTTGATGTCAACTCGGCTTCTCCACGCCTTACTGTGCCTGTGCGGATATCTGCCTCTACCTTCTCCTTCTCTACTATGGCCTTCTTGGATTCCGGATCTGCAGGAAATTTTATTTTGGCCTCTCTCATCAACAGGTTCAACATCCCAGTGACCAGTCTCGCCAGACCCCTCTACATCAATTGTGTTAACAATGAAAGATTGGACTGTACCGTGCGTTACCGCACGGAACCCCTCCTAATGTGCATCGGACCTCATCACGAAAAAATTGAGTTTTTGGTCCTCTCCAATTGCACTTCCGAAATTCTCCTTGGATTACCGTGGCTTCAACGCCATTCCCCAACCCTTGATTGGTCCACAGGAGAGATCAAGAGCTGGGGTACTTCTTGTTTCAAGGTCTGTCTTAAACCGGTTCCCAGCACTCCCTGCCGTGACCCTGTTGTTCCTCCTGTAACCGGTCTCCCTAAGGCTTATATGGACTATGCTGACGTGTTTTGCAAAAAGCAAGCTGAGACTTTATCTCCTCACAGGCCTTATGACTGTCCTATTGACCTCCTCCCGGGCACTACTCCTCCCCGGGGCAGAATTTACCCTCTGTCCGCCACAGAGACTCTTGCTATGTCTGAATACATCCAGGAAAATTTAAAAAAGGGGTTTATCCGCAAATCCTCCTCTCCTGCCGGAGCTGGATTTTTTTTTGTGTCCAAAAAAGATGGCTCCCTACGTCCTTGCATTGATTACCGCGGACTTAATAAAATCACGGTAAAGAACCGCTACCCCCTACCTCTTATCTCAGAACTCTTTGACCGCCTTCAAGGTGCCCACATCTTTACCAAACTGGACTTAAGAGGTGCTTATAATCTCATCCGCATCAGGGAGGGGGACGAATGGAAAACTGCATTTAACACCAGAGATGGACACTTTGAGTATCTGGTCATGCCCTTTGGCCTGTGCAACGCCCCTGCCGTCTTCCAAGACTTTGTTAATGAAATTTTTCGTGATCTCTTATATTCCTGTGTTGTTGTGTATCTGGACGATATTCTGATTTTTTCTGCCAACTTAGAAGAACACCGCCAGCATGTCCGCATGGTTCTTCAGAGACTTCGAGACAATCAACTTTATGCTAAAATGGAGAAATGTCTGTTTGAATGTCAATCTCTTCCTTTCCTAGGATACTTGGTCTCTGGCCAGGGATTACAAATGGACCCGGATAAACTCTCTGCCATCTTAGATTGGCCACGCCCCTCCGGACTCCGTGCTATCTAACGTTTTTTGGGGTTCGCCAATTATTACAGACAATTTATTCCACACTTTTCCACTATTGTGGCTCCCATCGTGGCTTTAACCAAGAAGAATGCCAATCCCAAGTCCTGGTCTCTCCAAGCGGAAGACGCATTTAAACGGCTCAAGTCTGCCTTTTCTTCTGCTCCCGTGCTCTCCAGACCTGACCCATCTAAACCCTTCCTATTGGAGGTTGATGCCTCCTCAGTGGGAGCTGGTGCGGTCCTTCTACAAAAAAATTCTTCCGGGCATGCTGTTACTTGTGTTTTTTTTTCTAGGACCTTCTCTCCGGCGGAGAGAAACTACTCCATCGGGGATCGAGAACTTCTGGCCATTAAATTGGCACTTGAGGAATGGAGGCATCTGCTGGAGGGATCAAAATTTCCAGTTATCATTTACACCGATCACAAGAATCTCTCCTATCTCCAGTCTGCCCAACGGCTGAACCCTCGCCAGGCCAGGTGGTCGTTGTTCTTTGCCCGTTTTAACTTTGAAATTCATTTTCGCCCTGCCGACAAGAACATTAGGGCCGATGCTCTCTCTCGTTCCTCGGATGCCTCGGAAGTAGAGGTCTCTCCGCAACACATCATTCCTCCTAACTGTCTGATCTCCACTTCTCCAGCCTCCATCAGGCAAACTCCTCCTGGGAAGACCTTCGTTTCTCCACGCCAACGTCTCGGGATTCTCAAATGGGGTCACTCCTCCCACCTCGCAGGCCATGCAGGCATCAAAAAGTCCTTGCAACTCATCTCTCGTTTCTATTGGTGGCCGACTCTGGAGACGGATGTTGTTGATTTTGTGCGGGCCTGTACTGTCTGTGCCCGGGATAAGACTCCTCGCCAGAAGCCTGCTGGTCTCCTTCATCCTCTGCCTGTCCCCGAACAGCCTTGGTCTCTGATTGGTATGGACTTTATTACAGACCTACCCCCATCCCGTGGCAACACTGTTGTTTGGGTGGTCGTTGATCGATTTTCCAAGATGGCACATTTTATTCCTCTTCCTGGTCTTCCTTCAGCGCCTCAGTTGGCAAAACAATTTTTTGTACACATTTTTCGTCTTCACGGTTTGCCCACGCAGATCGTCTCGGATAGAGGCGTCCAATTCGTGCCAAAATTCTGGAGGGCTCTTTGTAAACAACTCAAGATTAAATTAAACTTCTCTTCTGCTTATCATCCTCAATCCAATGGGCAAGTAGAAAGAATTAACCAGGTCCTGGGTGACTATTTACGGCATTTTGTTTCCTCCCGCCAGGATGACTGGGCAGATCTTCTACCATGGGCCGAATTCTCATACAACTTCAGAGTCTCTGAATCTTCTGCTAAATCCCCATTTTTCGTGGTGTACGGCCGTCACCCTCTTCCCCCCCTCCCTACTCCCTTGCCCTCTGGTTTGCCCGCTGTGGATGAAGTGACTCGTGATCTTTCCACCATATGGAAAGAGACCCAAAATTCTCTTTTACAGGCTTCATCTCGCATGAAAAGGTTTGCCGATAAGAAAAGAAGAGCTCCCCCCATTTTTGCTCCCGGAGACAAGGTATGGCTCTCCGCTAAATATGTCCGCTTTCGTGTCCCCAGTTACAAACTGGGACCACGCTATCTTGGTCCTTTCAAAGTCTTGTGCCAGATTAATCCTGTCTCTTACAAACTTCTTCTTCCTCCTTCTCTTCGTATTCCCAATGCCTTTCATGTCTCTCTCCTTAAACCACTCATCATCAACCGTTTCTCTCCCAAACTTGTTTCTCCCACTCCTGTTTCCGGTTCTTCTGACATCTTCTCCGTGAAGGAGATACTGGCCTCCAAGACGGTCAGAGGGAAAAAAAATTTTGGGGTTGATTGGGAGGGCTGTGGTCCTGAAGAGAGATCCTGGGAACCTGAGGACAACATCCTAGACAAAAGTCTGGTCCTCAGGTTCTCAGGCTCCAAGAAGAGGGGGAGACCCAAGGGGGGGGGGTACTGTTACGCCGAGCGCTCCGGGTCCCCGCTCCTCCCCGGAGCGCTCACAACATCCTCGCAACTGCAGCGCCCCGGTCAGATCTGCTGACCGGGTGCGCTGCGATACCGCCCCCAGCCGGGATGCGATTCGCGATGCGGGTGGCGCCCGCTCGCGATGCGCACCCCGGCTCCCGTACCTGACTCGCTCTCCGTCGGTCCTGTCCCGGCGCGCGCGGCCCCGCTCCCTAGGGCGCGCGCGCGCCGGGTCTCTGCGATTTAAAGGGCCACTGCGCCACTGATTGGCGCAGTTGGCTTAATTAGTGTGTTCACCTGTGCACTCCCTATGTATACTTCACTTCCCCTGCACTCCCTCGCCGGATCTTGTTGCCATTGTGCCAGTGAAAGCGTTTCCTTGTGTGTTCCTAGCCTGTGTTCCAGACCTCCTGCCGTTGCCCCTGACTACGATCCTTGCTGCCTGCCCCGACCTTCTGCTACGTCCGACCTTGCTCTTGTCTACTCCCTTGTACCGCGCCTATCTTCAGCAGTCAGAGAGGTTGAGCCGTTGCTAGTGGATACGACCTGGTTGCTACCGCCGCTGCAAGACCATCCCGCTTTGCGGCGGGCTCTGGTGAATACCAGTAGCAACTTAGAACCGGTCCACTAGCAGGGTCCACGCCAATCCCTCTCTGGCACAGAGGATCCACCTCCTGCCAGCCGAATCGTGACAATCATTTCTTCTGCATAAGGAAATACCCCAAGTGGATGTTAAGTGCCATTGGGCTTTTGGAGAGAGAATTTGGCTGGAATTGAAGAATATGTGTGTTTACAAAGCCCCCATGGTGCCAGAACAGTGGACCCCCCCCCCCTCCACACACACACACACACATGTGACCCCATTTTGAAACTACACCCTTCACAGAATGTAATAAGGGGTGCAGTGAGCATTCACACCCTACAGGTATCTGACAGATTTTTTGAACAATGGTCCATGAAAATGAAAAATTTTATTTTTAATTTGCAAAGCCCACTATTCCAAAGATCTATCAAACACCAGTGGGGTGTAAATGCTCGCTGCACCCCTTATTAAATTCTGTGAGGGGTGTAGTTTCCAAAATGGTGTCACATGTGGGGGGTCCACTGTTGTGGCAGCATGGGGGTCTTGGTAAACGCTCATGGCCCCTGACTTCTATTCCAACCAAATTCTCTCTCCAAAAGCCCAATGGTGCTCCTTCTCTTCTGAGCCCTGTAGTGTGCCCGCAGAGTACTTTACATCCCCATATGGGGTATTTCCTTTCTCAGAAGAAATGGTGTTACAAATTTTGGGGGGCCTTTTCTCCTTTACCCCTTGAGAAAGTGAAAAATTTGGGATAACACCAGCATTTTAGTGGAAAAAAAATCCAATTACCTGTGGGGTGTTAAGGCTCACTATATCCCTACATTCCTTGAGGAGTGTAGTTTTCCAAATAGTGTGCCATGTGTTTTTTTTTTTTTTTTTTTTTTTTTTTGCTGTTCTGGCACCATGGGGGCTTCCTAAATTTGACATGCCCCCCAAAAACCATTTCAGCAAAATTCTCTTTCCAAAAACCCAATGGCGCTCCTTCTGTTCTGAGACCTGTAGTGTGCCAGCAGAGCACTTTATGTCCACATATGGGGTATTTCCTTACTCAGGAGAAATTGGGCTTCAAATTTTGGAGTCCATTTTCTCATATTACCCCATGTAAAAATGAAAAATTTGGAGTAGCACCATAATTTTAGTGTTAAAAATCTAATTTTTCATTTTTACATCCAACTTCAACGCAAACCTGTCAAACACCTGTGAGGTGTGAAGGCTCACTATACCCCTTGATATGTTCCTTGAGGGGTGTAGTTTCCCAAATAGTGTGCCATGTGGAGGTTTTTTTTTTTTTTGCTGTTCTGGCACCATGGCGGCTTCCTAAATGCAACATGCCCCCGAAAAACCATGACAGCAAAATTCACCCTCCAAAATCCCACAGTTGCTCTTTCCCTCTTGAGCCATGTTGTGAGCCCGCAGAGCACTTTAGGGGTTAAGGCCCATTTTCACCTTACGTCAACATATGAGGTATTGCCGTACTCAAGAGAAATTGGGTTACAAGTTATGGTGGGCTTTTTCTCCTTATACCTCTTGTAAAAATGAAAGATGGGGCTACATGAACATATTAGTGTAAAAAATGGAGATTTAGATTTTTCTTCTCCACTTTGTTGCTGTTGAAACACCTAAAGTTAAAAAACTTTCTGAATGTCATTTTAAAGACTTAGAGGGGTGCAGTTTCTATTATGGTGTCAATTATGAGGTATTTCTTACAGAAAAGCCCCTCAAATGCACTTCAACTTAACTGGTCCTTGAAAAATTCAGATTTTGAATTTCTCGTGAAAATTTTTAAAATCGTTGCCATACTTTGAAGCCCTCTAATGTCCTCAAAAAGTTAAAACATGTCAACCTTATGATGCCAACATAAAGTAGACATTTTGTATTTGTGAATAAATATATAATTTTCAAAAATTTTATGAAATTTGGGGATTTTTCGCCAAGAAATTATGCAAGTAACGATGAAAATTTACCACTATGTTAAAGTAGAGAAAACATTCTCGGAATCAGAATGAAAAGTAAAAGCAGCCCAGAGTTATTAATGCATAAATTGACAGTGGTCAGATTTGCAAAAAAAGGTCTGAGTTCTTTAGGGGAAAATGGGCTGAGTCCTTAACCCTTTAAGGACCCAGGGCGTACCTGTATGCCCATGGGAGTTTCGGTCCCCGCCGTGCATCAGGCAGGGACCGGAACGGGATGCCTGCTGAAATCATTCAGCAGGCATCCCGTGCAAATGCCTGGGGGGGATCCTCAGACCCCCCAATTTCGGCAAATTTCGCCGCAAATTGACAATCAATTCGGAACTTTGATTGGCGGCGATTCCAGGCTGATCGGGTCTCTGGTACCCGATCGCCCCAGAAAATATGGATGATCGGAGCTGTCAGAGACAGCTTCAACCATCCTGAAGGATAAGAGAGAGGTGGCAGGGGTACCACCTTCTCCTATCCCCTGCGATTGGCCAGTTAGGACAGACCGGCGAATCGTAGGGCAGGTGCGGAGGGTGACAGTTCATTTCCCCTGCTCTGTCCTCCCCTGGAAGTCCGGGGGCCGAGCAGGGGAAGATGGTGGCGACGGCTGCGGGGGCCAGTGTAGCGTCGGTACAGGTGGCAGTTACCTGATCACCGGCGGCAGGCAGCGGGGACCGGCGCAGGCAGCAGGGGACCGGCACAGGCAAGTGGATGCAGCGGCGGTGGCAGTGTCAGATGCAGCAGTGAAGATTGCCGTAAAGTGATCTTCACTGCTGCTTCTAGGTGTTTCAAATCTACAACTCCAAGCATGCCCAGACAGCCTTTGGCTGTCTGGGCATGCTGGGAGTTGTAGTTTTGCTACATCTGGAGGGCCACAGTTTGGAGACCACTATGCAGTGGTCTCTAAACTGTGCCCTTCTAGATGTTGCAAAACTACAATTCTCAGCATGCCCAGACAGTCCAGGCATTCTGGAAGTTATAGTTCTGTAACATGTGGTCCTTCAGATGTTGCAGAACTACAACTCCCAGGATGCCTGGACAGTCTCGGCATGCTGGGAGCTGTAGTTATGCAACATTTGGAGGGCTACAGTTTGGAGACTACAATACAGTGGTGTCCAAACTGTAGCCCTCCTGATGTTGCAACTACAATTCAAAGCATGCCGAGACAGTCCAGGAATGCTGGAAGTTGTAGTTCGGCAAGATCTGGCTCTTCAGATGTTGCCGAATTACAACTCCCAACATGCCTGGGCAGTCTGGGCATGCTTTGAGTTGAAGTTTTGCAAAATCTGGAGCGCTACAGTTTGGACACCACTATAAAGTAGTCTCCAAACTGTTCTCCCCCAGTTGTTGCATAACTACAACTCCCAGCATGCCCTTCGGCTGTCTGGGCATGCTGGGAGATGTAGTTTTGCAACAATTGGAGGTACACTGGTTGGGAAACATTGTCTGTTACCTGGCTCAGTGTTTTGCAAGCAGTGTGCCTCCAATTGTTGCAAATTACAACTTCCAGCAAGCACTGACAGACCGTACATGCTGGGAGTTGCTTGCAACAGCTGGAGGCACACTGGTTGCAAAACACTGAGTTAAGTAACAAACTCTCAGTGTTTTGCAACCAGTGTTCCTCCAGCTGTTGCATAACTACAACCCCCAGCATGCACACAAACTGTCCAGTCATGCTGGGAGTTTTGCAACAGCTGGAGGCGCCCTGTTTGGTAAACACTGCCGTAGGGTAATTTTGGTATCAAAGGCAAGTGTAATTCTTGCATCTGGGTCCGTCCCTATGCAAATCCCTAATTTAGGCCTCAAATGCGCATGGTGCTCACTCACTTCGGAGCCCTGCCCTGTATTTCTGTACTCGGAAGAAATTTCCTTACAAATTTTGGGGGCTTTTTCTCCTTTCACCCCTTATGAAAAGGTAAAGTTGGCATCTACTCCAGCATGTTATTGTAAAATGTTTTTATTTTTTACACTACATGCTGGTGTTGCCCCATACTTTTCATTTTTACCAGAGGTAAAAGGAAAAAAAGACCCCCAAAATTTGTAACGCAAATGTAAAATGCTCTGCGGACGCACAAGGCTCAGGAGTGAGAGCGCCATGTACATTTGAGGTGATTTGCACAGGGGTGGCTGATTGTTACAGCAGTTGTGACATAAACGCTAAAAAATAAAAAATAAACATTTTGTAAACTACACCTCTCATGGAACATAACAAGGGGTATAGTGAGCCTTAACACCCCACAGGTGTTTGAAGAATTGTCGTTAAAGTTGGACGTGAAATTTTTTATTTTTTAACTAAAATGCTGGTGTAAGGAAAAATGCCCCCCAAAAATTTTAACACCATTTCTTCTGCGTATATAAATGCCCCATGTGTGGACGTAAAATGCTCTGCGGCGCACTACAGGGCTCAGAAGAGAAGGAGCATCATTGGGCTTTTGGAGAGAGAATATGTCTATAACTGAAGGCCATGTGCATTTACAAAGCCCCCATGTGACCCCATTTTGGAAACTAAACCCCTCATGGAATGTAATAAGGGGTGCAGTGAACATTTACACCCCACAGGAGTCTGACAGTTTTTTTGAACAGTGGTCCATGAAAATGAAAAATTAAATTTTTCATTTGCACAGCCCACTGCTCCAAAGATCTGTCAAACACCAGTGGGGTGTGAATGCTCACTGCACCCCTTATTAAATTCTGTGAGGGGTGTAGTTTCCAAAATGGGGTCATATGTGGGGGGATCCACTGTTCTGGCACCATGGGGGATTTGTAAACGCAAATTCTCTCTCCAAAAGCTCAATGGCACTCCTTCTCTTCTGAGCATTGTAGTCTGCAGATGACTTTACATCCACATTTGGGGTATCTCCATGGGGTAAAAATATGGGGAGGATTTTTCTCCTATTGCCCCTTGTGAAAATCAAAAATTTGGGGTAATACCAGTATTTTAGTGAAAAAAAAAATTTCATTTACACATCCGACTTTAATGAAAAGTCATCAAACACCTGTGGGGTGTTAAGGCTCACTGGACCCCTTGTTACGTTACTTTAGGGGTGTAGTTTCCAAAACAGCATGCCATGTGTTTTTTGTTTTTTGCTGTTCTAGCACCCTAGGGGCTTCCTAAATATGACATGCCCCCCAAAAACCATTTCAGAAAAATTCTCTCTCCAAAATTCCATTGTCGCTCCTTCCCTTCTGAGCCCTCTACTGCGCCCGACGAGCACTTTATATAAACATATGAGGTATTTCCTTACTCGAGAGAAATTGGGTTACAAGTTTTGGGGGGCTTTTTCAACTTTCACCCCCTATGAAAAGGTAAAGCTGATGTCTACTTCAGCATGTAATTGAAAAAAAAATTTTTTTACAATAACATACTGGTGTTGCCCCACCAAGAAGAAAAAGGAAAAAAAGACCCCCAAAATTTATAACGCAATATCTCCTGAATATGGCCATACCCCATTTGTGGATGTAAAATACTCTGCAACAAGGCTCAGGAGTGAAAATGCCATGTACATTTTAAGTAATTTGCACAGGGGTGGCTGATTTTTACAGTGATTCTGACATAAACTCAAAAAAAAAAATAACCACATGTGACCCAATTTTGGAAACTACACCCCTCATGGAACATAACAAGGGGTAAAGTGAGCCTTAACATGCCACAGGTGTTTGAAGAATTCTCATTAAATTTAGACGTAAAAATGAAAATATTTATATTTTTCACTAAAATGCTGGTGTTATCCCAATTTTTTCATTTTTTACAAGGGATAATAGGAAAAAAAGCCCCCCAAAAATTGTAACACCATTTCTTCTGCGTATATAAATACCCCATGTGTGGACGTAAAGTGCTCTGGGCGCACTACAGGGCTCAGAAGAGAAGTAGCGCCATTGAGCTTTTGGAGAGAGAATGTGTCTGGAATTGAAGGCCATGTGCATTTACAAAGCCCTCATAGTGCCAGAACAGTGGCCCCATTTTGGAAACTATACCCCTCACGTAATGTAATAAGGGGTGCAGTGAGCTGTTACGCTATGTGCTCCGGCCTCACACGCTGGCCGTGAGTGCATGGTCCCCTTACCTGCTGCTGCTGACGGGGCTGGGACTCGCATCGCGGGATGCGCCCGCATGCGAGCCCCAATCCATCACTCTCTTGGTGTTTCTCCTGCCTCTGCCTCCGCCTCTTTGCTTCGGCGCACGGGTCCCCGTCCCTTAGGGCGTGCATGCACCGGAGCTTTAAGATTTAAAGGGACATTACGCTCATTAGTGTAATCCACCTGTGGCTTGTTTATAAATTCCTCCACCCTCCTCAGTTCTCTGCCGGATCTTTGTTGCCTTGGGCCCTAGAGAAAGTGTTCCATTGTATTGCCTTCCCGTGTACCAGATCTCCTGCTCTTGTGACTTGAGCTTGCTCCTCTGCCGCCTGCCTACTGAACTCCTGCTACATCCTGACTATGCTACTGTGCCTCCTGCCCTGACCTTCTGCTATCCAGACTACGAGTTGCCTCATCCCTCCTGTGCCTCACATCTCCTCAGCCGCCTGTGTGGTCGAACCGTGCCAGGGGTAGCGATCTGGGTGTCGCCTGCAGCAGCAAGTCCATACCACTTTGCGGCCGGCTCTGGTGAAAACCAGCGGCACCTTAGACTCCGCTCCCTTGTACGGTCCGAGTCATCTGCCACACAGGTCCAGCGGATCCACATACACCGGAGTTCCTGTCTTCAGAAATGTGAGTGTTACAGTAAGATCCGGCCATGGATCCCGCTGAGGTACCCCTGCCTGAAGTAGCGGATCTTTCCTCCATTGTGATACGTCAGTCGCTGCAGTTGGCCCGACAGGCGCAGCAATGTTCTCAACTTGCAGCCATGATGCAACAGCTTTTGGCCTTGCAACAGCAGCAGGTACCACAATCTGGCCCACTCCCACCTCCAGCTCTTGCAGTGTCTCCTGGCTCCCAGCTGCACCTGCCTTTGCCTTCCAAGTATGATGGGTATTAAAAGTCGTGCAGAGGCTTTGTTACACAGTGCTCCATGCACTTGGAGCTCATGTCTGAACTGTTTCTGATGAAACGTAGTAAGGTGGCCTTTGTCATGAGTCTACTTTCCGGAAAAACCCTGGCTTGGGCTACACCCTTTTGGGACCGTGGTGATCCAGTATCCTCCAATTTGTAAGCATTCTTGGCAGAATTTCGCAGTGTCTTTGATGAACCCGCACGTGCCTCTTCAGCTGAGAAGGCATTGCTGTACCTCGGTCAAAGGACTGTACAGTTCGCCCGCAACTAGGGTACGTGGGAGAGACTTTGCCTCAGCCAAGTCTTCCTTCAGCGCTACAGCATTTTTGCATTCCGGATCAGCAGGTGACTTTATTGATGCGGCTTTAGTCCACAAGTATCATCTTCCCCTTACTCGGCTTGCCAAGCCCTTGTTCATCTCTTCTGTAAATGGACAAAATCTGGACTGTAAGGTTCACTTCCGTACTGAATCTCTCGTCATGCAAGTGGGAGTATCGCATAAAGAAAAGATTGAATTCTATGTTCTGCCACACTGTACTTATGAGATTCTTCTTGGTATTCCTTGGCTGCAACGCCATTCACCGCAACTGGATTGGAGAACTGGAGAAATAATTTGCTGGGGACAAACCTGTCAAAATTTTTGCCTCCAACCTGTTCTGCGTAAAATTGTTTCTCGTCTTCCTCCTTTGCCTGGCCTGCCGCCACCTTACCAAGAGTTCCCAGAAGTCTTCTGCAAAAAACAGGCTCAATCTCTGCCTCCACATAGTCCTTACAACTGCCCTATTGATCTTCTGCCTGGTACCACTCCTCCTTGTGGGAGGATATACCCTCTTTCAGTTCCTGAGACCAAAGCCATGGCTGAGTATATGCAGGAGAGTCTCCAAAAGGGATTTATCCATAAGTCCTCTTCTCCTGCCAGAGCAGGTTTCTTCTTTGTAGGGAAGAAGGATGGCTCACTCCGTCCATGCATTGACTACAGGGGACTTAACAAAATCACAGTCAAGAACCGTTACCCTCTACCTCTTATCTCAGAACTTTTTGGCCGTCTACGTGGTGCCAAGGTCTTCTCCAAGTTGGACTTACACGGTGCATATAACCTCATTCGTATGCGCAAGGGAGATGAATGGAAAATGGCCTTCAATACTCGTGACGGACATTTTGAGTATCTTGTAATGCCTTTTGGTCTCTGCAATGCTCCAGCCGTTTTCCAGGAGTTCGTCAATCATATCTTCCGTGATCTTCTCTACACCTGTGTTGTCGTATACCTAGATGACATCCTGATCTTCTCTTCCAACTTAGAGGAGCATCGTACTCATGTTCGTCTGGTTCTTCAGCGACTACGGAAGAATCATCTCTATGCCAAACTGGAGAAATGCCTGTTCGAGAAATCTAGTCTTCCGTTTCTTGGCTACATTGTCTCTCTTCAGGGCCTGAAGATGGATCCAGATAAGTTGTCTGCAGTATTGGATTGGCCTCATCTCTTGGGCCTAAGTGCTATTCAGCGCTTTCTGGGATTCGCTAATTATTATCGTCAGTTTATCCCACATTTTTTCATCCTTGATTGCTCCTATTGTGGCTCTCACTAAAAAGGCATCTAATCTTTTCATCCGGTCAGCATCTACTCCGATCAAAAGAATCTTCTATACCTTCAGTCTGCTCAGCTTTTGAACCCCTGCCAGGCAAGATGGTCACTGTTTTTTTCCAGGTTTAACTTCTTCATTCACTTCCGTCCAGCAGACAAGAACATCAGGGCTGATGCTCTCGCCAGGTCCTCTGACGTCATTGGTTTGGACTCCACGCCTAGGCATATTATTCCTCCTGACCGTTCGATTCCTGCTGCTCCTGCCGAGATTCAGCAAGTTCCTCCGGGAAAATCCTTTGTGCCCGCCAGACTGAGATGCAAGGTCCTGAAATGGGGTCATTCTTCCTTGACAGCAGGACATCCTAAAATATGCAAGACCCTACTTCCTATTTCCCGGCACTACTGGTGGCCCCCTCTTGAACGTGATGTTTCTGATTTTGTTTGGTCCTTTGCAACATGTGCCCGTGTCAAAACTCCTCGGCAAAGACCTGCAGGACTCTTACAGCATTTACCCATTCCAGAGACTCCCTGGTCCCATATTGCCATGGATTTCATCACTGATTTGCCACCTTCTCATAATAACACTGTCATCTGGGTCGTGGTAGATTGGTTTTCCAAGATGGCTCATTTCATTCCTCTACCACGTCTTCCTTCTGCCCCGCAGCTGGAGAAGTACTTCTTGTTGCATGTCTTTCGTTTACATGGTCTTCCACAGCGTATCGTTTCGGATCAAGGTGTGCAGTTTGTCTCTAAGTTCTGGCGAGCCCCTTGTAACCATCTGGACATCAATCTGGACTTCTCCACGGCCTACCACCCTCAGTCCAACGGTAAGGTGGAGAGGGTTAATCAAATCCTTGAGACTTATCTTCGGCATTTTGTTTCAGCTCGCCAAGATGATTGGGTTGACCTTGTCCCCTGGGCTGAATTCTCATATAATCTTATGGATTCCGAGTCCACGAGGTCGTCTCCTTTTTTTGTTGTCTACGGACTCCATCTCCGTTCTCCTCTTCCTCTCCCAGTCTCCTCCGGTGTGCCTGCTGTTGATGAGCTGGTCCGTGACTTCTCCACCATCTGGCAACAGACCCGACAGTCGTTGACCCAGGCTTCTTCACGCATGAAGGCGCAAGCGGATAAAGGTAGAAGACCTCCTCCATCCTTCTCTCCTGGTGACATGGTGTGGCTTTCATCCAAATACATCTGCTTCAAGATCCCCTGTTACAAGCTCGGTCCCCGCTACCTTGGTCCCTTCCAGATTCTACAAAAGATCAATCCTGTCTCCTACAAACTCTGTCTACCTGCTACATTACGTATTCCCAATTCCTTCCACATACCCTCTCCTCAAGCCTCTTGTCGTAAACCGGTTCTCTCAGAAGAATCTTGTCCCCACACCTGTCTCTGGCTCATCTGACGTCTACAAAGTTAAACAGATTCTTGCTGCAAAAACTGTGAGAGGTAAACAATTTTTTTGGGTCGACTGGGAGGGTTACGTTCCTGAGGAGAGATCTTGGGAACCTGAGGAGAATATCCTGGACCGTGACTTTCTCAGGAGTTTTCTCTCTCGTAAAAGGAGGGGGAGACCAAAGGGGGTTTACTATTACACTATGCGCTCCGGCCTCACACGCTGGCCGTGAGCGCATGGTCCCCTTACCTTCTGCTGCCGACGGGGCTGGGACTCACTGAGCCCCAGTCCGTCACTCTCCGGGTGTTTCTCCTGTCTTGCCTCTCTGCTCCGGCGTGCGTGTCCCCGTCCCTTAGGGCGTGCATGCACCGGAGCTTTAAGATTTAAAGGGCCAGTATGCTCATTAGTATAATCCACCTGTGGCTTGTTTATAAATTCCTCCACCCTCCTCAGTTCTCTGCCGGATCTTTGTTGCCTTGTGCCCTAGAGAAAGCGTTCCATTGTATTGCCTTGCCGTGTACCAGATCTCCTGCTCTTGTGACTTGACCTTGCTCCTCTGCCGCCTGCCTACTGAACTCCTGCTACTTCCTGACTATGCTACTGTGCTACCTGCCCTGACCTTCTGCTATCCAGACTACGAGTTGCCTCATCCCTTCTGTGCCTCACATCTCCTCAGCCGCCTGTGTGGTCAAGCCGTGCCAGGGCTAGCGACCTGGGTGCCCACTGTTCCAAAGATCTGTCAAATGCTAGTGGGGTGTACATGCTCACTGCACCCCTTATTACATTCTGTCAGGGGTGTAGTTTCCGAAATAGGGTCACACGTGGGGCGGATCCACTGTTCTGGCACCATGGGGGCTTTGTAAACGCACATGGCCCCCGACTTCCATTCCAAACAAATTCTCTCTCCAAAAACCCAATGGCGCTCCTTCGTTTCTGAGCATTGTAGTTCACCCGCAGTGCACTTTACATCCACATATGGGATATTTCCATACTCATATTACCACTTGTGAAAATGAAAAATTTGGGGTAAGCATTTTAGTGAAAATAAAAATGTAATTTACACATTCGACTTTAATGAAAAGTCGTCAAACACCTGTGGCGTGTTAAGGCTCACTGTACCCCTTGAAAGGTGTAGTTTCCAAAATAGTATGCCATGACCCCCAAAAACCAACTTTAACGAAAAGTCATCAAACACCTGTGAGGTGTTAAGGCTCACTGTACCCCTTGTTACGTTCCTTGTGGGGTGTAGTTTCCAAAATAGTATGCCATGTGCGGATTTTCTTTGCTGTTCTGGCATCATAGGGGCTTGCTTCCTAAATGTGGCATGCTCCCCAAAAAACATTTCAGAAAAACTCACTCTCCAAAATCCCATTGTCACTCCTTCCCTTCTGAGCCCTCTAGTGCACCCACAGAGCACTTGACATACACATATGAGGTATTTCCTTACTTGAGAGAAATTGGGTTACAAAGTTTTAGGGAGATTTCTCTCCTTTTATCCCTTGTAAAAATTCAAAAACTGGGTCTACAAGAACATGCGAGTGTAAAAAAAAATGAAGATTTTGAATTTTCTTCTTCACTTTGCTGCTATTCCTGTGAAACACCTAAAGGGTTAACACATTTTCTGAATATCATTTTTAATACTTTCAGGGGTTCATTTTTTCTAATGGGGTCATTTATGGGGAATTTCTAATATGAAGGCCCTTCAAATCCACTTCAAAACTGAACTGGTCCCTGAAAAATTCAGATTTTTCAAATTTTGTGAAAAATTGGAAAATTGCTGCTGAACTTTGAAGCCCTCTGATGTCTTCCAAAAGTGAAAACACATCTACTTTATGATGCAAACATAAAGTAGACATATTGTATATGTGAATCAATATATAATTTATTTAGGATGTCCATTTTCCTTATAAGCAGAGAGTTTCAAAGGTAAAAAAAATGCTACATGTTCAAATTTTTAAAGAAATTATGCAAGTATCGACGAGAATTTACCACTAACATAAAGTAGAATATGTCACGAAAAAACAATCTCGGATCAGAATGAAAAGTAAAAGCATCCCAGAGTTATTTATGCTTAAAGTGACAGTGGTCAGATGTGCAAAAAATGCTTGGGTCCTTAAAGGGGTACTCCGCCCCTAGACATCTTATCCCCTATCCAAAGGATAGGGGATAAGATGTCTGATCGCAGAGGTCCTTTGGATAGGGCATAAGATGTCTAGGGGCGGAGTACCCCATTAAGGACCCAAGCATTTTTTGCACATCTGACCACTGTCACTTTAAGCATTAATAACTCTGGGATGCTTTTACTTTGGAGTACCCCTTTAAGGTGAAAATGGGCTGGGTCCTTAAGGGCTTAAGGAGTTAAAAGGGCTTGTTGGACTGCACCAGAATCAACATCAAGCACTACTGTATATACCCATCCAGTCATATTGTGCAGGTAGTGGGTCTAGATTAGCAACTGAAAAACATGGGGGCTCATGTATCAAGGCGTACATTGTTTTTAATACTCCACTATCACTACAAAGTATATGCCCGCTACCTCTTGATAAAGCTACTTTGTAGCGAAACATGTCGAGAGGGGCAGAGCAGGGACTTTTTTAATCGCACAAGCGGAGTCCAGTAAATCAAAGAGCATGTAACTGCAGGCATGCTTCTCTAAAATCAATATCAAGAGAGGCGTAGAACTCCCCACAATCACAGTTTGAAAATCTATATAACTGGCCCGAGCTGAGTGTATTTTTAAGAGAGTGAATTTTCTTCATTTTTCTTTATCTTGTTACATTTGAGCACACTTTTAATAAAGCTTGTGGGATCACTGACAATATTAATATATGGGAACATAGGGATTTTTGGATTCCAATCAGGAATCTATGGGAAAATATTGATTGACCCCTCCATATATTGGTCTGTATTGGGATTTTTACAACAGTCCTTATGATACATGATCCACAGGATAGGGGATAAGTGTTTGATTGCGGGAGGTCCGACCGCTGGGACCCCCTGTGATCTCCTGTACGGGGCCGCGGATATCCCGTGCAGGGTGCGTGCCGGCCGCAGCATGACGTTGCAGCCAGCACGCCTCCTCCATACATCTCTATGGGAGAGGCGGGGAGGCAGCGTTCGTGCCTCCCCGTCTCCCCCATAGAACTTTATGGGGACGGGGAGGAGACGGGGCGCCCCGTTAGGGAGATCGCGGGGGGTCCCAGTGGTCGGAACCCCCGCAATCAAACACTTATCCCCTATCTTGTGGATAGGGGATAAGTGTCATACCACTGCAGTTGTCCTTTAATTCTGGGAATTGTAGTTTTTTAGTTTTATAAAACCCATTAAATTATTTGTAGGGGGAAATTGAAAACATTTAGCAACTTTTGGGGTTTGTTTTTACGCAGTGCACTTTACAGTAAAAATTATGCATTATTTTTATTCTGTGGCTCAGAATGATTACAACAATACCCAATTTATATAGTTTTTTTCTTTTGACTACTCTTTAAAAATGATGGGGGTATTTATCAAAGGATGTATGTTTTTTTTTCCCCGTAACTTTGGCACAACACTTTGGGGCAGTGTCTTTTTGCGCCAAAGTTTGGCGCATTCTCTCCACTGTCATTTTTTAAACTTTCTCAAAATCACACGGTCCTGTGTCTGATTTTTACTTTGGTCAGTAATTTATCATTTGCGCCAATCGATCTTTGGCGCAATTTTGCACCTTTAGGGGTGCTTTTTGGCGCAATTCACCGTCAAGAAATTTTGCACATGGAAAACACACATAGCAATGGCAGAAAATGTAAAGGCGTCAAAATACATAAAAAAATTTTTTTGTGAAAGCAGCTATACCTCCGGGGCTGCGCATTACTATCCTGTGACATAGTTGTCTCTGAGGAACCTTCACCCTCTATTGAGCCAGCATTGGACATGGCCACACAGGTTCAGGAAAGGTAAGCACTAAAGGTAACCCAAAAAAAAAAACTACTCAAGTTAAAAATAAAATCCATTTCACATGGTGGCTATAAACCCCACAAAAGAAAATAACTCACGTCGCTTGCTGATATACTGCAGGAGGGACTCCGAAATGGCTGCTCTACAGGGTAAAATACGCGTCCTCTGTGGTGGTAAATTCTGTGTAAATGGCGCTGTGAACAGTTGATTTCAACATTTGCGCCAAAATTACTAACAACTTGCACCAAATGATAAATTTGGTGCATGTCTACGAAAACCAAAGTGAAAAAAAAGGGTAAAAAGAAACTTTCAACAGGCAAAATTGATAAATTCCCCCCCCCCCCCATAATTTTTTATTTTTCCATCTACTTGGCTATATCTGGCAAATTTTTGCGCTTGTTCTTAATTTATAATTGACACCAATTATTGCTTAGATGGGAGTTTTTGACCACTTTTTAATATTTGTATTCTGATATATTTTTCTTATTCTTTTTATTTTTTTTTTTTTTTTTTAGTTTACGCCATGTGACTATTTCAAACATTTCAAAATGCGGTGATACAAATGTTTATGTTTATTATTGTTTACAAATATTTTTATATGAAAAATGGGAAAAAGAGGGTGATTTTAAAACTTTTATTAGGAAACAGATGTATTCATTTTTATACACACTTTTTATGTTTTTAACATAGTCTCTCAATTGCTTACAATTTACAATGCTATTCCATAGCATAGCATTTACCAGAGTTATCGACGCTCCACTTATAATAATCTGAAAATCCGATGGCATGGAGGCTGTCATCTTCACTGATCAGGACCCTTTACAGACCATATGGCTTCACAATGAGTGAGCAGCAGCAGAATGAGGGCCATGCCAACTGAGGGTTCAGTTTGAGGAACCCACCGACTGTTGACTGGGGGTGTCGGATGACACTTGGGATGAAGTGGATGACCGAGTTAACCAATTGATGATGACAGATGGGTTGCTGGTCGAGACACGACTGTAAGCTGACAACGGGAGCTCCGACCTCTCGCTGCGACTCCTGCTGCCACACGCCCCTACTCTGCTGTGATCTCTGCCTGCGCCTGATGAATTTAGGCCTCTGCCACTCCACTTCTTTGCCTGACATGCTTATGCACCAGCTGAGTGCGTATATGTTACACTTATGAGAGGAGGACAATGCGCTCCCTAAGCTTAAAACTGTATTCGACTACAGAAACAAGGGTGTAGCTTTGGCTGGCCTTTCACAGTAACTAGGCCCAAATTTGGTATTCAGGAAAAAAAACTACACCACGTAGGTGTATGTACAGTTTAAACATATGAGAGGAGGACTATGCGTTCCACTGCAAACTTTATAAGGCTACTGAAATAAGTGGGTAGCTTTGGCTGGCCTTCCACAGTAACTAGGCCAAAATTAGTTTTACAGGAAAAAAAAAACTTACACCCCGTAGGTGTACGTACAGTTTACACTTATGAGAGCTGGACAATAGAATCCGCTTAAAACTGTATAAGTCTACAGCAACAAGGGTTTAGCTTTGGCTGGCCTTTCACAGTAACTACGCCAAAATTAGTTTTTCAGGGGGAAAAAACGTACACCACCCATGTACGCACAGGTTACACTTATGAGAGGACAATAAGCTCCGCTACGAAACCTGTATTGGGCACTGTAATCAGGCGACTATGGCTTTTCGTGGTAAGATCTATTCTAGACCAATATATGGTGGGTAAATTAACTAATTACAACCTATAGGTCACTAGGGTGACCCAATGATACCCTTTTTCCCATACATAAATAAACTTGTCTTTATTGATTTACTGAACACATATTAACAAAAGGATTAAAATTCCAGTGTGACTCACTCCCTATAATTGCATTGTTTCATGTGGAGTGCTGAGCTGGCTACTCTCATTGATTGTTTATTTATCGCCCCTGTGTATCTGCAGTATACACTCGGGGTATCTGGAGTGATCACTGTGAATAAAATCATTCACTCGGTCCCCCCCAAGATTCAGGGTCATCCCGCCTACCTGCCATGCTGCCTTCCCAGAGTTCCTTGCCCCATGTCCTCACATGTGGATCTGCCATTTTAGATGCCCTGGAGCCTGGACCGCAGTAAATGGAGTTTAATGAAGTGATTCGTGCGATAGAATCGCTGCAATATTCAGATTTGCTGCAAATTTTTCCTGAAATTCGTAAAAAATTTGGATTTGTCAAATACGATTCGCTCATCCCTAGATATATACCTTCATTTAGCAAGTGTTAGCATGGCTCTACGATATATATAAGCATTATAATGTTTTGGGATATTTAAAGTGACTTTGTTTCTTGCATTTAGGTGGTGCCATTGAGGATACTGATTAACCACTTAGGGACCAAGGACTTAAGGACCAAGGGCATACCTGTACGCCCGTGGGAATTTCGGTGCGCGCAGGGCAGGGACCAGACCAGGGTGACTGCTGATATCGATCAGCAGGAACCCCGCAAAAATGCTCAGGGGGTTCATCAGACAATACCCCCCCCCCCCCCAATATTAGTGATCGCTGTAAATTGCCGGTGAATTCACACCGGCAATTTGCGGCGATTGCGGTGATGCAGGTCATGTGTGACCCACTGACCCGGAGATACATGGTGATTGGGGGTGTGGAACAAACCCCCAATCACCTCCTGTATCTATGGGGAGGTGGCGATTTTGTCACTCCCCCCCCTCCCCCCTCGAGGATCGCAGCTTTTGGCCGGACTATTCACTATTTCTCCCGTTACTATCTTCCGTCACAAAATAACGGCCGTTATTAATAACGGGCTATAACGGCTGTATAGGATTTTGTAACTGTCGTTTTCATCTGATTTTCAGACAGAACTTCGTACGGATCTTTAAAACGGAGTAATTTTATAGTGTGAAAGAAGCCTTACATGGAAGAAGATTAAAACAACCAGGACTCTACCTAGAGCTGTCTGTTCCACCAAACTAAGTAATCGGCGAAGAAGTTCCTTGTTAAGAGAGATGACAAAGAACAATGATCTGGCTGAGCACCGAAGATCCTGTGGGCCAATGGGAGAAACTTCCGGAATGTCAACCATAACTGTAGCCTCAACCAATCTTGGCTGAGTGGCCAAAAAAAAGCCTCTCCTCAGAAAAAGGCGTTTTCGAGAAAAAAAAAAGGAACCAAAGGACTCGCAGGCTGTAAGAAATAAGAAACTTTTTCGCCTCAATTCTAAGTGTCTAGCCTGGAGGAAACAGATTTTGGGGGGAATTTATCATTGTCTGTGTAAATCATGTTCTTTTTATCCCTGTTTTCCTGGGTGTACATCATGTGTCCTTTCCCCACATTTATCAAACAGACACACATTTCTAATAAATAGCAAAGTAGTTTAGATGTAGACAAGTTTTTAAGTTTGGTCCGGGTTGGTGTAAGGTCGTGCAAAAATTGTTTGCAAAAAAAGTGATGTGGAAAAATTTGCAACAATTTAAAAAAGTCCCAGGTGACAAATCACCCAAACACTGCAAAAAGGTAACCATTCCACACTATATTCAAGTAATTTTTTTTTAATGAGCCTCATAGAGTTGTGCAAAAATGTGGTGCTATTTTCACTGATGGACAAGCATTTGCAAAAAATTTTACTACAAAAAATGTACTACAAAAATTTTTGGGAAGTTGTAATTTTGCAACATCTGGAGGTCCACAGTTTAGAGAGCACTTATACAGAACTTTCTGGACAAGCCTTTGGCTTTGAACACACAACAAAAAAAGCCACGAAAAGCTCTGAACCACAAAAAAAACAAAAAACGTGGGAGATAATTTTCAAAACCTGTGCAGAAAAAAAGTGGTGCAGTTTTCCATAGCCACCAATTAGATTTCTTCTTTCATTTTTAAAAATGCCTCTGAAACATGGAATAAGCAATCTGACTGGTTGCTATAAACATATGCACCACAATATAGGCGTATTTTTTTTTTTTTTTGGCATTTTATCTTCCTTGATTTTTTCATTACAAGTGGTGTGATTTTTTTCATAATGTGACTCATTTCTAGTAAAGAAATGGGTAAAAAAAAAATAGACACATGGCAATTTTTTCTGCATTTTTATCCATCTATAGAAGTCTATTGTAGGGGGGGGGGGGAAACTGTGATTTAGAAAAAAAGTTACACTGAGCCTAAAATGCCATTGAAGGGTAACAAAATGCCAGAAATAAAAATGCCACGTGGATTTGATGTTTAATATCTCCTTACTGACTCCTAGCTAACATCTGACCGCAGCATTTCTGGCCCTCCAAAAAATACACATGTGGCAAGGATGGTGTTTTTTTCACAAGAAATATATACAAAATAGAAAGTTTAACAGCACCAAGTGTGGCTTACAAAGATAGTTACTGGAATATATACTTTATAAGTTTATATTTGCATTTTTTTTTTTGCCCAGAAAGCTCTGCACACTCTGTAATAAAAACGTTTCCAATGTTCTATAATTATTATTAGTGAAACTTAGCTATAGAAACAAATAATAGAAAATAAAATTATATAATAAAAATAAGTAGATTATATCAGTGGAACAATAAGTAACAACACAGTTGAAAAATTATACAAAATATATTTTTTACAGTCCATGTTCTTTACAGTAATAATAAATATACATTAACCATGTATTTATTTTTTTCCCTCACATTTTGACCATTTGTCCTCAGTGCAGCATAGAATTCATGAGGATACAGCGCCCTCTAGTGGGTAAGAAAATGAACAGTTGATCACACATCCATGTACAGCTGATTACACACCCATGTGGCAGCACATCTAAATGCTTGAAAAAAATTAAATAAATGGGGCTAAAAAAGGAAAGTGAAAATAAAAAAATTATGATTTAGAGCAAAAACTAGAAACAAAAATTATGAAATGCATTCCTCATTCATATTTAATATTGAGTGCTGAATTTTCTGCTACCGAAAATTGAAAGACAAAAAAAAGTTAGTTAATTTTTAAACAGGGATCAATTTATGTGGGCGGGCAGGGACCTAAAAAAATTTCTGACAATAATAAAAATGCAGAAATGGGCCATTTAAATGTAAAAATATATTTTTTATAATAATATTTTTTTTATGAGTAATGTATTTTAATATTGTGTTTAACCCCTTAAGGACCAGGTCAATTTTCACTGTAGGACCAGAGCGTTTTTTGCACATCTGACCACTGTCACTTTAAACATTAATAACTCTGGAATGCTTTTACTTATCATTCTGATTCCGAGATTGTTTTTCGTGACATATTCTACTTTATGTTAGTGGTAAAATTGTGTCAATACTTGCATCATTTCTTGGTGAAAAATTCCAAAATTTGATAAAAAATTGAAAATTTAGCATTTTTCTAACTTTGAAGCTCTCTGCTTATAAGGAAAATAAACATTCTAAATAAATAATATTTTGATTCACATATACAATGGGGGAGATTTACTAAGCTGTTTAGACTCTTTTTTCTCGTCTAAATTTGTCGCATGGTTTGTCGCAGTCTATTTTTTGCGACTTTTCTGCGACAAATGGTTTAGAACTTTTCTGTTCCTCGAAAGCATTAATGTCTAAAATAGACTGACTTTGTTCATAGGCAAACCTCGTATGTGACAGTCGCAAATCGCCTATATACGCAGAAACTTCAGACCAAGGCAAACCTGGCGGAAATGTCTTCCCAAGTATAATTTTGTAGGTCCTACAAGCTGTTTGACAGTGCAACACCAAAGATATAAACAAAAAATGCATGCATATATTCTGTGTTGTCTCTGCAACCACATTTTTATTTTTATTTTTTAACATTGTCCATTTACTTTTTAATTTTTCTGCATTACAAAGGTAACTCCAACAGTATGGATGTAAAAACATAAATTAACATGTCTTTTTGCACTGTGCTATATTTATAGCAGAAATTATAACTAACATCATCTTCATTAAACAGTGTTTCATCTCTTACCCTAAAAACTATAAATGTCAAATAAAAAATTGAACAAATGTTTTTTTTTTGTTAACCTTAATTGTCAATGGAATGTTAAAGGGTTACTCTGGTGTGAACTTTTATAAAATTGAAAATCAAATGTTCCCAGTAAGTCAAACAAATTGGTAAATCTAGTTTTCGTTAATAAATTAACCCTTCTAGGAATTTAGAGCAGATGGATAATACAGAGTAAAACCTTTCCTTTTGCTTTTCAAGATTTGCGTTGTTCACATTTTTACCACATTGTTCTCTGCTGACATCTGTTGCCCGTATTAGGAACTGTCCACAGCACCATAGGTCAGAACGTACGAATGGCAAAAAAAAAAAAAGGAAAAGAAAACTAAATAAAAAAATAAAGAGAAAAAACAAACCTCTTCAGCTAAAATTTCCGTTTCGCGCTGGGAGAAATTTTTTAACTTGAGTTTACGCTTTCTGCTGCCAATAACAGATTCCCCCTGGCCAGAAAGGGGAGCCAGAGGAGGAGAGTCATACGGTGAGGGGGTTACAGAGGGCTCCATGAGGCAAGACAGCAAACACCTGCTTTGAAAATGGTGCAATAAAATGGAAATGCACATAGTTTGATTAGCTGAAGAGTACAGGATTAAGGAAGCAAGGGGAAACAGCCAAATTCCCTATATAAGGAGTACCTACCTTCCTGAGTTAACCTAACAAGGCAGCTTCTGAAGTTGGAGAGGGTGTGAGTGATATGTACGCTCTGTCTAATATAGACCAGGGAAGGAGGAGGGAAGATCTTGTGACAAATTTAACAAAGTCCGTTCGACTTTTGGTAAATTTGGCGCAAATTAGACCGATGTCTAACACATGCACTGCTCTAAACACAGACTTAAATTAGACACACATGATAAATCTCCCCCAATATGTCTACTTTATGTTTGCATCATAAAGTTGACATGTTTTTACTTTTGGAAAACATCAGAGTGCTTCAAAGTTCAGCAGTAGAGATGAGCGAACTTACAGTAAATTCGATTCGTCACGAACTTCTCGGCTCGGCAGTTGATGACTTATCCTGCATAAATTAGTTCAGCTTTCAGGTGCTCCGGTGGGCTGGAAAAGGTGGATACATTCCCAGGAAAGAGTCTCCTAGGACTGTATCCACCTTTTCCAGCCCATCGGAGCACCTGAAAGCTGAACTAATTTATGCAAGAAAAGTCATCAACTGCCGAGCCGAGAAGTTCGTGAGGAATCGAATTTACTGTAAGTTCGCTCATCTCTATTAAGCAGCAATTTTCCAATTTTTCACCAAATTTTCAAAATTAGAATTTTTCATGGACCAGTTCAGGTTTGAAGTGGATTTGAAGGGCCATCCTATTAGAAATACCCCACAAATGACCCCATTATAAAAACTGCACCCCTCAAAGTATTCAAAATGACATTCATTAAGTGTGTTAACCCTTTAGGTGTTTCACAGGAATAGCAGCAAAGTGAAGGAGAAAATTCAAAATCTTTATTTTTTACACTCGCATGTTCTTGTAGACCCAGTTTTTGAATTTTTACAAGAGGTAAAAGAAAAAAATCCTCTCAAAATTTGTAACCCAATTTCTCTCGAGTAAGAAAATACCTCATATGTGGATGTCAAGTGTTCGGCGGGCGCAGTAGAGGGCTCAGAAGGGATGGAGCGACAATGGGATTTTGGACAGTGAGTTTTTCTGAAATGGTTTTTGGGGGGCATGTCCCATTTAGGAAGCCCCTATGGTGCCAGAACAGCAACAAAAAAAACACATGAACACATGGCATACTATTTTGGAAACTACACCCCTCAAGGAATGTAACGAGGGGTACAGGGAGCCTTAACACCTCACAGGTATTTCATGACTTTTTGTTAAAGTCGAATGTGTAAATGAAAAAAAAAAATTTTTCACTAAAATGCAGTTTTTTCCCCAAATTTTACATTTTTACAAGGGGTAATAGGAGAAAATTACCCCCAAAATTTGTAACCCCATTTTTTCTGAGTATGGAAATACCCAATGTGTGGACGTCAAGTGCTCTGCTGGCGCACTACAATGCTCAGAAGAGAAGGAGCGCCATTAAGCTTTTGAAAAGGGAATTTGTTTGGAATGGAAGTCAGGGGCCATGTGTGTTTACAAAGCCCCCGTGGTGCCAGAACAGTGGACCCCCCCCCCACAAGTGACCCCATTTTGGAAACTACACCCCTCACAGAATTTAATAAGGGGTGCAGTGAGCATTTACACCCCACTGGCATTTGACAGATCTTTGGAACAGTGGGCTGAGCAAATGAAAAATTACAATTTTCATTTTCACGGACCACTGTTCCAAAAATCTGTCAGACCCCTGTGGGGCGTAAATGCTCACAGTACCCCTTATTACATTACATGAGGGGTGTAGTTTCCAAAATGGGGTCACATGTGGGTATTTATTGTTTTGCGTTTATGTCAGAACCGCTGTAAATCAGCCACCCCTGTGCAAATCACCAATTTAGGCCTCAAATGTACATAGTGCACTCTCACTCCTGAGCCTTGTTATGCACCCGCAGAGCATTTTACGCCCACATATGGGGTATTTCCGTACTCAGGAGAAATTGCGTTACAAATTTTGGGGGTCTTTTTTTCCTTTTACCTCTTGTGAAAATGAAAAGTAAAGGACAACACCAGCATGTTAGTATAATTTTTTTTTTACACTAACAGGCTGGTGTAGACCCCAACTTTTTTTTTTCATAAGACATAAAAGGAGAAAAAGCCCCCTAAAATTTGTAGTGCAATTTCTCCCGAGTACAGAAATACCCCATATGTGGCCCTAAACTGTTTCCTTAAAATATGACAGGGCTCCGAAGTGAGAGAGCGCCATGCGCATTTGAGAACTAAATTAGGGATTGCATAGGGGTGGACATAGGGGTATTCTACGCCAGTGATTCCCAAACAGGGTGCCTCCAGCTGTTGCTAAACTCCCAGCATGCCTGGACAGTCAGTGGCTGTCCGGAAATGCTGGGAGTTGTTGTTTTGCAACAGCTGGAGGCTCCGTTTTGGAAACACTGCCGTACAATACGTTTTTCATTTTTATTGGGGGGACAGTGTAAGGGGGTGTATATGTTGTGTTTTACCCTTTATTTTGTGTTAGTGTAGTGTAGTGTAGTGTTTTTAGGGTACATTCACACTGGCGGTGGTTTACAGTGAGCTTACCACTAGGAGTATGCGCTGCGGCAAATTTTTTGCCGCAGCGCATACTCCTAGCGGTAAGCTCACTGTAAACCGCCGCCAGTCTGAATACTTGAATATACTTGAAGCAGGAAACTTACTGTAAACCTGCCTGTGTGAATGTACCCTGTACATTCACATGGGGGGGGGGGGGGGGGAAACCTCCAGCTGTTTCAAAACTACAACTCCCAGCATGCACTGACAGACAGCTTTGCAACAGCTGGAGGCACACTAGTTGGAAAACCTTCAGTTAGGTTCTGTTACCTAACTCAGTATTTACCAACCAGTGTGCCTCCAGCTGTGGCAAAACTACAACTCCCAGTATGTACTGATTGCCGAAGGGCATGCTGGGAGATGTAGTTATGCAACAGCTGGAGGTACACAACTACAACTCCCAGCATGCCGAGACAGCTGTTTGCTGTTAGGGCATGCAGGGATTTGCAGTTTTGCAACATCTGGAGGGCTACAATTTAGAGATCTCCAAACTGTGGACCTCCAGCTGTTGAAAAACTACAAATCCCAGGATGCCCTGACAGAAAACTGCTGTTTGGGCATGCTAGGAGTTGCAGTTTTGCAACATCTGGAAGGCCACAGTTAGAGATCACTGCCAGTGATCTCCAAACTGGGGCCCTCCAGCTGTTGCAAAACTACAAATCCCTGCATGCCCTAACAGCTGTCTGGGCATGCTGGGAGTTATTGTTTTGCAACATCTGGAGGGTTACAGTTTAGAGACCACTGTATAGTGGTCTCAAACTGTACCCTCCAGATGTTGCTAGGCAACTTACCGACTTCCGTCGGATCCAGGGAGCCAGCCGCACGACATCGCCGGACTCCGATCTCCTCCACCAATGGTCGCCCGCAGACTCACCCGTGGGGTAAGTGGACGTCGGCGCCGATCCTCTGTCGGTTCACTGTTCTGCCCCGCCTATTGTGGGTGGGCATAATGGGGAAATCGAAAGAAAAGCCCCCCGCCCCCGATCTGCTATTGGTGGTCGCGTCTAGACCACCAATAGCAGGGATAGGAGGGGTGGCACCTCTGCCACCTCACTCCTATGCCTTCTGGGGGATTGTGGGTGTCTTGGACAACCGCGATCCCCGTTATATTCCGGGTCACCGGGTCACCATAGACCTGTATGACCCGGAAAAGCCGCAAACCGCAAGTGTGAATTCACTTATGATTTGACCCCCCTGGGCATTTGCGCGGGGTGCCTGCTGATAGATATCAGCAGTCACCCCTGTCCGGTCCCTGCCTGGCGTGCGGCAGGGACCGAAATTCCCACAGGCGTACAGGTACGCCCTTGGTCCTTAAGTACCAGGGAACAAAGGCGTACCTGTACGCCCTTGGTCCTTAAGGGGTTAATAAAGTGTGTGTGTGTTTCACTTTTTTCTCTCTATCTTTTAAATTTTTTAGGTAGTACTACTAGATTGGGGCCAGGGGCTGGCTAAAACTACAAAGGGGAGAAAATTCCTAAATTTATTGCAGGATAATTTTATGGGCCAGTTTGTGGAGGACCCAACAAGAAGTGATGCCTTGTTGGATCTTATCATTTCCAACAACGCAGAGCTGATTGGTAATGTAACTGTGCGGGAAAACCTTGGTAATAGCGACCACAATATAGTTACTTTTGACTTAAAATGTAGAAAACAAAGACAGACGGGGAAAGCAAAAACATATAACTTTAAAAAGGCAAACTTTCCTGGGCTGAGGGCTGCACTACAGGACATAGACTGGGGGGAGGTGTTCTCAAATACTTATACAGAAGGTAAATGGGACATCTTTAAATCAACTCTAAATAACTATACAGCTAAATATATACCAAAGGGGAACAAATATAAACGATTAAAACTAAATCCTACATGGCTGACAAATGAGGTTAAAAGAGCAATAAACAACAAAAAAATACCCTTCAAAAAATTCAAATCTGATGGGTCAGCTATAACATTTAAACAGTACAAGGAGCTTAATAAAATCTGTAAAAATGTAATAAAAACAGCAAAAATTCAAAATGAGAGACAGGTGGCCAAAGAAAGCAAAACTAATCCTAAATATTTTTTTAGATATATAAATACAAAAAAACCAAGGACAGAGCATGTAGGACCCCTTAATAATGATAATGGGGAGGTTGTCACGGGCGATCAAGAGAAGGCGAAGCTACTGAATGGGTTCTTTAGTTCTGTATATACTATGGAAGAAGGAGCTGACATTGGCCAGGTCAGTGCAGGTAACACATCAAATAATGTATTGAACTGGCTTAATGTAGAGATGGTACAAGGTAAGTTAAGTAAAGTAAATGTAAGCAAATCCCCAGGGCCGGATGGACTACACCCAAGAGTTCTTAGAGAGGTAAGTTCAGTAATATCTGTACCCTTGTTCATGATATTTAGAGATTCTCTGGTGTCTGGTATTGTGCCAAGGGACTGGTGCAAGGCTAATCAATCTTCAAGAAGGGCTCTAGGTCTTCGCCAGGCAATTATAGACCGGTAAGTCTAACGTGCATGGTGGGTAAATTGTTTGAAGGACTTATAAGGGATTACATACAGGAATACATAGGGGATAATAGTATTATAAGTGATAGCCAGCATGGGTTTACTAAGGATAGAAGTTGTCAAACCAATCTAATTTGCTTTTATGAAGAGGTGAGTAGAAGCCTTGACAGAGGAATGGCTGTGGATATAGTGTTTCTGGATTTTGCCAAAGCGTTTTATACTGTCCCTCACAGACGTCTGACAGGTAAGTTAAGGTCCTTGGGCTTGGAAACTTTAGTTTGTAACTGGATTGAACACTGGCTCATGGATCGTACCCAGAGAGTGGTGGTCAATGATTCGTACTCTGATTGGTCCCCGGTTAGTAGTGGTGTACCCCAAGGTTCAGTACTGGGCCCGCTGTTGTTTAATTTATTTATCAATGATATAGAGCATGGCATTAACAGCTCTGTTTCTATCTTTGCAGATGACACCAAGCTTTGTAGCAGTGTACAGTCTATAGAGGATGTGCATAAGTTACAAGATGACTTGGATAGACTAAGTGTCTGGGCATCCACTTGGCAAATGAGGTTCAATGTGGATAAATGTAAAGTTATGCATCTGGGTACTAATAACCTGCATGCTTCGTATGTCTTAGGGGGGATTAAACTGGCAGAGTCACTGGTAGAGAAGGATCTGGGTGTACTTGTAGATCACAGACTACAGAATAGCATGCAATGTCAGGCTGCTGCTTCCAAAGCCAGCAGGATATTGTCATGTATCAAAAGAGGCATGGACTCAAGGGACAGGGACATAATACTCCCCCTTTATAAATCATTGGTACGGCCTTACCTGGAATATGCTGTTCAGTTTTGGGCACCTGTCCATAAAAGGGACACTGCGGAGTTGGAAAGGGTGCAGAGACGCGCAACTAAACTAATATGAAGCATGGAACATCTTAGCTATGAGGAGCGATTAAAGGAGTTACAATTGTTTAGTCTTGAAAAGAGACGTTTAAGGGGGGATATGATAGACGTATATAAGTATATAAATGGCCCATACAAAAAATATGGAGAAAAACTGTTCCAGGTTAAACCCCCCACAAAGGACGAGGGGGCACTCCCTCCGTCTGGAGAAGAAAAGGTTTAGTCTAAAGGGGCGACACGCCTTCTTTACCGTGAGGACTGTGAATTTATGGAACGGTCTACCTCAGGAACTGGTCACAGCAGGAACAATTAACAGCTTTAAAACAGGGTTAGATACATTCCTGGAACAAAATAACATTAATGCTTATGCAGAATTAAAAAAAACTACATCCCTTTCCCTTATTCCCTTACACCCTTCCCTTCAATTCCCTGGTTGGACTTGATGGACGTATGTCTTTTTCCAACCATACTAACTATGTAACTATGTAACTACTCCCAGCATGGAACAGTCTGTTCCATGATGGGAGCTGTAGTACCTGTACTAAGAGACAGATCGCCCCGGGTGTCACTTCTAACACCCAATGCAATCATCCTATCTATTGCAGAGATGGAGCAGCTTTCTCCTGCACTCGCATCTCTGCACTATACTCCGGCCGGCCAGTGATGTGAATAGAATTCACATCACTTATTCATATTTCCCGCAGAGAGCTCTGATTGGCCAGATGGTTCCAGCATACCAGCATGGTCCATATCACCATATACAAGAAGATATATAACTTATACCAGCTGTACATATATAATTATATACAGTATATACCCATGTTATACCAGCATGGTCCATATCACTATATACAGGAGATATATATAACTTATACCAGCTGTACATATATATAATCACAGTATAAACAGGAGATACCTAGGTAATACCAGCATGGTCCAACAGTATAACTTACACCAGCTCTATGTCCCTCACTTGCAAATATCTAGGGCTGCACTCATGTTCTAGTTTAAAGGAAATCTGTCATCAGCATCACCCGCACTAAGCCTATTACACAGGCTTGTAGTGCGGGTGATGCTGATTAAAAACCTATAACCTTATTAAAAACCGAGCAGTGGATGTTTAGAAATCTTAATATTTACTTACCTGTCAATCACAGGCTTGGGGCTCAGTTACGTCAGCGGGACTCGGGACTCGGAAGCGGGACTCGGCCGGCCATTGATGTAAAGTTTCCTGTGATCTAAAGTTTTTACAAGTGGGCATGCATGGGTTTACGCTATCCTTTTAATCCAGATTGAAATGAGAAATAATGTGTAGAGTGATTCGTGAGCTTAAAATTTACACAGGTCACCAGGGCCAGATTAAGGCTGCCTGGAAGACGGATCACTTCATTATGATGCCCCCTGACAGTTCCCCCACATTAGGTGCAGTATAGTTCCCCCACATTAGGTGCAGTATAGTTCCCCTACATTAGGTGCAGTATAAGTCCCCGCACATTAGGTGTAGTACAGTTGCCCCACATTAGGGGTGCAGTATAGTTCCCCCACAGACATACAGCCTTCAGCCATATACAGTGTATGGCTGGAGGCTGTATGCCTGTTTGCTGCCACAGTGTTCCGACCACCACTCCTCCGGTACGGGGTCACGATCTACTACTATGGCCAATAGGCCATAGCAGTGGGTCCCAGGACTAGAGAAGAGCGGTGAAGATGACATGCTGATGAGTGGTGACTTACCAAACCCGCACATCCTCCTCTCTGCTCCGCTCCCCTCTGCTCTTCTATGGGCGCACGCACGGGACGTCAGTGACTTTCCTGCATGTGCTACCTCCCGGTGGCCCCTGCATTTTTAAAGTTAATACGGGGCCGCAGAGAGGTAACAGGGACATCCTTGTGTCCTGAAAGATTTTTCAGTACACAGGGATGTCCGAATTTGACGGGGCCCGGAGCAGGCACTCGATGAGCGCCAATGATGATCCGGCCCTGCAGGTCACTAGATAAAGTACTAAATGTAATATCAGTAGACTGTAAATTTATAGCCACCCCATAAAACCATCTGCTGGATTAAAAGTTTTTTTTATATGATGTTGGTGCATGCCATATACTCCTCACAGGGAAAGCATCCAACGCATGGGTTTGATCTTCCAAAAAGATGTGGAATTTTGGCCACATAATGACTCCTGACCAGGATATCTTTTAGTTATCTTTTGGTGTACAACAGGGCAAAAGCAGCCCCCACAGCAATGATGCACTTTTGTAGGTAGTATCATAAAATATAAAAAAAATTGTGGGAGATTTATCATTGCTTTTAGAGCATTTTTTTTTGTCTATGTTTAGGCGCTGTTCAGGCGCAAGCAGCATATTTTGTGACTTTCATGCACCTTTTGATATAGAGAGTTTTACTCTTTTTGCCTACCTGTAGAACTTTTTCTTTTTGACCATGCAGTGGTCAAGTATTTATCATTTGCGACTTTTGTCAAAAGTCGCTATTTTGTGCGCAAATGTACATTTTTAGGTGCAAAGCTACACCACCTACCAGTAGGCGTGAGAATAATTTCTACCTTCCACAATTCAACCTTTAACCCCTTCCCGCAGAATCCCGTCTATAGATGGCGAATTGCACAGGTCCTTCGCGCATTCCGTCGTCTATAGACGGCATTCAGTTAACCCGGCGATGCGAGGCATCGCACGGGTTAACTGGCAAAAGTCCCGCTGTTACCAGTCCGATAGCCGATAACTTATAACGATATTCCGGTATAAGTTATCGGCTATTTCTCCCCCTCCCCCCTCAGAAGCCACTGCAGATCAAGGATTTAAAGCGGGCGCTTTAAATCAATGAACTGCAGGGTTTTTAGCGGGGCCAGAGACCACTGCCGCCCGCTTCTCTCCCCCTGCCTGTCCTGGGGTCCTCCCTAGTCCAACCACCACTGCCGCCGCTGCCCCATTGCCTCCCCTATCCCTGGTTTTATAATTACCTGTTTCCGGGGTCTGCGCTACTTCTGGCTCCGGCGGTGTCCTGAGCTGTCACTGGGTGCACTGACACTGATGTCACATTGAGGACGTCATTCGTCATTGCGCAGTGCAGCGTGCAGGACGCCGCAGGAGCCAGAAGTAGCGCGGACCCCGGACCCCGGGAACAGGTAATTATAAAACTGGGGATGGGGGAGGCAATGGGGCAGCGGCGGCATCAGAGGCAGCATTGAAGATCGTCACTAATCTTCGCTGCTGCTTCTAGGAGTTTCAAAACTACAACTCCCAGCATGCCCAGACAGCCTTTGGCTATCTGGACATGCTGGGAGTTGTGGTTTTGCAACATCTGGAGGGCCACAGTTTGGAGACCACTGTGCAGTGGTCTCCAATCTGTGCTCTTCCAGATGTTGCAAAACTAGAACTCTCAGCATGCCCAGTTCTGTAACAACTGGAGGCACACTGTCTGGGAAACATTATCTGTTTTCTAACTCAGTGTTTCCCAACCCGTGTGCCTCCAGCTGTTGCAAAACTATAACTCCCAGCATGCACTGACAGACCATGCATGCTGGGAGTTTTAGTTTTGCAACAGCTGGAGGCACACGGGTTGGGAAACACTGAGTTATGTAACAAATTCTCTGTTTTGCAACCAGTGTGCCTCCAGCTGTTGCATAACTACAACCCCCAGCATGCATGAACTGCCAAAGGGCATGCTGAAAGTTATAGTAGTGTGCCTCCAGCTGTTGCATAACTACAAGTCCCAGCATGCCCTTCTGTCACTGCATGCTGAGAATTGTAGTTTTGCAACAGCTGGAGGTTTGCCTGGCTATGCACTGACAAGTACTTGCCAGTGCATGGCCAGTATTTGTCGGCGCTTTCACATAACAACGCTCAACCCGTGGCATGCCCCTATGGGTACGTGTACCACGGGTTGAGAACCCAGACCTCTGGTTGTTGGTCTGACTCTTTTTTAGAAAAGGTGTACGTTAGACAACTTTTCAGGGTATGTTCACACTGGTTAAGGTGTGGAATGGTTGCTTAAAAAATGCGCTCAAAAAGGCTGGGTTTTTTTCCGAGCAGAATGCGCACGCAATGCAGGATAGGACACACAGTAATGCGCGGATTCTGCACGAATTCATTGCAAATTCCTCACAAATTCAGCACGGATTCCGCACGGAAGCGTGGCAGACTGCCAAAAAATTTTATATTCACTTCAATGGGGTTAGGACACGATTTCCGCATGAAGAAAGAACATGCTCATTTTTCATGCGGAACGGAATTCTGTGACAGAATTCCGCTAGCGGAATTTCCTCAGTGTGAACTGAGGAGAGGAAAGTTAACTAAATACTATGGGGTATGGCACTGCTTAATGAATTGGAGAGGAATAAGCGAGCAGAATTACTCATGGAAATTCCTCTCCAGTTCCTCAGTGTGAACATATCCTAAAGGAGAGCTGAACCATATTCATCATTACGCTGCGCATTATTGATGAATAAGGCACACACTAGTCAAAGTATTGACAAAAAATTTGGGAAATTTGATTATTTCTTGATAAATCTCCCCCATTGTGCGTTAGCACATATTTTAACAGTTGCAGTATTAGATTCCCTAATATCACTGTTGCTTGTCTCCAGACTGTCTGTATGTTGGATACAAGTATATAAGACTTGTAGGAGAGAATTATACATGCATTCCTGACAGTTTTTTGGTTGTAATTTGGCGCATTTATTTTGTGCAATGATTATATGCACAAAAATTTTGCATCCTTTTTTGGCACAATTTTGGCAAAAGTGACTGTGAAATGCAGTGCTTAAAGGGGTTCTCTGGTGCTTACACATCTTATCCCCTATCCAAAGGATAGGGGATAACATGCCTGATCGCGGGAGTCCCGCAGCTGGGGACCCCCGGGATCATGCACACGGCACCCCATTTGTAGTCAGTCCCCGGAGCGTGTTCGCTCCGGGACTGATTACAGGCGACCAGCGGGCCGGCGGCGTGTGACGTCACTCCTCCACCCCTCAATGCAAGCCTACGGGAGGAGGTGTGACAGCTATCCCGCCCCCTCCCGTAGGCTTGCATTGAGGGGCGGAGCATGACGTCACACAGGGGCGGAGGCGTGACGTCACACTCTGCCGGCCCGGTGGTCGCCTGTAATCAGTCCCGGAGCGAACATGCTCCAGGGACTGATTACAAACGGGGTGCCGCGTGCATGATCCCGGGGGTCCCAAGCGGCGGCACTCCCGCGATCAGGCATCTTATCCCCTATCCTTTAACTCATGAAAGTATGTAACAAATTATGAGAGAGTGACATGTGACGTTCTCTTCAAGATCTTTGTAAACTCCTCAGTGACTAGTTTTATAAAAACTATAATTACAATACCTTATAAGAGAAATAGCTGTTGTGGGACATATCTACACTTAATAGGTATGCTGTGGGACATACCTACTTTTTTTTAAGCAATCTGTCCTGGTTATATATATATATATATATATATATATATATATATATATATATATAAGAAAGCTTGAGAAAGGCTGCAAGTGGGCAGCTGAAACGTTGCTATGCCGTTGGGCTAAATAGATCCACCATTTTTTCACTGCATTTTGGAGTGCTGCTGCAGAAATCTTTGCTTGGTATATATATATATATATATATATAAAACACAAAAACTTCCTACTCCCACATAGCCTCCAGTATCGGCACCCTAGTCTCCACTGAAACCTCACTTCCTGGAGCTTCAGATGTGATGTCACATTGCCATTCCGCAAATCACTAAATGTGGCCAGGGATTGGTGATTCGCCAATGCAACATCACATCTGCAGCTCTGAGGAACGATGTGTCAGCAGAGACCAGGGTGCTGATACAGGAGGCTATGAGGGAGGTAAGTAGAAGTTTTCAAGTGTTTTTTATTACACAGCCAGGGTCCATTGCTTAAATCCTTTTTTTTTTTTTTGCCAGATAACCCCCGGCAAAATAATATAGGTGGAATTACCTGCCTATTGTGGGGGATATGCCTAATTATTGGGGGGACCCACTAAAATGCCAACTTTTACTGTGTGAGACACCAAAGATGGGGAGATTGCAAAGAGACAAAGAAATCCAGAATTTAAGATGTTTGTCCTGCAGGTGCTGAAGATACAAGTTTTTGATGAAAGAAGTCAACATAGCAGTCTGAGCGGAGAGTGAAGAAATGGATACAGAACAACTCAGATCATGAAAAACATCACCTGTGAGCCACTTGATGTACCTGTAATTATTGAGCACATTTATGTATATGCATGTTTTGTGGCTTTGAAAAAAAATTGCTATAGTCGGCAACTCACCAATGTATCTTCAGAACTTCTTTATTCAGAACATACTCACATACAACAGGGGTGAGGGAAAAGGACAACATGGGGGGTACAGCTAGGCGGCAACAGGAGCTGTTTCACACGATATATAGTACAGACCAAAAGTTTGGACACACCTTCTCATTCAAAGAGTTTTCTTTATTTTCATGACTATGAAAATTGTAGATTCACACTGAAGGCATCAAAACTATTAATTAACACATGTGGAATTATAGACATAAAAAAAAGTGTGAAACAACTGAAAATATGTCATATTCTAGGTTCTTCAAAGTAGCCACCTTTTGCTTTGATTACTGCTTTCCACACTCTTGGCATTCTCTTGATGAGCTTCAAGAGGTAGTCACCTGAAATGGTCTTCCAACAGTCTTAAAGGAGTTCCCAAAGATGTTTAGCACTTGTTGGCCTTTTTGCCTTCATTGGGTTTAGGTCTGGTGACTGTGGAGGCCAGGTCATCTGGTGCAGCACCCCATCACTCTCCTTCTTGGTCAAATAGCCCTTACACAGCCTGGAGGTGTGTTTGGGGTCATTGTCCTGTTGAAAAATAAATGATTGTCCAACTAAACGCAAACCGGATGGAATAGCATGCAGCTGCAAGATGCTCTGGTAGCCATGCTGGTTCAGTATGCCTTCAATTTTGAATAAATCCCCAAGTGTCACCAGCAAAGCACCCCCACACCATCACACCTCCTCCTCCATGCTTCACAGTGGGAACCGGGCATGTAGAGTCCATCCGTTCACCTTTTCTGTGTCACACAAAGACATGGTGGTTGGAACCAAAGATCTCAAATTTGGACTTATCAGACCAAAGCACAGATTTCCACTGGTCTAATGTCCATTCCTTATGTTCTTTAGCCCAAACAAGTCTCTTCTGCTTGTTGCCTGTCCTTAGCAGTGGTTTCCTAGCAGATATTCTACCATGAAGGCCTGATTCACACAGTCTCCTCTTAACAGTTGTTCTAGAGATGTGTCTGCTGCTAGAACTCTGTGTAACATTGACCTGGTCTCTAATCTGAGCTGCTGTTAACCTGCGATTTCTGAGGCTGGTGACTCGGATGAACTTATCCTCCGCAGCAGAGGTGACTCTTGGTCTTCCTTTCCTGGGGTGGTCCGCATGTGAGCCAGTTTCTTTTTAGCTCTTGATGGTTTTTGTGACTGCACTTGGGGACACTTTCCACCTAGAATATGACATATTTTCAGTTTCGCACTTTTTTGTTATGTCTATAATTCCACATGTGTTAATTCATAGTTTTGATGCCTTCAGTGTGAATCTACAATTTTCCCAGTCATGAAAATAAAGAAAACTCTTTGAATGAGAAGGTGTGTCCAAACTTTTGGTCGGTACTGTACGTGCTTCTTCTGGCCTCATAGCAGGTATGGAGACACGGTACATATAAACAGGTGAGAACTACAATCTTAACCAATCACCGTTGCCTTGTGTTTGCACTACGTGATAAATGACATCATAGAAGGGGAGGAACTCTCAGACTATACCTGATACTTTTATAAAAACTAATAAAACCAAAAATCTATGCACTTCAATATCATTAAAAACACATTGCCATCTCAACTCTGTCATTAAGTCCTAAAAAACCTGTTGTGTTAGTTTTCAGGATCCAAAACGTTTCTCGTTCCAAAATATAACATAAACCACGTACTTGGATCGACATGTATTTAGTTCAGTTACAATGTGGTTAACTTGACCCATTCGCAGGTGTTTAGATCCTAAATTAAATTTACAGAAATTACAACTCTTACACAGATAATTTCTTTGAGGGGCAAAGTTCTCCAGCCATGTTTTGCATTTTCTCTCCTTGGTGTTATAATTTATTAGTACTTCCCCTATTGTTTTATTCTTTTTATTATGCTGTTAAAGGCCTCTTTAACCCCTTAAGGACAATAGACGTACTCCTACGCCCCCGTTTCCGAGTCCTTAAGGACCGAGGACGTAGGAGTACGTCCTGTCCATTCCCGGCCCCCCGCCGCATGAAGGTGAATCTTTTTTTTTCTGTTAATTGGACTTTTTTTTTTTTAAAACTTTATTTATAAATTTTCATATAACACAAACCAGTACAGTTATGCACCTAATAAAGGAGCACAAACAACAGAACAACAGTAAGGTCCTCAATATACAAAGTATAAAACAAGGAATGAGAGACCACCAATACAATCATAATACACATATCAGAGTGAGATACATCGTGCATACACAATTAGCTAATCTATGACCCTAACTGGGGTCGAACAACTGTCCGTCCACAGGGACAGAGTAGCTATACGGCTATTAGAAGCCCCACACCTCTTCGCTATCAATCCCTCCAACACGAGGTTACTATGAACCTCCGCCAGAATGGCAGGAAGACCCGGCACCTCAGTCGACTTCCACCTCCGAGCAATGTGCGCCCTCACAACTGTCAGAATATGATATAAAATGGTCATATAATGCGGGGGAACTTGTTCTAAGGACAGGAATAGTAGCGCACTCTCTGGGCCCCATGAGAAGGGGCAATCCACTAGGTTGTCCAATAATTTTTTAATTTTGGTCCAAAGAGGTGCAATTAACGGGCAAGTCCACCACACGTGTAGCAAGGTACCACTTTCCCGGTTACATCGCCAACACACCGGGGAGGTGGTAGGGTATATTTTAGCCAGACGAACCGGCGTGTAGTACCATCGGTATAGGAGCTTCCTGGAAGCTTCGAAATGGTTAACACATTTAGAATATTTTTTGTGCATGTTAAAGACAAAGCTCCACTGCTCAGCCGTGAATCTGCGTGCCAGGTCCTCCTCCCACCTGGACTTAAACGTACTGATCATTTCCCCCTCCGCCTCAGTCAAAGCTACATAAGCAAGGGAGATACCCCTAGTAAAGGAGTCCCTGCACAGGAAATGATGTTCATACGCAGTGCGAGGCCGAGAGCTATCCCAAGGGAGAGATCTCAAAAAGTGTCTAAGCCTCAAATATTTGTAAAAGTCTTTCTGTGATATAGAGAACATGCGTACAATATCAGTGAAAGGCATCAGCCCATTAGCATCGCTAATCAATGCCACAGTGAGGATGCCCGCATCTATCCAGGGCTTAAAATCTATATCTAGAAGATAGTCTCCTATAGCAGCTAAAGGGATATCCTTCACTCTAGGTGGACAAAGACTTTTAATCCGCGCCACCCTACTCCACAACCTAATAGCAGCCGCAATAGTGGAGAAAGGAGAAGAGGGAGTAAAGGTAGGGTTAAAGCGCAATGCCCAGAGAAAGTTATTAAAATTAGAGACATTGAGGACAGCAGCTTCAATATCTACCCACAGGGGGGGAGCGTCCTGCCACCACCATTTTTTAAGCTGATCGAGTAGAACAGCGTGATAGTACAATTTAAGGTTGGGCACCCCCATACCCCCCTCATGCACGGGGCGATACAATATATTCGCACCAACCCTAGGGTGCTTGCCATCCCAAATAAATCGTAAGAGCATTCTCTGTAGTTGTGAGAGGAAGGAGGCGGGCATTATCATCGGCAGGCATCTAAAAAAATATAAAATTTTAGGGAGCAGCATCATCTTAGCAGTGGCAACACGTCCCGCCCATGAGACAGGAAGCTTGGAGAAGTTATCAATTTCCTTGGTAAGCTGGGACCGCACAACAGCAAAATTAGAAGCAATTGTCTTATCAGGCAACGCAGTAAGGACTATGCCCAGGTAAGGAATCTGGTCAATGACCCATTGAAAGGGATATTTAGCTTGTAGCACTCTCTGTTGCTCAGTGGGTATCTGCAATGGTAAGATACACGACTTTGTGGGGTTAATCTTATAAAAGCTAACTCGGCTAAAGGCATCAATAATATCCATAACTGGGCCTAAAGAGCTCAGGGGGTTGGAAAGACTAATGATAACATCGTCGGCAAACAAGCCAATCCTGTGGTCTACTTTTCCTATTTGAATGCCCGCAATGTCTGGGGAGTCCCTGATGGATTGAGCAAGCGGCTCCATAACTAAGGTAAATATAAGAGGGGATAGTGGGCACCCCTGTCTAGTCCCATTGCTAAGTGAGAAACTATTAGAAAGGGTACCCATCGTGTAAATTCTAGCAGATGGGAGCGTATATAGTGCCATAATGGCGGATTCCAAAGAGTGGGGAAAACCAAACTTACGCAGCACACTTCGCAAATATCCCCAGTGCACTCGATCGAACGCCTTCTCCGCATCAAGGGATAGCAAGAGAGAAGGCGTCCGATCGGAATGCGCTTTTGTGATGATGTCAAGAAAGCGTCTCGTACCATCCACCGTTTGACGACCCTTGACGAAGCCAACCTGGTCCCTGTGAATTAGGTCCGGCAAAACCCTATTCAACCTAGCAGCTAGAGCCAGGGCATACAATTTAATATCACTATTTAGGAGAGATATTGGTCTGTAGTTTAGGGTAGAGTCCAATGGCTTACCAGGTTTAGGTATGGTAACGACCATAGCATCCAACATCTCTTTAGGGGGCACACCGTTCTCCTTAAGTTAATTGGACTTTTTAATTTTGCAATAACTCTTCTCTCATTTTCTGGTCTGCTCGTTTCCTACTGGATGTTATTAGGGTTTGGGGGTATTTCCTCTCTCTTAGTCAGCTCTCTAGTTCATCTGCTTGTAATGATGCATCTTTTCAGACATATTGTTTCTTTTTAATCTAATGAATTGTCCGTATGAAATCCCTTTCTTGACAGAGTTGGGGGTGTGAGCTATTAAAGTGCAATAATGTATTCTTTGCCAGCTCTTTCCTATAACCCTCGCTGGTCACTTTATTTTCGTTAATGATTAGTCTGACGTCAAGGAACTCTAGTGATTCTCCTCCGTATTTTTGCGTGAATGACCTAATGACAGTATTTCCTGTATTTAAATATGACACAAAGTCAGTAAATTGAGATTGGGCACCCGACCATATGATAAATGTGTCATCCACGAATCGTGCGAAGTTTGAATGTATTTAATAGAGGGCATGGCACTGGAGTACACAAGATGATTCTCTAGAATTGCTAGAAATATATTTGCCTATGTTCAGGACATCTGTGTCTCCATAGGCGTCCCGGTGTCCTGTCTGTACCATTGTTCTGCATACTTGAAGGTATTGTTTGTTAGAATGAAGTGTAAGGCCTCGCATTTAAAGGTGATGTAAGTGTCAGATTTATCAGTGAGTTTTAAAAACTCTTGTACTGCCTGTACACGCGCATCGTTCAGGATGCGGGTGTACAGGCTGACTACATCAATGGAACAGAGACTCCAACCTGGTTCCCAATTAATATCTGCGACTATCTGCAATAAATTAGGGGTTTCTTTGATATATGCAGTAGTAGCAGTCGCAAAAGCCAATCAATATAATGGGACAAGTGTTCTGTCACTGAGCCTAACCCCACGAAAATAGGTCTACCCGGGGGTAGGCTCAGTGCCTTATGTACTTTGGGAAGGTGATACCATTTAGCCGGTTTAGGGTATTAATCTTTCTGCGTTCTTTTTGGATAAAGTACAGTTGGTAACGTACTTATGAAGAAAAGATTTGAGGTTATTCAATATCTTAAATTTAGGGTCATTACTTAGGGGGATGTATGTATCTGTGTCCATTAGTTGCCCCTCGGCTTCTTAATTATACATTTCTTTGGGCATCAGGACTACACTTCCCCCTTTGTCGGCCCTAGTAACAACAATATCTTCTCTCTTTTTCAAGCTGTTAAGGGCTTGCAATTCTGAAGAGGACAAGTTGGATGGGCTTGACAGTATATCACAGATCAAACGTCTTTTAATACAGCTTTTTGAAAAATGTCTAAACGGCTCCCTTGTTAGATGGGGGTAAAATTAGATTTTTTATCTTTAGTGAACCTATTCACGCCCGTATCGGGCTCAGACATAGGCTCACCAAAGTCAGATGCAAACATTTCTATACACTTTTGTTCTATGTCGGAACATTACTGTGGGAAAAAAACCTAAAGTGCTTATGCTAGCAGGCATATCCCCATATTTATTAAGGAAAAACCTATACAGATTAATGTCCCTTCCGGCTTTTGCTAAGTCTATTTCGAACTGGACAGTGTTGAAATTCTTTAAGTCCATAGTTTAGTCCTCTGGACAATAGTGAAATTGTTGCCTCATCGAAACATTCATCTGTGAGGTTAATCACGTTAGAGTTTAATTCTGCGGTCTCCAGGGGGTTGTCTTTCTTTTCTTCTGTCCTCTTGGATTTAACTCTTTTCCTCCTGCTCCGTCTAATGTGGGCTTTCCTAAAGGGAGAGTAGTAGTCATGGTGTTCTGGGAGAAATTATGTGTATCTCCAGTAGCAGCTGAGTAGGATGCGGTATCGCTGCATTTTCTAGCTTAATCTCTAGAGGGACGTGTGAAGCGGTTACTACGTTGTGCACCTGTAGGTTGAGACTTGTTGTGCCTAGAGAAAACCAAATAGTTGTCATAATCTCTTTTACTTCTAATAAATTTGTCTCTTTTCTTATTCTTGGAAACTAAGAATAAGAAAAGAGACAAATTTATTAGAGGTAAAAGAGATTATGACAACGATGCAGTGGGACTATTTAGTATGCAATTTAGAAAAAATTTCTCATCTTGAGCTTGTTTCAGGTATTCAGTTTTAGCTTTAGTGAGCTCTTCAGATATTTTATCATATTCTATTTGGCTTCTCATCAGTACTATATGTAGCAGTTTTTGAGAGTGCTCATGATGAGCAGGCTTCAACATGTCGATTAACACTGGATCATCTTGGAATTGGGCTGGTAGCTTATAGGATCTTAAACACTAGGGGTTCGTTCACACTGGACATAGGATTGGAGAGTGTTAATCCTCCAAAAGACGGATATTTCTCTGTCTGACAAGTTGGCAATGCAATGTTCTAGTGCTTTAATGCTGATGACTTCTAAATCGTCTTTAGCATTGCATTCCATAAAGTACCCCCCTGCGTCCTCTCTACCTGTGAGTATAGCAGTCTCCATGGTGGCTATAATCCTGTTCGTGTCCATATCCATGCTTTGTGGCGTTAGATTAGACATTCAAGCGTGCTCAGTGCCTGTAGGCTCAGTGACAGAACACTTGTCCCATTATACTGATTGGCTATTGCAACCGCTACTCATTTCTATACCTGCATATATCAAATATACCCGTAATTTATGGCAGATAGTCACGGATATTAATTGGGAACCAGGTTGGAGTCTCTGTTCCATTGATATAGTCAGCCTGTACACCCGCATCCCACACAATGCGAGTGTACAGACAGTAGCTTTTAAAACTCACTGATAAATCTGACACTTACATCACCTTTATATGCGAGGCCTTACACTTCATCCTAACAAGCAGTAACTCCAAGTATGCAGAACATGGGGACAGACAGGACACCGGGATCCCGGTGTCCTGTACATAGGCAAATGTGTTTCTAGCAAGTCTAGAGAATCATCTTGTGTACTCCAGTGCCATGCCCTTTATTAAATACATTCAAACTTAAGAACGGATGACACATTGATCGTATGGTCGGGTACCCAATCCTAATTTACTGACTTTGTGTCATATTTAAATACAGGAAATACTGTCATTAGGTCATTCACACAAAAATACGGAGGAGAATCACTAGAGTTCCTTGACGTCAGACCAATCATTAAAGAAAATAAAGTGACCAGCGAGGGTTATAGGAAAGAGCTGGCAAAGAATACATTATTGCACTTGAATAGCTCACACCCCCAACTCTGTCAAGAAAGGGATTCCATACAGACAATTCATTAGATTAAACAGAAACAATATATCTGAAGAAATATATAATAAACAAGCAGATGAACTAGAGAGCCGACTGAGAGAGAAGAAATACCCTGAAACCCTAATAACATTCAGTAGGAAACTAGCAGACCAGAAAATGAGACAAGAGTTATTACAAAATTAAAAAGTCCAATTAACAGAAAAAAAAAGATTCACCTTCATGTTTGAGAATTCTCCTATCAATAATATTATAGAGGAGGCTGTACATAGAAATTGGTACATTATTGAAGGAGATAAAGATCTTAATTATATCAAGAGACCTTTAATAGCATACAAAAGTAATAAAACAATAGGGGAAGTACAAAATAATAATAACAACAACAAGGAGAGAAAAGTAAAACATGGCTGGAGAACTTTGCCCCTCAAAGAAATTATCAGTGTAAGAGTTGTAATTTTTGTAAATTTAATTTAGGATCTAAACACCTGCAAATGGGTCAAGTTAACCACATTGTAACTGAACTAATTACATGTCGAACCATGTACGTGGTTTACGTTATATTTTGTATGTGAGTATGTTCTGAATAAAGAAGTTCTGAAGACGCATTGGTAATTTTTTTTTTTTAAACAAATGATTTGTTGTTTTTATTGGTATCACAATTTTTGTTTAGAAATAATTTTTTTATCTCTTTTTTTTTATAAAAATTTTTTTTCGCCCTTTATCGTACAGGATGAATAATGTTATATTTTAAAAGAACAGATAATTCCATGGCAATAACAAATATTGTTTTTTTAGTTGAAAATTTGCTTATTCAAAACAATGCTATGCTATTGCAATTTGCTAGTAGAGTATATCTTTGGAAAGGCCTCGAGCTTCCATGGAAACCATTTGGAATCTTCAGTTACATTGCAGAGGTGCCAAGGTGCCACTCCTGTTATTATGGCATTTAAAGAGTAGCTCCCACCATCATTTTTTTTCTGTCCCTGCCTATTGCCCATCCTACCTATTGTCTTGCAATTAGTTACAAATTATATCTCTAGATGTCACTTGCAAAGAACTAGAGTGTTGAAGTACACATATGGTTAATATATACCTGTTTGAGAAGACGGTCCCGATCGGCATCAATATCGAGATCTGAAGCGCAACCTGACGTCACATACCTCCTCCCTTTACAGCGTGATTTCTCAGATCCTCGGGATGGGTCAGGGCGCGTCTATGACGCGTATGACCCAGACTGAGGGAGTCATGTGATGTAGGGGGAGGAGCTAACTAGCTTAAAAAACAGCGCGAACGAGAGATTCTGTGTACGGCCGCCACCAGAGTCGCACATAGAGAAATGAGCACATGGATTAAACTATAATAAAGAGCCAAGACGCCGGTCCCTGATGATTGATGGCAAAGGAAACGCGTAGGACCCCTGCTCTGGACCTGTTAAGATATGTAACTATGCTGCTTTATTAATGCATTTGTTATTGGATTAGATGAAGGACAGCTGCAGCACATAGGGCTAAGTGCAATGACTATGGATGGATGTTGGAACCAATAGCTTGTACTGCTGCTTACTGCAAGTTATCTGCAGCTACTGAATTAAGTGCAATATATAACTGCTGCACAACTGAAGGGCTAAGTGCAATGATATTAATTTCGCTTTGGTGCCAACTCTATGTTCTGCTGCTATATATCTCTGCTGCTATGTTGGAAAGTGCAATACCTACTGTTGCAGAATTGAGTACAATGACGGTATACTGCTAAGACATGTGCTATCTTTTGCTGCTTGTTGACGCTGCTATCAGGATTTCTGCTGCTATGCTGGAAAGTGCAATACTAATTGCTGCAGAACGGAGTGTAATGATGGTATGCTGCTAAGATATGTGCTATCTATTGCTGCCTATATATGCTGCTATCAAGGCCTTGTACCATTGGGATATACTGACTAGCAGAGTCACTACTGCACTATGACAACCACTATTAATGCTGGAATACGCACCTTATGCATATGAATTATGGTAACATGCACCTTTGTTGAAGGAAGATCAGCAGAAGTGATCTAGTGAATAGTTATACATAGTAGCCCTACGACTACAGTACTCCTTCATTTTTCAAGGACTGCCCAATAGCAGATATTTGAGCTTCTACTAGCGATATCTCTTATTAATGGTGGCGGTCCGTAAATATTTTGTGCACTAGATGTTTTGTTTGTTTGTTTTTTTGGTTATTTTATTAGCTACTATTAAAAGTGAAGTTTTAATCATATCTTCAATATAAGGTTCCCTTTCACTTTATTGAAAAAATTTTTTGGGGAGACCTAAACCTTTAGCTAGAAGCTATACCGAGTATACTCATCTATCCCTAACCCCCTCACTGCCTTAATTTTTTTTTTACTATATTAAAAATGCCTTTTTGTCTGCCTGGTAGTGTGCTCACTTACCAGGCAGACTTCCCCAGCAGACGCAACGTCACTGATGCCTGCTGGGGGGGCCAACTTCCGCCCTTAGTTCATCTATACAGTGTACCTCCAGCTGTTTCACCACTACAACTCCCAGCTTGCCCTGACATCTATTGGCTGTCAGGGCATGCTGGGAGTTGTAGTGGGGAAACAACTGGAGGCACACTTATGTGATAACAGTATCTATGATGGCCGCAGCTGCCGCACATCCCGCTGCCCCGAACCCCACCACGCAACCAGCTCCCCCCCCTCCGCTTGCCCGAAAAAGGCTGAATGAATTAGGACTGATTGCCCGGCCGGCATCGGTCCGAATTCAAGCGTGACTTCACGCCAGGCTGCAGCAAGCCACTAGGAGGGAGACCCCCTAGTGGCTGGTTTTCAAATGTAAATTAAACTAATTTAATGGAAAAAAAATTAATGAATGTATATAAGAGATGTTGTAGTACATAAGTACTACAACTTATATAAAAAAAAGTTTGGTGACAGTGCCCATTTAAGGGGTTAATGGCAGACATGAGCATGACCTCTGATATTGGTTGTTGTAAGTGAGTTCCAGCTGCTGATAGCAGTCATCAATTACCATCTATGAAGCAAGCCCAGCTCATGTTCACGTTCACTTCATAGACTTACTGCACAATGCACTGTATATGAAAGACTGGCAAAAAACATGGAGAGGAAGCCTAGAATTACAATTATTAACACTGTGTTTAATAAAATTGGGTTGATACAAGCATAACAATGTCAATGTAAAATGACTTTAGACAGCTGAAGAACTTTGAATATATCCAATACTTTGATGAACAAAACAGTTTTACACTCAGTCTGAAGGAAAACTGTAGCTTCCAAGCATCCCATAGTGCCATGCCCAAGAAAATATTTCCAGAAAATACACAAACCTCTTCCCTCTAAAAAAGCTAGAAAACAGATTACTGTGGACCATTTAACACAATCCCTTTTTCTTTGGATTTATACATTTCCATTATAACAGAGATGACGGTTACCAGTCATAGCACATCGTAAAATATTCATATAGTCCTGATTCGAATAACATACGGGCCTCCAAGTGATAGATAATATCACAGGTGCCATGTAGAAATAGGTATTTTTAATGCAGGAAATATCATTATATAAATATGGATGTGTCAATAAATAAGACTCTCCAAAAAATACTGTATTTAGGCAAATGAAGAGAATTAAGATAAGACAAGTCTTTCATTATTAGTCCCTGATGAGACACATGGCAGTGAAAAATGCCTGCTAAATCCCACGGAGATTGCACTGTAGAAGGGTCTTCATGTTCATCATCGTTCTGCTGGAGTTCATGTTATTTTCACAGGTGACTTTTTGTGAGCGCAGAGTAAGCTGACATAGGGCACTCCAATAAAAGCCCACTTTTCACTCGGCCAGAATTTAATCACAGGTCCTTGCTCTGGAATTTCAGATGCAGCATCAAAGTAAGCGAAACAGACACAACCAAGATAAGCCGCCAGACAGATGAGAATGTGCCTGTGAGACATAGGAAACATAAGAAACCCTTTATTTATTATCCTTAGAGGGCCTGGTGCTAATCACAAATGCATCCATATGCAATATTTCTCTGTGTCCTTCTAACAGGAAAATATCCAATCGGCTACGTCTCCCAGCCACCGCAAATACAATTTACCTTTTCCCCTTCCACATGCCAGCCAGTCTATTTGCACTCTTAGCAGCAAAAGACTTCCCCTCAACTCTGGTAAGTGGTGGAATAGAATTAAAGGGCATTGCAGAGAGGTGCTGGTAGTGGGGGATTCAATTATTCGGGGGACAGAGAGGGCAATCTGTCACAAGGAACGGCATCATCAAACAGTGTGTTGTCTACAAGGTGCCCAAGTTAAATACATCATGGATCGATTGACAGATTACTGGGAGGGACTGGTAATGACCAGTAGTCATGGTGCACATTGGTGCCAATGTCAAAGTTAGAGGTATGTGCATTGTCCTTTAAAATGATTTCAGGGACATACGCTTATGGCATGGACCTCCAAGGTCATATTTTCCAAAATGTACCATCTGCCACATAGATAGGGTTTTCAAATATAAAGGAAGTATATTGGTGCATACAATAAAGCAGTAAAACTGGAGACAGAAAGATACATTGCCAAGCACTGACTTCAAATTTTGAAAATATTTTTAAATATATAAATAATAGAAAGGATAAGACTAAAATGGTTGTCCCTTTAAAAAGTAACGAGGGGGGAATTATACAGGGCAATGAGGAAACATTTACAGAGGAAAAAAAATCCAAGTGAAATGAAGTGGCATAGGGTAAACTCTCCTTTACATGCCATCATTCTTACCCAGAAGGAAGAACAGTGCCGCCTAAAAAAAAATTTAATAGACAAATCGCCAGGTCTAGATGGCATTCACCTATGTGTTCTAAGGGAGTTATGTAACATGATAGACAGACCCTTATAATGACAAGGTCTGTTTCCCAGGGCTGGCGCATTGCAATTGTGGTACAAATATTTCAAAAGGGGTCAAAAAGTGACCCTGGGAATAATAGGCCTGTTAGTTTAACCTCCATTGTGTGTAAAATGTTTGAGTGCTTTCTAAAAGATGCTATATTGGAGTATCTCAATTAAAATAAAACTATCACTCCATACAGGCCAAGTAGGTCCTCCAGTGCTAAAATAGATTATAGCTAGGGTCATGTCAACAACATAAGTGTTTCTTTTTATTTATTATCATATTACTGATATTGTGCTACTGCGGTTTGATTGCATTGTCTCTGCTATCTCCTTGTAGCCTGGTTCTTATCAACCCCACCCTTTCTTCCTGTTCGTAGCTGTGTTTTCTTAACTGGTTCCTGTTGTCGTTTGCTCTGGCTAGAAATCTTTTCACTTTTACTTGTTTGTCCACATCTCCAGGTATTTCAATATAAAAATTATTTTCCCCTGGAATATTCATAAATACATTCTTAACTGAATTACCATTGTCTGACACTATTTCGAGCCCTTTTTAGATGATGCCCAGACTGATGCCAATACGAGCACCCATTTAGCAGATCTTTACTCAGCCTTTTAAACAACCTTTTACCTGGCTCAATGATTGTGGGGCCAGCGCATGCTCCGCACTTACATCATTGTCAGCAGCACATTCTCTGTTTACACAGGGTGTGAGTATTGCTTCAATACAGACATACACAGTGTGAGTATCACAAAAGCCTCACCTTTACAGCCTAGTCAGAACAGCCAAGTATATGTACCCTATAAAGGTAACTATACCCTCTGTCCGACATCATTCTCACTAGAACTTTTCATCAAGTGAAAGGGCAGAATGGAGTTGGAAAAGGAGAGGGAGATTATGGGTACCTAGTGGGTATTTGTGGATCATTAGCATTTTATAGAAATATGGATTTATCTTACACACACAGCAGTTTTTTGAAACCTATACCATCTGATGTAATTAGTTTAAAGGGGTACTCCCGTGCCCCAGCATTCTGAACATTTTGTTCAGAACGTTTGGTGCGGGCGTCCATGATCGTTATTTTACAGCCATGTGCCTCGTGACGTCACGCCCACACTCTCATAGACATGAATGGAGGAGGTGTGGCGTGTTGTCATGAGGGGTGTGGCCATAATGTCACGACCACTGCTGCCGGAACTCAACATTTGTTTAGAACACCGGGTGCTGCGGGAGATCATGGTAGGTCCCAGCAACGGGACCCCACGCAAACAGACATCTTATCCCTATCTTTGGGATTGGGGATAAGATGTCTAGAAGCAGAGTACCCCTTTAAAGCAGCACTCCGCCCCTACACATCTTATCCCCTATTTAAAGCATAGGGGATAAGATGTCTGATTGCAAGGGTCCCGACGCTTGGAACCCCTACCATCTCCGTGCAGCACCTGGCATTCTAAACAGTATGATTAGAATGCTGGGTTCCCACTGCAGGGGCTGTGACATCATGCCACGCCCTCTCGTGACATCACACTACCCCCCTTCATTCATGTCTATGGGAGGGGGCGTGATGGCGTCATGCCCCCTCCAATAGACATTAATGGAGGGGGCGTGGAGTGATGTCATGTCTAGGGGAGGAGTACTCCTTTAATGGAGTCAACAGTTCTAAGTCCCTGTTACAATTCTATAATATAACTAAACTACTTACCACACACAGTGGAGGTAGGGGAAGTTGAAATGGGCCCACATTTCACAAAACGCTTTATCACTAATCCAACAGACTAATGCTAATGTCCACCAAAAGCCAGACATAAGGCCCAACTTGTAAACTCTCATGTTGTCACACCTAAAAGATGGAGATAATGAAATACAAATATAAATGCATACACATATATTGCAGCAATTACTGTAAATACAAATGTTATGAATTTGGTTAATTTATTATTAATGTAATATATGAAACAATGAAAGCTTAAATCATTATTTCAAACACCATTGTATTCTATGTAGTATATTGAACTTTGGGACACTCACCATCAAAATGTTGTTAGAATTAATTAACTAGTTGTATGAGGGGCTCCTCAGAAAGACACAAATGTGGCATTTAAATAAGTTGTTTAACAGTGAATCTACTGTGGGGTTCATGGACCTCAATCCTTCCCAGAGGCTACACCTAGTTTGGTTATACCGTAGTGACAGCTTGCTTCCACCTACTGCAATGCTATGGAGCATCCACTTTTCTGCATTATGGTAAAACTGACATGGCAATTTTGTTTTGTGGGTCAATTTGATTTCAGCAATACCTCATTTTAGAGTATTTTTTTTTTAAGACATAACTTTTCTATTTTTCTATCCACAGAGACATTTGTACTTTGTAAGTACCTCTTTCATTTTACCATCAAATGTAAAGCACAATGAAAAAACAATTATTTGTGGGAAATTGAAAAAAAAAAAAAAAAAGAACTCAATTTTGATATATTTTTTTTTTACTGTTACTCTACTACTTTTTAACAAAAAGTTAACTTTTCGTATAAAAAAATTAGAATGTTTAAAATTACCCTATTTCTGAACCTTATAACTATTTTTTATTTTTGATCACTTTTTATTCATGTTTTTCTGGGATGAGATGTCATTTTTATATGTTTAAGCTGTTTATTTTTTTATTGGGGAGGGGCTTATTTATATTTTTAAAAACTGTGTGTCCCCCAAAGCCCACAACTGCTGTAGATGCTATTATCAGCATTGATAGTAGCTGGGAGCCGACATGAATGAGGTGAATACTAAGTACCAGGGCATCATGACGTACATTTTCATCATGGGTCATCTAGGGGTTCAAAAATGAAAAATTGCTTTACAGTGTACCTGTCATCAACAAAAACTTTTTATATAATATAGACAATACCATTATATGTATATTTGTAATTTACATTGGTTAAAAAAATATGCACATTTTTGTCCCTGCAGCTAGTGCCCCTGTGTCTCTATGAGGAGTCCAAATACAGGAAGTAAGGGTGGAAAAGTGGGGCTCTGTGCACTGAGGACAAGCAGGACTCTGTGCGGTGAGGACAAGCAGGGCTCTGTACACTGAGGACAAGCAGGGCTCTGTACACTGAGGACAAGCAGGGCTCTGTGCACTGAGGACAAGCAGGACTCTGTGCGGTGAGGACAAGCAGGGCTCTGTACACTGAGGACAAGCAGGGCTCTGTACACTGAGGACAAGCAGGGCTCTACACTGAGGACAAGCAGGGCTCTGTACACTGAGGACAAGCAGGGCTCTGCACACTGAGGACAAGCAGGGCTCTGTACACAGAGGACAAGCAGGGCTCTGTACACTGAGGACAAGCAGGGCTCTGTGCGGTGAGGACAAGAAGGGCTCTGTACACTGAGGACAAGCAGGGCTCTGTGCACTGAGGACAAGCAGGGCTCTGTGCACTGAGGACAAGCAGGGCTCTGTACACTGAGGACAAGCAGGGCTCTGTGCACTGAGGACAAGCAGGGTTCTGGGCAGTGAGGACAAGCAGGGCTCTGTACACTGAGGACAAGCAGGGCTCTGTACACTGAGGACAAGCAGGACTGTGCACTGAGGGCAAATAGGGCTCTGTGCACTGAGGACAAGCGAGGCTCTGTACACCGAGGACAAGCATGGCTCTGTACTCTGAGGACAAGCAGGGCTCTGTACAGTGAGGATAAGCAGGGCTCTGTGCACTGAGGACAAGCAGGGCTCTGTGCACTGAGGACACACAGGGCTCTGTACACTGAGGACAAGCGGGGCTCTGTACACCGAGGACAAACAGGGCTCTGTACTCTGAGGACAAGCAGGGCTCTATACAGTGAGGATAAGCAGGGCTCTGTGGACTGAGGAAAAGCAGGGCTCTGTACAGTGAGGACAAGCAGGACTGTGCACTGAGGACAAACAGGGCTCTGGGCAGTGAGGACAAGCAGGGCTCTGTACTCTGAGGAAAAGCAGGACTCTGCACTGAGGACAAGTGGGGCTCCGTACACTGACAACAAGCAGGGCTCTGTGCACTGAGGACAAGCAGGGCTCTGTACAGTGAGGACAAGCAGAGCTCCATACACTGAGGACAAGCAGGGCTCCATACACTGAGGACAAGCAGGACTCTGTACACTGAGGACAAGCAGGGCTCTGTGCACGGAGGACAAGCAGGGCTCTGTACAGGGAGGAGAAGCAGGGCTCCGTACACTGAGGACAAGCAGGGCTCCATACACTGAGCACAAGCAGTGCTCTGTACACTGAGGACAAGCAGGGCTCTGTACACTGAGGACAAGTGGGGCTCTGTACACTGAGGACAAGCAGGGCTTTGTGCACTGAGGACAAGCAGGGCTTTGTACAGTGAGGACAAGCAGGACTGTGCACTGAGGACAAACAGGGCTCTGGGCAGTGAGGACAAGCAGGGCTCTGTACACTGAGTACAAGCGGGGCTCTGTGCACTGAGGACAAGCAGGGCTCTGTACAGTGAGGACAAGCAGGGCTCTGTACAGTGAGGACAAGCAGGGCTCTGTACAGTGAGGATAAGCAGGGCTTTGGGCAGTGAGTACAAGCAGGGCTCTGGGTAGTGAGGACAAGCAGGGCTCTGTACACTGAGGACAAGCATGGCTCTGTGCAGTAAGGCTCTGTGACATGGCCCTGGCTCACACAACAGAATGATTAACAAGCCAGCAGCCTGCACATAGCCCTGCTTGTCCTGCCCTCACTTCCTGTATTTGGACTCCTCATAGAGACACACCGGCAATAGCTGCAGGGATAGCACTTTTTTACCCCAAAATACAAACATTTTTAACCAATGTACATTGCAAACATACATATAATGGTATTATCTACATTACATAAAAAGTTTTTGTTGACGACGGGTAAACTTTGTCTATGGAGCTGTGTACGTTTTTTTTTTTTTTGCATTAGTTTTTTGTCTTGTTTATGGCGTTTACAATAAAAGATTAACACAGATATTGTACACAGTAGTTTTGCTTTCAGTCCTTTGTACAGACTAGGATCAATACATCTTCTGCACTAAATCTCCTCAAGCAGCCTGCAATATTAAGGTTAGAATATACCAATTACTAAAACCAAAAAGGGCCAATGACGTGAGTGGAGAATTCTGAGAAGAGTTTGTATCTAGTAAAAGCAATATCTGAAATTTTGCGTAAGACTGACAGCATGAATGATCAGATGTGACTTTTCCAGGAAATGTCAGGCCACATGTTTGTGAACAATGACATTGCTGAAATGGCTTCATTTATCAGTATCTACAGTGCTGTGCACAGTGGCCCAGAGATTCATGAGCAATCCTTCTGTGTCATGCCAAGCATGTTACTTATTGATTATTCAACTCTTTAACCTGTTTTATGACCACAAACAATACATAAAGATGACATTTACCAGAGAATATATCCAATTTGTTTGCTTTCGCATTTGTTTGACTTAAATAGATTAAGTTAATAAGGAACATAATACAGGGTGGGCCATTTATATGGATACACCTTAATAAAATTGCAATGCTTATTGGGAATTTCACAAGAAAAACAATGATGATGTTCTTGGTTTTAATGTAAGTTTATTCTTTCATGAGTTATTTACAAGTTTCTGGCCACTTATAAAATGTGTTCAATGTGCTGCCCATTGTGTTGGATTGTCAATGCAACCCTCTTCTCCCACTCCTCACACACTGATAGCAACACCGCAGGAGAAATGCTAGCACAGGCTTCCAGTATTCGTATACACTGCTATATACTACTATATACACCGCAGGAGAAATGCTAGCACAGGCTTCCAGTATCCATAGTTTCAGGTGCTGCAGAATGGGCAAAACAAAAATTGGAACAGGACCCTCATTTTACGCAGAAGATTTTGTTCAGTGATGAGGCAAACTTTTATGTGAATGGTGAAGTTAACAAACAAAACCACCGCTATTGGTCTGACACTAATCCACATTGGATAGATCCCTCCAAGACTGTTGGAACACAAAAATTGATGGTATGGTGTGGTATATGTGGTACAAAGATAGTGGGGCCATTCTTCATCAATGGACACCTCAAGGCCACTGGATATGCAAAATTGCTACATGATGATGTGTTTCCCTCTTTATGCACTGAAGCTAAAACGTTCCCTTAGTTTTTCCAGCAAGATGGTGCGCCACCACATTATGGGTGTCAGGTCCAAGCATTCCTAGATGAACAGTTTCCTGGAAAGTGGATTGGTCGTCGTGGGCCAGTTGAATGGCCCCCAAGGTCTCCCGATCTGACGCCCTTAGACTTTTTTCTTTGGGGTCATCTGAAGGCAATTGTCTATGCTGTGAAGATACGAGATGTGCAGCACCTGAAACTACGGTTACTGAAAGCCTGTGCTAGCATTTCTCCTGTGGTGTTGCTATCAGTGTGTGAAGAGTGGGAGAGGGTTGCATTGACAATCCAACACAATGGGCAGCACATTGAACACATTTTATAAGTGGTCAGAAACTTGTAAATAACTCATGAAAGAATAAAGTTACGTTAAAGCCAAGCACATCATTGTTTTTCTTGTGAAATTCCCAAAAAGTTTGATGTGTCACATAACCCTCTTCCTATTGAAAAAACAAAAGTTGAATTCAAAATGGCTGACTTCAAAATGGCCACCATGGTCACCACCCATCTTGAAAAGTTTCCCCCCTCACATATACTAATGTGCCACAAACAGGAAGTTAATGTCACCAACCGTTCCCATTTTATTAAGGTATATCCATATAAATGCCCCCCCGCCCCCTGTATATCAGTGTTTCCACACACATCTTTTAATATTGTTCGCTATTCTACTTCGTAACCACAATAGATCACACACACACACACTGGCTACCATTTTTCATTTCAATAGCTTACTTTATTTAAAGCTTGCTAACTGTTGCCCTTTTTTGCAAACTTTTCCACTTGTTTTACATTGGAATAGTTTCTTTAAACTAAGTTAATGGGTAGTAAAATCAGCTGCATATTATGCTACCCACTGACTTCAATGGGTAGGAAAATATGCAGCAACAAATATGCAGCAAAATACGGCACATGTGACCCTACCCTATGAGAACATATGGCTGCCAATCACAGCAATAATCATCAATAATTCATGGTTTAGCTTTGAGCTTTATGCCCAAGTTTATGTTCAATGCTATCATATGAAATAAGCAATAATGCAAAAGTGCTGGTCTATTCAAGGATGGCAAAAGTATGCATAAACATATCTTAGGGATATATTCTCTCACATGTCTAAAAGCTGCAATCCTGAGAAAAACCATTTAACTACTTTGAAGTAATATGTCTGGCAACATTTTTAACATCACGTACCACTAGCTCTTAAATATGCACAAAGTGTAGTTTATAGGAGCAGAATTTGGCTTCTATGAGTATACTTACCTCTTAAGCTCAGCAATAAGCAGGATTGTACAGGGTATTCCCAGTGTCATTAGAGATATACTATTAATGACAGGCTTGACAAACGCCAAAACTGTGGTGATTCCAGAGAGTACTCCGACAACTGCTTTAAATCTCCACCTATGATAGAAGAGAACAAATGTTATAACCACCGTCTAGCCTATTTATTCTGTAGAAGTAACTTTCATAGCTTCCTGAAGTAAATAATACATAAACCCAGAATGTAGAGACTGTTGCCCATTTGGTTTGTTACTTGACACAGTGTCAATCCCAACCAAGTATTGCATCTCATATTGAAACGTATCTCCATTCAAGTAAATGGGGCTGTGATGCAGTTTCTATATAGTGACTGGGTAAAAGACAAGATGAAGAGGCTTTAATGCTTTACCTATCCTCAATGGCTCTTTGTTCTAGGTTTTGGTGGGGGTCTGACTTAACCATATGCCATCAATATTTGTCACTAGAATACCCCTTTAAACAGGGATTACCTTATATATGCAATTACTGAAAGTCCTCCATTTAGCAATGTTCCTTGCAAGGTTATTTTGAACATACTGATGTTTCTCTGCAGTCCTGTCAGATTACAAAACATTGCTGCTTTCTTCCAGAAACAGTGCCACTCGTCCTCAGTTTGAAGTAAATGGTACAGGGTTGTATAACCACACACAACCTGAGGATAGGCATGCCACTGTTTTTGGAAGAAGGCCGCTATGTTTTTCTAACACAAATTTAGAAACAAAAAAGCAGAATTACAAAAACTAACTTCAGGTGGTCAGTATACATTTTGCTGAAGCTGAACAGGCCCATTCGTCACTTCACAGCTACATGACTCAAGTGGATCTCTGACCGAAAATGGTGTGGTGCCGAGCGGTGACCACCACAGTAACAACAGCAGTATCATTGTTGCTGTGGCACTGTGTGGGGTGGCTAGGAACTAGGCCTTGCAGTAGTTGGGTTGCTGGACCATTGATTCATTCCTCTCATGGGCACCGGTGTTGTGGTCACCTGGCGCCATACCATTCTAAGTAAGTGCTACACTTTAATCAGATGGCCATGAAGTTGCGAGTGGAATTGTACGATTTGATCACAATGTATACTAACTACCTGATGATAGTTTCTGTACTTGTGTTGAGAAGCAATAAATCAAAGTACACAAAGTACAACATGTGAATGTGCCCCTATGCCTTTTTTCTAAATTTGTGTAGCTATGTTTTTCTAATCCTGGATAACACCTTTAAGTCAATATTCACAATAGTGAGCCAAATGCAGCCAAGTGTCAGACACTGTCATCAGAAGAAATCCTCCCCACGGTCCTTCGATGGTGGCTGTGTTATATATTTGATGAGGGAGACATAAATATACACTTGAAAATAGTCCCTATGGAGCATTATATAAAGGTGTCCAAGCATGGTGGGTGCAACAGTTGTACTGTACATATTGGCGTAGAAGATCCATGAAACTGCATAAAACAATGTCAAATTGGTTACCTGTCATGTCGGAAAACTCTTGGAAGGTGTCTTTTGGGGAACCACATTGCTAATGCAGACATTAGTACCCACAGGATGGCCAACTCATCCAGCATCTGTCCCAGGAAACTGAGGGTTGCATGAAAGTATACAGACCCAATCCCTGTATAAACAAAATAAGAAAATTGTAATTTTATTATAGATCTTTACCAGTAAGGGCATGCTCCCACTTGGCGTATACGCAGCATATTTCACGCTGCGCAAAATCTGCAGCAGCAGCGGGAAATACACTCACCAAACACACAAGGCTTTCTGGCAGCAGCCCTATGTGTGCAGTGAGTTTTGGATGACGCCTGCACACGGCCGCCCTCCAAAACTCACTACACACATAGGCTGCCACCAGAAAGCCTTGTGTGTATGGTGAGCGAGGGATACGCACCGTATTTCCTGCTGCAGATTTTGTGCAGCGTGAAATACGCTGCGTATACGCCAAGTGGGAAGGTGTCCTTAGAATGAAAACACATGATCAGGTTGCAATGCAGTTGTGTTGCACTTTCCAATACTACAATGAGATTTTTCAATTACTCACTATTGTACACACACATGATATAGTTACAATCCGCAATGCAACCGCAACATAACTTAATGGTGGGTCTCTAATTCTAAGTATTAACATGCACAGAAAATAAAGCTGTGTTCCCATCCTTATCGGATGTTCTATTAGGATTATCCATCACAAATTCCAGGAAAAATCCTGCCCAAAATAGCACTGCATCCATTACTTTTTCCAGTAAATTGCCTAACACCATGCCAGAAACATGACAAACCCCAGTCAATGGGGTCCATCAGGTGCCATTGGTGTCTGGTATGCAAAGAACCCAGCACTGCATCATTTTCATTGTTCCTATGACAGAGCAGTCCAACAGAAATAATGTAGGCAGAAGTCAGTCCTAATTCTATCCATAGCTTTTCTGAACTACACCTTACTTCTAGTCATACAACTTACAACAATGTAGCAAAGTCTCACATGTAGTTTAATTTATTTCAGTATACATCACTGTGACTCTGAGGCATGAAGCACAAAGTAAACATACAGTATGACATAGAGACCTAACACAAAAAGTATATGTTCCAAGTTGCTATTACTTCTCATGTAACCTTACTTACTTAATATTAATATACAGTGGGGATCAAAAGTTTGGGCACCCCAGGTAACAATTTGTATTAATGTGCATAAAGAAACCAAGGAAAGATGGAAAAATCTCCAAAAGGCATCAAATTACAGATTAGACATTCTTATAATATGTGAACAAAAGTTAGATTTTATTCCCATCATTTACACTTTCAAAATAACAGAAAACCAAAAAAAATGGTGTCTTGAAAAGTTTGGGCACCCTGCAGAGTCGTTCAATTCTTGTTTGAGATATCTTTGCCCATTCTTCCTTACAAAAGTCTTCCAGTTCTTTGAGATTTCTGGTCTGTCTGTCACGCACTGCTCTTTTAAGGTCTATCCATAGATTTTCAATTATGTTGAGGAGATTGTGAAGGCCATGGCGAAACCTTCAGTTTACGCCTCTTGATGTAATCCCCCGTGGATTTCGAGGTGTGTTTCGGATAATTATCCATTTGTAGAAGCCATCCTCTCTTTAATTTCAGCTTTTTCACAGATGGCATCAAGTTAGCATCCAAAATTTGCTGAAATTTTATTGAATCAATTTTTCCTTCTATTCGTGAGATATTCCCTGTGGCACCGGCTGCAATACAACCCCAAAGCATGATTGACCCACCCCCATGCTTAACAGTTGGACAGAGGTTCTTTTCATTAAATTCTGTTCCCCTTCTTCTCCAAACGTACCTTTGCTCATTCCAGCCAAAAAGTTCAACTTTAACCTCATCGGTCCACAGAACTTGCTTCCAAAATGCATCAGGCTTGTCTAAATGTTCATTTGCAAAGTTCAAACGCTGATTTTTGTGGTGAGGCTTCCATGAAGACCATATTTGTACAAGTATCTCTTTATAGTGGAATAGTGTACCACAACTCCAGTGTCTGCCAGAGCTTTCTGGAGGGAGTGTGCAGTCAAACATGGGTTTTGAATAGTTTTTCTCACAATACTGCAAGCTGTTCTGTCTGATATTTTTCTTGGTCTTCCAGATCTTGCTTTAACTTCCAATGTTCCTGATTAGTGATGAGCAGCATAGGCCATATTCGAATTCACAATATTTTGCGAATATATGGACAAATATTTGTCATATATTCGCGAAAATCGCATATTTGTTATATTCTCTTTTTTATGTGCATGTGCGAAAATCGATGAGCATATGCGAATATTCGCAAATATTGAGCCCTCCCTTCTTTAGTGGCATAGGGAACTCATGGGCTAGTGCATTATCTCTGTGATTTTTTTGCCTGTTGAAACCAATAGGCCCATTGTGGTATATGGGGATCTCACGGTATGTAAAACTGTAAGATAAACAGGAGGGTCTTGGCAGTACAGTGGATGGGAAACCCTGGTGGTGGTTTGAGTCCTGGGGTGGGCTGGAGTGTTACAGTGTTGTGGTTAAACTTTACTTTCCTGGAAAAGCTGCTGAGTTACCCACAGCAACCAATCAGATCGCTCCTTTCATTTTGCAGAGGCCTTGTGAAAAATGAAAGAAGCGATCTGATTGGTTGCTATGGGCAACTCAGCAGCTTTTCCAGGAAAGTAAAGTTTAACCATAACACTGTAACACTCCATCCCACCCCGGGATTCAACCCACCACCAGGGTCTCCCATCCACTGTACTGCCAAGACCCTCTACCTTATCTTACAGTTTTACATACCATGAGGTCCCCATAGACCACAATGGGCCTATTAGTTTCAACAGGCAAAAAATCACAGAGTTAATGCACTAGCATAATAGTTCCCTATATCATTAAAGAAGGGAGGGCTCAATATGCGAATATTCGCACGCCGGTCTCACATAGTAGTATTAGAGCCTTCTTTAGACTACACAAGCTGGAAGCAGAGAGGGATGACCAGTGATCACTGTGATGTGTACTGTGAAAAAAGCGAATATTCGTAATTGCGCATATATTGTGCAATATTTGCAATATTCGCTAATTCGCAAATATGCGATTAAAATTTGCATTGCGAATATTCGCGAGCAACACTATTCCTGATGACTGACATTTCTTAATTACATTCCGAACAGAGGATATTGACATCTGAAAACGTTTTGCTATCTTCTTATAGCCTTCTCCAGCTTTGTGAGCGTCAACTATTTTCAGTTTCAGATTTCTAGACAACTGCTTAGAAGAACCCATGGTGCTGATTGTTGGGGCAAGGTCAGAGGAGTCTGGGCATTTAAAACCTTTGAGATTGACATCACCTGGTCTTCCCAGATGATGATTGAGAACAATCCATGACACTGGCAGGTCTCAGCTTTGCAAAGGGGGCAGTGCATGCTATAAATTCTGCAGGGTGCCCAAACTTTTGCATACACCATTTTTTTGTTTTCTGTTATTTTGAAAGTGTAAATGATGGAAATAAGATCTAACTTTTGTTGACATATTATAAGAATGTCTAATCTGTAATTTGATGCCTTTTGGAGATTTTTCCATCTTTCCTTGGCTTCTTTATGCACATTAATTCAAATTCTTACCTGGGGTGCCCAAACTTTTGATCCCCACTGTAGCAGTGTTATTCTGTTAACTCGTGCCCCTCCAGCTGATGCATTGTGTTTTCCTTGCATTGTTTCCGATAGGTTTCTCTATAGGACTCTTAAGCCAGAAAAAAAGCATGTTACAAAGGTAACAAAACTAAATAAATCAGCAATAACAACTATATAAAACACTTGGAATTCACAGTGTTTGTTACATAGAAAAAACTTATGCTGGAGGTGAAAAAAGCCTAATAACAGTATCACTCCTGTACATATAGTGTAAGACAATAAAAACCTCTTCTTAAGGTCTCCTTTACACAAAAAAGTGGATTTCTTTTTCCTAAAAAAAAGATATCCATAAAACCACACTAAGGATTTGTTGCCACTGTCATATTTTTAGATGCAGCTTTTAAAACCAAAAAGAAGTCTAAGTCTTTTCAATATACATGCCCTCCATTTAGGATCTGTTACTGACTTCAATAATGGCATAAAAAGACCTGTACAAGGAAACACATCCAAATGGTGATTTCAAACACAACTATTTGTTTTACATCTTGTGTATATAGTCCAGTGCATGCAATGATCTTATTTGCAATAAAGGAAATATAGAGAAAGTGAAGTTAATTCCAGGCTCTAAACTTTTTGTGGAAACAATACAGAATAACAACAATCACAACACTGAGTCAATAAAAAAGAACATAATCTACATCACTAGAATGTCATGTGTCGTATGTACTTAGGTCAGACAATTGAGCCTGACAATACCGGGAACTTCTAAGCAGACAATGTGAAAACAATTGTTTTGCTGGAATATTACGTGCAGGATGTAAACATTGACCTGTCCTCATGTTGTACTAAACCTACTCCAGGCATATGTGCTTGGCAGAAATTCACAGAACAGGAAGCTGATGAGCATTCTTTCCCATACACGTCATAGACACCAGTATCACACTTACCGACCACTACGAGCAGGGCCCATATTAAATATATCCCGCTGTTGAAGCAAGTTGCATATTGACGGAACAGGCACATGCATATTGGTGGCAGCACAAAAAACAAAATGTTGCTGATCTATAATATAAAAAAAGAAGGTCAAAATCAAAATGCCAAAAGTGAAGCAAATAAATAAATAAATATAAAGCAAGTCTAAAAAAAAAATAAGAATAAAGTATTGAAATGGAGGCATTCAGAAAGTGTGTTTAGTTCAATGTACTGTTAGATATCAGTTACACTTTGCTACAGTGCTGATCTATCCAGATAACTGGGGATCTTAATAACTGAGACATTCTTAATAGAATGACGTGTACCAAATATTATGTTAATGATTAATAAATGATAATGTAATATTTCCAGACCCTGTAAACCTAATATATAATATAGAACTTTAGTTATGTAGGGCAGAATGTGCTCCGTTTCGTAAGGATGTTTTTAATAACATACAGGGCTACAACGCATTTCACATTACCACTGTTCACACTTTAACATTACCATACTGTTATATGGTTTTTACTATTTTATTATTATTAATTTGTATTATTATTTTAGCATTTATTATTAATAGCATAGTATTACGTCTTAGTATTATTGTTAGTAGCATAGTATTTAGTATCCGTATTGACATGCAAATTTAATACTACTATACACAAATGAAAAAACATGGTGATGCATGAAAAACCCTTGCCTTTCATTCACTTAAAGGGGTACTTCGCCCCCTACTCCCAGCGGGACCACCGCAATCAGACATCTTATCCCCTATCCTTTGGATAGGGGATAAGATGTCTGATTGCGGGGGTCCCGCTGGGGACCCCCACCAGGGCCGGCCTTTGGGGTGTGCAAGCTATGCGGCCGCACAGGGCACCATAGCAACAGGGGCCGCCGGGTGGCCGACACAGCTCGCAGTGTAACAGGCCGGCAGCTAATTCTTATCTTTATCCCCCCCAGTGCCCCCCCCCCGAGATTGTTACCCCTCCTCCCGTACTATAGCATGGTAGAGCGGGAACTGTTCACTGTCCCTCTCCACCACTCCCTCACCTTTCTCACACCCGTTAACTTTCTCACACGCTGCGGCTGCTCCATTCTTGCAGTGTGAGTGAGAGCAGCAGGGACGCCATCCACGGCAGGCATGACATCACATCATTGCACCGGCGCCCAGAGATCACGTCCCCGCGGCTCTCACTCACACTGCAAGAACGGAGCAGCCCCAGCGTGTGAGAAAGGTAACGGGTGTTAGAAAGGGGGGGCGCAAATTGTAAGTGAGGGGCACATGACAAGGGGGCATTATATGTGAGGGGCACATGACAGGGGAGCATAATATGTGGGGGCACATGACAGGCCCACCCCCTGTCATGTGTCCATATAATGCCCCCCTGTCATGTGCCCCTCATATGTAATGCCCCATGTCCTGTGCCCCCACACATATAATGCCCCCCTGTCATGTGCCCCTCACTTATAATTTGCCCCCTGAGGGGGCAGGACAGGGGGCATTATGTGTGAGGGCCACAGGACAGGGGGGCATTACATGTAGGGGCACATGACAGGGGGGCATTATATGTGAGGGGCACATGTCAGGGGGCATTATATGTGGGGGCACATGTCATGCACATATAATGCACATATGATGCTCCCCTGACATGCACCTTACCTATAATGTCCCCTGTCATGTGCCCTCACTTATAATACCCCCTGTCATGTGCCCCCTAATATAATGCCCCCTGACATGTGCCCCCACATATAATGCCCCCTGACATGTGCCCCTCACTTATAATGCCCCCCTGTCATGTGCCCCTCATATATAATGCCCCATGTCCTGTGACCCTCACATATAATGCCCCCTGTCCTGCCCTCTCAGGTGGCATTATATGTGAGGGGCACAGCACAGGGGGCATTATAAGTCAGGGACACATGTCAGGGGAGCATTATATGTGCATTATATGGGCACTTGACAGGGGGGGCTGTCCTGTGCCCCTACATATAATGCCCCCTGTCCTGTGCCCCTCACATATAATGTCCCCTGAGGGTCCGGACAGGGGGCATTATATGTGAGGGGCACAGGACAGGGGGCATTATATGCAAGGGACACAGGACAGGGGGCATTATATGCAAGGGACACAGGACAGAGGGCATTATTATGTGGGGGGAACAGGACGGGTTGTAATTATTATATGTGGGGGCAGAGGATGGACATTATTACTATATATGAGGGGCACAGAGTGTTTTGCATTTCAGAGGTATAGGCCGGCATTTATCACTGTAGTGTAAGTGAAGCATTTTTCTTCACCTTTTTTGTGTGCTGGTAATGTGTAGGAGCACCAAATGTATTAAATGGTCACAGAGCATATGATAAATTTTGTGCAGGTCACATTTTCTGAAATTTTTCTCTTCACATTCACCAAAAAGCTAAGTCTGGGCTGGTGTAGTTTTATAGTCTTTTCAGTGGCTTAGCGCCTTTTTTGCGCCTTTTCACAAAGAGGTATGTATGTGGGGTAATGGGGGGGGGGCGCCATAAGGTTAGCTCGCACAGGGCTCCTGAACACCTAAGGCCGCCCCTGACCCCCACGATCTCTCCTGCAGCACCCCCTGTCATCTGGTGTACAGAGCGAACTTCGCTCTGTGCCTGATGATTGACGATGCAGATGGTGGAGGCTTGTGATGCCACAGCCCTGCCCCCTCAATGCAAGCTAATGGGAGGGGGCGTGACAATCAGACATCTTATCCCCTATCCTTAGGGGATAAGATGTCTAGGGGCGAAGTACCCCTTTAACAGTATATAATGGTGCCAAACAAGAATTCTTAAAAAAAAAAAAAAAATCTGAGGCTCTTTCCATAACATTAATAAGAAAAAAGTCTTAGATTATCCACATTCTTTGAGGCTAATTGAACAGGAAGAAACACATGGAAGTGTTGACATTGATATCAATTGTGTGCTATCTGATATAAAGTGACTCCTGTGGCACTGGCGACACATGGAGCAAAACACTTTTTTCACTTTGGCAATGCGATTATTTTTTGAAAGTAATAATTAATCTTAAATTGACAGTCAATGATGATCCTTCTATGAGAATTCCTAACACGTGGCTCCACCTAATGGTTGAATAGAGGTGCTAGACAATAAAGCCATGCGTATGTGTATATACATATAGGAGGGAACTTATTATTGGTTGTAGACCTTTTTTCTGTGTATTTTTCTCTGCAAAAATTTGTGCAGTGTCATATTTGCGCTTTTTCTGTGCGTCGGGTTTGGTGGAACTTTTAGTTCCGATGTCTACGTGCAGGTGTGCCGTAGAGCTCTCTTTCCTGTGGACAGCGATTTATGTTATGTTATGTCATTCATGTTTTGCAAATGGCTGTATGCAATTCATATTAATGACTAAGTACATAGTTAAAAGGGTTTTCCATAATTAATAGTTTGTCATGATGAAATTAAGGAAACACACTATAATTAAATCTTTGTATTGTTCATGAACATAAATGTAGTGTATATTGAGAAGGAAATGAAGTATGTTTTAGGAATGCAAAAGTGCTACCTGTAGAACAATAATATGGAGCAGTGTTGTAGACTCCAATCACCTCCGCAGCTAGCAGGAATGTTCTAAAATTAATAGGAAACTGCAATTAAAGCAGTTAACTAAATACATTTACATTTAAAGTCTCGGAAAGGGGGGGGGCTTTATTTATCTTTTGTTTTATACAGTTTTTTTGTTGTAAATTGTTGCAAATTTTTGGCCAATGGGTGAAAAGTCCCATTTGAATGCTGATTTGGCCAATATGGCTCCTATTTTCTCATTAAAAATGCACATTTTGCTCAGCTGGACATGCATGTTATTTTAATCAAGAATAAAGGGGGGTTAATGGCTGTCTGACACCATAGCTCAGGTGGGCGGCCTAAAAAACTTGCTCTTATCAGATCCTTGTTTGTTCCCCATGGAAGTTCTTAGCCGAGGGTAGAGAAAGAGAGATCATATAGAGATATGGAAAAACATATTCAGTATCACTTGTATTTTATTTATTTTAATCTCTACTTATTTGGTGCTTAGGAGTCCAATGGGTGGTCCTTAAAGGGAAGTGATTCCACCCACTGGACTCCTAGCCAGGGGCATTGCTAGGTCTCCAAAAGAACCAGGGCTAGAGCCCATAGACCAGCCACAGCCCTAACCACACCCTTAGACATGCCCTGACCACACCCTCAGACATGTCCCCCACCACACCCTCAGATATGCCTCTAACCACACCCAGCTTCCTTCTTTAATATTCTCCCACAACTGTACACAAAACTCTGCACATATGTGACCAACACTCCATTCATGGTTTATAGAGCAGTGCCTCTCCATAAATTCTATAAACTGAGGTGGTCAGTCTGGCTACATTTGGTGTGCCTACGTGTGGAACATACTTTCCCAGAAGCCACCACTAACAGCAGTGGTGGCAATAACAATAATAATAAAAAAAAAGGGCGGCCTGAGACCCAGGGCTATAGGCACCAGGCCCTGGGCTACAGCCCGCTTATCCCCCACCCAACAATGCCCCTGCTCCTAGCAGAGATGTCAAATAATAAATTACAAGTTACACAGAACCTTTTAACACAAACCTATATATCAATGCCTCCTACTCTACTGTATAACATGCTGCTGGTAGTGTTTCCTTTAGATCGGTAATGAATAGTAAATAAAAAAGCAATAATAAAGATTGTGCTCCTCTAAATGCTGTAAGTGTAAACTCAAACTTACTACCTTTGTGGGCATTTGTATTTTGCACATATAAAAAAGATTGGCATTGAATTTCATGCTAGTGTGGGCAATGGAAGCAAGCGGGCCACATTCACAGGCACAAGGTTCATTATCATGCGTGAGGTTTGTCTGGTGAGCAACCTACATGTGAGCGAGTGTGAAGGAATTTATGAAGCAGTAAAAATCACAGGGACAGAGCAACTAAAGAAAACTTCAATGAAAAAAGGACAATGTAAGCACTGTAGACCAATGTAAAGCCTGAATACAATTATGTTCCTATTTCGTGGTATCTGTGTGTGTAAAGGACATCTGGATATGTGAATCATCCTCAAATTCTTTGTTTTAATGTGCAAATATATGATTAATATGAAAACAGATGGTCTTCAGGTTCCACACCTGCTACTGTTTATGGTCCTAGTGATTTGTTCGTATTTGCCGTGTCTCCATGCTAAAATATTTCTGGGAAAAATCAAAAAGCCCCCTACCCCATTCAAACAAATCACAAAGTACTGAGAGCTGCCCACAACAGTAAAAATAGACATTAAGATGTCACCATAAACAGTGAAAACTAGAGATGAGCGAACTTACAGTAAATTCGATTCTTCACAAACTTCTCGGCTCGGCAGTTGATGACTTATTCTGCATAAATCATTTCAGCTTTCAGGTACTCCCGTGGGCTGGAAAAGGTGGATACATTCCTAGGAGACTCTTTCCTAGGAATGTATCCACCTTTTCCAGCCCACCAGAGCACCTGAAAGCTGAACTAATTTATGCAGGATAAGTCATCAACTGTCGAGCCGAGAAGTTCGTGACGAATCGAATTTACTGTAAGTTCGCTCATCTCTAGTCAGAACTGGTAGAACATTGCTCAGTCTGTTATGTTCATGTGATCAGAACAGCTGCTGGATAAAATAAGACACGTGTAAATTAAATGAGCAATAATGTAGGTAACTAATAGTATTATATTCCAATGGTCATCCTCTAAGGCAGGTAAGAGGTCACCAACATGTAAACTATTTAAGATACACGATCAGAATCCCGAATTAAAGTGGCCATAGGCACAAAAAATAGGCTCAGATCAAGTTAAATTTTCAACCATTTTCAAATCAACTAGATTGAAAATAGTTTTAGGATTATAACCTATAAGGCTTGGGCCACCAATATCAGGTGCATTAGGAACAGTTTTTTATTCCTAAACTCAACACCACTGATGCAAAAATGCATACATTGTCTCCCTTTATGTATTAAAAATAGCGTTGCTCACGAATATTCAAATTTTAATCGCGAATATCGCATATTTGTGAATTTGCGAATATTGCCAATATAGCACTATATATTCGCAATAACGATTATTCGCTTTTTTTTCTTTCTTTGTTCACAGTACACATCACAGTGATGTCTAGTGGTACGCCCCCCGCACCTGAGAGCTTTGGCTCTCGCTCCCCGCACCTCCAGCTATTGACTTGCAGTCTGCTGTATGGACACGTGGAATAAAGCATCGTTTGGCAAATACTTCTCAGTGGGTGAGTGCAGCTTTTTTCAAGTCTTCTGCTTTTCATGTTTTACACATCACAGTGATCACTGCAACCCTCTCTGCTCTTCGCATATGCGCATATTCGTGAATATTGAGCCCTCCCTTCTTTAATGGTATAGGGAACTAATGGGCTAGTGCAGTAGTCTCCAACCTGCGGACCTCTAGATGTTGCAAAACTACAACTCCAGCATGCACGGACAGCCAACGGCTGTCCGGGCATGCTGGGAGTTGTAGTTTTGCAAGATCTGGAGGTCCGCAGGTTGGAGACCACTGCACTAGCCCATTAGTTCCCTATACCATTAAAGAAGGGAAGGCTCAATATTATCAAATATGCACATATATTTTCGCATATGCGGCAAAAAAACTAATATGCAAATTTCGCGACTATATGACAAATATTCGTCCATATATTTGCGAAATATTGCAAATTCAAATATGGCCTATGCCGCTCATCACTAATTAAAAAGTATAGAGCTGGATAGAAAAACATTGCAAGACATGTTCTCCTTCCCAGCGCAGTTTTACAATGGAATGAGCCCACTGGCTACAATGGAACTGGTCCTGGCATCAATTTCCCACAGGCTTTGTTTTACCCCACCACAGGAAAACTACCAGATCTATAGAAATGAGCCTCTATATAGAGACAGGTGGAATATATACATATATATATATATATATATATATATATATATATAAACATGTCAAACTGATTATTGTACCACTTTAGAGAGATAGTTTGATAACAATTGGTGGGATCAGAAAAAGTAGCAGCTTGTGCTAGTATTGTGATTATTATTGTTATTATTTTCTCTAATAAATCAACAAACAAATAAAGTAACAATAAATAAAGTCCAATCTATACTAACCGTATTGTAAAACTCAGCAATAGTGGGGACAATTTTGTAATTGTCTTCACACCAGTCCACCTCTGAGCTCCCAGCCTGAAGATGGTCCCATATTCTCAATGATGCCATTGCTGGGTGACTTTTGTAATTGCCAGGTATGCCACTTTTCAGGTTTCCAGTTCAGGGAGATGCCAATTCTCGTCTTCCTCGTGTCTTGAGTTTATAGAAGACTTTGCAGTTGACCTTAGGGTCCCTGACAAATCAGGGTGATGATATACAACTTATAGGGTGATGATCTTTAATGACCTGCCCCACAGTTCTTCTAGCACTGCTCTTATACAGTGAATGCCTAAGCCTGTATACTATGGCTTATCAGTGATCCACTACAAGGCAAGAATAAAGAGGCTCATTTGGGCTGTTGTGAGGACAAGGCAGCTTCGGTATACAGCATGTCCCTTCTCAGTCTGTTCCTTGCCATCTGCTTGATCCTGCAACTGAAGCTAATACATAAAGCGTCCATAGGCAGAAGGTGATCCCTCCCTGTGGGTGGCACCAGTGATGCACATTACTGCATCCACGCCTCTGCCAGCCCCCAGATTGTTTACATGCAACAGTAGCAGCAGCAGGGTATCAAGGCTGAGCCTAGATTATCATGTCTGCCAGGCACATCCGCCTTCTGAGATGTCCCTACCATGTGTATTTGTGGGGGATGTCTTCTTCTCTCAGCCACTGCTGCCAGTCTCTATTTAATATGTGTCTGTGCCAGCTAGTAATTTAACTCATTTGTTACAATACAGGCACACGTTGTACATGAGAAGGAATGTGTGAGGAAAACATCCTGGTCATTTCACAACTACTCAGTGAGCAACATAGAGATCAGTCGTGAGCAAGGACAATTGGCTAAACATATTCTAGACTGGCAATTCTGCTCAGAGACAGCTCAAACAGCATAAAGGCACACAGCTATGTGTATATATAAATATATATATATATATATATATATGTGTGTGTAACGCAACAAAAACATTCAGTTTGGCCGCTCATATCCTGCATTATGAGGTAAGTAAAAAGCAAAAAAAACGTAAACACTAAATCTGCCTTGGTAACTGTATGTTTCCATCTGTTCTGTGCTGGAGACAATGTTGGACTCACATTAGCTGGATTATTGGGTCAAAGATTAAAAACAAATCACAATAAATAAATAGATAGATAATCCAAAAAATGAACAGCGGAAACTCCAATACGGTGAAAAAAAGTCCTAGTCTTTATTCGCACAATGTGATTTGACGTTTCGGCTTGCTTACCAAGCCATTTTCCAGCAGAAAATCTGCTGGAAAATGGCTTGGTGAGCAAGCTGAAACGTCGAGTCACATTGAGTGAATAAAGACTATCACTTTTTTTTCACCATATTGGAGTTGCCGCTGTTCATTTTTTGGATGGTCTAAACTGGGTCCAAAAGCCAGGACGGCATTGCAGCTGACACCCGTGCATCTTTACTTTATGGAGTGCTGCCCACTTTGGAAGCCTAGATAGATAGATAGACAGACAGATAGATAGATACATATGAGATAGATAGAAATAAACAGAAAAATACAGCAGCACACTGCTAGCACAAAGATACAGATAAAACATGAAATGCTATACAGCTATAGTGCAAAAAATGAAAAAATGAGGTACTTAGCTCACAATTTGGTGGCCAAATAGTTTGGACCATCCCACCACGGTAAGGTGACCTCATTGGGACGGACCCTACACTGTGAATATACCCCTGTGTAATCAGTTTAACAGGCATTGCAAGGTCTGAGACATTCAGCACCTTATACACCTAATAGAGGTGGGTGGGGTGCAGGAGCCAACATGGAGGCAGCCACTCCCCCATATGTATAACACAAACAAGGATAAGTTGGCCAGCACTACTGATACCAAAACTACTGCATGGACCTGGCATACAGGTGCACGCTGCTAGGCTGAATATACATAAACAGAAGAATGCACTATAGCTGTATAGCATTTCATGTTTTATCTGTATCTTTGTGCTAGAAGTGTGCTGCTGTATTCTTCTGTTTATGTATATTCAGCCTAGCAGCGTGCACCTGTATGCCAGGCCAACTTATCCTTGTTTAGATAGATAGATAGATAGATAGATATGAGATAGATAGATAGATAGATAGATAGATAAAAAGTTAGCGTTTTTGCTGTAGGAAAAGATATATCACTCATGGGAGGGAGAACCCACAAGGGTCCACCCTAGTGACTCAAAGCTCCATTCTCATTGCTTTTTAACTAGGATTATTCTCATGCTGCAGTGTTTCAGAAGGAACCATACCATCATTGTAAGGTCTGTTGAAGTCCCCGGTGGAAAGACAAAGCTGTAACCTATGAACACACTGGCGTCCTGAACTCCGTTGCGGCATGAAGCTTTTGTATGAGCATCATTTGAAAAATAGAAGATGAAGTCACGACAACTGTGGTGAGTGCCATTGATACATTTCTTCATGAACTGTTGATACATCATTGTTATAAGGGAGCCTGTCCCTGTTCAATGCTGCCTTATGACAGGTTCCCTTTAAGTGTATAGTCAGACCAACTCTAGATAACCTCTAGTTAACATTAATTAATCCAAAAAATAAAAGACTTTTTGGGCGCTATGTTAGTCCATAGAACATTGCCATGAAGATGGCATAGGCAGGGGTGGAACTATAGGGAATGCAGAGGTAGCAGTCGCACCAGGGTCCTCTAAGGGAGCCCCAAGGCACTTCTACCCCATTGGAGTTATAAATTGGTACATGGGGCCATTTTGCAGATGTTGCATCGGGGCCTAGAAGCTACGAGTTATGCCTCTGGGCATAGGTGAGGCAGTGAGGCCTTTGTAGCTTAATTTGTGCCCATACGGCTTTACTAAGCTGCTGTTTGTACAACCTGCTGGTGACCAAAGATGGATAATTTATTGAGGTGGAACCCCTACCTATTAGAAATTTATGGTATATACTGTCAATACACCATACATGTCTCATTTAGAAGTACTACCTCCCTCTCGTGGGTGGGCCAGTTTAACAAAATGGCCCATAGACCAAAAAGTCAATCCAAAAGAAAAATAAGTGATGCACACATTTTTTCTTGGTGCAATTAAAACTTCTCTTTATTCAGATATCCTTATGGCACAGCAGAGAGATGAAAGAAATAGAGCTCAGCCATGCTGCCAGAAGTGGCTAGGGGCCGTTTCACAGACTAAGGGTATATTCACACGTACAGTATTCTACGCAGATTTGATGTGCAGATTTGATGCTCAGAATTTGAAGCTGTGTTCAATCATTGAGTTTACATTGAAATCTGCAGCAGAAAATCCTGCGCATCAAATCTGCACAGAATACTGTACGTGTGAATGGACCGTAAGGCTATGTTCACATGTCAGAATTTCTGCATGGATTTCCGCATTGAAATCCACATGGAATCTCAATTGGACTCTGCAGTCTCATTCACATTGCAGAATTTTTCGCTGCACACGCTCCGCAGCCAAAATTCCGCAAAAATTTGGATGTCTTTAAGTTAATGGGACTTTCTTTCTAAATGCAGATATCGTGCAAATTTCATGCGGAAGTTGCGAGGATTAAACATAAAATTTTACTTTGGTAATGAAAAAAATCACTTTATTTAGTGCTCTGTGGATTTGTGCAGTATTCATGCAGAAATTCTGCATGAATTCCGCACAAAGTCTGCAAAAAATCCACATAGATATGGAAAGATGCAGAATTCTGGCCAAATTAATCCGGACGCGGAATTCAACATCTATGTAAAATTTCTAACGTCTGAAAATACCCTAACTCTGTTTTCACTTTTGAGACCATGTGCATACAGTTCAAGATATCGTGGATGGTCCTGTGTTCTAGTTCAATGTCAAACCTAGATGCTGTCCATTCATAGATTCATACTAAGCGAATAGTTCCACACAATAGTTTGAAGACCTACAGCCTAGACTGTCTGTAAGAAATACATTAATGTGAACCTGTCATTAACAAAAACTTTTGATATAATGTAGATAATACCATTATATGTATATTTGCAATATATATTGATTTACAAATGTGTATATTTTTGGGTGAAAAAATGCTGTCCCTGCTGCTATTGTCGGTGTGTCTCTGTGAGGAGACCAAATACAGGAAGTGAGGGCAGGACAGGCAGGGCTCTGTGCATGCTTCTGGCTTGTCAATCATCCTGATGTGTGAGCCAGGAGCATGTCACAGAGCCTGACTGCACAGATCCCTGCTTGTCCTCAGTGTACAAGCCCCGCTTGTCCTCACTGCACAGAGCCCTGCTTGTCCTCAGTGTACAGAGCCCTGCTTGTCCTCAGTGTACAGAGCCCTGCTTGTCCTCAGTGTACAGAGCCCTGCTTGTCCTCAGTGTACAGAGCCCTGCTTGTCCTCAGTGTACAGAGCCCTGCTTGTCCTCAGTGTACAGAGCCCTGCTTTTCCTCAGTGTACAGAGCCCTGCTTGTCCTCACTGCACAGAACCCTGCTTGTCCTCAGTGTACAGAGCCTCGCTTGTCCTCAGTGTACAGAGCCCTGCTTGTCCTCAGTGCACAGAGCCCTGCTTGTCCTTGATGTACAGAGCCCTGCTTGTCATCAGTGTACAGAGCCCTGCTTCTACTCATTGCACAGAGCCCTGCTTGTCCTCAGTGTACAGAGCCATGCTTGTCCTCAGTGTACAGAGCCCTGCTTTTCCTCAGTGCACAGAGCCCTGCTTGTCCTCGATGTACAGAGCCCTGCTTGTCCTCAGTGTACAGAGCCCTGCTTGCCTCAGTGCACAGAGCCCTGCTTGTCCTCAGCGCACAGATCCCTGCTTGTCCTCAGTGTACAGAGCCCTGCTTGTCCTCAGTGTACAGAGTCCTGCTTGTCCTCAGTGTACAGAGCCCTGCTTGTCCTCAGTGTACAGAGCCCTGCTTGTCCTCAGTGTACAGAGCCCTGCTTGTCCTAAGTGTACAGATCCCTGCTTGTCCTAAGTGTACAGAGCCCTGCTTGTCCACACTGCACAGAGCCCTGCTTGTCCTCATGGCAGTGCACAGCCATGACTAAGAACTCCTAGCAAGTTCGAAACGCGTTGGCGTTCATTTTAGCATACCCTGCTTGTCCTCAGTGTACAGAGCCCTGCTTGTCCTCAGTGTACAGAGTCCTGCTTGTCCTCAGTGTACAGAGCCCTGCTTGTCCTCAGTGTACAGAGTCCTGCTTGTCCTCAGTGTACAGAGCCCTGCTTGTCCTCAGTGTACAGAGCCCTGCTTGTCCTCAGTGTACAGAGCCCTGCTTGTCCTAAGTGTACAGATCCCTGCTTGTCCTAAGTGTACAGAGCCCTGCTTGTCCACACTGCACAGAGCCCTGCTTGTCCTCATGGCAGTGCACAGCCATGACTAAGAACTCCTAGCAAGTTCGAAACGCGTTGGCGTTCATTTTAGTATACCCATGGGGTTTATGTTGTTTTCTTTTTGTTCCATGTTTTTAACTATGTGAAGTAAAAGTTAAGTTTTACCTATTTTTGTGAGCTGGACCCCTCACCTTCACTCCCTTTGATCCTCAGTTCACAGAGCCCTGCTTGTCCTCGGTGTACAGAGCTCTGCTTGTCCTCAGTGCTCAGAGCCCTGCTTGTCCTCAGTGTACAAAGCCCTGCTTGTCCTCAGTGTACACAGAGCCCTGCTTGTCCTCAGAGCACAGAGCCCTGCTTGTCCTCAGTGAACAGGGCTCTGCTTGTCCTCAGTGTGCAGAGCCCTGCTTGTCCTCAGTGTACAGAGCCCTGCTTGTCCACAGTGTACAGAACCCTGCTTGTCCTCAGTGCACGGAGCCCTGCTTGTCCTCAGTGCATGGAGCCCTGCTTGTCCTCAGTGCACAGAGCCCTGCTTGTCCTCGGTGTACAGAGCTCTGCTTGTCCTCAGTGCTCAGAGCCCTGCTTGTCCTCAGTGTACAAAGCCCTGCTTGTCCTCAGTGTACACAGAGCCCTGCTTGTCCTCAGAGCACAGAGCCATGCTTGTCCTCAGTGAACAGGGCTCTGCTTGTCCTCAGTGTACAGAGCCCTGCTTGTCCACAGTGTACAGAGCCCTGCTTGTCCTCAGTGCACGGAGCCCTGCTTGTCCTCAGCGCATGGAGCCCTGCTTGTCCTCAGTGCACAGAGCCCTGCTTGTCCTCAGTGTACGGAGCTCTGCTTGTCCTCACTGCACAGAGCCCTACTTGTCCTCACTGCACAGAGCCCTGCTTGTCCACGCAAACTTCCTGTATTTGGTCTCCTCACAGGGACACACAGTCATTAGCTGCAGGGACAAAAATATACACATTTTTTAACCAATGTATATTACAAATATACATATAATGTTATTATCTACATTATATAAAAAGTTTTTGTTAACGACAGCTACACTTTAAAATGATCTTGCTATGCTGACACTAGAATCCATTCACATATTGTATACATACATTAGTACAGACACTCGCACAATGATTACTCTTTTTTGTAAACCACATATGAAAGTTTCAGGTCAAATACAGCTTAGTATAACTCTGAGATTTACTGTTATTAAGTTTTGTTTTGTTTTTGTACCACTAAGCTGCCTTTTAATCATCATTTCATTGTTTTGTAACAAAAGAAAGCAATCCCATTACAGCTCAGTTTATTTTGATGTTGAATTTTGAGACACATTTACCTCTATAATATATTATCCACTTCCCGAACAGGCTTGGTACCCACCCTTTCTGACCAGACACATTTTTTTTTAGATTTTTTTGTACATGAGGATTTAAAAGCTATAAAGTGTCTTCTCATTTGGTTATTCAAATAATATTTTTCACTGATACATCAGGATGTATTGATGTTATTAATGTAATTTTTATCTTAAGGGAAAACGGTCATCCTATTCACCCACACTAAACACAATACAATGGGTTATAATGTGGTTGAACAGGAGAATAATGAGGGGACACTTACTCCTATACGTACCTTTGCTCCGGAGAGCTGTCACTATCTGCTTCTGTCTTGTTGCTGGTCACGTGAGCACTCAGTCAGTCAGTGCAGCGCTCATTTGACCAGCGACCATGAATACTTAAATTGAGCCGGCAGGTCTGCCTCTAGCGTGCAATTCACAGAAAATAGAAGCATATCTTCGGAAGGACAGATCTTCGGAGTAAAGGTACGTATAGGACTCAGTGACCCTTCATCGGTCTCCTGTTCACCCATACTATAACCCAGTGTATTGGGTTTGGTGTGGGTGAACAGGATGATAGTTTTCCTTTTTTATTTATATTTTTTTGTCATAACGGGGAAAAACATAAAAAATAAAACAGACATAAGTGTCTGTTGTTAACAGTTATACAAAAGTAATGTTTCAAATTGGGTCCCCTTTCCATTACAGTCATTACTATTTAGGATATGTATGTAGGAGGCAGACCAGATTTAGGGGAAATACAGCTCCCTGACATAAAGAACTGATCTGAACTGTCTGCAAAACTGATCTGGGTCTCATCAGTGATCACATGATCGTCTGGCTGGGAAGCAGAAAGCAGTACTTCTTCCTGCTAAGCTGTGTATACAGCGTTCAGGAATGCAGGGACGGTAGGCTCCGCTCTAGCAATGGCATTATTTCCATGCCGCTGTGACACTCTTCATGGGAGTTACAAAATGGTTACAAAAATTTATGAATAATAAATATACAGAACAGTATAAATCTCTCAAAGTTTTTCCCACCTGCACACAAGATCTTTGGACTCTACAGGCAGTCCATTCTCTTCATAGCTTCATGTCCAATCAGCTGAATTTACCACAGGTGACTCAACACCACAGGTGTAGAAACATCTCCGAGATGTTCAAGAGAAATTGGGGATCCCAAGTGTCATAGCAAAGGTTCTTAATCAGGGAACGTGCTGAGGGGGGGGGGCTAAGGGGACTGACGCACCAGGTCTGGCATCATTAGCCCAGGGTCTGACTGGCCACTGGGGTTGCACAGACTTTTAGCAGTTTGCACACATGAGTAGAAAGGAGGAAGTATCGGACCTGAAGCTTACACTGACAGGAGACTGTGACATAGTTAAATGGTTTAACCTGAAAGCCTACAATGATAAACCAGAGGAAAGCAAAATTCCCCTATAAGGTAGATTTTAAATCTCACGTAACTCTTAATATTATATTTTTCTAGAAAAACATCCAGGCCCCTCCTTGAACTGGTTGTTTAGTCAGCCGTCACATCAGCCCTATGATTTTCTTCAAAGGGCCATTTGTAATTTTAAGACTGTATAAATGTAACTAATCCTTAACATGTTGTTAAATGACCTGAGACATCATATCATACACCAAAGTGGTTCAGATTATTCCACAGAGATGTTATGGTATGCCAATTGGTACGTAAAAGGCTTAGATGTCCTTTAGGTTTGAAACGCAGAAGATGCAAAAACACATCCAGCGATCGCACAGATGGAGGTCCCAGCATAGGGACTGACTTGAGTTTGTCATATACTGTTCATGCAAACAGGCTCTCTTTTTGTTAGTATCTGGCCCCAGGTAATCGTAGGCTATAGGTTGTCTCACAAGTTTTAGTCTGGTGGTCAGCTGTGACATCCCACCTGCCTGCTAAGCTGCTGTGACACCACAAAGGTGTTTTCATTAGGTAAACTTCTGTGAGTGGGTTTCAGACACAAAAGCTTTTGTGAAATCACAAGTGAGTTTCCACCAGGTTAGGTGTTGAGACATTATAACTGGGGTTTATTTAGGTAAACTGCTGTGACATTGCAATTGTGTTAGCTGCTGTGAGAAAATACATTTGTTTTCATTAGTTAATGATTCGTGATCTCTCACATGGATGTAATTCAGGTAAGCGACAGTACCATCAAAATTGTATTTCCAAGAGGTAAGCTGCTGTAACATTACATGTTTCATGGCAAAATTTGTGACATCAAAGTTATCTTTCTGTTAAACTCCTGCAACATTGCTGGGTTTAAGTCTCGTGAAAAGCTGTAATATCGCTTATGGGATTTAGGTTAGGCTGGGTTCACACTACGTTTTGTCCCATACGGGAGCGCATACGGCAGGGGGAGCTAAAAACTTGCGCTCCCGTATGTGACCGTATGCGCTCCCGTATGTCATTCATTTCAATGAGCCGACCGGAGTGAAACGTTCGGTCCGGTCGGCTCATTTTTGCGCCGTATGCGCTTTTACAACCGGACCTAAAACCGTGGTTGACCACAGTTTTAGGTCCGGTTGTAAAAGCGCATACGGCGCAAAAATGAGCCGACCGGACCGAACGTTTCACTCCGGCCGGCTCATTGAAATGAATGACATACGGGAGCGCATACGGTCACATACGGGAGCGCGAGCTTTTAGCTCCCCCCTGCCGTATGCGCTCCCGTATGGGACAAAACGTAGTGTGAACCCAGCCTAAGCTGGAATGACATCACAATTGTGTCTTCACCAGGTTAGCTGTTGTGACATGACAATATATTTCAGCAGTGAGAAGGTGACCAACAGTACACTTCAGACCAGAAATCTACTGGTCCAGTGCAAAATATAAGAAGATAACAGCATCCAGTCATAGTATAGAAAGGTATCCACCTACAGCCGTGTGCACATGCTGGGTGTATGATGCCTATGGCCTCATTTTCACTTACATATGGATTAAAACATACAGGGTTGTTTGTTTTTTTGTAATTTGTTAAATTTTTGGTTTCCTATTGAACCCGTATTAGTTCAGGATCTACTTTTAATTTTTTTGGTTAAAGAATTAAGTTTACATTTTATCCCCAGTTTTTGGTAATTTAGCAAAAATAGTAATGTAAAATATGGACAGGTGAACTATACAAAAATAGAACATGCATTTTAAAATTCAGCCCAATGATTAGGCTTAAAATGGTGCCAACATAGATCTGAATGAACACCAAACTGGGTAGGGTGATTACCACAGAGGATGATAACATAATATTACAGAGGGATCTGGGGAAGCTGGACGCTTGGGCACAGACATGGCAAATGAAGTCTAACCCGCTAACGACCATGGACGTCTATGCTGGTCCATGTGCCATTAACGGGGTATGACGTGGGCTCCCGACTCGAGCCCACGTCATACCGGCTGGCCCCCAGCTGATTCTTGTAGCTGGGGGCCAGCGTTAATAGCCGACATGCGGCTATTAACCCTTTAGATCTCCGCTGTCAAAGCTGACAGCAGTGTCTAAAGGTGCCTTTATCCCATCCCTGGTGGTCCAGTGGGGTGGATCGCCCATCCCCCCCCCCCCCCCACAGCACGATTGCGGCAGGACCAGGCTTTATCAATCGAGCGCAGAGCACACAGATCAATGTGGTTCTATGGAACCACATTGATCTGTATGAGGGGACTAAAAGGGGACTAAAAGTGTAAAAAAAAAAAAAATAAAGTGTAAAAAGAGTTTAAACTATAAACATTATAAAAATAAACATATGTGGTATCGCCGTGTGCGTAAATGTCCGATCTATAAAAATATATTGTTAATTGTAATTGTAAATTGAAAGGGTTATGATTTTTAAAAGGTAAGGAAAAAAACAAAAGTGCAATAACAGAAAAATGCTTGATCCTTAAGGGGTTAATGTGGATAAATGTAAGGTTATGAACTTGGGCCAAAAAAACAAAATGTACAATTATGTGCTAAATAATAAAACATTAGATCAAACTTCTACTCAAAAAGACTTGGGGGGTACTGGTGGACAGTAAACTCGACTTTAGCAATCAGCGCCAGGCAAATGCTGCAAAGGCTAACAAAGTCATGGGATGTATCAAGAGAGACATAGAGGCTTGTGACAAAGACACTGCTGCTGTATTAATCACTAGTCAGATCACATATGCAGTATTATGTCCAATTCTGGGCACCTGTACATAAAATGGACAAGGCCGAACTGGTAAGGGTGCAGAGAAGGGCGACAAAGATGATTAATGGTATGGGAGGATTACAGTACCAAGACAGGTTATCAAGCTTGGAGTTATTTATTATAGAGAAAAGACATCTTAGGGACAATTTGATTACAATGTACAAATATATGAATGGACAGTACAGAGATCTTTCTAGTGATCTTTTTATACCCAGGCCAGTAACCATGACAAGGGGGAATCCTCTACGGCTAGAGGAAAGAAGGTTTCACATCATCACAGACATAGATTCTTTACTGTAAGAGCAGTGAGACTATGGAACTCTCTGCCCCATGATGTTGTGATGTCTGACTCAATAAACAAGTTGGATGTTTTTCTAGAGTAATAATATTAAAGATTATGGATACTAGATTTATGGGGCTAGAACGTTTATCCAAGGATTTATTCGAATCGCCATATTGGGGGTCGGGAAAGGAATTTTTCCTCTGGCATCAGCCTCATGGGGTTTTTTGCTGCCTTCTTCTGGATCAACACAGTAGGGGTTTAGCTTGAACTCGATGGACTCGTCTTTTTTCCACCTTACAAACTATGTTACTATGGGGAGTGCTGAAAAAAAACAGATGTACAAAAATGAAGGTTTGAATGAAGAAACGGCACCACACCTGTCCACAAGGTGTGTATGATATTACAGCTCAACACCATGCACTTCAATGGAGCCATCTGCAGTACTAGAAACAACCTCTTGGATAGCTGTGGCGTTGTTTCTAGAAGGAAGCAGCCATGTTTTTCCAATCCTGTACATCCTTATTGAGCGCACATCTCTCAACAAGGTATTTACAATGGATCACTTCAACCATTTAAACTGAATACCAGCTCTTTATTCAGCATGCCATCATGAAATATGTTTTAAATGCAAATGTTTGCAATAGATACAAAGGGTGACTGTCACTTTAAGATGTTAAAATATCTCATTTAATTTTCTCCCTGTGCAGTCAGCATGATAAGAATCTATTATTAATGTTGGCAAGCCAAATGCTGCTTTTTCTTCATTACTCAGTGATGAGTACTAGGAAGATAATAAGAGATTCTACCATAAAGTGGCTTAAAAAAAGTTTGCCTTTAATTACAGTCGGATGACACTGCCCATCTGTGGCTAAATAAATACAGAGAGAAAACAGTAAAAATATCCTTCACATGTTATATAACTCTCACTGTCTGCCATGTACCAGTGTAATGTAGAGTCAGTTCTTTCTGACCTTAGACGAACTCCTGTTAATTCCCACGGAGGTGGGAAATGTATTTTGCACAAAGCACTAGGTTATGATTTTCACTTTAAATGACTTATACAAATATACTATAATATGAATACAAATGTATACTATAATGCATAATATAATATGTGGTTATAATTTGTATTTTAACAGCCATTTGTCCCTTAAAACCCTTCCCAATGTATGACATACAGAATCTCATATAAGTGAATCTACCCCTCATAATGTTGTAAATATTTTTTTGTATCTTTTTATGTGACAACGCTAAAGAAATTACACTCTGTCAGCCTGTATAGTGTTTAATTTTGTGTCCCCTCAAAATAACTCAAGTACAACCATTCATGTTTAACCTCTTCCCGCAGAATGACTTATATAAATGTCATGTTATGCTGGTAGTTCGCGCATCATGACGTTTATATAAGTCATTCAGTTAACCCGGCGATGTGCGACATTGCATGGGTTAACAGGCAGAAGTCCCGCTGTTACCAGCGGGAGACAACTTCTGCAAGCCCCCCAGGACCATCTGTGGATGGTTCTGGTCAGCGATCACTGTGATTGGTTCCTGTGGACCAATCACAGTGTCTGCGCTGACCGGGGGGGGGGTTAAAGTTAAGTTCCCTCGCTCTGCCCGTCCCTAGAAGTCCGGGCAGAGCAGGGGAAGATGAGAGCTGTGGTGGGGACATACCACAGGTCCGGCGATGGCAGCGACAGGCAAGTGGAGGATGCAGCGGTGGCAGGCAAGTGGAGGACGCAGAGACAGCAGTGAAGATCACTATAAACTGCTGCTTCTAGGAGTATGAAAACTACAACTCCTGGCATGCCGGCAACATCTGAAGGGCCAGACATTACAGAACTACAACTCCCAGCATTCCTGGACTGTCTGGGCATGCTCAGAGTTGTAGTTGTGCAACAACTGGAGGTCCACAGTTTGGAGACCACTGTGCAGTGGTCTTCAATCTGTGCTCTTCCAGATTTTGCAAAACTACAACTCTCAGCATGCCCAGACAGTCCAAGAATGTTGGGAGCTGTAGCTCTGTAACATCTGGCCCTTCAGATGTTGCCGAACTACAACTTCCAGCATGCCTGGGCAGTCTGGGCATGCTTGGAGTTGAAGTTTTGCAACATCTGGAGGGCTACCGTTTGGACAGCACTACACAGTGGTCTCCAAAGTGTTCTCCTCCAGTTGTTGCCATACTATAAATCCCAGCATGCCCTTCGGCTGTCTGACCATGCTGGGAGTTGTAGTTTTGCAACAACTAGAGGCACACTGGTTGGGAAACATTGTTTCCTAACTCAGTGTTTCCCAACCTGTTTGCCTCCAGCTGTTGCAAAACTACAACTCCCAGCATGCATTGACAGACCGTACATGCTGGGAGTTGTAGTTTTGCAACAGCTGGAGGCACATGGGTTGGGAAACATTGAGGTAAGTAACAAACTCTCAGTGTTTTGCAACCAGTGTGCCTCCAGCTGTTGCATAACTACAACCCCCAGCAAGGGGTAATAGGAAAAAAGCCCCCCCAAAAATTTGTAACACCATTTCCTCTGAGTATATAAATACCCCATATGTGGATGTAAAGTGCTCTGCTGGCACATTACAATGCTCAGAAGAGTAGGAGTGCAATTGGGCTTCTGGCGAGAGAATTTGGCTGGAATTGAAGGCCATGTGCGTTTACAAAGCCCACATGGTGCCAGAACGGTGGACCCCCCCACATGTGACCCCATTTTGGAACTCCACCCCTCACGGAATGTAATAAGGGGTGCAGTGAGCATTTACACCCCACAGGTGTCTGTCGGATTTTTGGAACAGTGGTCCTTGAAAATGAAAATTTTAATTTTTCATTTGCACAGCTCACTATTCCAAAAGTCTGGGGTGTAAATGCTCACTGCACCCCTTGTTACACTCCGTGAGGGGTGTAGTTTTCAAAATGGGGTCACATGGGGGGATCCTTTATTCTGGTAGCATGGGGGCTTTTTTAAATGCACATGGCCCCCAACTTCCATTCCAAACAAATTCTCTCTCCAAAAGCTCCTTCTCTTCTGAGCATTGTAGTTTGCCCGCAGAGCCCTTTACATCCACACATGGGGTATTTCCATACTCAGAAGAGATGGGGTTACAAATTTTGGGGGGAATTTTCTCCTATTACCTCTTGTAAAAATGGTAAATTTGGGGAAAAACTGCATTTTAGGGAAAAAAAAAATTTCCATTTACACATCCGAATTTAACAAAAACCTGTGGGGTGTCAAAAACCTGTGGGGTGTTAAGGCTCACTGTACCCCTTGTTATGTGCCTGGAGGGGTGCTGCTTTCAAAATAGTGTGCCATGTGGGAGATTTTTTTGCTGTTATGGAACCATAGGGGCTTTCTAAATGCGACATGCCCCCCAAAAACCATTTCAGGAAAATTTGCTTTCAAAAAGCCAAATGTGACTCCTTCTCTTCTGAGCATTGTAGTGCGCATGCAGAACACTTTACATCCACACATGGGGTATTTCCATACCAAAAAAGGTAAATTTGGGGAAAAAATACATTTTAGGGAAAGAAAAAAAATTTCTTTTACACATCTGAATTTAACGAAAAGTCGTCAAACACCTGTGGGATGTTAAGGCTCACTGTACCCCTTGTTACGTGCCATGAGGGGTGTAGTTTCCAAAATAGTGTGTTGTTTTTTTTTTGTTGCTGTTATGGCACCATAGGGGCTTCCTAAATGCGACATGCCCCCTAAAAACTATTTCAGCAAAATTCACTCTCCAAAATTCCATTGTCGCTCCTTCGCTTTTGAGCCCTCTAGTGCACCCACAGAGCACTTTACGTTCACATATAAGGTATTTGCTTACTCGAGAGAAATTGGTTTACACATTTCAGGCGGCATTTTCTCCATTTACCTCTTGTGAAAATTCAAAAACTGAGTCTACAAGAACATGTTAATGTAAAAAATGGAAATTTTTAATTTTCTCCTTCACTTTGCTGCTATTCCTGTGAAACACCTAAAGGGTTTAACAAACATTCTGAATAACATTTTGTATACTTTGAGGGGTGCAGATTTTATAAGGGGGTCATTTATGGGGTATTTCTAATATGAAGACCCCTCAAATCCACTTCAAAACTGAACTGGTCACTGAAAAATTCAGATTTTGAAAATTTTGTGAAAAATTGGAAAATTGCTGCTGAACTTTGAAGCCATCTAATGTCTTCCAAAAGTAAAACCATGTCAACTTTATGATGCAAATATAAAGAAGACATATTGCATATGGGAATCAATATATAATTTATTTGGAATGTCCATTTTCCTCACAAGCAGAGAGGTTCAAAGTTAGAAAAATGCTACATTTTCAAATTTTTCGTGAAATTTTTGAGAAGTGTTGCAAGCATCAACAAAAATTTACCACTAACATAAAGTAGAATATGTCACGAAAAAAGAATCTCGGAATCAAATATATAGGTTAAAGTATCCCAGAGTTATTAATGCTTAAAGTGACAGTGGTCAGATGTGCAAAAGATGCTCTGGTCTTTAAAGGTTTTTTTTTTTTTTAAACAACTGGTGCCAGAAAGTTAAACAGATTTGTAAATTATGGCAGCAAATACAAAGAAGAGTATCCAACTAGGCACTGCACGTGTTAAGTAATAGTCCACTTATAAATCCCAGGTGGCGTACAGGCAGGCAATACTGGTCCTATTGGAAGGTGGAGGTGCTAGCGTGTTCAATGTCACAGGACAATATATATTGCAATAATATGCAGAAATAGAAAATAACGCTGCACTCACCCACTGGAACGTTAAAAGTCCTTCTTTATTATGCAGAAATTAGACACTCGGTGAAAGGCATGCATGTGCGGGGAGCGAGAGACGCCGCTCTCAGTGCAGGGGGCGTACCACTAGACAACTAGTTTCGTGTCATAGGCAGACGCTTCTTCCGGTCAGGTACGTCAGAACATAGTGACAGGTGCACTTATATACAGGTAAATTAAAATCATAGTTAGTAATACAAAAGAATATTAAAAACAATACTATAACTCGAGCAACCTGTTGTACAGAAGCTGTAAATGTTTTCTATGTTGCGATTTCATAAAAAAGGAGAAAGATCGCTTCTTTCATTTAACCCAATCGGGCCTAGAGCAGACAGGTGCATTATCCAAAATGCCTCCCTTCTTAGTAAATGAGTGTGGCGATCTTCTCCAGTCGGGACATTTATTATTCGCTCGATGCCGGCAAATTTGAGCACTTCTCCATTATTTCCATGGGCATCCTTGATATGTGCCAAAAATCGGGGTGCTCCTTTGCCGGAAAGTAACGAATATAGATGCTCCATAAAGCGGTAACAGTTTCCTTTTTGTTTTGACTATGTAAAAAAAGTTACAGGGGCATATTATAGTGTATACCACATAATCGGATTGACATGTGATGAGTTGTTTGACATCTATATTTTCACCTCCTAAAGGTGATCTAATGAGTGACACTTCTAGTGGGGGAGAAAGCTACTAATATGAATGAGCTCACAGATCCCCTTAGATTCACAGGAGGTAATCCGTCTACTTTTAACCCCCCGATTGCCCCAGGAGGATCGATTGATCTTTTCCAGGAAGCAGTCCTAAGAGATACAAAAGCCTTAATATACCCCACAGTTACACATAACATCACTAAAAAAGATAGGGCTGCCTTGAAATGGCTAGGACAGCAAGAAAACCTCCACATCACTAAAGCAGATAAGGGGGGTGCGGTAGTAGTGTGGAGCACCAGAGCTTGCAATCATGAAGTATACAGGCAGCTCAATGACGAGAACACCTATATAAAATTACCTAGAAATCCAACTAATAAAATCATGGACACCCTAAGGTCTTTATTAAGAAAACAAGTCGAAAGGGGCATTATATCTGATATAACTGCTAATAAACGTTTACCAAAAAATCCCAAACCCCCAAAATGGTAAATTTTGCCGAAAGTCCATAAATCCATTTCCTCACCCACAGGTCGTCCCATAGTTGCAGGGACTCAATCAATCACCGCATCCCTATCTAGCTACATTGAATGGCTTTTGTCTCCCTTGTTATGTGGTATCCCCACGCTACTCAAAGATACAGGAGAGCTTCTCACGGCGTTCAATAATTTTTGTTGGCAAGATAATTACCAATTGGTTTCAGTGGATGTGGAAAGTTTATACACCCGTATCCCCCACAATGCGGGTGTGGGAGCTGTACATACATTCCTGCAACATTTTAAAAAAAAAACATCCTTTCACACCTTTATTGGGGAGGCCTTAAATTTTGTGTTGAAGAACAATGTGTTCTTGCATGACTGGCAGTGGTACAGGCATGCCCATGGCACAGCCATGGGCACGCCTGTATCTTGCACGTATGCAAACATATTCCTGACAGTAATTGAACAGGAATACGTTTTTTCCTCCCGTAATCCATATATAGGAGCCATCAAATACTACCTACGATACGTGGATGATATTTTGATGTTTGGGAAGGGACGCAAGAAACCTTTGAGGATTTTGTACATTTTCTAAATGAGATAAATGACAAAAATATGATCTTCACCAGTTTATTTGGCGGTAAATCGCTTAACTTCCTTGATGTGAAATTGGAAGTAAAAGATAACATACTTGAAACAGCAGGTTATAGAAAAGAGATAGCAAAATACTCCCTGCTTCATTACGATAGCTCCCACTTAAAAAGTGTTAAAGGTAATATCCCCTTCAGCCAATTGCTAAGACTAAAAAGAATGAACAGCAATCCATCAGTGTTGGCTGATCAACTAGATGAGCTGGAAGGCAGACTGCTTGAAAGAGGTTATTTATCGCAAAAGCAAGAGTAAGAGTTGAAACCATTCCAAGGGTTAATCTTCTGTACAAACAAAAAAAGAGACAAAAAGGTGTGTCTTTTCCTTTGCGAACACGCCCATAAACACTTTACTTAGAAAGAGTATCTATAAAAATTGGTTCATTCTTGAGCGTGATCCTGATTTACAGGAGGTCACAAAGGAAAAGCCCATCATCACTTTCAGATGCACAAAAACTATTGGCGACATGATCAAAGGAGAGAAAAATAAGAAAAAGGAGAGAGAGAGTTGGTTGTCATCTATTGCACCTAAGGGCAATCACCCCTGTAAAAATTGCAAATTTGGTAAATTCAATGTAGCAAGGAAAAAATTTTCTTTAGGAGGTGAAAATATAGATGTCAAACAACTCATAACATGTCAATCCGACTATGTGGTATACACTATAATATGCCCCTGTAACTTTTTTTACATAGGCAAAACAAAAAGGAAACTGTGTTATCGCTTTAGGGAACATCTATATTCGTTACGTTCCGGCAAAGGAGCACCCCGATTTTTGGCACATATCAAGGATGCTCATGGAAATAATGGAGAAGTGCTCAAATTTGCCGGCATCGAGCGAATAATAAATGTCCCGACTGGAGAAGATCGCCACACTCATTTACTAAGAAGGGAGGCATTTTGGATAATGCATCTGTCTGCTCTAGGCCCGATTGGGTTAAATGAAAGAAGCGATCTTTCTCCTTTTTTATGAAATCGCAACATAGTAAACATTTACAGCTTCTGTACAACAGGTTGCTTGAGTTACCATATATTATTGTTTTTAATATTCTTTTGTATCACTAACTATGATTTTAATTCACCTGTATATAAGTGCACCTTTCACTATGTTCTGACGTACCTGACCGGAAGAAGCGTCTGCCTATGACGCGAAACTAGTTGTCTAGTGGTACGCCCCCTGCACCGAGAGCGGCGTCTCTCGCTCCCCGCACATGCATGCCTTTCACCGAGTGTCTCATTTCTGCATAATAAAGAAGGACCTTTAACGTTCCAGTGGGTGAGTGCAGCGTTATTTTCTATTTCTGCATATTATTGCAAGATTTGTAAATTACTTCTATTAAAAAATCTTGATCCTTATAGTACTTATTAGCTGCTGAATACTACAGAGTAAATTATTTTCTTTTTGGAACACAGAGCTCTCTGCTGACATCATGACCACAGTGCTCTCTGCTGACATCTCTGTCCATTTTAAGAACTGTCCAGAGTAGGAGAAAATCCCCATAGCAAACATATGCTGCTCTGGACAGTTCCTAAAATGGACAGAGATGTCAGCAGAGAGCACTGTGGTCATGATGTCAGCAGAGAGCTCTGTGTTCCAAAAAGAAAAGAATTTCCTCTGTAGTATTCAGCAGCTAATAAGTACTAGAAGGATTAAGATTTTTTAATAGAAACGATTTACAAATCTGTTTAACTTTCTGGCACCAGTTGATTTTAAAACAAAACGTTTTCCATCGGAGTACCCCTTTAAGGCCAAAATGACCTCGGTCCTTAAGAGGTAAACCTTGGCAATAAAAGTGAGTACACCCCCTAAGTGGAAGTGTCAATATTTTGTGTGGCCACTATTATTTTCCAGCACTGCCTTAAAGGGGTACTCCAGTGGAAAACTTTTTTTTATTTTTTTAAATCAACTGGTGCCAGATAGTTAACCCCTTCCCGACTCAGGACATACCAATATGTCCTGGGTCCTTTCCCTTTCTATAATGTGGGGCCACGACGTGAAAGTGAAATCTAATAAGTGGCGGTTAGCTCAGTAGGCTGTTCGGGACCGACACCCCGAAATCGCGGCATCCCGAAGAGCTGAAGGACACGAGGAGTGTGCCTTACCTTCCTCCTCTGTGTCCGATCGCCGAATGACAGCTCAGTGCCCAAGATCCGGGCATGAGCAGTCAAGCGGCAAAAACACTGATCAATGCTATGCTATGGCATAGCATTGAACAGTATGAGAGATCAATGTACTACATGTTATAGTCCCCTATGGGTGCAGTACGTTGGGAAAAAAAAGTTAATAAAGATCATTTAACCCCTTCTCTAATAAAAGTAAGAATTACCCCCATTTTCCCATAAAAAAACCTGTGTAAATAAAAATAAACATATGTAGTATCGCCACATGCGGAATTATAAAATTATAAAAATATATCATTAATTAAACCGCATGGTTAATGGTGCACGCGCAAAAAAAATCCAAAATCCAAAATAGCGTCTTTTTGGTCACTTTTTATATCATGAAAAAATTTATAAAAAGCGATCAAAAAGTCCAATCAATACAAAAATGGTACAGCTAAAAACTTCAGATCATGGCGCAAATAATGAGCCCTCATACTGCCCCATACGCGGTAAAATAAAAAGTTATAGGGGTCAGACAATGACAATTTTAAACATATAAATTTTCCTGCATTTAGTTATGATTTTTTCCAGAAGACAAAATCAAACCTATATAAGTAGGGTATCATTTTAACCTTATGGACCTACAGAATAAATAGGTGTCATTTTTACTGAAAAATTTACTGTGTAGAAACAGAAGCCCCCAAAAGTTATAATGTGGTGTTTATTTTTCAATTTTGTCGCACAATGATTTTTTTTTCGTTTCGCCGTAGATTTTTGGGTAAAATTACTGATGTCATTACAAAGTAGAATTGGTGGTGCAAAAAATAAGCCACCCTATGGATTTTTAGGTGCAAAATTGAAAGTTATGATTTTTTAAAGGTAAGGAGGTAAAAACAAAAGTGCAAAAACGGAAAAACCATGGGTCATGAAGGGGTTTAATAGATTTGTAAATGACTTCTATAAAAAAAAATTGTAATCCTTCCAGTACTTATTAGCGGCTGTATACTACAGAGGAAATTATTTTCTTTTGGGATTTATTTTCTGTTACGACCACAGTGCTCTCTTCTGACACCTCTGTCCATGTCAGGAACTGTCCAGTGCAGCATATGTTTCCAAAAAGAAAAGAATTTCCTCTTTAGTATACAGCCACTAATAAATACTGGAAGGATTAAGATTTTTTTATAGAAGTAATAAACAAATCTGTTTAACTTTCTGGCATCAGTTGATTTAAAAAAAAATTTCCACTGGAGTACCCCTTTAAGCCTCTTGGGCGTGGAGTTCACGGAAGCTTTACAGGTTGCCACTGGAGTCCTTATCCACTCCTCCATGATGACATCTCAGAGCTTCTGTTTGAGGATGCCCCACAGATGCCCAATAGGGTTTAGGTCTGGAGACAAGCTTGGCCAGTCCATTACCTTTACACTCAGCTTCTTTAGCCAGGCAGTGGTCATCTTGAAGGTATGTTTCGGGTCATTATCATGTGGAAATATCGCCCTGAGACCCAGTGTTCAAAGGGAGGGGATCATGCTCTACTTTAGTGCTTTAGTATGTCATAGTACATGTTGTCTTTGTACTTCTCACTTGGTTGCCACTACACACTTGACACCATCTTGAACCAAATAAGTTTATCTTGGTCTCATCAGATTACAGGACATGGTTCTAGTAATCCATGTCCATAGTCTGTTTGTCTTTAGCAGGCTGTTTGCGGGCTTTCTTGTGCATCACTTTTAGAAGAGGCTTCCTTTTGGGACAACAGCTATGCAGACTAATTTAATGCAGTGTGTGACAGATGCTCTGAGCACTGACAGGCTGACCACCTCTCACCCCCACCCCTTTAACCTCTGCAGCAATGCTGGCAGTACATACAAGTCTATTTCCCAAAGACAACCTCTGGATATGATGCTGAGCACCTGCTTTCAACTACCTGTGCTGTGAAATCGCTGCATGTTTTTGCCCACCATACTGCAGCTCAGTTTCAGGGTCTTGGCAATCTTCTTATAGCCTAGACCATCTTTATGTAGAGCAACAATTCTTTTTTTTCTTTTCAGATTGTCAGAGAATTCTTTGCAATGAGGTGCCATGTTGAACTGCCAGGGACCCGTATTAGAGTATGTGAGAGCGATAAAACCAAATTAAGACACATGCTCTCCATTCACAGGCGGACACAGACTAATAAATCACATGGCTCTGGGAAGAGGACAATGGCCCACAGAAGAAGTTGCACCCAGTTTATGTTTTGAGCAAAGATGAAATTGTATAGATGATTCTCTTGGGTGGGGCCCAAGTATATTTGTAAGACAAGAGGCTGGATCAACGTTCTGTCCCTATAAGGCTAGGTTCACACTACGGAATTTCCGCCTGCAATTCTGCTTTGAAATCGGAGGCAGAAATTCCGCTTGCTAAAATGTAGTGTATAGTGAATGGGTTTCCGTTCACAAATTCATACTTCGGAATTAGCTAAGCGGAATTTGTGAATGGAAAATCCGCTTGGAAATTTCCGCCTGAAGAATGGCATTGCTCATTCTTCAGGCAGAAATACTCGCAGAACACACTGCAGTCTACTGGAGACTGCAGTGTCCGCACGGTCCTAGCGGCGACTAATTCAGTCGGCGCTGGCCGCACTCGGAATCTCCGGGCGGAAATCTTCTGCCAGGAGATTCCGCAGTGTGAACCTAGCCTAAATGTAGTATACATAACCAGCGATGATGTTATTCTCCAAAAATGCATCCAGACCCCTTTTGAACTCTTTTACAGAGTTCACCATGACCACCTCCTCCAGGAGAGAACTCCACAGTCTCATTGCTCTTACAGTAAAGAACCCCCATCTGTGCTGATGTAGAATCCTTCTTTCGTCAAGATGTAGAGGATGCCCCCTTGTTATGGATACAGTCTTGGGTATAAATAGATCATGAAAGAGATCTCTGTACTGCCCCCTGATATATTTATGCATAGTTATTAGGTCTCCCCTAAGACTTCTTTTATCTAAACTAAATAATCCTAATTCTGATAATCTTTCTAGGTACTGTAGTTCTCCAATTCCCCGTATTACCCTGGTTGCCCGTCTTTGAACCCTCTCCAGCTCCACTATATCTTTCTTGTACACTGGTGCCCAGTACTGTACACAGTATTCTATGTGTGGTCTGACTAGTGATTTGTACAGCGGTTGAATTATTTCCTTGTCGTGGGCATATATGCCCCTATTGATGCACCCCATGATTTTATTAGCCTTGGCAGCAGCTGCCCGACACTGGTCACTACAGCTAAATTTACTGTTAACTAAGACTCCCAAGTCCTTTTCCACATCAGTCGTCCCAAGTGTGCTCCCATTTAATACATAATCCCAGCCCAAATTTTTCCTCCCCATGTGCATTACCTTACATTTATCAGTGTTAAACCTCATCTGCCACTTCCCAGCCCAAACCTCCAACCTATCCAGATCCATTTGTAACAGTTCACTGTCCTCTATTGTGTTTACCGCTTTACAGAGTTTAGTATCATCTGCAAAGATTGCTACTTTACTACTCAACCCCTCAATCATCACGCTCCGCCCCTCAATGCAAGCCAACGGGAGGGGGCGTGACAGCTATTGAGGGGCGGAGCTTGACGTCACACGCCGCTGGCGGCGTGACTTCACAAGCCGTCGGCCTTGTGGTCGTCCGTAATCAGACGTGTTCGCTCCGGGGCCTGATTACAAACGGGGTGCCGCGTGCAAGATCCCGGGGGTCCCCAGCGGCGGGTCTCCCGCGATCAGGCATCTTATCCCCTATCCTTTGGATAGGGGATAAGATGTCTAAGCACCGGAGAACCCCTTTAACCCCTGCATTGCATTTTTTGCAATTCTGACCACTGTCACTTTAAGTATTAATAACTCTGGGATGCTTTTACTTTTCATTCTGATTCCGAGATAGTTTTTTTGTGACATATTCTACTTTATGTTAGTGGTAAATTTTCGTCGACACTTGCATCATTTCTTGGTGAAAAATCTAAAATTTCATGAAAAAAATGAAAATTTTGCATTTTTTTTTTTTTACTTTGAAGCTCTCTGCTTATAAGGAAAATGGACATTCCAAATAAATTATATATTGATTCACGTATACAATATGTCGACTTTATATTTTCATCATAAAGTTGACATGTTTTTTACTTTTGGAAGACATCAGAGGGCTTCAAAGTATAGCAGCAATTTTCCAATTTTTCACAACATTTTCTAAATCAGAATTTTTCAGGGACCGGTTCAGTTTTGAAGTGGATTTGAAGGGCCTTCATATTAGAAATACCCCACAAATGACCCCATTATAAAAACTGCACCCCTCAAAGTATTCAAAATGAGATTCAGTAAGTGTGTTAACCCTTTAGGTGTTTCACAGGAATGGCAGAAAAGTGAATGAGAAAATTCAAAATCTTCATTTTTTACACTCTCATGTTCTTGTAGACCCAGTTTTTGAAATTTTACAAGGGGTAAAAAGAAAAAGCCCCCCAAAATTTGTAACCCATATGTGTATGTCAAGTGTTCAGCGGGCGCAGTAGAGGGCTCAGAAGGGAAGGAGCGACAATGGGATTTTGGAGAGTGAATTTTTCTGTATTGGTTTTTTGGGGGCATGTCTCATTTAGGAAGCCCCTATGGTGCCAGGACAGCGGAAAAAAACCCACATGGCATACTATTTTGGAAACTACACCCCTCAAGGAACGTAACAAGTGGTACAGTGAGCCTTAACACCCCACAGGTGTTTGACGACTTTTCGTTAAAGTTGGATGTGTAAATTTATTTTAAAATTTTTTTCACTAAAATTTTGTTTTTTCCCCAAATTTTACATTTTTACAAGGGGTAATAGGAGAAAATGCCCCCCAAAATTTGTAACCCCATCTCTTCTGAGTATGAAAATATCCCATGTGTGGACGTTAAGTGCACTGTGGGCGCACTACAATGCTCAGAAGAGAAGGAGTCCCATTTGGCTTTTGGAAAGCAAATTATCCTGAAATGGTTTATGGGGGCATGTCCCATTTAGAAAGCCCCTAATGCGTCAGGACAGCAAAAAAAAAAAAAAAACACATGGCATACTATTTTGGAAACTACACCCCTCAAGGAACGTAACAAGTGGTACAGTGAGCCTTAACACCCCACAGGTGTTTGACGACTTTTCGTTAAAGTTGGATGTGTAAATTAATTTTTAATTTTTTTCACAAAAATTTTTATTTTTTCCCCAAATTTTTAATTTTTACAAGAGGTAATAGGAGAAAATGCGCCCCAAAATTTGTAACCTCATCTCCTCTGAGTATGAAAATACACCATGTGTGGACGTCAAGTGCACTGGAATGCTCAGAAGAGAAGGAGTCACATTTGGCTTTTGGAAAGCAAATTTTCCTGAAATGGTTTTTGGGGGGCATGTCGCATTTAGGAAGCCCCTATGGTGCCAGGACAGCAAAAGAAAAAAAAAAACACATGGCATACCATTTTTGAAACCACACCCCTCAAGGAACGGGGCTAGCACGGAGACAATCAAGACGTCAGTTACGGACAATGGTAGCTTTACTGAGGGTAGACAGTTGGTAAATAGTGTTGCTCGCGAATATTCGCAAAGCGAATTTTATTCGCGAATATCGCAAATTTGTGAATTTGTGAATATTCGAGAATATAGCACTATATATTCGTAATTACGAATATTCGTTTTTTTTGTTTTTTTTTCACAGTACACATCACAGTGATCATCCCTCTCTCCTTCTAGCTTGTTTGGTGTAAAGAAGGCTCTAATAGTACTGTGTGAATCTGGCGTGCGAATTTCCGCATATGCGAAAATTTGCATATGCTAATTTTCACATATGCGAATTTTCATTTATATTAATTTTATGCAATTTTTCGCATACGCGATTTTTCGCGCATGCGAAAATAAAACGAGGATATTACGAATATGCGAATATTCGCGAATATATGACAAATATTCGTCCATATATTCGCGAATATTCGCGAATTCGAATATGGCCTATGCTGCTCAACACTATTGGTAAAGTCTATACAGTTTAGCCAGGGCCCAAGGAGGTGACCAGTGATGCTGAGACCTTAAGGGCTTGCTGGGACTTGTAGTAGGACTGGACAATTGAATGCTGACCACACTGACTTGACAGATGACAGAGACTGACTTGACTCTAAAGCTGTGACTTTAGCTTACTTTACTTGATGGTGGCTGCAGGACTGGACTTTGAGGTCTCCAACACTCTGGACATCCCCACTAGGCACAACTGCACTGGACCTCAGCAGGAAGCAAGAGCTCTAAGCTCCAAGAGAGAGAAACTAGGTCCACCCTGGGCTTATATGGGGGAGACTAGCAGGGAGCTCATAGGTCACTCTTGGGATCACTTGGTCACTGGTACCTCCTGGGTAATAATCACATGACATATCACATTGTATAACTCTTAAAGCAACATTACATTTTATAACACTTTACATAGTAAAACATATTTACAATAGGGAAACAAGTGCAGGGAGCCTTGGGGACACTGAAGGAGGCTGCCTGACAGGACAGCAGGAGCACGGGGTAACGCCTCCCGTACTAGGCCACTACAGAACTTTTCTATTTATATAACTACAAATCTACCTCAAATAAATTCAGCTCGTGCTATTAAGATGGGAGAATAGTTGTTATTCTAGTAGTAAACAAACTAGAAAGAATCTTAATGGCCTAGTTATTTAAAGCAATTGGTACCAACGTGTTTTTTCCTTGTTTTGGTAAAAGCTTAATGCAAGCTGTAGAAGCAATTGATGGGGAGATTCTTTCCCCTTGTGACCTTGCCCTGCATAGCATCTGATACTATGTGCCCCCCTTTTTTCTTAAAACCAGTGTCCCTTCCACTTTGTTTCCCTTTACTCTATGTTATCCCACAGGACTCTGGTCACTTTCAGTTCTTCTACCCCCTCCCTCTACACCCCCCAGGCCCTAACACATTTGGTTCTTCTGTTTCCTCTCTTGCAGAGATACTTTCAATTTGTGTCCCCTCTGCTCCCTTTCTATCTTCTGTTCTCGTGACCCATCTCTCTACAAAGCCCCTGCTACCTTGTAACCCCCATCCCCAATCAACCTCATAAAGCCTTTGCCACCATATGGACTCACCCCTCTAGACAATGATCCCCTGACAAGTCATGTGTTCCCCTCCAGACCACCTTCCGGTAACAGGAGATCCAGACTCTAGTTGTACAGGGCCCAGAAATACCTGGTGGTGGGAGCCTTTTGTGCAGCCATCTGTTTGTGTTAAAGGGGTATTCCAGGCCAAAACTTTTTTTTATATATCAACTGGCTCCGGAAAGTTAAACAGATTTGTAAATTACTTCTATTAAAAAAATCTTAATCCTTCCAATAGTTATTAGCTTCTGAAGTTGAGTTGTGGTTTTCTGTCTAACTGCTTTCTGATGACTCACGTCCCGGGAGCTGTGCAGTTCCTATGGGGATATTCTCCCATCATGCAAGGGATATTCTCCCATCATGCACAGCTCCCGGGACGTGACATCGTCATTGAGCAGTTAGACAGAAAACTTCAGAAGCTAATAACTATTGGAAGGATTAAGATTTTTTAATAGAAGTAATTTACAAATCTGTTTAACTTTCCGGAGCCAGTTGATATATATAAAAAAAGGTTTTGCCTGCAATACCCCTTAGCAAACCTCTCCTGCTCTGGACAGTTCCTAAAATGGACAGAGGTGTCATCAGAGAGCACTGTGGTCAGACAGCAAGGAAATTCAAAAAGAAAATAACTTCCTGTGGAGCATACAACAGCTGATAAGTACGGGAAGGATTAAGATTTTTTTTTTAATAGAAGCAATTTACAAATCTGTTTAACTTTCTGGCACCAGTTGATAAAAAAAAAATGTTTTCCAGCGGAGTACACAACATCTCATGCAGGTGGAGTGGAAGTTATTAGGCTTGTATCTCATTGGTTAGGGATATCAGCCATACCTGATAAAGCCACGAAATGACAGAACTCAGCCCAATTTCTCATTATCGGAACACGAAGTCCTAATATAGGCTATTATAGCACCTCCATACTTAGCGCATTGTAAAACCATATACTTGGTAATATTACATTTAAGTATAACATAAAGCAGATTACCTGAAAATATAAAATGCAAACTATTCACATAGACTAATTATGCTGCATTGTGTAGGACATGTGCACGTGCCAAATGTGTAAAAATAGCAGAGCTGAGATAACATTTCCTTGATACAAGTAGAATGACGCACGGCTGAAAAGCTGCAGCTAGAAAGAAAGCTTCCGGTCAAGTAAATGACAAATACACATGCACAGGCTGTCCAAAGGAAAGTCACCCCTGCTTTAAACAAAAAGAGAGATTGTTCTTTCAGTTAAAGGAACTTCTTTCTAAAACACTTTGGCATGAATGAGCTGCTATTTCTTCATTAAGGTCAGCCTTTTGTGATCATTTTTTGTTTTTTGTAATTTTATCTTATTCAAACTTACAGCCTTTATTAAATGCCTTGTGTTCAGATTCAGCAATTTTGATTTTATAGTATTTTATATTGTATAGTCTTATTGTTATCGTACTCTCTCAGTTGGTGGGCGAGGTAATGGAGTTCATTGTAACTCCGCCCAGAGAAATGGTATTTAAGCCCGCACCTGAGTGTGTCCGGACATCACAGAAGAAGAGCGTGCATGCGCTCGAAACGTGTTTAAGTTGGAGTAGCTGATTTTACCTCTGTTGTGTGCTGTTATATTTCCAATAAAGCTGCATTCGTTTAATGTGCTGGATCATCTCTTTGTTCTTAAAGCTCTGCATTCTCTTCACTGTTTAGACAGGCACACCGGCTTGTTCATATATGCGGCTATGCCTGGTAATCATCTCATCCTGTCTCTGTACGTTACATGCTACAAAATTGGTCTGTAGTACCAAACCCCATTGATGAAAATGTTCTACCAACAATGATGACATCCATTCATATTTCAAATAGGATTCCTCCAATGGAAATTATTAAATCACCTCAAGAAATATACAAGAATTTGACAAAAATAGATAAAATCCAATAAATAATGTATAAAGTGGGGGTACACTTTCCTCAAGGTCTGGGCTTGATTGTCACCAATAAATGGGTGTATATAAAATATAAAAATATATGTAAAAAATTATGTAGATCCAGTGAATTACTTTAAAACAATGTATTATTACAATGATAGTGCTTGTGGTATCCTTTGTAGGGCCCTTATATGGGACTAACCACGATAAGCGATGTAAGGGCCCTACAAAGGACACCACAAGCACGATCATTGTAATAATACATTGTTTTAAATTAATTCACTGGATCTACATCATTGTTTACATATATTTTATTTACACCCATTTATTGGTGACAATCAAGCCCAGACTTGAGGAAAGTGTACCCCACTTTATACAATGTTTGTAGGTTGTATGGGATACACAACCTTTTTCACATTAGTACTTGTTTGGCAGTAATAGTATTGTCCCTATTGTCGGGTTGCAGCTACCTATCCATGTTTTTAGCAATAAATAATGTATATGTACACTTGTCAGCCATAACTTATAAAACATGCCTAGTATTCTGTAGGTCTACACTGTGCCACTAAAACAGCAGTAACTGATCAAGACCTGGACTCTCAGGACTTCTGAAGGTGTCCTGTGGTACCTGGAACCTAGAAATAGTAACAGATTCTGGAACCCAGAATTAGTAAAAGATTCTCTAAAATCCTGCAAGTTATGAGACAGGTTCTCCATGGATTGGACTGTTTTCCCAGCACATTCCACAAAATAATATCTGGGGAATTTGGAGCCAAGTCAAAATCTTGAACTTTTTATGATGTTCCTCAAGCTATTTCTGAACACTTTTGGTAGGATACCAGGATGTATTAAAGGGGTATTCCAGGCCAAAACTTTTTTCTATATATCAACTGGCTCCGGAAAGTTAAACAGATTTGTAAATTACTTCTATTAAAAAATATTAATCCTTACAATAGTTATTAGCTTCTGAATTTGAGTTGTTGTTTTCTATCTAACTTCTCTCTGATGACTCACGTCATAGGAGCTGTGCAGTTCCTATGGGGATATTCTCCCATCATGCACAGCTCCCGGGACGTGACATCATCATTGAGCAGTTAGACAGACAACTTCAGAAGCTAATAATTATTGGAAGGATTAAGATTTTTTAATAGAAGTAATTTACAAATCTGTTTAACTTTCCGGAGCCAGTTGATATATATGAAAAAGGGTTTTGCCTGGAATACCCCTTTAACCTATTGAAAGCGGCCACTGCCATTTGGGAGAATTTGGCATGTGAAAACAATGTTTAGGTGTCACGATTCGGCTGGCTGGAGGTGGATCCTCTGTGCCAGAGAGGGATTGGCGTGGACCGTGCTGGTGGACCGGTTCTAAGCTGCTACTGGTATTCACCAGAGCCCGCCGCAAAGCGGGATGGTCTTGCAGCGGCGGTAGCAACCAGGTCGTATCCACCAGCAACGGCTCAACCTCTCTGACTGCTGAAGATAGGCGCGGTACAAGGGAGAAGACAAGAGCAAGGTCGGACGTAGCAGAAGGTCAGGGCAGGCAGCAAGGATCGTAGTCAGGGGCAACGGCAGGAGGTCTGGAACACAGGCTAGGAACACACAAGGGAACGCTTTCACTGGCACAATGGCAACAAGATCCGTCGAGGGAGTGCAGGGGAAGTGAGGTATAAGTAGGGAGTGCACAGGTGAGAATACTGATTTGGCCTGCTGCGCCAATCAGTGGCGCAGCGGCCCTTTAAATGGCAGAGACCCGGCGCGCGCGCCCTAAGGAGCGGGGCCGCGCGCGCCGGGACAACACAGACGGGGAACGGGTCAGGTACGGGAGCAGAGATGCGCATCGCGAGCGGGCGCGTCCCGCATCGCGAATCGCATCCCGGCTGGGAGTAATATCGCAGCGCACCCGGTCAGCAGGTCTGACCGGGGCGCTGCGAATGAGAGAACGCTGCGAGCGCTCCGGGGAGGAGCGGGGACCCGGAGCGCTCGGCGTAACAGTACCCCCCCCCCGTGGGGTCTCCCCCTCTTTTTGGAGCCTGCGAACCTGAGGATAAGACTTTTGTCCAGGATGTTGTCCTCAGGTTCCCAGGATCTCTCCTCAGGGCCGCAATTCTCCCAGTCGACCAAGAAGAATCTTTTACCTCTGATCGTTTTGGATGCTAGAATCTCCTTCACAGAAAAGACGTCAGAAGATTCGGAAACTGGAGTGGGAGAAACAACTTTGGGAGAGAAGCGGTTAAGGATGAGTGGTTTAAGGAGAGAGACATGGAAGGCATTGGGAATACGGAGAGAAGGAGGAAGAAGGAGTTTGTAAGAGACAGGGTTGATCTGGCACTTGATTTTGAAAGGACCAAGATAGCGTGGTCCCAGTTTGTAACTGGGGACACGAAAGCGGACATATTTAGCGGAGAGCCATACCTTGTCTCCGGGAGCAAAAATGGGGGGAGTTCTTCTTTTTTTATCAGCAAATCTTTTCATCCGGGATGAAGCCTGTAAAAGAGAATTTTGGGTCTCTTTCCATATGGTGGAAAGATCACGAGTCACTTCATCCACAGCGGGCAAACCAGAGGGCAAGGGAGTAGGGAGGGGAGGAAGAGGGTGACGGCCGTACACCACGAAAAATGGGGATTTAGCAGAAGATTCGGAGACTCTGAAGTTGTATCGGCCCATGGTAGAAGATCTGCCCAGTCATCCTGGCGGGAGGAAACAAAATGCCGTAAATAGTCACCCAGGACCTGATTAACTCTTTCTACTTGCCCATTGGATTGGGGATGATAAGAAGAAGAGAAGTTTAATTTGATCTTGAGCTGTTTACAGAGGGCCCTCCAGAATTTAGACACGAATTGGACGCCTCTATCTGAGACGATATGCGTGGGCAAACCGTGAAGGCGAAAAATGTGTACAAAAAATTGCTTTGCCAACTGAGGCGCTGAAGGAAGACCAGGAAGAGGAATAAAATGTGCCATCTTGGAAAATCGATCAACAACCACCCAAACAACTGTGTTGCCACGGGATGAGGGCAAGTCCGTAATAAAGTCCATACCAATCTGTGACCAAGGCTGTTCAGGAACAGGCAGAGGATGAAGGAGACCAGCAGGCTTCTGGCGAGGAGTCTTATCCCGGGCACAGACAGTACAGGCCCGCACAAAATCAATAACATCAGTCTCCAGAGTCGGCCACCAATAAAATCGAGAGATGAGTTGCAAGGATTTTTTGATGCCCACATGGCCTGCGAGGTGGGAGGAGTGTCCCCATTTGAGAATCCCGAGACGCTGGCGTGGAGAAACGAAGGTCTTCCCTGGAGGAGTTTGCCTGATGGAAGCTGGAGAAGTGGAGATCAGACAGTCCGGAGGAATGATGTGTTGCGGAGAGACCTCTACTTCAGAGGCATCAGAAGAATGAGAGAGGGCATCGGCCCTAATGTTCTTGTCAGCAGGGCGAAAATGGATTTCAAAGTTAAAACGGGCAAAGAACAACGACCACCTAGCCTGGCGAGGGTTCAGTCGTTGGGCAGACTGGAGGTAGGAGAGATTCTTGTGATCAGTGTATATGATAACTGGAAATTTTGATCCCTCCAGCAGGTGCCTCTATTCCTCAAGCGCCAATTTAATGGCCAGTAGTTCTCGATCCCCGATGGAATAGTTTCTCTCCGCCGGGGAGAAGGTCCTAGAAAAAAAACCACAAGTCACAGCATGCCCGGAAGATTTTTTTTTGTAGAAGGATAGCTCCAGCTCCCACTGAGGAGGCATCTACCTCCAATAGGAAGGGTTTAGATGGGTCAGGTCTGGAGAGCACGGGAGCGGAAGAAAAGGCAGACTTGAGATGTTTAAATGCGTCTTCCGCTTGGGGGGACCAGGACTTGGGATTGGCATTTTTCTTAGTTAAAGCCACGATAGGAGCCACAATAGTGGAAAAGTGTGGAATAAACTGTCTGTAATAATTGGCGAACCCCAAAAAACGTTGGATAGCACGGAGTCCGGAGGGGCGTGGCCAATCTAAGACGGCAGAGAGTTTATCTGGGTCCATTTGTAGTCCCTGGCCAGAGACCAAGTATCCTAGGAAAGGAAGAGATTGACATTCAAAGAGACATTTCTCCATTTTGGCATAAAGTTGATTGTCTCGAAGTCTCTGAAGAACCATGCGGACATGCTGGCGGTGTTCTTCTAAGTTGGCAGAAAAAATCAGAATATCGTCCAGATAAACCACAACACAGGAATATAGGAGATCACGAAAAATTTAATTAACAAAGTCTTGGAAGACGGCAGGGGCGTTGCATAGGCCAAAGGGCATGACCAGATACTCAAAGTGTCCATCTCTGGTGTTAAATGCGGTCTTCCATTCGTCCCCCTCCCTGATGCGGATGAGATTATAAACACCTCTTAAGTCCAGTTTGGTAAAGATGTGGGCACCTTGTAAGCGATCAAAGAGTTCCGAGATAAGAGGTAAGGGGTAGCGGTTTTTTACCGTGATTTTATTAAGTCCGCGGTAATCAATACAAGGACGTAGGGAGCCATCTTATTTGGACACAAAAAAAAATCCAGCTCCGGCAGGAGAGGAGGACTTGCGGATAAACCCCTTTTTTAAATTCTCCTGGATGTACTCCGACATGGCAAGAGTCTCTGGAGCAGACAGAGGATAGATTCTGCCCCGGGGTGGGGTAGTACCCGGGAGGAGGTCAATAGGACAGTCATAAGGCCTGTGAGGAGGCAAAGTCTCAGCTTGCTTTTTGCAAAAAAACGTCAGAATAGTCTATATAAGCCTTAGGAAGACCGGATACAGGGGGAACCACAGGGTCACGGCAAGGAGTACTGGGCACCGATTTAAGACAGTCCTTGTGACAAGAAGTACCCCAGTTCTTGATTTCTCCTGTGGACCAATCAAGGGTTGGGGAATGGCGTTGAAGCCACGGTAATCCAAGAAGAATTTCAGAAGTGCAGTTGGAGAGGACCAAAAATAAAAATTTTTCGTGATGAGGTCTGATGCACATTAGGATAGGTTCCGTGCGGTAACGCACGGTACAGTCCAATCTTTCATTGTTAACAGAATTGATGTAGAGGGGTCTGGCGAGACTGGTCACCGGGATGTTGAACCTGTTGATGAGAGAGGCCAAAATAAAATTTCCTGCAGATCCGGAATCCAAGAAGGCCGTAGCAGAGAAGGAGAAGGTAGAGGAAGATATCCGCACAGGCACAGTAAGGCGTGGAGAAGCAGAGTAGACATCAAGAACTGTCTCATCTTTGTGCGGAGTCAGCATACGTCTTTCCAGGCGGGGAGGACGGATAGGACAATCTTTCAAGAAGTGTTCGGTACCGGCACAGTACAGGCATAGGTTCTCCATGCGGCGTCGTGTCCTCTCTTGAGGTGTCAAGCGAGACCGGTCAACTTGCATAGCCTCCACGGCGGGAGGCACAGGAACGGATTGCAGAGGACCAGAGGAGAGAGGAGCCGGGGAGAGAAACCGCCTCGTGCGAACAAAGTCCATATCCTGGCGGAGCTCCTGACGCCTTTCGGAAAAACGCATGTCAATGCGGGTGGCAAGATGAATAAGTTCATGCAGGTTAGCAGGAATTTCTCGTGCGGCCAGCACATCTTTAATGTTGCTGGATAGGCCTTTTTTAAAGGTCGCGCAGAGGGCTTCATTATTCCAGGATAATTCGGAGGCAAGAGTATGGAATTGGATGGCGTACTCGCCAACAGAAGAATTACCCTGGACCAGGTTCAGCAGGGCAGTCTCAGCAGAAGAGGCTCGGGCAGGTTCCTCAAAGACACTTCGGATCTCCGTGAGTGTACAGAGGCAGTGACGGGGTCATTGCGGTCCCAGAGCGGTGTGGCCCATGACAGAGCTTTCCCAGACAGAAGGCTGACTACGAAAGCCACCTTAGACCTTTCAGTTGGAAACTGGTCCGACATCATCTCCAAGTGCAGGGAACATTGCGAAAGAAAGCCACGGCAAAACTTAGAGTCCCCATCAAATTTATCCGGCAAGGATAATCGTAAGCCAGAAGCGGCCACTCGCTGCGGAGGAGGTGAAGGAGCTGGCGGAGGAGATTGTTGCTGGAGCTGTGGTAATAGCTGCTGTAGCATCACGGTCAGTTGAGACAGCTGGTGACCTTGTTGCGCTATCTGTTGCGACTGCTGGGCGACCACTGTGGTGAGGTCGGCGACAACTGGCAGTGGGACTTCAGCGGGATCCATGGCCGGATCTACTGTCACGATTCGGCTGGCTGGAGGTGGATCCTCTGTGCCAGAGAGGGATTGGCGTGGACCGTGCTGGTGGACCGGTTCTAAGCTGCTACTGGTATTCACCAGAGCCCGCCGCAAAGCGGGATGGTCTTGCAGCGGCGGTAGCAACCAGGTCGTATCCTCCACCAGCAACGGCTCAACCTCTCTGACTGCTGAAGATAGGCGCGGTACAAGGGAGAAGACAAGAGCAAGGTCGGACGTAGCAGAAGGTCAGGGCAGGCAGCAAGGATCGTAGTCAGGGGCAACGGCAGGAGGTCTGGAACACAGGCTAGGAACACACAAGGGAACGCTTTCACTGGCACAATGGCAACAAGATCCGGCGAGGGAGTACAGGGGAAGTGAGGTATAAGTAGGGAGTGCACAGGTGAGAATACTGATTAGGCCTGCTGCGCCAATCAGTGGCGCAGCGGCCCTTTAAATGGCAGAGACCCGGCGCGCGCGCGCCCTAAGGAGCGGGGCCGCGCGCGCCGGGACAACACAGACGGGGAACGGGTCAGGTACGGGAGCCGAGATGCGCATCGCGAGCGGGCGCGTCCCGCATCGCGAATCGCATCCCGGCTGGGAGTAATATCGCAGCGCACCCGGTCAGCAGGTCTGACCGGGGCGCTGCGAATGAGAGAACGCTGCGAGTGCTCCGGGGAGGAGCGGGGACCCGGAGCGCTCGGCGTAACATTAGGTATGCGGTATGTGACTAAGTAATATCCACATGAATGCCTGGACTCGCGGTTTCTCTGCAGAACATTGTCTAGTCCATCACTGTCTCCAGAACAGGAACAATTCCCCATAGCAAACCTCTCCTGCTTCGGACAATTCCTGACATGAACAGAGGTGTCAGCAGAGAGCACTATGGTCAGACAGATAAGAACTATACAACTTCCTCAAGGCATACAGCAGCTGATAAGTACTGGAAGGATGAAGATTTTTATATAGATGTAATTTACAAATCTGTTTAACTTTCTGGCACCAGTTGATTAGAAAAAAATGTTTTCCCCCGGATTACCCCTTTAAGGGGTAAAGCATTCATCTTGTGAATTTTATTGCATGCCCATATAAATTATTTTGTATGCATTGCTTAGCCTTTTTCCCCATGGTTCTATACACAGATAAAAGAAATTTCGAAAGACTCTGCAAAATACGGTTATCTTCTTGAAAATTCCATATATGTTTTAGACTTGTTGAACCAATTCAAGTCATAGTGTCAATGAACTGAAATGAACTCTTGTTTCCTCTGTTTCCTCTTTCCTTTATACATAGTTTTCTTAGTTCTGCAGACCCTTTGTACAGTAATGGTTTATTAGTTTTTCTTACAAAAAATGTGCTGTTGAAATGTATGCTGTAAAAACAAAGGCAATGCAAACACATTCCATTCCATGTGAAACTTGCAATGCTGTTTATTTTACATTGTTCCCATGATGACATAATAACCACTCAGAAATTGTAGTCATCAAAAAATAAAAATCAATCCTACTCCTTATACATGCCTGCAATCTGAAATACATAAACTGCATAAACATTTATGGATGTAATTACAGAAACTATGGAAGACAACATTTTTAACATTTGTTTTAAAGGGGACCTCCAGAATTCAGAATAATTTCTAAATGACTCTGGCTGCAAGATTTGTTGTATTTTTTCCACTACACAATAATACAGTTGAGCATATGTAAGTGTGAACAAGGCCTTCTTTTCTCCACATTAATTAAATCACACTCAGTGAATACTGATCTAAGTTAAAAATAGTTAACCCATGATATTTTTATTTTTTAAGATGACTGTAGTAAAAAAAGTAGAGTATTTCTGACTGTAGGAAAAAAAAGTAGAGTATTTCTGACTGTAGTAAAAAAGTAGAGTATTTCTGACTGTAGTAAAAAAGTAGAGTATTTCTGACTGTAGTAAAAAGGTAGAGTATTTCTACAAGCTGATAATAGTCATTAACAAATCACCTACATCTTTCTAGGAGTGCTGCAGAATTGCACTCCTACTTCTGGGAGTTTCCTTTGTCTATGATCATCTACCTGCAGCAGCAACGCCCCGTCTAGCACCTGTGCACTTCCATGAATTGTGAACTTCACTATTACAGCAGGTGAGCTACTCCCTTTTTTCTATTTTATAGTCCATAATGGGTTAAACGGAAACTGCACCCGCACTCACAGAGGCATCTTCTGGCTGTCCTGCCTGCAGCGTCATTATTATTCACTGCTTCAGTGTGTGATGTGGCACATCACAAGCAGAAGCAGTAAATAATAATGAAGGGGCAGGCAGGACGACCAGAAGATGCCACGGTGAGCATTGCTAAAAGATCTAAGGGAATGCCCTTATTGTTAGTTTTTTTTTTATTAACATATATACATATTATTGAATGACTTCACAATGGCTGCATGGATTTGGGGTAATAAATCATTACAAAAGATGGTCTTCCACACTATAAGCCTTTAAATTCAGCTTAGTACAGGTGACCCTCCTATCAGCTTCCCTTTAAATGGTCAATAGCAGAAAGCAGCTACCATAGATGGTGCAGATCAGCAGCAGGGAATTCAGCCTAGCAATAGAAAGCAGTCCAGGTCATTCACAGGAGAGTTAGCGAGGTACCCAAGGGTCAGGCAGAGGAAACATCAGGTAAACAGACACAGGTCAGATTCAGGAAAACACATTCATTAGAAGATTAGGGACACACACCAGCATGGAAGTGGAGCAGAGGTCGCAGTCCAATGATGGTGAGTGCCAGCCAACATGACAGCAGATACCAACTGCTGGCGTTAGAAAAAAAAAACTCACTTAACTGCCCCTATTAGAAGGCTTCCCAGATTCCCCAGCAGACTCTACTCCATGGTCCCTCGCAATACAGACATGTGATCATTGCAACTAATTACTAGTTGTATTGGGTCATCATTGACTGCCTGCAGCTTTCTCATTTACATATCAAGAGGGACCAAAAATCAGAGAATGAAGGGAACCATATATGGTTGGAAGAGGAGTAGTGGGGAATCAGTAAGGTGACTACTACTTCTCTACTTCTTTAGTCCGCAATAATATTTAGGTAGTTGCTATGTGTCTAAGTAACATTCACATGAATGCCAGAATGCCCAAGGTTTTCCAACAGAAAAATGCCCAGGACATCAGATTTGCTGTCCCATACATACCAAGCTGTTTTGGCACCTTTCATTATTATGTTAACTTTAGAAATCACATTAGCAATTTGCGCTACAATATTTGTGCTAACCACTGCTTTTTATGGAACTGATATTTGTGAATGTATCACATAAGAGAATAATGTTAATCCTTTGCTGAATGGGTAAATGTCTGTAAATGTTGAAAATAATCCAAAGAAATAGATTGTCATATCATGAGAAGTTAGAATTCTGTTATCTCTATGTGCTATTCTCCGACACTCCCAACTAATATCTCCCTACCTGTAGAGACATCTATGCTTCACTTTGGGAGTGTGTATGTAATTAGGCAGATAATATCACATTTTTATCATATTTTTATGTTATGATGAATTATTAGCCTGGCTCACACAATGTATGTTTTCTATCCCACAACACTGTGCTTTTAATTTGACACATTAAAGCATAATAAAAAAAAAAAAGGCTACAAATGTGAAGATCTAATTACATATTTTAACCAAATTTTATGACCACATCTGTGATAATAAGGAGAACCCGTTCAGGAGTATTCTCAACAGTAAAAAGTTAACCTATACAATTGGAAACTCATCATTGTTAAGCAAAGGCCTTCAAGATGTACCCAGGAGAGGTAGGTAGCTTTGGACATATAGGTGATGTCCACGACTAAGAAGGAGCCAGTCCCCATACTCAAAAGTAAAATGCAGATAACAAAGTCAGCACCTGCCTGTAAAAAAAAAAAAAAAGAGATATAACTAAAAAGGGTATCCAAATGCTGTTTAAAAGTTCATAAGAAAAGACTGGAGAAAACCTGGCCACCTGTGCTCCATAGTAACTAGAAAATTGTCTCCTGTCATGCTCCCCAACCTATGTGCATGCAAAATGTGAACATTTTTGGGGGGTGCATTTCTATAACCGGTTCTGGCACTGTAATAAGGCCGGCCAAGCAGCTACCGTAGGGTGCCGAGACTACTGAGCTGAGAGGGGCGGAAAAAAATAAATGTACATATATATATATTTTTTTGCACATCACCTGTGTGAGTGAGTGTGGGGCTGGCCGGGTGACTGGCGCCGAGTGCCACTAGCAAGGATCAATGTGCTGTGCAGTCCCCCTCACGGCATGCATGTGCGCCGTGAGACCCCTCACTCATAGAGCCACACAGCAGTGTGTAGGGCTGCATTACCTTACTACAGGGAGGGGAGGAGGGGTCGCTGCAATACCTTACTACAGGGAGGGGGGGCTGCAATACCTTACTTCGGGGGGGGAGGGCTGCAATACCGTACTACTGGGAGGGGAGGGGAGGAGGGGTCGTTGCAATACCTTACTACAGGGAGGGGAGGCTGCAATACCTTACTCCGGGGGGGGGGCTGCAATACCTTGCTAGAGGGAGGGGGACTGCAATACCTTGCTAGAGGGAGGGGGACTGCAAAACCTTACTACGGGGGAGGGGGCTGCAATACCTTTCTACAGAAAGGGGGGCTGCAATACCTTACTAAGGTGGGGGCTGCAATACCTTACTACAGGGAGGGGGGCTGCAATACCTTACTAAGGGGGGGCTGCAAGACCTTACTACTGGGAGAGGGGCTGCAATACCTTACTACAAGGAGGGTAGGGGGCTGCAATATTTAACTACAGGGGGGAGGACAATACCTAGCTACTGAGAGGGGACAGGTCATGCTGTCCGGGTGCGGTCGCATTCATCGTCCCGGCAGTTACTTACCTCTCCGCGCTCCTGTCTCTTCTGATTCCCCTGGCTGCCGACATGCGCGTACCCGTTTCCTAGGGCACGTGCCGGCACGGGCCAGCGCACCATTAATTGTTTCTTTCTGTGCGCTGACCCTATAAGTGTCTGCACTTCCTCTTGACCCCTGTCGGATCTTTGAGCCTTTCATTCTTGGACCCAGGCAGCACAATGTCTTGGGCCGGCCCTGACCTCCAGATACAGTGGGGCAAAAAAGTATTTAGTCAGCCACTTATTGTGTAAGTTCTCCCACTTAAAAAGTTGAGAGAGGCCTATAATGTTCATCATAGGTATACCTAAACTATGAGAGACATAAAATCAAATTGTCTGATTTTTTAAGAATTTATTTGCAAATTATGGTGGAAAATAAGTATTTGGTCACGTACTGTACAAGAAAGAAAGATTTCTGGCTCTCACAGACCTGTAACTTCTTCTAGTCTCCTCTGTCCTCCACTCGTTATCTGTATTAATGGCACCTGTTTGAACTTGTTATCAGTATAAGAGACACCTGTCCACAACCTCAAACAGACACACTCCAAACTTAACTATGGCCAAGACCAAAGAGCTGTTGAAGGACACCAAAAACAAAATTGTAAACCTGTATCAGGCTGGGAAGACTGCATCTGCAATAGGCAAGCAGCTTGGTGTGAAGAAATCAACTGTGGGAGCAATTATTAGAAAATGGAAGACATAAAAGACCACTGATAATCTCCCTCAATCTTGGGCTCCACGCAAGATCTTACCCCATGGTGTCAAAATGATCACAAGAACGGTGAGCAAAAATCCCAGAACCACACGGGGGGACCTAGTGAATGACCTGCAGAGAGCTGGGACCAAAGTAATAAAAGCTACCATCAGTAACAAACTACGCCGCCAGGGACTCAAATTATGCAGTGCCAGACGTGTTCTCCTGCTCAAGACCAGCACGTCTGAAGTTTGCTCCGGGCACGTCTGAAGTTTGCTAGAAAGCATTTGGATGATCCTGAAGAGGATTGGGAGAATGTCATATGGTCAGATGAAACCAAAGTAGAACTTTTTGGTAAAAACTCAACTTGTGGTGTTTGGAGGAGAAAGAATGCTGAGTTGCATCCAAAGAACACAATACTCACTGTGAAGCAAGGGGTGGAAATATCATGCTTTGGGGATGTCTTTCTGCTAAGGGACCAGGACGACTGATCTGTATAAAGGAAAGAATGAATGGGGCCATGCATCGTGAGATTTGGAGTGAAAACCTCCTTCCATCAGCAAGGCTGAAACGTGGCTGGGTCTTTCAGCATGACAATGATCCCAAACAAACCGCTGGGCAATGAAGGAGTGGCTTCATAAGAAGCATTTCAATGTCCTGGAGTGGCATAGCCAGTCTCCAGATGTCCACCCCATAGAAAACATTTGGAGGGAGTTGAAAGTCCATGTTGCCCAGCGATAGCCCCAAAACATCACTGCTGTGGAGATCTACATGGAGGAATGGGCCAAAATACCAGCAACAGGAAATTAAAACCTTGTGAAGACTTACAGAAAACGTTTGACCTCTGTCATTGCCAACAAAGAGTATATAACAAAGTATTGAGATGAACTTTTGTTATTGACCAAATACTTATTTTCCACCATCATTTGCAAATAAATTCTTTAAAAATCAGGCAATGTGACTTTTTGGATTTTTTTTCTCATTATGTCTCTCATAGTTGAGGTATACCTATGATGAAAATTACAGGCCTCACTCATCTTTTTAAGTGGGAGAACTTGCACAATTGATGGCTGACTAAAAAAAATCTGCCCCACTGTATATGTAAACAGAGATTAAACAGAGTTTTATGCCGTATGCTGGATCCAGAATTTTATTTCTCATATTCACACATTTACAATCTGGTGCTGGATGGTTTTTGCATGAACTCAACCATACAGCACCTTAAAGGGATATCCTAATGACAATAACCCCTGTCCATATGCCTTAGAGTTCGTTCTGTGGCAGACCAGCCATGCCCTTACTCTCAGAGCAGGTAATGCCAGTGGTTATTGCAAGGGAAATGTATGCCTAGATTGGGACTTCTTCTGGGATGACAGTTGATCACCAGAAATCAAACACACCCATGTTGATCAGCTGGGTTATTTTTAAAAGGTAGTTGTTTATATAACACAAATCTTTTATAGGTCACAATAGAATACCACAGTTTGTCCCAAACTTTTAGTGCTATATCTAGTTTTTAGAAGACTAATATCTGGGCTAATTTCTCAAGAAATTTTGCTGACCGAAAAGGTGGGGTGCTTCCACAGTATTCCGGTAAGAGTTGATGGGTGTGTAGGTGTGAATACAAGCTGAATAAATAAACAGATCTATCTATGTTTGTGTCTGGGAGTGTCACAGTATTAAGAAATTATTTAAATGTTATTTTCTTGTGTAAAGATGAAATTAAGGCTTGGCTTATCTTAAATAGTTTATTAAAACATGTTTTGTCTTGAGAGGAAATATGAGTGAATTGCTTTTCTTAATTAAAATGTAAAGTTACAAAATGAAAAATTATCACCCATATTGTTGTACAGTGCCACAGATCAGGGATCTAGTATTGGGAGGGGCACAATCAGAGTATCGTACGGTGGTCAACCCACCCCCTCCCACAGACTTGCATTGAGGGGGCGTGGTGTGACGTCACCCCCTCAATGCAAGTCTATGGATGGGCGTGTTGACCCCTGCAGCCCACACCCCGTGGACTAGCCCTTTAAAGGAGTAGTCCGGTGCGCACTTTTTTTATTTTATCCGGTCCGGGCTGCAAAAAAAAAGAAAACAAACTTTCTCTTACCTGCCAACGCGCCCCAGGAGCTCCGGTACAGGTGTTCGGTCACCGGGCTGTTTGCTTCTTACTTCCTGTTAGCCCGGCACGTCACACGGAGCTTCAGCCTATCACTGGCCGAGGCAGGACATTGCTGCGGCCGGTGATAGGCTGAAGCTCCATGTGACGTGCCGGGCTAACAGGAAGCAAGAAGCAAACAGCCCGGTGACCGAACACCTGTACCGGAGCTCCTGGGGTGTGTTGGCAGGTAAGAGAAAATTTGTTTTCTTTTTTTTTTGCAGCCCGTACCGGTTAAAATAAGAAAAGTGCACGCCGGACTACTCCTTTAAGTACAAAGCACAGTCCCCCCCCCCCCCCCACATTAAGTTGGCAGCACCGTTCCCCCCACATTAGCTTGCCAGTATAGTTCCCCCCACATTAGGTTGGCAGTATAGTTCCCAACACATTAGGTTGGCAGTACAGTTCCCCCCACATTAGGTAGGCAGTATGTTCCCCCACATTTGGTTGGCAGTATGTTCCCACACATTAGGTTGGCAATATAGTTCCCAACACATTAGGTTGGCAGTATAGTTCCCCCCACATTAGGTAGGCAGTATAGTTCCCCCACATTTGGTTGGCAGTATGTTCCACCATATTAGGTTAGCATTATAGCTGCCCCCACATTAGGTTGGCAGTATAGTTCCCAACACATTAGGTTGGCAGTATAGTTCCCCCCCACATTAGGTAGGCAGTATAGTTCCCACACATTAGGTTGGCAGTATGCTCCCCCACATTGGGTTGGCAGTATAGTTCCCCCACATTAAGTTGGCAGTATGTTCCACCACATTAGGTTGGCAGCATGTTGCCCCACATTAGGTTGGCAGTATGTTCCCCCACATTAGGTTGGCAGTATGTTCCCCCACATTAGGTTGGCAGCATAGTTTCCCCCACATTAGGTTAACAGTATGTTCCCCCACATTAGGTTGGCAGCATAGTTTCCCCCACATTAGGTTGTCAGTATAGTTCCCCCACATTAGGTTGGCAGTATGTTCCCCCACATTAGGTTGGTAGTATGTTCCCCCCACATTAGGTTGGCAGTATAGTTCCCCCACATTAGGTTGGCAGTATGTTCCCCCACATTAGGTTGGCAGTATGTTCCCCCACATTAGGTTGGCAGTATGTTCCCCCACATTAGGTTGGCAGCATAGTTTCCCCCACATTAGGTTGGCAGTATGTTCCCCCACATTAGGTTGGCATCATAGTTTTTCACACATTAGGTTGGTAATATGTTCCCCCACATTAGGTTGGCAGTATAGTTCCCCCACATTAGCTTGGCAGTATGTTCCCCCACATTACGTTGGCAGCATAGTTTCCCCCACATTAGGTTGGCAGAATGTTCCCCTACATTAGGTTGGCAGCATAGTTCCTCCACATTAGGTTGGCAGTCTGTTTCCCCACATTAGGTTGGCAGTATGTTCCCCTACATTAGGTTGGCAGCATAGTTCCCCCACATTAGCTTGGCATTATGTGCCCCCACATTAGGTTGGCAGTATGTTCCTCCACATTAGGTTGGCAGTATGTTCCCCCACATTAGATTGGCAGTATAGTTCCCCCACATTAGCTTGGCAGTATGTTCCCCCACATTAGCTTGGCAGTATGTTCCCCCACATGAGGTTGGCAGTATGTTCCCCCATATTAGGTTGGAAGCATAGTTTCCCCCACATTAGGTTGGCAGTATGTTTCCCCCACATTAGGTTGGCAGTATGTTCCCCCACATTAGGATGGCAGCATAGTTTCTCCCACATTAGGTTGGTAGTATGTTCCCCCACATTAGGTTGGCAGAATAGTTTCCCCCCACATTAGGTTGGCAGTATGTTCCCCCACATTAGGTTGGCAGCATAGCTTCTCCCACATTAGGTTGATAGTATGTTCCCCCACATTAGGTTGGCAGTATAGTTCCCCCATATTAGGTTGGCAGTATAGTTCCCCCACATTAGCTTGGCATTATGTTCCCCCACATTTGGTTGGCAGTATAGTCCCCCCACATTAGGTTGGCAGTATTATTTCCCAACATTAGGTTGGCAGTATAGTTCCCCTACATTAGGTTGGCAGTATGGTTCCCCCACATTAGGTTGGCAGCATAGTTCCTCCCACATTAGGTTGGTAGTATGTTCCCCCACATAAGGTTGGCAGTATTGTTCCCCCACATTAGGTTGGCAGTATGGTTCCCCCACAATAGGTTGGCAGTATGTTCCCCCACATTAGGTTGGCAGTATAGTCCCCCCACATTAGGTTGGCAGTATAGTTCCCCAACATTAGGTTGGCAGTATAGTTCCCCCACATTAGGTTGGCAGTATGTTCCCCCACATGATGTTGGCAGTATTGTTGCCCCCCATCAGGTTTGTAGTATAGTACCCCCACATTAGGTTGGCAGTAAAGTTCCCCCACATTAGGTTGGCAGTATGTTCCCCCACATTAGATTGGCAGTATGTTCCCCCACATTAGGTTGGCAGTATGTTCCCCCAAATTACATTGGCAGTATTGTTTCCCCAAATTAGGTTTGCAATATTGTTTCCCCACATTGGGTTGGCAGTATAATTCCGCCCACATTAGGTTGGCAGTATGTTCCCCAACATGAGGTTGGTAGTATGTTCCCCCACATTAGGTTGGCAGTATTGTTTCCCCACATTAGGTTGGCAGTATAGTTCCCCCACAATAGGTTGGCAGTATGTTCCCCCACATTAGGTTGGCAGTATGTTCCCCCACATTAGGTTGGCAGTATAGTTCCCCCACATTAGCTTGGCAGTATGTTCCCCCACATTTGGTTGGCAGTATAGTTCCCCCACATTAGGTTGGCAGTATTATTTCCCAACATTAGGTTGGCAGTATAGTTCCCCTACATTAGGTTGGCAGTATGGTTCCCCCACATTAGGTTGGCAGCATAGTTCCTCCCACATTAGGTTGGTAGTATGTTCCCCCACATTAGGTTGGCAGTATTGTTCCCCCACATTAGGTTGGCAGTATAGTTCCCCCACAATAGGTTGGCAGTATGTTCCCCCACATTAGGTTGGCAGTATAGTCCCCCCATATTAGGTTGGCAGTATTGTTTCCCCACATTAGGTTGGCAGTATAGTTCCCCCACATTAGGTTGGCAGTATAGTTCCCCCACATTAGGTTGGCAGTATGTTCCCCCACATGATGTTGGCAGTATTGTTGCCCCCCATCAGGTTTGTAGTATAGTACCCCCACATTAGGTTGGCAGTAAAGTTCCCCCACATTAGGTTGGCAGTATGTTCCCCCACATTAGATTGGCAGTATGTTCCCCCACATTAGGTTGGCAGTATGTTCCCCCAAATTACATTGGCAGTATTGTTTCCCCAAATTAGGTTTGCAGTATTGTTTCCCCACATTGGGTTGGCAGTATAATTCCGCCCACATTAGGTTGGCAGTATGTTCCCCCACATGAGGTTGGCAGTATGTTCCCCCCACATTAGGTTGGCAGTATGTTCCCCCACATTAGGTTGACAGTATAGTTCCCCCCACATTAGGTTGGCAGTATGTTCCCCCACATTAGGTTGGCAGTATGTTCCCCCACATTAGGTTGGCAGTATGTTCCCCCAAATTACGATGGCAGTATTGTTTCCCCAAATTAGGTTTGCAGTATTGTTTCGCCACATTGGGTTGGCAGCATAGTTCCACCCACATTAGGTTGGTAGTATGTTCCCCCACATTAGGTTGGTAGTATGTTCCCCCCACATTAGGTTGGCAGTATAGTTCCCCCACATTAGGTTGGCAGTATGTTCCCCCACATTAGATTGGTAGTATAGTTCCCCCCACATTAGGTTGGCAGTATGTTCCCCCACATTAGGTTGGTAGTATATTCCCCCACATTAGGTTGGCAGTATGTTCCCCCACATTAGGTTGGCAGTATGTTCCCCCCACATTAGGTTAGCAGTATAGTTCCCCCCACATTAGGTTGGCAGTATGTTCCCCTACATTAGGTTGGCAGTATAGTTCCCACCACATTAGGTTGGCAGTATGTTCCCCCACATTAGGTTGGCAGTATGTTCCCCCACATTAGGTTGGCAGTATGTTCCCCCAAATTACGTTGGCAGTATTGTTTCCCCAAATTAGGTTTGCAGTATTGTTTCCCCACATTGGGTTGGCAGTATAGTTCCGCCCACATTAGGTTGGCAGTATGTTCCCCCACATTAGGTTGGCAGTATAGTTCCCCCCACATTAAGTTGGCAGTATGTTCCCCCACATTAGATTGGCAGTATAGTTCCCCCCACATTAGGTTGGCAGTATGTTCCCCCACATTAGGTTGGTAGTATGTTCCCCCACATTAGGTTGGCAGTATGTTCCCCCACATTAGGTTGGCAGTATGTTCCCCCACATCAGGTTGGCAGTGGCACCCATATACAGTGTATGGCTGGAGGTTGTATGCCTGTGTACTGCCCCACCTCAGTGCTCTGTCCACAGCTCCTCCGGTCGAGGGTCAAGATCTACTGCTATGGCCTATAGGCCATAGCAGTAGGTCCCAGTACCAGAGGAGCGATGGTCGGAGTACCGAAGCTGACGTGCCGCTGGTAAAAAAAAAAAAGAAAAACATTCCTTCCTGACACCAAATATGGCAAGCAGAATAAATCCCCACAAATCCAGAAAAACATCCAAGTCCCTCCTTAATTACCTTGGTCACCCTCCTCTGCACCCTCTCCAGTTCAGCTTATGAACAGGTACCTACATATGTCCTTTTTATGTACAGGTACCCAAAATTGAACACAATACTCTATATGTGGTGACTAGTAAAGGCCATGAAGGATTCAAACAAGCTGTACTTTTCTGGAAAATGTTTTCTTACATATTTTAAAGGCAGAAGCCCTGTCTATGTGCTCTATTATGGCATATATGTGTTATAGAGCCCTTTTTAATCAGAAAGGATGACATAGATTGGCATATATGTGTTATAGAGCCCTTTTTAATCAGAAAGGATTACTTAGATTGGCATTCATCTGAACTTCTGGCATCTAAAACTACATTTCTCATAGTTATTGGCCTGGCTGGTTGCAGTTTTCCACAGCAAAATAGTAGAGAGGATTTGATAAATGAGAAACAAAGAAGAGCCAGGTTGAGGTGCTCAGGTAATGGATTGGACAATATGGAGAGTAAGTACAAGTAAGGTCGTCTTCTCTGATGGGTCAAATTTTCAGCTTTGCCCAACACCTGGTCATCTAATAGTTAGGCATAGACCTGGAGAGGCCTTCAACACTGAAGGGGAGATTTATCAAAACCTGTACAAAGGAAAAGTTGCCAAGTTGCCCATAACAACCAATCAGATTGCTTCTTTCATTTTGCAGAGGCCTTATTAAAAATGAAAGAAGCAAGCTGATTGGTTGCTATGGGCAACTGGGCAAATTTTCCTCTGCACAGGTTTTGATAAATCTCCCTCAAAGGGTTTTGCCCCTACTGTGAAATATGGTGAAGGATCGGAGACCATCTGGGGATGGCTCAGCAAGGCTGGAAACGAACAGGTTTGTCTTTGTGACAGACACATGAATTAAGCCATGTACAAGGTTATCCCGGAATAACAGTCAGTTCTTTATTCTCTCACAATGTCTCCCAACTCTAGAAATTGTTTTTTCCTGCACGAAAATGCTTCATGTCATCAGATCAATGAAAGTGTGGATGGAGGATGTGGCATGGCCAGCACAATCTCCAGACCTGTAAATCTATGGAATTTGATCAAGAGGAAGACGGATGGTCGCAAGCCATAAAACAAAGCCGAGCTACTTCAATATTTGTGCCAGGAGTGGCATAAAGTCACCCAACAGCATTGTGACAGACTGGTAAACAGCATGCCAAGACACATGAAATCAAATATTCATTTCTGAACTCTTTCTAAGTTAAAACATTACTATTTAGTTGTCAGAAAATGACTATGAATTAGTTTTCTTTGCATTATTTGAAGTTTTAAAACAATGCATCTTTTTTGGGTTGTTTTGACCGGTTGTTATTGGTTGTCCCAAATAATCTAAAAAAATTGTGATGTGACTGTTTTGTGTGCAATAAGTGTCTCGCTCTTTCCTGTGACATCCAGAATATAGTCAGTTATTGCCAACAATGACCTCTGTGTGCATGAGCATTAATATGGAAAAAAACATTAACTTGTACTATAGATCACACAACAAAAAGTCACTGTAATGTGATTTCTACAAATATGTGAATAATGCTTTCCTCATTGTTAAAGTATGCTATAAGCAAATGGTCCCTATGAATGATCCTCTCCTTGTTTATTCAAAGTTTTTATACAATTGTAAATTGTTCAGGGTAGCAGGTGTAAAAAAAAAAAAACTATCTGTACTTACTGGTGATCCCCCTTGGGTGTTGTTCTGATGCTGTTGGGTGCTGTTCCTGTTGTCTGCCCTAACACATACAAAGACATTCTTACGCAGCCAATCACTAGGATGGGGAGCTCTGAGAAGGGGGATTGGCAACAGCCCCTGTGGGGGATCAGCAGCAGGTAAAAAAAAAATTGTAATATACTACTGCCACACTGAGCAATTTTAAATATTAAAATGTTTTTCTGGTTAACCCTTTTAACAATGGTATTTCCTTGTGGTCTGCCCTGTTGAACTCTAAATGGAATGGATCTGTTATGGGCTAATAAATTGTAACCGAGCTTTCAGCAAAAATGTTTAAAAAAAAAAAAAAATGATTCATGTTTTAAGCCCCTAGGGCAACAGAACTGAGCTCTTATGTTGTCATTTTCTCAGATGTCATCCCCATTGTGATGCCACCTTTCCATGCAGTTCTCTGTTTTCCATTGGTCGTAAACCTCTCAGCCAGCACTACTCTATGCTGTACTTCCTGAACCCATTTCCCATACTGCCCATAACTATAGCCTAATAAAAAGTGTATGTGTTACACTGGCGTTTAAATTGCTAAAATTAGCTCTGTTTGTTCAGCATAGAAGGCAGTTCGTCTTCTGAATTGTTTTTCAGAATAATGATCCAGACAAACTGAATTCTATCCACAGACATGATTTTATAAAAGCTTGTATAACGCATATATTGACGAATAATAGCATCAATGAATTTAGCTAAATATGACTTACTATAAAAGAACCTATTTGACTATAAACAAATAAGAAAGCATAGCACAAACAGCAGCAGCCGCCTCCTGTGCAGTTAAGAAGGAATTACCATGTTAGCAACAAGATGAATATCTCTGAAACAGCTGCTCCAATTTTAATCTAACAGAGTCACCCACACTATAACCTGTCAGGTTAACATGGGTGACACTGCTGTCAGGTTACGTTAAACTATTTTTCTATTGGCTTTAAACTACATATATATATATATATATATATATATGTAAATACAATTTTTAAAGTGTAACTGTCATTCAAATTATATTTTAAAAACTTGCATGGCTTTGTTGGATAAATCATTCATACTGGTGACAAAATTATGTTTGGGCTCCTACTGCTCTTGCTGAGCCCTTGAAAGTCCCCCCATGGTGCAAAACAATTTCACATTCTCTCCATTTCAGGGGCAGGACCAGGGCTGGACTGTTTGACACACATAGTAGTAGTACACACATAGTTACTTCATCCCTTACTTGTCTGGCCAATAAGCACAACACTTACTCCTCTCTACTATTATGACATTGTGCTAGTAAAAGAGCACTGGACTAAACAGTGTTGGTGAATAATTTACAGTACACTATATAGATGGCATGTGGGGGGTTACGTAAGCACTAGATTTACAAGTTGCTTTGTGAGCTGAAAGCAATGGTTACATTAAGCACTAAACTGCTGCTGTGCTGCTTTGAGAAAGGAGCCTTGGTATACCTTCCAAAGACAGTGCAGGTCTTCTACAGGACAAATAAGGCCTCAGCTTGCATTCACACAGCCGAGAGCCACATTCTCTCCCTCATAGCTAAGTCTCACCCTCATTGCCTATGTTCTGTTTTGCAATCTCTGTTCCTAGAGAAGGAATGAACAGCAGATTGCACAGAACTAAAACATCTAGTGGCCAAGATTTTAGAGCTTTTTTCTGTGGTCATTTCTGATAAATGAAGTGATTTACAGATATGTTAAAATCACATAGGCTATCAGATAGAGGGAAATGGTTTGAAACAACAGAGACCATTTAGAGGGGTACTCTGGTGGAAAACTTTTTTTTCTTTTAAATCAGCTGGTGCCAGAAATGTAAACAGATTTATAAATTACTTCTATAAAAAATTCTTAATCCTTCCAGTACTTATTAGCAGCTGTATACTACAGAGGAAATTCTTTTCTTTTTTGGATTTCTTTTCTGTCACGATCACAGTGCTCTCTGCTGACACCTCTGTCCATTTTAGAAACTGTCCAGAGCAGCATATGTTTGCTATGGAGATTTTCTACTGCGCTGGACAGTTCCTGACATGGACAGAGGTGTCAGCGGAGAGCACTGTGCTCGTGACAGAAAAGAAATCCAAAAAGATAAGATTTTTCTCTGTAGTAATTTACAAATCTGTTTAACTTTCTGGCATCAGTTAATTAAAAAAAAAAATTTTTTCCACCAGAGTACTCCTTTAACCCCTTAAGGACCAGGCCATTTTACACCTTAGGACCGGAGCGTTTTTTGAACATCTGACCACTGTCACTTTAAACATTAATAACTCCGGAATGCTTTTACCTATCATTCTGATTCCAAGATTGTTTTTTCGTGACATATTCTACTTTATGTTATTGGTAAAATTTTGTCGATACTTGCATCGTTTCTTAGTGAAAAATTTCAAAATTTGCTGAAAAAATTGAAAATTTTGCATTTTTCTAACTTTGAAGCTCTCTGCTTGTAAGGAAAATGGATATTCCAAATAAAAAAAAAATGTATTCACAAATACAATATGTCTACTTTATGTTTGCATCATAAAATTGACGTGTTTTTACTTTTGGAAGACACCAGAGGGCTTCAAAGTTAAGCAGCAATTTTCCAATTTTTGAAAAAATTTTCAAACTCACTATTTTTCAGGGACCAGTTCAGGTTTGAAGTGGATTTGCAGGGTCTTCATATTAGAAATACCCCACAAATGACCCCATTATAAAAACTGCACCCCTCAAAGTATTCAAAATGACATTCAGTCAGCGTTTTAACCCTTTAGGTGTTTCACAGGAATAGCAGCAAAGTGAAGGAGAAAATTCAACATCTTCATTTTTTACACTTGCATGTTCTTGTAGACCCAATTTTTGGAATTTTTACAAGGGGTAAAAGGAGAAAATTTATACTTATATTTGTAGCCCAATTTCTCTCGAGTAAGGACATACCTCATATGTCCATGAAAAGTGTTCGGCGGGCGCAGTAGAGGGCTCAGAAGCGAAGGAGCGACAAGGGGATTTTGGATAGTATGTTTTTCTGAAATGGTTTTTGGGGGGGCATGTTGCATTTAGGAAGCCCCTATGGTACCAGAACAGCAAAAAATCCCCACATGGCATACCATTTTGGAAACTAGACCCCTTGGGGAACGTCACAAGGGGTAAAGTGAACCTTAATACCCCACAGGTGTTTCCCGACTTTTGCATATGTAAAAAAATATATATATTTTTTCACTAAAATGTGTGTTTCCCCCCAAATTTCACATTTTTGCAAGGGTTAATAGCAGAAAATACCCCCCAAAATTTGTAACCCCATCTCTTCTGAGTATGAAGGTACCCCATAAGTGGACCTGAAGTGCACTACGGGCGAACTACAATGCTCAGAAGAGAAGGAGTCATATTTGGCTTTTGGAGAGCAAATTTTGGTCGGGGGGCATGTCGCATTTAGGAAGCCCCTATGGTGCCACAACAGCAAAAAACCCTCACATGGCATACCATTTTGGAAACTAGACCCCTTGAGGAACGTAATAAGGAATAAAGTGAGCCTTAATACCCCACAGGGGTTTCACGACTTTTGCATATGTAAAAAAATATATATATTTTTTCACTAAAATGTGTTTCCCCCCAAATTTCACATTTTTGCAAGGGTTAATAGCAGAAAATACCCCCCAAAATTTGTAACCCCATCTCTTCTGAGTATGAAGGTACGCCATAAGTGGACCTGAAGTGCACTACGGGCAAACTACAATGCTCAGAAGAGAAGGAGTCATATTTGGCTTTTGGAGAGCAAATTTTGCTCGGGGGGCATGTCGCATTTAGGAAGCCCCTATGGTGCCAGGACAGCGAAATAACCCCAACATGGCATACCATTTTGGAAACTAGACCCCTTGAGGAACGTAACAAGGGGTACAGTGAGCATTTACCCCCCCACTGGTGTCTGTCAGAACTTTGGAACAGTGGGCTGTACAAAAAATTTTTATTTGCACAGCCCACTGTTCCAAAGATCTGCCAGACATGGGGTGTAAATTCTCATTGCACCCCTCATTACATTCCGTGAGGGGTGTAGTTTCCGAAATGTGGTCACATGTGGGTTTTTTTTTTTTTGCGTTTGTCAAAACCGCTGTAACAATCAGCCACCCCTGTGCAAATCACCTCAAATGTACATGGTGCACTCTCCCTTCTGGGCCTTGTTGTGCGCCCCCAGAGCATTATGCGCCCACTTATGGGGTATCTCCGTAGTCGGGAGAAATTGCATTACAAATTTTGGGGGGCATTTTTCCCTTTTACCTCTTGTCAAAATGAAAAGTATAGGGCAAAACCAGCGTTAGTGTAAAAAATTTATTTTTTTACACTAACATGCTGTTGTAGACCCCAACTTTACCTTTTCATAAGGGGTTAAAGGAGAAAAAGCCCCCCAAAATTTGTAACACAATTTCTCCCGAGTACGGCGATACCCCATATGTGACCCTAAACTGTTGCCTTGAAATACGACAGGGCTCCAAAGTGAGAGCGCCATGTGCATTTGAGGCCTGAATTAGGGATTTGCATAGGGGTGGACATAGGGGTATTCTACGCTAGTGATTCCCAAACAGGGGGCCTCCAGCTGTTGCAAAACTCCCAGCATGCTTGGACAGTCAACGGCTGTCCGGCAATACTGGGAGTTGTTGTTTTGCAACAGCTGGAGGCTCCATTTTGGAAACAGTGGCATACCGGACGTTTTTCATTTTTATTGGGGAGGGGAGGGGGGCTGTGTAGGGGTATGTGTATATGTAGTGGTTTTTTTACTTTTTATTTTATTTTGTGGTAGTGTAGTGTAGTGTTTTTAGGGTACAGTCACACGGGCGGGGGATTACAGCGAGTTCCCGCTGCGAGTTTGAGCTGCCGCGCAAAATTTGCTGCATCGCAAACTTGCAGCCTGATACTCACTGTAAGCCCCCTGCCCATGGGAATGTATCCTGTACATTCACAGGGGGGAGGGGACCTCCAGCTGTTACAAAACTACAACTCTCAGCATGCACAGTTTATCAGTGCATGCTGGTAGTTATAGTTTTGCAACAGCTGGAGGCGCACGGTTGGGAAACACTGAGTTAGGAAACAGACAATGTTTCCCAACCAGTGTGCCTCCTGTTGTTGCAAAACCACAACTCCCAGCATTCTCAGGCATGCTGGGAGTAGTAGTTCGGCAACATCTTTAGAGCCAGATGTTGCCAAACTACAACTCCCAGCATGCTGGGAGTTGTAGTTTTGCAACATCTGGAGGATTAGTTTGCAGACCACTAATACAGTGGTTCCCAATCTGTGCCCTTCCAGATGTTGCAAAACTACAACTCCCAGTATGCCAAAACTGTCCAGGCATGCTGGGAGTTGTAGTTCTGCAACATCTGAAGGGCCAGATGTTACAGAACTACAACTCCCAGCATGCCTGGACAGTAAGGGCATGCTGAGGATGTGTAGTTTTGCAACATCTGGAAGGGCACAGTGGTCTCCAAACTGTGGACCTCCAGATGTTGCAAAACTGCAACTCCCAGCATGCCCAGACGCCAAGGGCTGTCTGGGCATGCTGGGAGTTGTAGTATACAGGGTCCCATTACAGCAATGCATGTCGCTTTACGGCGACGTGCATTGCTGTAAAGGGCCCGACCACTGCTGAAGATCTACTCACCTGTTGCCGCCGCCGCCATCTTCCTCGCCGGGATCCGGGTCTTCAGGGACGAGGTAAGTACCGGGGCTGGTCCCCAGCACTCCCCCGTCCCCCGCCGCGTCCTCCGTTCTTCCTCCCGTCCTCTCCGGACTTTCAGGGGCTGGGCAGGATGGGAAGAAGTAACCGCCCCCCCTCCTGCGATTGGTCGGTTAGTTAACCGACGGATCGCAGGGGATCGGAGGAGGTGGCAGGCTTGCCACCTCGCTCCTAGTCTTCAGCATGGTCCTGGCTGACTGTTACAGCCGGGATCATGCGAAATTACCGGGCGGACGGGTCCCAGAGACCCGATCAGCCCGGTATTGCCGCAGATCGCAAGGGCGCCTACATGGCCCCCCTCGGCGTTTGCCCTGGATGCCTGCTGAAGGATTTCAGCAGGCATCCAGTTCCGATCTCTGCCCGGTGAGCGGCAGAGATCGGAAATACAACAGGACGTTCTCTAACGTCCTTGGGCATTAAAGCCCAGGTAGTGAGGACATTAGAGAACGTCCTATGTCCTTAACAGGTTAAAAACTATAAATTTAAATTATTATTTGTAAGTGCAGGTTTCACATCCACATATCTCCATTTCTGCTTTCCATCAAAATATTTCTCAAAATGAACACATTTCTATGCCTGTGGAAGTACCCTGAAAGTCATGTTACTCTAAAGCTATGTTCACAGGGTGGAAAATTTCCGTGCGGACATTCCTCAGACAAAGGAGCACCGGCAGAACATGCCTGTGCTAGGATCACTCGGAAATGCACTCATAGATGGCAATGCATTTCTGAGCAAAACAGGTTCAATGTTTTTGCTGATGCCAGAATCAATATTTCCATGGCAGATGTGCCTGCCATGGAATTTCTGCCTTATGAACAGAGCAGCAGAATCCCATTGAAATCAATAGAACTCTGCTGCGGAATGTCCTGTGGAATATTCATGCGGAATTCCATGCAGACATTCTGCCGTGTGAACATACTCTAAGTCAGATATGTAGCCGCCACACTCGCTCGGCCAAGTTCATCACCAGTTTACTGGCTAACAGTCTTTCACAGTGGAACAATTCATAGAAATTTAAATGTCCACCATTCTTCTCTCAATGCTAACTGCAGACCACAAATGAGTCTGTGTATCCTAGTATTTCTAAGGAACTATTGAGACCCTTTGGGGCAGCCATGCCTTCACTTTGTCCTAATTGTTATGGCTTAGTAGATGATTAGTTTTGTGAGACTGTATATACGGTAATATCTACATACAGAACTGCTTGAAAATATATGAGATTAAGTGATCAAATAAATGCGCCATATCATTTATTAATGACTGATATGAAACTTTCAAAGAGGTTTTACAGCAGCTGAAGTAGCTATAAAGTATAAAGAGCATATTTAAAAAAAAAAAAAAAAAAACAGAGGGGAACTCATTTCAATCAATCACAAAGTGACATGAATAGCTCCTTTCTCTACTTATAAAGATCTACAGAATGGGTTGTATTCTATCGCCCTGGCTTTCAAGAACCTAATAAAAGACACTGTAGAGGCTTCAGAATTACTTTGGAACGTAAAGTAGTATTGAACCGCCTACTTGGTTCTGCAGCAGCTGCAATGTTCATTACATAGCATATTATACCCCTACCACAAAGCTCGTCAGGAAAATTTGTAAATATTGCATTTAGTGTATATAGATGTATAAATGTATTCATTTAAGGTATAATTAGCAAATTGTACTATTATCTGTGCAGTGGTCTCCAAACTGTGGCCCTCCAGATGTTGCAAAACTACAACTCCCAGCATGCCGAGACAGCCAACGACCCTAAAATACATGTATTTTTTTTTTATTTTAAAAAACCCTTTTACCTTTCTTGTGTCAAAGAAGCTTGGTTTAGGGATGGAAATGCATATTAAATTTTTGTCCTGTGCTAGTATTCCTGCACTCTCAAGGCTGGGTTCACATACATACGTAGTACGGGGAGAAGTTTTTTGTGCATTCTGTAAATACAGTGACCCCCGACCTACGATGGCCCCGACATACGATCATTTTAACATACGATGTTAAACATTGCATGTTGAAAGCAGCATCAACATACGATTCTATTTTATGTCGGGGCCATCGCATAAACGGCTATCCGGCAGCACAGACTGCTTCAGCTGCCACCGGATAGCAGTTTACTGTGCCCTGTGTGGTCCCTTGACGATCACTTACCTATCCTCGGGGCTCCGTAGCGTACTCCTCAGGATTCCCTGCATCAACGGCACTCTCCATCGTCATAACGTCGTCTCGCACGCCGTCCCGTCATCCAATAGGAGCGGCGTGCGCAGCGACGTGATGGGGGGCGACGGAGAGCGAGGATCCCGGGCAGCAGAGGCCTAGGGACGCGGCGACAGTGATGGAGGGTGACATCCAGGACAGCGGTGATGAGTGGTGACGGTCTGGAGTGGCGGGGACACGTGAGTATGACCTCCAATACCAGTGGTCTTCAACCTGCGGACCTCCATATGTTGCAAAACTACAACTCCCAGCATGTAGAATGTAGAATTCCGTGCAGAAATGTTGCCGCCTTATTGTCTCCCTGGCACAGACTTTTTCTTACTACCATAAATACATTTTCTTCTAACTTTTTTCAATTCTGCGCAAGGACCAAATATATATGCCGCACTGGTCATGTAAGTTTTATTGTAAGCTGATATGTTACACTGTATGCTCAAAGCTTCCTTCTATTTAGAAGAGAATGGAGTCTGTTGATAGGAACTCATCCAAAAATGCCTTCAATTTCAAACCCTACTCAGATAACCATTTGTTATTTTACCCCTCTTTTGTGCCTGCACAAGTTGCCATTACCAACATTAAGTTACATTGTGCAGAACATGAAAAGATCATTGCATAAGCGCCCATAGGTTCCTACTTAACAATACAGGTGAAACTCCAAAAATTAGAATATCGTGCAAAAGTTCATCGTATTTCAGTAATGCAACTCGTCTTGGGAAGGAAGCATGAAATCTCCTGGTAGACAGATGCATTGACCCTGGACTTAAAGGGGTACTCCGGTGAAAAACTTTTTTTTTTTTTTTTATCAACTGTTGTGAGAAAGTTAAACAGATTTGTAAATTACTTCTATTAAAAAATCTTAATCCTTCCTGTACTTATTAGCTGCTGAATACTACAGTGGAAATTATTTTCCGTTTGAAACACAGAGCTGTCTGCTGACCTCACGAGCACAGTGCTCTCTACTGATATCTCTGTCCATTTTAGGAACTGTCCAGAGCAGCATATGTTTGCTATGGGGATTTCCTTTTACTCTGGACAGTTCCTAAAATGGACAGAGATGTCAGCAGAGAGCACTGTGCTCATGATGTCAGCAGACAGCTCTGTGTTTCAAACGGAAAATAATTTCCACTGTAGTATTCAGCAGCTAATAAGTACAGGAAGGATTAAGATTTTTTAATAGAACTAATTTACAAATCTGTTTAACTTTCTGGCACCAGTTGATTAAAAAAAAAAAAAAAAAGTTTTTCACCAAAGTACCCCTTAATGAAGCGCAGTGACCAACACCAGCAGATGACATGGCTCCCCAAATCATATCATATATTGGGGATTTGGGGGTTTCATGAGCTGTAAGCCATAATCATCAAAGTCAAAGTACACACAGATTCTGCAGCACTGTACACTCAAATCAATAGCATGTCTGCTGACCCCATTGAGATTCACATATAAAGCATGTCTGCTGACCTCATTCAGATTCTGATCACATAGCCCATAGAAAAGACCTGTCAGCACCCCTGATATATATTTTGTAGCCGAGATTTGCATTCGCCATGGGATAACAATTCGGGGGCATCTATTCTTACACTTCTACACTGTGCAGTTCCCCTGCTATTTCTCCTTAAATGTATGAACACACTGATCAAAAAAATAAAGGGAACACTTAAACAACACAATGTTACTCCAAGGCAATCATACTTCTGTGTAATCCCACTGTCCACTCAGGAAGCACCACTGATTGACAATCAATTTCACATGCTGTGGTGCAAATGGAACAGACAACAGGTGGAAATGATAGGCAATTAGCAAGACACTCCAATAAAGGAGTGGCTCTGCAGGTGGTAACACAGACCACTTCTCAGTTCCTATGCTTCCTGGCTGATGTTTTGGTCACTTTTGAATGCTGGCGGTACTTTCACTCTAGTGGTAGCATGAGACTGAGTCTACAACCCACACAAGTGGCTCAGATAGTGCAGCTCATCCAGTTTGGCACATCATGGCCCTGGTTTCCTTCTAATACAAGACAATGCTAGACCTCATGTGGCTGGAGTGTGTCAGCAGTTACTGCAAGAGGAAGGCATTGATGCTATGGACTGGCCCGACTGTTCCCCAGACCTGAATCCAATTGAGCACATCTGGGACATCATGTCTCGCTCCATCCACCAACGCCACATTGCACCACAGACTGTCCAGGAGTTGGCGGATGCTTTAGTCCAGGTCTGGAAGGACATCCCTCAGGAGACCATCCTCCACCTCATCAGGAGCATGCCCAGGCATTGTAGGGAGGTCATACAGGCACATGGAGGCCACACACACTACTGAGCCTCATTTTGACTTGTTTTAAGGACATTACATCAAAGTTGGATCAGCCTGTAGTGTAGTTTTGCACTTTGATTTTGAGTGTGACTCCATATCCAGACCTCCATGGGTTGATAAATTTGATTTCCATTGATAATTTTTGTGTGATTTTGTTGATAGCACATTCAACTTTGTAAAGACGAAAGTATTTCATACGATTAGTTCATTCGTTCAGATCTAGGATGTGTTATCTTAGTGTTCCCTTTATTTTTGACATCTGGGTGTTATCATTTCGGGGGACTGGCAGCACTGACTGTACAATGTTGCAGGAAAAAGCTCCTACATGGTAACACCCCAGACTGTACTCACACCTCTTCTGCCTCTGATCACACGTACTGAAGCAATAGTGACACAAGTGCACGGCTGCACAGTGTACCTTGACGAGATATGTGACGTCTGGCTGCACTGATGTCACCGGCGAGTCTTGAAGAAGAGGAGGAGAGAAGTCGATTGTGCCCAGGTGTGAGTACAGCCTGGGGCAAATGGACCTGCACCGCCCCTGGGACTACTTGTGCATCTGAAGTGCATTTCGATTTCTGCCAATCAAAGGGTGTGTGAGATAAGATATAGCTCTATAGTGAAACACGCAAACACACCCATTGTCCTGTATAGTATGTGATACTATTGAAAAGATAAAAGGCATGTCCAAGCAAAATGTTTCGTCAAGTATGTTGAATGGTGTCCAAAAAGGCATGAAAACCTACCTGACCAAGTATATAGAGTATATACTGCTTACAGCTAGATGCATATACCCAAGCGTATCACCTATAAATACACGTATAACTACCAAAAAAGTGAGTTTTTTATAGTAGCGGCACATAAATGAGATCAAAAGAATTTCCAATGCTGTGCTTTTGCTGATTAGCTAGAAACATTCAAATTGGCAGTAGTGCGATAGCAAATTCCATCCATAGAATGCATTCAGCTATATACGGTAAGAGAATAATTAACATTTCCAGTGATCCAAACCTGTAATGATTCATAGCTCCCCCAAAAGTACACAGAAGCAGCTATCTACATAGAGTGGGCAGCTACTTAAAGGAGGTGGGGCTGTCTACAGAGGGTCCTACTATCTACACGGGGGCAATTATGTACAGACTGGAACAACTATTTACATGGGGGGACAGCAACCTGCAGGAGGGGCAGTTATCTACATAAGGGGAAGCCAGCTACCTACTAGTGTTGCCACTATCTTCAGAGGGGGGCAACTTTTTACAGAGGTGACCAGATATTCTACAGGGGGGGCAGCTTCCTACAGGGGATAACTATCTACAGGGGACCTACCTCCAGAGGAATGTACAGAGAAGCCCACCTACAGGGGGTACACTATCTACAAAGTAAACTACCTGTAGGGGGCAGCTATCTACAGGGGGACCTACCTATGGGGACACCTATCTACAGGGGACACCTACCTACTTGAGGCACTGGGACGCAAGACACTCGCCTTCACTCCCAAACTTGACAATGTCATATTGGGAAGAACATTACATCTATTCTCCCAGTAACCCATTCTCAAGCGATGTGCAGTGGTACGGAAGATATATAGATGATGTTCTCCTCATTTGGAGGGGAAATGTATCTTCTGTACTGCTGTTTATCAAATATATCAATTCCAATTATTTCAATTTTCAATTTACTCATGCGATCTACCCACACACTGTTCCTCTCCTTGACCTCGAATTGTCTGCCGTGAATGGTGAATTGGTTCAATCTGCAGTTTACCGCAAGCCTATATCAGGCAAAACATTATTATGTGCAGACAGACACCATCCACAACACACAATTCGATCCATACTAGTAGGTGAAATGATTCGCCTCAAACGTAATTGCACTAACCATGATATTTATCAAAAACACAATGAGGACCTAAAAAAATGGCTAAAAAACTGAGGTTTTTCCAAATTTCATCTCCAACATGCAGAACATATTGTGGCCAATAAAAGTCGACAGGATTTATTAACATATTGAACTAATTCAAACCAAAACAAAAACACTATGATTAATAAACCAGTCCTTGCACTTACTTTTCCCCCTCAATTCCATGAAGCCAAAAATATTGTCAAACGACATTTACACATATTACATCATGATCCCATCTTATCTAAATTATTAGAGAATGGTTGAGCAATTGTGGCCAAGAGAGCCACTACATTGGGCGATATGTTATCCCCCAGTGAAGTGAAGTCCATTATAGCTCCTGCCCGTACATGGTAACATCATAAAAGCTTTCACAAGTGCGGTTCTTATCCGTGCAAAACATGCAATTTTGTTAAACCAGTTAATAACTTCACAGACTTTAGCACTAACCGTATCTTCAAAATAAAACTATTTCTGAATTGCAACTCTTGCAGTGTCGTCCAGTGTTCCGAATGCAATTTGAAATATATAGGAAGTACCAAGGAAATGTAAAACACGCATTTGTGAGCATCTCGGTGACATAGAGAACACTGCATTAAGACAAAATAAATCACTTTATTGATACACACCACGGTTCATACTGTACGTTTGTGGCATATGCAATTGAAAGAGTAACCACAGGCATAGGAGGAGGTGATTCCCACAGAAAACTATTAAATAGAGAAGCCTATTGGCAATTCATGTTAAAAACGCATGTCCCCACTGGTTTAAATATCAGACAGGAATTTTATTGCATTACTAATAATTTGTTATGAATATGATATTCTGGAATTCAATTAAACTCTTGAGTTTTTTAGAGCATGTATGTGCACAAATGTTTGTGCATGTATTTCATGCTCACACAAAATTGCATGCTGGGTCGATCCAATTTTCTATTGCCATTCAAGTGGAAACAAATTGGAATGACATTTCTAGATTTATACTATGATTTTTGTTTCTATAATCTTATGTCTTGCTTTTATGTGTGCATCTTAATTGATATTTTGTTCAGGAAGTTCCCACCCCTTGGAATTTTCTCCTTTATTTAAGGGAGCCAGTAAGGGTTGTGAGCTATCTGTGATAAAGGGTGGTATACCAACCCGAAACGCGTGCAGATGTCCTTCTGATGGCATATATCGTTTTTTTACCTGCTTTTATTGCCTGAATAAAGTTGGAGTTTTGTATGCCGGTCTTCCTTCCTTGTTTCTAAGATTGATTGCGCACCTGGGTCAGTGCGGGTCCGTGCACAGAATTTGTAGTCCAGTAGAGCCGGTCTCCTCCCTGCTTGCACATACAGACTGGGACCTAACTACCTAATGGGAGGACCTTCTGATGTCACCTGTGAGTCAATGTAAGTAACTGTAATCATTTATATGGTCTGTTATGGTAATGGTAGCAGTTGTTGTTGGTCTGTCACCTCAGTATAGGAGGTTTTCCTAAACTCTGGTGACAGGTTGACAACATTATTGCTTTTGAAGAGGTAGGAGATAACTAGGTGATCGGTGAGGGGGTGGCAAACAATCTATTTTTTGTGATTGTTTTTACTTTTTAGGTTGCGTTGCAGGTGTTAAATATTGTATCTGCTTCAGGTGCCAAATACTCTAGGTATGCCCCTGGTAAGCAACATATACTGTATTTAAGTTTTAAGGGAGTAGTCTACTGAAAAGCATCTTCAGTCCGTTGCGCCTCAGCTGCAAAAATAAAAAAGAAAATAAACTTTTACTCACTTCCTCTGTTCCCCCATAGTGCTGCTACAGCTGTTGGGTCCTTCGGTACGGTCTTCTTCCGTGTGCACGGATCGTCACAGTGCATTCTGCCTATCACAGGCAGAGGCGGGACATTACTGCATCGGGTGATAGGGTGAGCGCAGTGTGACGATCCGTGCACACAGTAGAAGGAAGAAGACCGGACCAAAGGACCAAACAGCTGTAGCGGCGCTTCGGGGGAACAGAGGAAGGTGAGTTAAAGTTTGTTTCCTTTTAAAGATACAACAAACAATATAATACACAACATATTTACATGGGGGAAACAACTGCAGAGGGCCCTGGGGACACTGCCTGACAGGGCAGGAAAGGTACGGGGACACACCATCCTGTACTGGGCCACAACAGTAATATATATTTATTTATATATATTGAATAACTAGCTATATTAATAGTATTAGGGTTCACATATTTTTTTTCATATATGCCTTGGGACATGATAATAATAAAAAACTATTGATATTCACCTTGGTGCCCCTCTTATCACTTGCTTTTGACATTAAATGTTGGAGCAGGGCCTGCTCACTCAGCCAATCACTGACTGAGTTAGGACAATGCTGTGCCAAGTGACTTACTAAGCTGAAATGTCCTGGGGAACAGAATGCATTAGAAAAGGAGCTACTAGGGATCAGGGTAGGTATCCCACTTTTAATTATTTTTATATTAAAATATTTCTTAACAACTGCTTTTAGGCTAGGACTACACAATAACAGATACACTGCTTCAAGGCTAGGACTACACAGTAAATAGACACACTGCTTTAAGGCTAGGGCTACACAGTAAATAGACACACTGCTTTAAGGCTAGGGCTACACAGTAAATAGACACACTGCTTTAAGGCTAGGGCTACACAGTAAATAGACATACTGCTTTAAGGCTAGGGCTACACAGTAACAGATGCACAACCTAGTCTGCAATGCTGTGCTGCTACATCACAACTTATTCCATTGAGTATGATTGTGTTGCAACCCACAAATCAACACAACCATGACATGATAAACCTCATAAATCCAAACCTGCTACCTTTTAGTGCCACCACATTCACTATCATTGGTGGAAATTCCAGTAGCGTAACATTGTGATCTTATGTTGCCAAGTAGCCCTAGCATAAATTATAGTTTCCTTGTCTAGACTAGAGATAGCTGGCTCCAATTCGAATGTACACTGTGAACGGAGCTGGAAGCAGATGGCTCCATTCATTCTGTAGTTCACTTGAATGGGTGCTGAGCTACAGTAAAACCTGGCATACTCACCATACAGTATACAGAGCCTTCTGCTTCCAGCTATGTTAATTGTCTGGTTTTTCCCACAGCAACCAATTCAACTTTCACTTTCATTAAGATTCAAAAGTTGAGCTGTGATTGGTTGCTGTGAGAAAAAGCAGACAATTAGGGTTCCAGGCTGATTGATAAATCTCCCACACAGTGGCCCTTATTTACTAAGAGTGTTGTGTAGGTTTCTTTGTGGGTTTTAATTCCCTACAATTTATTTTCCACGGTATTTACCCTAAGCTTTCCCCACAGTTTCCACTTTCCCTACACTTTGCTTTTTCTTACACATGCTCTGATCTGTCCGGTTTTCCTCAGCTGAAATCCACCACATTTTCTGTGGAAACTTTAGTAAATATGTTGGGATTTTGTGAAAATGTCGGGAACATGCCCCTTTTCTGTGATCATGCCCCCTTTTTCCGACGGGCACACCCCTTTTCGGGTTTTCTTAGCAAAATAGAGAGTTAGTTGGGTTTTTTTTCAATTCAGGCGCAATTTCAGGCGCAAATTCAGGCGCAGACAGAATTTCAGGCGCATATTTTGGCGCAGAAAGAATTTCAGGCGCAATGCGCCCGAAACTGGCGCACAACCCGACAAAACATGTCGGGTTTGCAATAGTAAATGAGGGCAAGTGTAGGCTTTCTAAAGCACCCTTGATCACTGGCTCATCAATGCAGTGAATACATCCATAACATGGCGGTGTGTAGAGGGGCATGTGACCTTGGCATCACTCAGCCTTCTCCATAAAACTACACTGCACGCTAGATACAAGCGGAGATGCAGTGTAGGAGCTTGAGTGCTTACATGCCCCTTCATACGCCGCCATTTTATGGATGGCCAGAGATCGTGGGGGCGGAGCATTAGGAAGGCTACATAGGGGGAAACTGCAAGTGTATATCCCCGACTATATTTATTCATGTTTTAAAGGTAAACTTCCAGAGAGTGGCCAACTCTTTTGAAAAATGTCTTTAATAAGAAAAAAGCCTTTTATATTAGCCAGAAAATTATTTAAAAAAATGGATCTTCAACAGGCGCTTTAAGAGTGTAGAGTAAAGATGAAGATGTTAAAATTCTCATCATAACGATTTATTAGGCACAACGAGCAACGCGTTTCCTGCCCGTCACAGGCACTTCATCAGGCAATTGTGCATCAATTTGATGCACATTTGCCTGATGAAGTGCCCGATACGGGCAGGAAACGCGTTGTTCATTGTGTCTAATATACGCCACATGGTGTTGTGCCCAGAGCGCAACGCTATTTGGTAAGTGTGTTTTTTATTGCCACTGCCATATACAATACAGTATCACACTAGGGGCGCGTGTGCCTTTTCCTCCTTTTGTCTCTTTTCATTTTATATTGACAGTTCTGACAGCATGTGAAATGCTGTTATGTGTATGGATATAGGCCTTAGTATAGACATAAGCAGCACTGAATAAACTAACATAATTACTATACTAAACAACCTTCCTTATGACTTATTCAATTGACTCAATTTTTTCTGCCACGGATTTGAAATCTACGTTGCTTGAAAAAAAGTGTCATATCACGTATAAAAAATGTGTGTCCGCAGATTCTACACGGGACGGCGTAACTAATCTGTGCCTAAAACTGCAGCAAAATCCAAAGCATATTAAGCAGCAGAAATCCAAAAATCCACTGTGTGAACATGTCATTAGAAACAACACTTAGGCTATGTTCACACTTCAGTCACACGTATCCGCCAGCATCCCGTCGAGAACGCGTTGCCTATGTATAAAATAGCAGAAATCAGCGGATGCCTCTATATTTTATTGGACTGAACAGAGACAACTAGTGACTTTATTCAGGCCGTATATACTATTATCAGCAGACTCAAAAGCGCAATATGATGCTTTGTCCAGTCTCCAATATGGGGGAGATTTATAAAAACCTGTGCAGAGGAAAAGTTGCCCATGGCAACCAATCAGATTGCTTCTTTCATTATTCACAGGCCCATTTAAAAATGAAAGAAGCAATCTGATTGGTTGCTATGGACAACTGGGCTACTTTTTTTCTGAACAGGTTTTAATAAATCTCCCTCTTAGTCCCTATATATTTCTCATTCCTTCTGAATTCACTCCTGGCGTTTTCCCTAAAAACATGAGAAAACATCCTAGAAATAGCACATTGTTTTCCAAACAGTATGTCTCCAGCTGTAGCAAAACTACAACTCCCAGCATGCCCGGAAAGCCAAAAGCTGTCCAGCATGCTAGGAGTTGTAGTTTTGCAACAGCTGGAGACACACTGTTTGAAAATCACTGCATTGGCAGAATATAGGAAGCCGTCATACTAACCTCCCACCACCAGATGGAGCGCTCGCTTCTAGCCACTGGTTTCTCGTGATATCGAGACGATCTCTTCTCTCTCCCTCCCTATGTGAGGTCACCGCACGGAAGCTCGGCCTCTTTCCGGCGGGGACCTCGGGCAGACTGGTCGGCGGCCATGAAGGTGAGCCAGAAGAAGAGCGATTAAAAAAGGCTTTCTGCGGGAAAATATCTCTCGGGCGCCAGAGTATGGCGTGTGAAGAGGCTGGCCGCGCGCGGGGAGGACGGTGTAATGGTTGTCAGTGGGCAGATGGCAGCGGATTGTCGGTGGACTGGAGGTTGCGAGCAGGGGAGAGACATGGCGGCCACCTGTACTGTTCTGCAGCTGTGTATGGGGCTGCGTGTGCTCTGACTCCATTCACTGACACTGTGCAGTTTGGCCTGATTTATCCATGGAGTGTGGCGCCTGCTGTATGATGTATCCATGGAGGAGTGTGGCGCCTGCTGTATGATGTATCCATGGAGGAGTGTGGCGCTTGCTGTATGATGTATCCATGGAGGAGTGTGGCGCCTGCTGTATGATGTATCCATGGAGGAGTGTGGGGGCGCCTGCTGTATGATGTATCCATGGAGGAGTGTGGGGGCGCCTGCTGTATGATGTATCCATGGAGGAGTGTGGCGCCTGCTGTATGATGTATCCATGGAGGAGTGTGGGGGCGCCTGCTGTGTGATGTATCCATGGAGGAGTGTGGGGGCGCCTGCTGTGTGATGTATCCATGGAGGAGTGTGGGGGCGCCTGCTGTATGATGTATCCATGGAGGAGAGTGTGGGGGCGCCTGCTGTGTGATGTATCCATGGAGGAGAGTGTGGGGGCGCCTGCTGTATGATGTATCCATGGAGGAGTGTGGGGGCGCCTGCTGTATGATGTATCCATGGAGGAGAGTGTGGGGGCGCCTGCTGTGTGATGTATCCATGGAGGAGAGTGTGGGGGCGCCTGCTGTATGATGTATCCATGGAGGAGAGTGTGGGGGCGCCTGCTGTGTGATGTATCCATGGAGGAGAGTGTGGGGGCGCCTGCTGTGTGATGTATCCATGGAGGAGTGTGGGGGCGCCTGCTGTGTGATGTATCCATGGAGGAGTGTGGGGGCGCCTGCTGTGTGATGTATCCATGGAGGAGAGTGTGGGGGCGCCTGCTGTGTGATGTATCCATGGAGGAGAGTGTGGGGGCGCCTGCTGTGTGATGTATCCATGGAGGAGAGTGTGGGGGCGCCTGCTGTGTGATGTATCCATGGAGGAGAGTGTGGGGGCGCCTGCTGTGTGATGTATCCATGGAGGAGAGTGTGGGGGCGCCTGCTGTGTGATGTATCCATGGAGGAGTGTGGGGGCGCCTGCTGTGTGATGTATCCATGGAGGAGTGTGGGGGCGCCTGCTGTGTGATGTATCCATGGAGGAGTGTGGGGGCGCCTGCTGTGTGATGTAGCCCTGGAGGAGAGTGTGGGGGCGCCTGCTGTATGATGTATCCATGGAGGAGTGTGGCGTCTGCTGTGTGATGTATCCATGGAGGAGTGTGGCGCCTGCTGTGTGATGTATCCATGGAGGAGAGTGTGGGGGCGCCTGCTGTGTGATGTAGCCCTGGAGGAGAGTGTGGGGGCGCCTGCTGTGTGATGTATCCCTGGAGGAGAGTGTGGGGGCGCCTGCTGTGTGATGTATCCATGGAGGAGAGTGTGGGGGCGCCTGCTGTGTGATGTATCCATGGAGGAGAGTGTGGGGGCGCCTGCTGTGTGATGTATCCATGGAGGAGAGTGTGGGGGCGCCTGCTGTGTGATGTATCCATGGAGGAGAGTGTGGGGGCGCCTGCTGTGTGATGTATCCATGGAGGAGAGTGTGGGGGCGCCTGCTGTGTGATGTATCCATGGAGGAGAGTGTGGGGGCGCCTGCTGTGTGATGTATCCATGGAGGAGAGTGTGGGGGCGCCTGCTGTGTGATGTATCCATGGAGGAGAGTGTGGGGGCGCCTGCTGTGTGATGTATCCATGGAGGAGAGTGTGGGGGCGCCTGCTGTGTGATGTATCCATGGAGGAGAGTGTGGGGGCGCCTGCTGTGTGATGTATCCATGGAGGAGAGTGTGGGGGCGCCTGCTGTGTGATGTATCCATGGAGGAGAGTGTGGGGGCGCCTGCTGTGTGATGTATCCATGGAGGAGAGTGTGGGGGCGCCTGCTGTGTGATGTAGCCCTGGAGGAGAGTGTGGGGGCGCCTGCTGTGTGATGTAGCCCTGGAGGAGAGTGTGGGGGGCGCCTGCTGTGTGATGTAGCCATGGAGGAGAGTGTGGGGGCGCCTGCTGTGTGATGTAGCCATGGAGGAGAGTGTGGGGGCGCCTGCTGTGTGATGGGTAGCCCTGGAGGAGAGTGTGGGGGCGCCTGCTGTGTGATGGGTAGCCCTGGAGGAGAGTTGGGGGCCTGGACATAAATCAGTAAGTTACTTGTACACATGTGCAGTGGAGGTGTACTCGTGCTCTGATGGTATAAGTGGTGACTTTCTGATCACTTGTACAGTACATAGGTTCAGACTTAGACATGTCATCCTTGAAAGTGATTTATAGTTATAAATGGTCCTTAGTAATGGACTAGATCAGGAGAATCTGCGCTCCCTTCTTACAATTGTGCTGACCACAGCAGAATGCTGGGACTTACGCCCCGCCCCCTCGTGAAGTCATGTCCTCCTATAAGTCTATAGGAGGTGGTGTGACACCCCCTCCATAGACTTGCATTGAGGGGGGTGAACATTACGTCACAATGCACCATCCCCTGCACCGCCCGTCATCAGCTTGGGGCTGCTGGGGTGATCACAGGGGTCCCCAGCGGCGGGCCCCCCTATGATCGGACATCTTATCCCCTATCCTTTGGATAGTATAAGAGGTGTAACAGCGGAGTACCCCTTCAAGGGGTGAACTTACACTTGGGCCCCAGCTTCCATATTCTAGTATCAGTCATACCTTTACAGGTGGTAGTTCCTGTGTTTCCTGTTCTCATTTGATAGTGACTACATGCACCCAACCTGTAGCGCTGACATGGTCATGTGCCGGTGTATCTCTGCACCCACCTCAACCATTATATATACAGCCTATATTATCTGCCATAATGACTTGTATGGTTTACATTGATAGTTTTCCTATTGTATTTCCCAGGGCAGTGATATCTAACCTTCTCCAGTTAAACTACAGCTCAGTGCATGCTGGAAGTTGTAGTTTTGCAATAGTTTGATAGCAATGACCTAGGGCAACTGGCTCATATGACATCAATCTAAACCGCATATCTAATAGTGACTTCTTTCTGCAGCTCAATATCTCTTTCCCAGCCACTGGCTGCCAGAAACTCATTGAAGTCGACGATGAGCGCAAACTGCGTACTTTCTATGAAAAGCGTATGGCTACAGAGGTTGCTGCCGATCCTTTGGGTGAAGAATGGAAGGTAAGGTGCTTGTCTTGTATCCAGAGTGGCATTGCTGTGAGCAGTCTTGTAAGGTGCCAACAATTTTCCATGTTCCTACACAGGGCTATGTTGTGCGTATCAGCGGAGGAAATGACAAGCAAGGATTCCCCATGAAACAGGGTGTCCTCACTCATGGACGTGTCCGTCTGCTCCTCAGCAAGGGTCACTCCTGCTACCGCCCCAGGAGGACTGGCGAGCGCAAACGCAAGTCTGTGCGTGGTTGCATCGTGGATGCCAACTTGAGTGTGTTGAACTTGGTTATTGTCAGGAAAGGTGAGTTGGCAGGATCTCTACATAAAGATTTCCCTTAGTCACTGGGACTTGGAATTGTTTTTTGGTACTGTCAACTCGGATGTCGCCTTCCCTGTGTTTGAGTAGGTTATACACAGGGGTGCTCCCAGTTGATCACTGGTTAGTCCTTCAGGCTTCGATCTTAACGCTATCAGTGGTCAGGTGCTTTCTAGCTAGGCAGGAGAAACATGGCAGAAATAACACATTGTATCTCAGCTTATGAAAAGGTGGGTGGACCCTAGTCAGACTTCTAAGAAAAAGTGGTTACTGAGCTGTCCAGGTCTCTGCTCCTATAAACATGTGTATATTGTGTAGGTTTTTAGGTTAGTTTACAGTGGTCTCCTCTATGGCTGAAGGAAAACTGTCAGCTTCCCCGAAATTAGAAGATTAGGGCTGAATGGATCCGGGCACTGTAAGCATAAAACTGATCAGTGTCTCCCGCACTACCAGCCAGTACCGCTGGTTAGTGTAGGGGGGAGAAAGCTGACAGTTTTCCTTTTAAAGGGGTACTCTGGCCCTGAGACATCTTATCACCTATCCAAAGTATAAGGGGATAAGATGTCCTGCCGCTGGGGACCCCCGCAATCTTGTATTCGCCACCCACCTGTTTGAGCTGCACGCTGCGGTGGCAGCTCACAAACAGCCGGGTGGCGACCACGGGGTCGGAGTATCAATGTCACGACTCCGCCCCCGTGTGACCACTGACACCGCCTGCTCTTACAGACACAGCCCCCCAAGGCCCTTGATATGCTTGAACACACTGTGTGGGGACATGCAGGGGGAATATACAGGGAGAGTGCTGGCCCACTCTCCCTCAAGCCACAGAGCTTTCCTCCAGACCTATATCTACCTGTCCAGCTAATTTTATTGTCACTTTGCAGTAACAGTTTATCATATCTTGTTCTGTAACATACAAATTCCAGCTGCTGGTAAATGAAGTGGCTTGCTGTAGTACTCTTCCTTCATTTCTATGCAGAATAACTCCAGACTTGGCATAGCTTTATTGTGGGTAAGAGCTGTAATTTTAATGATAGAAACTAGATTGGCTTCTGCATGTGGACATCAGAATGCTCTAAATGGAGAATCAGAAAATTCCTGTTTAGCAGAAGTTTCTTCTCATGACCAGATCAGATTGAATCTTTCAGCAAACCTTCATGGCCTGACTATTCTTATTATGATTTAGAACTCTTCCTACAATATCATACCTGCCTTAAAACTACTGTTTAGGAAGTAGCAAGGGGGGTCATAAAACAAATTGGGCAAGATTTATCAAAACCTGTCCAGAGGAAAAGTTGCCCAGTTGCAGATAGCAACCAATCAGATCACTACTTTCATTTTTAACAAGGCCTCTGCAAAATGAAAGAAGCGATCTGATTGGTTGCTATGGACAACTGGGCAACTTTTCCTCTGGACAGGTTTTGAAAAATCTCCCCCATTGTCATTACAGCCATCTTTATCTAAACATTCAAATGTAGTTTAACTTTATATTTTTTTTTTATATAAAGGTGAGAAAGATATTCCCGGCCTTACTGACAACACCGTTCCTCGTCGCCTGGGTCCAAAAAGAGCCAGCAAAATCCGCAAGCTCTTCAACCTGTCTAAAGAAGATGATGTACGCCAGTATGTGGTCAGGAAGCCTCTTACTAAAGAAGGTAAAGTGTTCTGTAAGATGTTTATGGTCTTGTGAATGTTATAAAATCCATAGGCCAGGTGTGGGCAGAACATGTGTGTTCTCATACATTAATAAGTTTGAGTGTTCCCTGATACATACACCGGTCATACAGTGGTATATATCAGTTTGTAGAGGCAAAAAAGGTTGTATATTCTATAATTTGTTTTGTGGAAGTCCTCTGTATAGCAATCCTGCAATAAAAACGACACCCTTGGAGCAATCGAGCCCGTATGACTATGCCTTGCAATATGCACAAGAAGCTTTCCCTGCACCTATGCTAAGTGTGCACTGTGACGTATTAAATGTGACCAGGTCTACAGGCCAGCAGCATTCATGTGGGGCCCTAATGATGCAGCAGATTTGAACTACTGAAAAGGCTGGTGTCAAGCCAAAGCCAGAAATGGATCCAGCAGGAAGTATGAATCCATCCTTTACATTTCCCATTACTTTTGAATGCACTTCTGGCTTTGGCTCACACTGCAGTGGTAGTTACAATAAAAAAAATCGCCCTGCCTATGACATGCAAAAAAACTGTATGGGTTGTCCCAGTAGTCGCTGCACACACGAAATCTGTTTGTTCCCATTGATTTTTTTTATATATATTTTTTTTAGAGTTTATTAACTAACATGTTTTGTGTTGTAGCATGCTAGTTTGGGGTTTTAATACCATTAGTTTTGAGAATTTGCAATATGATCAGTAGGAAGAGGATAGCAAGGATTCATTCTGACTGTATGAAAGGCTAGTTTCACACGGCTGTAATAAGGTCACATATTTGCCTCTATTAGGGAGACTAGCATTCAATCTAGAACACTCTCCAATTCACCTTTAACTTTGCTCCTCTGACGGTCCCTTTACTGGCTGCCCAGCAAATTTTTTTTAATGCCGTGATCTGTAATTTTTTTATACCACATTTGCATATATAAAACTTATAATACATTATATCTTTAAATTTTTTTGGGGGGGAATAAAATGTTGTTAAAAAAAGCAACAATTCTGGCTTTTTTTTTCTTTATTTATTTATTTTTTTTTTTATGCCCCATTCACTGTATGGGATAATTAACATTATTTTAATAGTTCAGATATTTACGCACGCAGCCATACCAAATATGTATATTTAAAAAGAATTACACTTTTTAGGGGGGAAAATGGGGGGGGGGTGGAGGGAACAGACAATTTAAATTTTTATTGGGGGAGGGGATTTTTCTCTTTACTTTTACACTTGAATAGTTCCCATAGGGGACTATCTATAGCAATCATTTAATTGCTAATACTGTTCAATGCTATGCATGGGGCATAGCACTGATCAGTGTTATCGGTGATCGCCTGCTCGATCTCAGACCAGAGCAGTAGACGCTGGGAGACGGATGGAGGCAGGTGAGGGGACCTCCGTCCGCCATTACAGATGATAGGATTCCTGCGGCAGCGCTGTGGGTGATCTGATCATCCACATTAAGTCCCGCACTTCTCCACATGCCGTGATCTGTATTGATCATGGCATCTGAGGGGTTGATGGTGGACATCTGCACGATCGCGGATGTTGGCCATTACTGTCGGATCCCTGGCTATCAGCAGCCGGGACCTGCCGAGCATCACTCCGATGCTTGCGGTTATGTATAGGATGTAAATGTACATCCTGGTGCGTCAAGTACCACCTCACCAGGACGTACATTTACGTCCTGTGTCGTTAAAGGGGTACTCCACTGGAAAAAAAACATTTTTAAATCATCTGGTGCCAGGAAGTTATACAATTAGTAAATTACTCCTATTTAATAATCTTAATCCTTCCAGTACTTACAGCTGCTGTATGCACCACAGGAAGTTCTTTATTTTTTTAATTTCTCCTGTCTGACCACAGTGCTCTCTGCTGCCACCACTGGCCATGTCAGGAACTGTCCAGAGTAGGAGCAAATCCCTATAGCAAACCTCTCCTGCTCGGGGAAGTTCCTGACATGGACGGAGATGTCAGAAGAGAGCACTGTGTTCAGACAGAAAAGAACTCAACTTTTTTTTTTTTTTTTTTTTAAAGAGAAGTAATTTACAAATCTGTAACTTTCTGGCACTAGTTGATTTAAAAAAAAAAAAAAATAATTCCACCAGAGCACCCCTTAAAGTTGTCGGGCATGCGGCTTGCTGATGTAGTCATGCTCCAAGGGCTGTAATCACGCCTATTCAGGCTCCTATAATGCAGTAATCTAGGTATGATTGAGCAGCTCAGTCGGGGCCTGATGTCATTGGTCACAGCTAGTTATGTCTGGATAGGTGTGCTTACATCCTGACACATCACTCATTCAATTATAACATCTTTAAAAGCAACCTGGAAACGCATCCCTTCAGAAAAGCCTACAATAACCCTGCTAACACTACACATGAACATGTGCTTCCTTTACCATGTCCACTGAAAACCTTGTGGGCTGGATCCTCTCTCATCTCTACTAGTCTTTCATTTAGTATATTTTATCATATCCTATGTGCAGAGCCCTGAAATAATGGAGCACGGACCTAAGTAACTTGCAGGGGAAAAAGCTCTTATTTTTTTGTGAAAGACCAATTTTACACAAACACGTAGCTCTTACAATCTCTCTGTATTTAGTGGGTAGGGTTTAATGACAGTTGGTACCTTCACTTCTGTTTGTACAGAGTTGCAAATGTTCTGTATATATGCTGGACACTTACTGGATTATACTTAATTTATTTACAAGTACTGCCCTGCAGATTAGGTAGACTGCCATGTGTACTGTTGGTTCCCCCATAGTCTCCACCACAGTGCCCCTGATGTATGGGTGCTGTTGGGGAGACACCCAAAATAGGAATTATTGGTGAGTCCATTTCAGTTTTCCCCCATTGTCACCATAACATCACCCATACATCAGGGGTGCTATTGCGGAGACTCCAGAAAAGGAATTATTGGTAAGTATAATCCAGTTTTCGTAAATCTGGGCCTTGGTCTTTCTGAAGCTAATGTATAAATCCAGCCTAGCAGTGCATGATGGTTCATATGATTCACAAGCTGTGGTATTAAGCTCTTAGCCAAACAATTTTATGATTAACTTTTGTATGTCATACTACATGTATGTTGTGACCTGTGACGTGCTCTAATGCATTCTTCTGAAGTACAATTAGTGAAAAAGTTGACTGAACCCTCATATTTCCTCAGTACTGGCCCATGTCTGTCAGGCAGCAGTTTACCTCTCCTCTAGCCATTAGACCATTTGTACGTAATGGGTGACAGGAAGAGACAGCTATTGATGGTATATGGGTAACTTAAGTGGCAAACACTTTAGTCGCAGGTTAAAAACATGGGCCAAGCTAAATGTCCAGTATTTCCTGTTATGGTCATGTCGAGATTTCTAGCTTATGTTGCCGTATTTGAGCACAGCACAATCTGACGTTGATGTATTTATATATTTTCATGCAGTAGATCTATTAAAGGAGAACTCCGGAATAGGAAAATTAAAAGGTTCACACCTTCCTTCACTCGCCCCGGGCCTCCGGTAACCGGCTCTGGTCTCCGCCGTGATCCTCTGCGTGCTTGCTGGTGGTCGGATGAGTCATACTGCACTCAGCCAATCACCGGCCGCAGTGAATTCCCGACTCGCCCGGCGATAGGCTGAGTGGCAGTGTGAGAACGCTTCAAGACCCAAAATTCTTCACTACACCGGCACCTGCTGCCGGGGCCAAAAACGTCACACTGCTGCTCAGCCTATCGCCGGCCGAGTCGGGACTTCACTGTGCCCGGTGATTGGCTGGGTGCAGTATGACTCGCCGACCACCAGGAAGAGGATCGCTGCCGGCAGTCTGGACGATAATTTTCCTATTCCGGAGTTCTCATTTAAAATTTGCCTTTATACACTGCATGTGGAGTGCATTAGTCCTGTTGGTAATCCTGGATATTCATTCGCAGCAGCTCCCACTAACAGTTGACTGACAGCCAATTGATTTGTTTATACACAGTATTAGAAACTCAATCAGCAGCCAGGAAGTGCCAGATCTGATCAGTGTCTAGCAGATACTGATTGTATGAGATCTGCTGCATGACAAGATGTGAAGAAAATCAGTCTTCAGGATCTGTCACTAGTTTATGCTGCGTTTAAACAGGACCACATAAATCTGAACAGATTTCCTCTTAAGATATGTTAACAATTATTCAGGGGGTACTCTTCAGTGTTTGCACTTGGACAAATGATTTAGGGTCTATTCACACGTACAGTATTCTATGCAGATTTAATGCGCAGGATTTTCTGCTGCAGATTTCAATGTAAATTGAACACAGCTTGAAATCCTGCGCTTCAAATCTGTGCAGAATACTGGATGTGTGAATAGACCCTTAACCTTTTATTGCGTGAGTAGGCAACACCTGTCACTGTCTAATCTCTTGTATTGACAGGCAAGAAGCCAAGAACCAAGGCCCCCAAGATACAGCGTCTTGTGACTCCTAGAGTTCTTCAGCACAAGCGTAGACGTATCGCCCTGAAGAAGCAGCGTACTCGGAAGAACAAGGAGGAAGCAGCAGAATATGCCAAGCTGTTGGCTAAAAGAACAAAGGTATGATCACAATTTTAACGTCTCCCTAAACATGAGTATTTATGGACATCTTCATTTACGCTCATTTTTTGGTATTTATAGTTGAGGTACTTTTCCTGAAGTTAATCTTTAGTAGAAATGTAAGAATTTAAACCCCTTTTAACATACAATCTTCTTTGTTTCTATTTAGGAAGCAAAGGAGAAGCGCCAGGAACAGATTGCCAAGAGACGTAGACTTTCATCTCTGAGAGCCTCCACATCCAAATCTGAATCCAGCCAGAAATAAACCCTGATGGGTTTGAATAAATACCTTTTCTTGTAAAAGACCACCTTGTGCATTTTATTTTTAAATGTTATGCTTATAAATCTTTGAACAATACTTAGAAGAATTTAGAGTGCTTTGTAAGATTTGGAGGTAGTGCTACATGGTGATGATGATGGGGGGGGGGGGGACAAAGTTTTGTGCAGATTCCCCCCCCCCCCCCCCCCCCCCAGAATTAAAACTTAAGTCCTAAAGAGAAAATGAGGGGGGGTGCATAAAATGGCAACAATGACACATAATGACGACATATCAGCTTCCGAAATATATATTATTTACAGTTATACCGAGTGGTGGTGATCTGGTTAGGGACACCTCACCTTAAAAGGGGCATAGGTGTTCAGCAGTGTTCTTGTCCTCTTCTGCTGTGATTGTCTCTTTTTAGAGAGGTAGGGTTACCATTGTAGGGTTTAATATGAAATGAGTGAAGTCCCAAAAAATATCTAGGGAATTGTAAGAAATTACAAGGTGTATGGACTGTTAGGAAGTCAAAATTTGTAATTCTGTCTTAAGTATTGTCTAAAAGTAGCTGCAGCCACCCTTTCAGCTTTCACAATTTTAGGGAGAGATCTATCACTGCCTTCCTGACACTTTTTGCACAATTATAAAAGTTTTCTCTAAACTGACTGTGAAATGCAGTGAATCATTGACCTTGCCGTAGAAGATATTTACAATGTGCCTTTTTTGAACAAAGTACAAAAAAAATCTGTCATGGAATTTTAAATTTTGTGTTCACATTTTTTTTTTTTTTAATATGGCATCTTCATCAAAGATCGTGGTGATAGCGGTGCATGTTCTGGGGTCAGGTGGATGCCTTTGGCTTCTCCTCTAGGGCGTTCTAGCAGATGGCGTTTCTGGTGTTTGTAATGGCCAGCCCACCCTCAAATGATGAAACATTTGTGGCTGATGCAGGATACGTTATCAACACATTTCTGGAACTTTGCTTCCGATTGGTGCAGAATTTTAAAGCCTTACAACTATTGACTGCTCAAGTAGCAAGATATGTTTAACTGGTATGGAAATTATACCCCCCCAGATTAATAACATGATAGTATAGATGCTACCTGTAATGCAGCTGTACTTTTGGCTGCTGTTTTATCACTTTTATCAGCAGGTAATAGTTTTATCGTGCGGTCAGCAACAGACGGATAGGCGTGGCTGGGGATCGTAATGCCCCGCCTCCACCACGCCTACCCCCTGTAAGTGAGCGCTGGAACACTGTGTGATTGAAACACAGGTCCCCACCCCCCGATGTACATGATGTGCGGGCCGGCGTGACTCCACTGAGCCTATACATATAATGTGCACCTTTATGTTATATGAAATACAGTGCCCGTACTCCTCTTCCTTCTTCTCGTGGTGCCGCGCACTCCTAACCTGATCCTAACCTGCCTCCTCGCTGTCCGATCGCCGAATGACTGCTCAGTGCCTGAGAACCAGGCAGGAGCAATTGAGTGGCGATAACACTGATCAATGTCGGGCAGTGATCAGAGTATAAGATCAGTGTGTGCAGTGTTATAGCATGGGTCTACAATATAGGAAGACTCTAACAAGGGTCTGACCCTTGTTAGTCTTCCTATATTGTAGACCCGTGACTCTATCCATTTTATAGTAACTATAGGTTTTAACTGTATTCAATAAAAGTTCTTAAATTTTAGCTTTTTTTTTGGTTGGTCTTGTGATAGTAATGAGCTAAATTGGATTTGTGGTCCAAAGATCAGTGATTGGTGTGCAGTGTTATAGCTCCCTATGGGAGCTATAGCACTGCGAAAATAGTGTTATTAAAGATCATTTAACCCCTTCCGTAATAAATCAGAATCGCCCTCCTTTTCCCAATAAAAAAAACAGTGTAAATAAACATATGTGGTATCGCCGCGTGCGTAAATATCCGAACTATAAAAATAGATCATTAATTAAACCGCACATTCTGTGGCGTACGTGTAAAAAAAAAAAAGTCCAATAGCGCATTTTTGGTCAATTTTATTCACTTTTTTTTATAGTATAAAAGGTGATCAAAAAGTCCAATCAAAACAAAAATGATACAGATAAAAACGTCAGATCACGGTGCAAAAAAATGAGCCCTCATACCGTCCTGTGCATGGAAAAATAAGTTATAGGGGTCAGAAGATGACATTTTTAAACATATAAATTTTCATGCATGTAGTTATGATTTTTTTTTTCCAAAAGTACGAAAAAATCAAACCTATATATGTAGGGTATCATTTTAATCGTATGGACCTAAAGATAAGGTGTTATTTTTACCCAAATAGCCACTACGTAGAAACGGAAGCCCCCAAAAATGACAAAATGAAATTTTTCTTCAATTTTGTCGCACAATGAATTTTTTCTGTGGATTTGTGGGTAAAATTATCATTGTCACAGCCAAGTAGAATTGGTGGCGCAAAAAATAAGCCATAATGTGGATTTTTAGGTGCAAAATTGAAAGCGTTATGATTTTTAGAAGGTGATGAGGAAAAAATGAAAATGCAAAAACGGAAAATACCCTGCATCATTAAGGGGTTAAGTTACCCATGTTGAAGGTTTCTGCTTAGTAGATTTCCATTCTGTTTGAGAATGGGGGACTTAACACTGGACCAGGTTTTTATCTGCTATTGCACATTTTGATGTCTTTATGTCCATGATAAAGTAAAAGGAGATTGTTTAACTCAGGGGTCCTCAAACTATGGCCTGCGGGCCACATGCGGCCCGCCAAGGACATTTATCCTGCCCGCTGGTTGTTTTTGCCGCTGCTGCCTAAGGACATCCCTGTGTCCCGAAAGATGTTTCCCGAAAACTTTTTTTTTTTTAAATCAACTGGTGCCAGAAAGTTACAGATTTGTAAATTACTTCTATTAAAAAAAATCTTAGTCCTTCCAGTACTTATGAGCTGCAATCTGTATATGGGGGGAGTTGATCTTTCTGATCAAGTCCTCAAGCCATACCAATACGGTTATGGTACAAAAAAGTTGCCGTCTACTTGGTACAGGTTGCCATGTACAACTCTTTTGTACTGTACAAGCCCGCTGGCAACACAGGGACATTCCTCCAGTTCCAAGAAGAAGTCCTAAAGGTCCTGATCTTTGCTGAGCGGGAAAGAGCAGGCCAGACTTCCCAAGGAACTGGAGTTATAGGTGCCAGGATCGTCCCAGGCCAACACTTTCCAGGTGAGGTCCCCCACACTGGAAAGAAGGGACAAACCCAGAAAAGATGCAGTGTGTGTTACCAGAGGGGGATACGGAAGGACACCACCACTCAATGCGACACTTGCCCCGATCATCCGGGCCTCTGCATTAAGGATTGCTTCAGGGAGTATCACACTTCCATGGAGTAATACATTTTTCCTTCTCATTTTAATTTTCCTTAATTTGACCCCAATGTACCAAGTCCAGAGTACATTCCAAGTTTTAACCCCATAAACCACTAAATTGCCCAAAATAATGTTTCATCTAAAAATAAAAACCTGAAAAGACCTCTGGGGGTATTTTAAAAAAAATGGGTCACTGAGTCACTATCATCAGGGACTTTTTATGTTGCCTCAAATGCGCAGTGCTCTCTCCACCTGAGCGGGGTGCGCATATGAGGCAACAGGTTAGGGACAGCCACATACATCACATTCCCAGAATGATGATTCAGAGCATAGGGTTTGGTGTGGGCATATTTTTTAGTTTTGGCTATGCTCTGAGTCATCATTCTGGGAATATAATTTATAATTTTATGTCCCACTGTACCCCATTTTAGTTATTTAGTGTACCCCAGTTTTTTACCCCATGTAATGCCCCTTGAGGGGGGGGGGGTCCCGTTGTTCTGGCTCCATAGGAAGCAATGCAAAGCTCAAGGCCCTGACCGCTCCTGCACCTCTGAGACCGACGTGCACGCTGTTTACGCCCAGATAGGAGGTATGTCCTTACTCGAAAGAAATGTATTTACAAATTTACAATGACATTTTCTCCTGTTACCACTTGTGAAAATGAAAAATTTGGGGTAACCCGAGCATTTTAGTGTAAAAGAAGATCACATGTTTTCTTTTCACATCCCACTTAAAGAACATTTATCAAACACCTGTGGGGTGTTAAGGCTCACTGTACCCCTTGTTGCATTCCTTGAGGGGTGTAGTTTCCAAAATAGTAAATAGTATGCCATGTGTTGTTTTTATTTTTTTTTATTTTTTGCTGTTCTGGCACCATGGGGGCTTCCTAAATGCGATATGCCCCCCCCCCCCCTTTCAGCAAAATTTGCAACTGTAGCTCCTTCTCTTCTGAGCATTGTTGTGCGCCCGCAGCGCACTTGATGTACACACATGGGGTATTTCCTTACTCAGAAAAGATGGGGTTACAAATTTTGGGGGGAATTTTCTCCTATTAGCCCTTGTAAAAATGTAAAATTTGGGGGAAAACCAGCATTTTAGTGAAAAAAATTAAATTATTTACACATCCAACTTTAACGAAAAGTCGTCAAACACCTGAGGAGTTTTAAGGCTCACTGTGCCCCTTGTTACGTTCCTTGAGGGGTGTTGTTTCCAAAATAATATGCCATGTGGTTTTTTTTATTTTTCTTTTTTTTTGCTGTCCTGGCACCATAGGGGCTTCCTAAATGGGACAAAAACCATTTCAACTAAATTTGCTTTCTAAAAGCCAAATGTGACTCCTTCTCTTCTGAGCATTGAAGTTCGCCAGCAGAGCACTTGACGTCCACTCATGAGGTATTTAAATACTCAGAAGAGATGGGGTTACAAATTTTGGGGGCATTTTCTCCTATTACCCCTTGTAAAAATTTGGGGGGAAACCAGCATTTTAATGAAAAAAAATAAATCATTTATACATCCAACTTTAACAAAAAGTCGTGAAACACCAGTGGGGTGTTAAGGCTCACTGGACCCCTTGTTATGTGCCTTGAGGGGTGTAGTTTCCAAAATAGTATGCCATGTGGGGGTTTGTTTGCTGTTATGGCACCATAGGGGCTTCCTAAATGTGACATGCGCCCCAAAAACCATTTCAGAAAAACTCTCCAAAATCCCACTGTCGCTCCTTCCCTTCTGAGCCCTCTACTGCACCCGCAGAACACTTGACATACCTCATATGTGTATTTCCTTACTCGAGAGAAATTGGGTTACACATTTTAGGAATATTTCTCTCCTTTTACCCCTTGTAAAAATTCAAAAACGGTCTACAAGAACATGACTGTGTAAAATTTTGATTTTGAATTTTATCCTTCACTTTGCTGCTATTCCTGTGAAACACCTAAAGGGTTAACAAACCTTTTGAATGTCATTTTGAATACTTTGAGGGGTGCAGTTTTTATAATGGGGTCAGTTATGGGGTATTTCTAATATGAAGGCCCTTCAAATCCACTTCAAAACAGAACTGGTCCCTGAAAAATTTCGATTTTGAAAATTTTGTGGAAAATTGGTGCTATACTTTGAAGCCCTCTGGTGTCTTCCGAAAGTAAAAACATGTCAACTTTATGATGGAAACATAAAGTAGACATATTGTATATGTGAATCAATATATCATTTATTTGGAATATTCATTTTCCTTATAAGCAGAGAGCTTCAAAGTAAAAAAAAAAAATGCAAAATTTTAAATTTTTTTCATCAAATTTTGGAAGTATCGACAACATTTTACCACTAACATAAAGTAGAATATGTCACGAAAAAACAATCTAGGAATCAGAATGAAAGGTAAAAGCATCCCAGAGTTATTCATGCTTAAAGTGACAGTGGTCAGATGTGCAAAAAATGGCCGGGTCCGACAGTGAAAATTGGGTCCTTAAGGGGTTAAAACGGTTGTCCGTGTAAAATAGAGAATATATCTAGAGATGAGCAAACTTACAGTAATTCTATTCGTCACAAACTTCTCGGCTCGGCGTTTACTGACTTTAACCTGCATAAATTAGTTCAGCTTTCATGTGCTCTGGTGGGCTGAAAAAGTTGGATACAGTCCTAGGTCCTATTTGACCTTTGTGTGTATGTGGTCCGGCTGAGCTAGAGACTACAATTAGTATCTCTATAGGTCTGGGTGTGTTTCACATTTTTATCTTTGTTAATTAATTTCTGATAACTTTTACTAATTCTCGATATAAAATGTATGTTTTAAGTCACTCCCCACTCTTCTGGCACTTTTCAGGAGTTTGTTTCTTTTTTTTTTACCAAAGACAGCATTTACCCCGGTATCGAGCTTTGAAAATCTTCAGATGGGCATTATATTACCTTTTTCACCAACCTGAAGGTCGCATAGAATTTACAAGCAGACTTTCTGATCAGAATCAGTTTAAATTCAGGGGAGAGCTTAATTTAGGAGTTATTCTAAACATAACTCAAAGATGGGGCACCCCTCAAATAAACCTCATTGCAACACGGAAGAACAAAATGGCTGTGTTGCAACCCAGAGATCAGTCACAGGAAGGAGATCCTCTGATTATTCCCTAGGAGTTTGATCTAGCATGTCATTTTCCCTCATTCCTCTTCTATAAAAGTAAGGGTGCATTCACATGACTATTTTGAAAACCGTATACATTGACAAGTTTTTGTATGTATATGGTTTTGTGCGTTTATTCCCCGTGCACAAAACCGTGGTCAACCACCGTTTTGTGCATAGTTCTGTACTGTTTACTTCGCAGCCACCCCGGGCCTCCTGCAGTGCTGCGGGACTACTACCACTACTATCATGGAAAAGACTTCTTCATGATGGGAGTAGTAGTTCCCCAGCTGCGGCAGTCTGTAGGCAGCTGGGAAGACTACAGTAGCGCTGGTACTACTACCCTTATCATGGAACAGAGTCTGTTCCATGTTGGGGGTAGAAGTACAGGGGATGAGGGATTGATCGCATTGGGTCCCACTTCTGAAACCTGACGCTATCATGACTTTTTAACCAGGGGAGCAGGCAGAATACCGCACCACTCCACAGCGATATGTATTTCCAACTCAGAACTTCAAATTCAAATACCCCGCCTGGAGTCCTGCATGGCCAGCACCGTGTGACCTTTCACGGCTCTCAGCATGTTTAAAAATATTACAGTGCGGATCAAGTGAGAGCAGGCTCGGGAATGCAGTGCAATGCTGCCTGCTTCCCCAGCAGAAGCAGTCCCTCCTATTACTGTTCCCATCATGGACAGTGTAATCAAGCAGGCTTTTCATTATCTGGTCATGTCAGTACGGGGTGGCAATAAGGATTCTGGGAATCTCCAGGAGCCAGATCCCACTTCAGACTTCTACAGAAAGAGATCCTCAGCCAATGGTCCAAGTGTGCCAGAGATCTGGTCAAGAACATGATCATCAGCCAGACCACCATCCTTAGCACAGGGCTAAGAGATGCTGAAACTGTTCACTGTGACTTCAAGCGTTACATATGCATGTTTTTAGATGTAAAATACCTTTTTATCTGTTTTACTGTGCTCACTCTTCTGAAACTTCTGGAGGCTTTTTTTTTTTTAGGACCATGACAAACTTGCTCCTTTCCTCCCCCCCACCCCCCTCTCGCCATGAGGTCTGCACAAATATTTTTACATTTGCAAAGCTTTGTGCTTAAAGAACCTGCGTTATATAACCCTAAAGCAGCCATGTGGAACCTATAGACAAGGAATAAGTTCATCAAACGACAAAAGGGGAATAATTTTGCTTATAAATAATAATTTAGCACCTTGTATTGCTTGTCAGTGTGCATGGAAATCACACTGGTTAAAGCTGGGTTATACACTACACTGAAGCACAGGAGGGAGCAGAGCAGGGAGACAACCACACCTGCTCTCAGCAAACATGCCCAAATTTCTTGTTTCTAGGACCAAAGACACTAGGATACCAGGGTTATTTTGCAAACTTGAAGAGACAGAGATCACTAGTAGGCATGTAAAAAAAAATTCACATCTTTGGCAAACAAATTTGTTTATGGTATATTAGGAAAATTCTTACTTTTTATGGAAGTATTACATTTTAAAAAAAGCTGTTTCTATGTTAAACATTTAAAAAAAGATTTGTTTTGTTTTCCTCAATTTTCCATTTTACTGTCTATATCAGTGTTTCCCAACATTTTTCGGGTGGGGGCACACCTCGGAATTTTTTTTTTTTTGGGGGGCACCCCTACCGATGTTGACGAGCAAAAAAATAAAAAAAGAGGAAAAAAAACGTAAAAAACGCAAGGCACTATATCTTTATCAGTGGGTATGTAGTTTAAAGTGCTGCTTTATACACCAACTCACAAATGACGTCTTCTCTAATTTGCATCGTTGCCTTTTCTTCTCCATCTGGTCCGGGCCATCATCACAATTTCTTCCACACACAATTCTTCACCGTTGAACCTGCAAAACAAACCTATTAGGTTCCGCACTTTATTTTTACATTGGTGACAGAGGGGTGTAGAAGAGTGTACATGGGTGACAGAGGGGTGTAGAGGAGTGTAAATGGGTGACAAAGGGGTGTAGAGGAGTGGACATGGGTGACAGAGGGGTATAGAGGAGTGTACATGGGGTGACAGATGGGTGTAGAAGAGTGAACATGGGTGACGGGTGCATAGGGGGTGACAAGGATGTGGTCAAAGGGGTGGACAATGGAGGGTGAACATGGGTGACAGGGAAGGACAGGGGGTGACAGAGGGGTGGATGAGGCGGGGGTGAACATGGATGACAGGAGGGGAGACAGGGAGTCAGAGGGATAGAAAAGGGTGACAAGGGGGTAAAAGAGGGACAGGAGTGACAGAGAGGGGTGGACTGGGGTGACAAAGGGACAGATGGGTGAAAAGGAGGGTGGACATGGGTGACAGGAGGGTGGACATGAGTGACGGCGGGGTGGACATGGGTGACCGGGATGGACAGGTAGGTGGACAAGGCGGACATAGATGACAGGGGGGTGGACATGAGTGATGGAGGGTGGGGTAGAGGGTGGACCTGGGTGACGGTGGTGGGGGATTTGGACAGGGTTGAGAAGGGTAACAGTGGGGTGGAAAGGGTACGGTACCTTAAGCAAGCCGGCCCGCACAGCTTGCAGTTCCATGGGAGTCCGGCGCAGATGCAGCTCGTTCCGCCCCAGGGCACCATTTTTGTCTCACTGCGCTGCAGGGGAGAAGGGGACGCAGGGGTACGGCTGTGTGCGCAGGGCGCACGCAGGCTTCCCTTCCCCCCTGCGCCGTCAGTCATAAGGCCGGGGCGGGACATTTAAAAAAAATAAAAATAAATAAATAAATATCACAGCAAAATCCAACTGCACCACTGGCAGTGCCGAACGGCACACATGTGTGCCGTGGCACCGCGGTTGGGAATCACTGGTCTATATCGTAACATGATTTTTAAACCTTGCAGTTTTCATTCTAGCCCCTAGAATGATCAAGATGTTATCAGCCTTATCTGGACATGTTTATGACTTTATAGCTCTTCTGGTCTTCTACTGCAATTCAATCCACCAGAGAGGATGGGAATTCCTCTCGGTAGGGATGGAGTGCCATTACATGCCGTGCTTGAACTTCTGCCCTCACTCTCTTCTCTTACAGGATAAGCAGCAAATTTAAAGGGGTACTCCGGTGGAAAACAATTTTTTTTAAATCAATTGGTGCCATAAAGTTAAACAGATTTGTAAATTACTTCTATCCAGTAATTAACAGCTGCTGTATACTACAGAGGAAGTTATTTTCTTTTTGAACTTCTTTTCTGTCTGACCACAGTGCTCTCTGCTGACACCTGTCCATGTCAGGAACTGTCCAGAGCAGGATAAGTTTGCTATGGGGATTTTCTTCTGCTCTGGACAGTTCCTGAAATGGACAGAGGTGTAAGCAGAGAGCACTGTGTTCACACAGAAGAGAAATTCAAAAAGAAAGGAACTTCCCCTGGAGCATATAGCAGCTGTTAAGTACTGGAAGAATTAAGATTTTTTTAATAGAAAAAAAATTACAAATCTGTTTAACTTTCTGGCACCAGCTGATTTAAAAAAAAGTTGTTTTCCACCGGAGTACCACTTTAAGTAAATAATGCTCTTGGAGTTTCTAGTGGAGCTTCTGTGCACATTCCTGAAAGTGTACTTTGTGAATGGTGACCTGGCTCACCGTACGACCAAGACTCACCCCTGCTGTGATAGAAGGACATGTTAGCGTTTGCTTTATACACCCTAGTGGCTGATAATATAAGGCACATTATTATTTATAAACCTATTTTATTAATAAATCACATCACAAATATGTTCAACCTTTGGTCCTCTACGATATACTAGAAAATTTATCAAGGGCTGTGAGACCTTTGATAAATTAGGAGCACAATGGACAGGAGACTACCACATACGCTGGTCTATAAGCATACCCAGAATAGACTAGATTAGGAAATGTTCCCCATTTTCTTTATCGGCTCCATTGGGGGACACAGACCATGGGTGTATGCTGCTGTCTCTAGGAGACTTGACACCATGACAATAAGAAAAGTCAGCCCCTCCAAGCAGGATATACTCGCCTACAGGCACCTGGGCTAATCAGTTTTAGCTTAGTGTCTGCAGGAGACAGACGCTGGTCTGGGGTTCCCCAGACCAGGTCAAACATTTTTATTTTCCAGATTAGGGACCTTTAGATTTTTTATTTCCCTTTTCCTTTCCTGTTTTTAGGTGGGGACTCAGGAACATAGCGTTCACGGTTTCCCCATTTGCAATTGAGGGGGCACAGACATCGTGGATGTACTGTCAACCCCCTCTCGCCAACGGTCAGCGCCTGGGGTTGTACCTCATGGGCTCGGGTCCGGGTCCCGCTACCTCCCTGCTCATCCCGCTGTTAAAGCCCAGCATGATGCAGGTGACAAAATCTGACTGAAGACTTCATAGGTAAGTTCTTCAGACTGAGGTGATTATTCCCCCCCCCCCCTCTTTTTCCACAGGTTTTAGGGACTTTCAGCCTCTGGAGACCCCCAGTTTTGGCCCACTCCTCTTTATTATTGCTGGGCGACCCCTACCAATCCCCGGGGATGTGGGGAACTGTTTCATTGATGTGGGACTGTCAGCCCACCTTTTCTTATTGTCCTGGAGTCTCCCAACCAATGAAGAAAAGGTCTGGGGGCAAGGGCTGCCGAATTCTCCCTTCCCCGCTCTCACATATAAGCGCCGGCTTCGGCTCCGGCAGCATCATGTGTTAATGTGTCCGGAGCACAGTTCCTTCTCCTGTCGGCAGCTGTAAGCTGCCGGTGGCGTGTTTACCCGCTCCCTTCCCCTTGCGCTAGCATATGCGACGGGGTTGAGAGCAGGCTCCATTATTACCGGCCATATTATTCTCTTAGCCGTGGGCACTTGCGGACATTAGTCCCGCCCACCCACAGCCGGCAGGAATCGCGCCCTATGAGCTACAGGCGCGCAAATTAGTTGTCTGCTCTTCTGCCACCTAGCACAGTGCATGTGCAGAGGGGCTCTAGGACCAATCAGAGGCACCCTAGTCTAACCCGGACCCTCTCTTCTCATTGGTCCAGCTTGCTCCCCCTCTCGCTCTCAGCTGCCTGCTACTGTTCTCACAGCAGCTGCCCTGTTGGGGACACAGACGCTGGGTGAGACTGTTTCAATTTTACTATGTCCAAGCCCAGAACTGTCCCTCCCTCTAAGCAGTTAACTGGGATCCTGGTCACCTATTATACTTGCAAGGGCTGCAATGCTAAAATGTCTGGTTCTGCTGAACCCACTTGTTCCGCCTGCACCACTGCACCCCCTGACCCTCCTGGTATTTCTACTCAGGATTCTCCTCCAGACCCTGTGGGCTCTGCTATCCCTCCAGAATGGGTGTCTTCCCTCTCTCAGTCTATCTCTGACTTAGCTCAGGTCTCCCGTTCCGTGGTGACTGCCTGAGAGAGGTCCTCCTTTAGCCGACCCTCTAGAGAGACCCGTTCTCCCTCTCCCTATACCAAGCGCTCTCACAAGCGTACCAAGGGTAGTTCTTCTGACTCATCTCAGGAGTCTACTAGTAGACATAGGTGCTCCCCTCATATGTATCACCTCTCTGCCTCAGCAGCCCGCAAAGGCACCTCTTCTAGGGGGTGCTCACCGGGTCGCCACTCTGGTTCTTCAGATTAGCGCACCAGGTCTGTTTCTCCCTCATCCAAGGCTGCCTCCACCCATTCTCATTCTCCTGGAGAACTGGAAGATGAGGTTTCTGGTTCTGCCTCTGATTCAGAGGACCGATCAGATACGGCCGGCCTGGCGGACACCTTGGTAATGGCCATAAGGGACACCTTTCATCTAGAGGACCCAGGAACTTCGGACGTGGCTCCAGAAGTTTCCTTTCACCGATCCCAGCCTGCACCTAAGGTTTTCAGCTCTCATGCTGAATTTGATGCCTTGCTGGAGTCTGCCTGGAGGCACCCTGACAAGAAGTTTCAAGAAACCAAGAAGGTTCAAGTGCAATTTCCCTTCGCCAGGGACCTTATTGTTCGGTGGACCACTTCTCTCACAGTGGATCCTCCAGTCTCCAGCCTGTCAAAAGCAACTACTCTGCCATTGGCATACGCAGATTTCTTCAAAGACCTGGCGGACAAGAAGGTGGAGACGGTTCTTCCTTGCTTCCTACTTTTGCTTCTGCCTGGGTGTCAAAAGGCTCTCTCAGTCTGGGCTTCTCAACTCTGCCAGGGTATTCTTTCTGGATCCCCCATGGAGGAATTGGCTGATTTGGCTCTCCAACTATCCAGGGCTGGAGACTCTCTCTGTACTGCTTCTATGCAGTCAGCCCGTTGTGTGGCTTTTTGGTGGCCCTTCGTCGTTCTATGTGGCTCAAGGCCTGGAACGCGGATGCCGCTTCTAAGAAGTCTCTGACGGAGCTTCCTTTTACTGGTTCTCATCTGGTTGGCAAGCGCCTATATGAGATAATCTCAGAGGCGACTGGTGATAAAAGTTCCTTGTTACCCCAAAATAAGGCTCGCAGCACTACCTCTCGTTGAAAGTCGACCTCTTTTTGGTCCTTTCGGGCGTTTGGTTCCAGTGGGATGTCCAGACCGGCGCCCTCGCGGGACAAGAAGGCTCCCTCCTTCCAAACCTGGCCCTCCTGGAAATCGAATAACAGTTTTGGTAATTTCTCGGCCAAAGCGGGCAACTGCAAGCCTACCTCTGCCTGAAGGGACACCCCCACCCGCGCTTTTTTCTCAGGTGGGAGGTCATCTGCTTCTCTTCCGGGACATTTGGTCCGCACAAGTGCAGGACTCCTGCGTCAGGGACGTGGTGTCCAACGGATACTGGATCGAATTTGCCTCCGTTCCAAGGGACCGCTTTTTTTGTTTGTTCCTGGGCTCCCCGGTCCTCCTCTTTGGCGAGGGCCTTTTGGGGCACAATCCAGTCCCTTCTCATTCAGGGAGTTATTGTCCCGGTTCCTCCAGAAAAGCGTTTCTTGGGTTTTTATTCCAACCTCTTCATGGTCCCCAAGAAAGGGGGTTCCGTTCGCTCGATCCTAGGTCTGAAGCGCCTCAACCAACTCCTTCTCCTTCCGCATGGAGTCTCTCCGTTTGGTCGTGGCATCCATGGATCAAGAAGATTTTTTCTTTTCTCAGTGGACATTCGGGACGCCTACCTCCACATTCCTATTTTTCGAGGACATTTAGGTATCTGCGCTTTGCAGTTCCGGAAGGCCATTTTCAGTTTGTGGCCCTTCCATTCGGTCTGGCCACTGCTCCAAGGGTAAGGTCCTGGCGCCTGTGATCGCCCTCTTACGGTTGAGAGGTGTCTCAGTGATCCCCTACCTGGACGACCTCCTGATCAAGGCCCCAACCAGACCCCAGAATCGAGAGAGCCTCCATCTCACCCTTCAAACCTCATCTCGTTTCGGCTGGATGGTAAATCAGGACTACTCTAACTCCAACTCAGTCTCTAATTTTTCTGGGACTCCAGTTCGTCACCCCGTCCAAACGGTTGGCCCTTCTGTCGGGAGTTCAGATGCTTCAGAACCCTGCTCCATTGTCCATTCGCTTTCGCATGGAGGTTCTGGGTCGGATGGTGGCGGCCATGGAGGCCGTTCCATTTGCCCAGTTCCATTACCGTCCTCTTCAACTTGCTCTTCTTGCTCTTTTCTGTCCCTCTGTTGGCAAGTTGTCACGATGGATGCCAGTCTTTTGGGTTGGGGAGGTGTCTTCAGGGACCGGACAGCCCAAGGCTTTTGGTCCCCCCGAGAAGCTCTCCTCCCCATCAACATATTAGAACTGAAGGCAATCAATCTTTGTCTCTGCCATTGGGAGATCCTTCTTCGGGACCATCCTGTTCGTTTCCAGTCGGACAACTCCACTGCTGTGGCGTATATCAATCGCCAGGGCGGTACTCGCAGCTCGGCGGGAATGTCTGAGGTGTCCACGATTCTTCTCTGGGAGGGACTAAGAGTGCCGGCCATCTCAGCAATACACATTCCGGGAGTAAACAATTGGGAAGCGGACTTTCTCAGCCAATCCTCCGCCGACCCAGGCGAGTGGTCTCTTCATCTGGAGGCATTTGCAGAGATCTGCAACCTCTGGGGCACTCCAGACATGAACCTTTTCGCTTCTCGCCACAACCAGAAGGTCCCTCACTTTGTGGCGAAGTCCCAGGATCCCTTGGCTCTGGCAGTGGATGCCCTGGCGATTCGTTGGTCGGACTTTGCCCTACCTTATTCCCGCCATTCTCGTGGCTCCGGACTGGCCCGGGAGGGCATGGTATCCCGACGTGGGCCGACTAATGGACGACGTTCCGCTGCGCCTTCCTCTTCATCCGGACCTCCTGTCTCAAGGTCCCCTTTACCACCCCAATTTACTGTTGCTGCAACGGCGTGGTGGTTGAGACCGCGGTTTTGATGGCTCGGGGTTTTTCTCCCCAGGTGATTTGCACTATGCTCAGGGCGCTCAAGCCCTCCTCTGTGAAGATTTACTGCCGTACTTAGCGGTCATTTTCGTTGGTGTGAATCTCACTTCTTTTCTCCTGTTATGTTCTCTCTCCCTCGACTCCTTTCTTTTTTGCAGTCAGGGTTGGAACCACAGTTTGCTCTGTTCCCTTAAGGGTCAGGTTTCGGCCCTTTCCATTCTTTTTCAGTGGCCTCTCGTCCGATCCCCATATCCGGACTTTTCTTCAGGGAGTGGCCCATGCGGTCCCTCCTTACAGGTCCCCTACACCACCTTGGGACTTGAACTTGGTTCTTTGTGCTCTGCCGGGTACTCCCTTCGAACCCCTCTGGGACATTCACCTTCGCCTCCTTTCCTGGAAGGTGGCATTCCTTATCGCTATTACCTCTATTAGGAGAGTTTCAGAGCTGGCTGCTCTCTCCTGCCGTTCTCCCTTCCTGATCATACACCAGGACAAAGTTGTCTTTCGTCTGGTTCAGCCTTTCTTACCAAAGGTTGTTTCTGCTTTTCCTCTTAATGAGAACATCGTCCTTCCGTCTGGCTCCATCTCATCCCAAGGAACGTTTGCTCCACAAACTGGATGTGGTGAGGGCTGTTCGGACCTCTCTCTGTCACTTCTTCCTTTTGGAAGAGTGACTCCTTTTTTGTCCTTATGGAAGGTTGCCGTAAAGGACAACCTGCCTCTAAGGCCACCATTTCTCAGTGGATCCGATCTGCTATTTTAGTAGCCTACAGCTGCAAGGGGGAAGACTCCATCCTTCAGGGTTTCGGCTCATTCCACTCGTTCTGTCAGAGTATTCTGGGCTCTCCGTAACAAGGCTTCGGTCACTTGGTAGTCTTTGCACACCTTCACAAAGTTCTACCAGGTACATACCTTTGCATCCACTGATGCTAGTCTGCGATACAAAGTGTTGCAGGCGGCTGTGGCCCAGCCTTCCACCTGACTGTTTTTACTTTGCCCACCCCTATGGACTACTTTGGTATGTCCCATGGTCTGTGTCCCCCCCAAAGGAGCCGATAGAGAAAAGAAGATTTTTGTACTTACAGTAAAATCTCTTACTCGAAGGATCCATTGTGGGACACAGCACCCGCCCTCTTTTTCTCTGGTGTGCCTGGTTCGGTTACCTGTCCGAGGGTGTGTTCAGTTAATTTTTATTCTGTGGTTTTCTCGGACAGTTCATGTTTTTTTTTCCTGACCCGTCGGTCCTCTCCTACTGCTCTGGGACTAAAACAGATTAGCTCAGGTGCCTGTGGGCTGGTATATCCTGCTGGGAGGGGACTTTTCTTGTTGCCATAGTGTCAAGCCTCCTAGTGACAGCAGCATATACCCATGGTCTGTGTCCCCCAATGGATCCTTCGAGAAAGAGATTTTACGGTAAGTACAAAAATCTATTTTTTCTCCACCTGTAATGTCTTTTTGGGGGCTTAGATCAGCTCTTTGGGATAATAATTGTTTTAGTAACACATTTCCGTTTACCAAGTTTAATGTAGGTCCATAAAGTTTGATATTGTTAGTATATAGATAAGACAGGATCAGACCATTCACAATAGGCGATGAGCACAACTTCCTTCCTTGCCTGTACGCTGATTTTACTGAGCATGCCTTATACCTGTCTACTCCAGTCTGTTTCCAATGTCTGTTGTAAAATAAATTTCTAAACGCTTATACAGAAAGCTTAGCCAATATGTTTCCCCCCCATAATAATGTACAAAACAATATAAAAAAAAATAAAAATAAAACATGTTTTAGTTACTGGGTGGTATAAAAACCATCTAGGTGATATATTTACTTTAAGGCTTGGGTCACACATTTTTAATCAGTATTTTTAACCAAAACCAAGAGTGGAACAAAGACAGAAGATCTATAATGGAAAGATTTGCACATCTGTCTGTGTGTAAGACCAACTCTTGATTTTGCCTAAAAGGGAAATCCAGTTAAAAAGTACCTGTCATCAAACCATATTTTTTAAACTAACTCAGATTATATTCCCTAACTACTCCTAACTAGTGTTGAGCGGCATAGGCCATATTCGAATTCGCGAATATATGGACGAATATTCGTCATATTCGCGAATATTCGCATAGTCGCAATATTCTCGTTTTATTTTCGCATATGCGAATATTCGCATGTGTGCGAAAATTAACATATGCGACAAATTGCATATACAAAAAGTACCATATGCGAAAATTCGCATATGCGAAAATTAGCATATGCAAATTTTCGCACACACGAAAATTCGCACACCAGTCTCACACAGTAGTATTAGAGCCTTCTTACACCACATAAGCTGGAAGAACAGAGGGATGATCACTGTGATGTGTACTGTGAGTGAAAAAAACAAAAAAAAAAAACAAATATTCGTAATTACGAATATATAGCGCTATATTCGCGAATATTCGCGAATTCGCGAATATGCGATATTCGCGAATAAAATTCGAATTGCGAATATTCGCGAGCAACACTACTCCTAACACCCCTTCTGCCCTTAAAAAAAATTCTGAGGTTTAAAAAGCTGTGTATCATACCTTTCCCCTTGCTCACATTGTGTGAGCTCCCGGCATAAGAAAGTGGGTGTTCTTAAGCAGGCGTGACGTCACTGAAGCCTGCGAGAGCTGTGCCTCACCATACTCCACACGCACTTGAGTTTGGTCTCCTGCCAGGCCGGGAGGAGACCAAACTAACTGTTTGACTTGCGCAGGGAACAGAACAGAGCCACCTAGTGGCCATTTTTTCAATCACATTAAAAACATATAAAGGTTGAGAATTTTAACAGCAAGCAAATAGCAAAGTGTCTTACAATTATATAAGGAACAATATATTAAAGTTTATTTTGGTGACAGGAACAGTGGTCCCTCAACATACAATGGTAATTCGTTCCAAACGACCCATCGTTTGTCAAATCCATCGGATTCGGGCAATGTAAAGTATAGGAAGTTATACTCACCTGTCCCCACCTCTCCGGACCGCGTCCTCACCGCTCCCGATGCTGTCCCAAGGGGCTCCCGATGCTGTCCTGCTGCTCCGGCGTCTTCTTCGGGATCCTTTGGCTTTTTCCGCATCTTCTCCGGTGTCCCTGCCTCGCTTTCTGGTGACGTTATTACGTTGCGGCGCCGGGACGGCGTGTGCAGCGACGTAATAACGACGCCGGAAAGCGAGGCCCGGACCCTGGAGAAGATGCAGAAAACGCCGGAGGATCGCAAAGTGGACCCGGAGCAGGGGATAGGTAAGTGAACCTGTCCGGGATACTTAAACTGCTATCCGACAGCAGCTTAAGCATTTTGCACTGTCGGATAGCACTTAATGCGATGGCCCCGACATATAAAAGCATCGTATTTCGATGCTGACATCGACATGCGATGGCCTCTGAGAGGCCATCGTATGTCGATTTGATCATATGTCGGGACCATCGCATGTCGGGGGGTTACTGTACTCTTTAAGCTGCAATGTTGGTCTGTGCAGTAGTTATAGGGAATTTCTGAAAAGTTTATATACACCGTTATT